>NC_081527.1:29653980-30253980 GCF_030273125.1 Centropristis striata
ACGGCAGCCTGACAACCTCTGGTTTAACCCCGTTTACACACACACACACACACACACACACACCTCTTTCTGTACAGACCATAAGCCATGCATCAAGTCTCACAGAGTCCGGCCCTAACACATGCTACAGTAAACGGGAGCCATCCATCATGGCTGCAACCAGACAGAGATGCAGCAGCAGAGCGTGAGCCAAGATTTAAACCAATCAGGCGGCAGCGTGCGGGTCGTCCATCTCACCCAACCACAACCAAGCTAAAGTTATCTCAGAGGGGTTTAAATTATCCTCCTCCTTATACAGATATCCAACAAAGAACACAGTGTCTCTGCTGGAGGTTTTTCACTGGAAATCAGTGTAAGCAGTGGTTAGTAAATACATGCTGGAAGATTCAGGTGGAAATGTCATGTTCAAAAGAGATGTTGACTAAACCTGCAAAACTTTTATTTTTAAAAGTACTTAAAATGACTCATCAATCTAACATTCTTATTTTTTGGCCATGTTTTTACATTGTTAGCTGGCCCATATATCCCGTGATTATTTATCTTGACAAAGAGATGAATGCAGAAGCTTTACCAGTGTTGTGCAAGGCCACTACAGAAGAGCACAAAGTTCGACAAACTCACACTTTTCTTTTGCAAATAATGCAAGTATTTGTTTCTCCATTGTACTGTATCTGGCATGAGAGGATGTCAGTGTCTATCAGTATTTTGGAGTGGAAAATATTTCTGTACGTATCTTGTCAAGTCAAGTCAATTTTATTTATATAGCCCCAAATCACAAATCACAGATTTGCCTCAAAGGGCTTTACAGACTGTAGATGGTACGACACCCTCTGTCCTTAGACCCTCACATCAGCCAGGTAAAAACTCCTCAAAAACCCTTTTAACAGGGAAAAAAGAATAAGAAACCTCAGGTAGAGTGACCGAGGAGGGATTCATCTCCCAGGACGGACAGACGTGCAATGTATGTGTTGTACCTTGTCTGAGCAGCAGCAGCAGCTTTCCCCTCTCTAACTCCAGACTGAAGCCGAGTCCTCCCTCTCCCTCTGCGTGCAGCAGTGTCCCAGAATTCCTCAGGGTTTTAAACTTCAGAGAGACGACCTCTCTGGACGTCTGCCTCTGGCCGGGACTTAGCTTGTACACCAGACTGCTGCTGCCATCCAAACTCACAACATCTGAGGCTGAAAGACAAAACAGACACAGAGGACTCAAAGACTTCAAATCAAATAACAGTGAAACATCCAATGTGGCAAACATACTGTGTTCATACTGTGATCAATTTTGTGTTAGAGTTGCTGTTAATTTCATGTGTGAATCTGAGTGTTTCTCAAATATGACTGATGTTTTAATGTTAAGGTACAAAATCACAGACATCTGGACAGAAATTCTGCCTGCAGCTGTGATATTGTGGCTGCAGCAGAGCCTACGATTGAATCTGTATTGTTTATAACTTTTCATCAGTAAATTCCACCTTAGGGTCTCGCTTGCTCTCTGGAGATTGGGCATGAGTTGAGGTGAGGTTACCAGTGAGTGTTGAGAGTGTGGGCTGCAGAAGAATGAACTGCAAATACTGAATTGTTTAAAAAGGAGCAGCAGCTGAGTTCAGCATCAATTTCCTTTTCAGCAGTATAACTAATTTCTCTGACTGAACGTTTTTTAATGAACTTGGCAACTCTGTGACTCCCTAACGCCAGCACTCACACACAAACACACAACCACTAGGCTTGCAGTAATGCTCTTATTGGATTGTACAGTGTATTTCTTGCTGATTACAGACCATCAAGAAGCACCAGAAGCACCGGAGCCCTGAGTCATCCTCACAAAACATCACTTTAAGTCTACTTTATATACTAACAAGCCCTTCAGTCCTATATTATGTTTCATCCTAGAAAATTATGTTTTATCTGATTACAATTATCCCTTGTTTATGACTCATAACGTTGGCACTTGGTATTCTTCAGCAAGTGCTGCAGTATCTCCAGTCTAGGTGTTCCTTTACTTTGTGTTCAGTCCAGCAACTAACAAGTTATTAACCTCTCACTGTTTTTAATTTAGTGCGAAAAGTTAATATCCTTGTAGCCTTTTAATTAACAGACTCTTAATTCAACCCTGCCAATTTAAACACATCCAGCATTCATTTGGAGTTGGTGTTTTGGCCACCTCATGAGTCTAAGTGACTGTGTCCAATATTCCCTATCCTTTAAGCTTTTATTGTGGTCTCCACCAACCCCTGGGGAAATCTCTCTCTACATTAACCAGCAAGTTGCTAACTGTGTCTGTCTGCTTTTTAGTGTGGAACAGGTAGTGTACAGTGAGGTTATCTCACTTCTTTTTGCTTAAAACAACTGCCTGCTACAGCTATAACTGACCCTTATTAGAGTGCTGAGACTGAACTGAAATATAAAAGTTATGTAGTGGAAAACCAAAACAATAAGTTAAATATGCTGAGGAACAAGCAGTCCTGTGTCATTGTTAAAGTCCTCTTCGACTAAAATAAAATATTTTCCTTCTGTTTATACCTGCCTAAAATGTCTCACCTTCACTATACTGACTTGTATCAGTGCAAATTCGTCACTAGAGAAGTGTTTTCAAGGAAGAGATGTCTGTGCACTTCACTCAAATCATGTTAAATAAAAAAAATCATCATAGCAGAGTGGTTTTGCATCACTTAAAATGCACAGACAGGGACTTAAGTATTAAAACAAGGATTGCTGCCTAAACTCTAAATTTTCAAAGTAACCTCATAATGGACGTGAACAGAAGTATTTGGATGTGAAGGAAAAGGAGACTTCTGACCCTAATCCTTTAGAATAAAAGCTTTGTCTTTCTCGTGTTAACTGACCTGAAATCTAAAATTTGGCACAAAAAAACTTCATAGATTATGCATTTTTTTATGGAATGTAATATAAACTATATACTTCAGTATCTTTAATCAGTAGCTCTGTAAGAAAAAATATGTCAAAATCTGAATCATCGACTGAAAAACAAGATGTAGCAACAAGATGTAAAGAAAATTTTAATTTTTGCCCTTCCTTCGCAAAATGCTTCCTTCATGCTTCCAGGAGTTCTTCTCGTGTAACTAATTCATCTTGGTTTGAACTATATGGTTTTTTGTTTTGGGGCACATGTGCATGAAGTGACGGACAGCAGTGCTGTGAGTTATCTGTTTTTGTTTAGTTTTTACACATTTTTATAGATTTGATTTAAGGGTGAACACCTGTGAATGTTAGGAAAACCCTGATGTCTGAAATCCATCAAGACACAATATGAAATGTTTTGTTGTGCTTCCTCAATAACAGATTACCCAAAATACATTTTTCACACTGGGGTAAACTGTTTGCTGCTATCAGCTATATTTCACCTCCCTTCAGTATATTACATTTGTTTTTCCGGGGAGGATTCAGCTGTGCATGCTACATTAGTTTACCGCCAGGAAAACCACCAGCCTCCTCTGCCAACCGTCACGCCAGCTGATAAACATATTATACTAATATATCTGCTGTGTCCTTAAATAACTTGAGAATGTTTCAAAACCCCCACAGGCTATTTATCAAAATCCATCTTTTAAATGTTCCTCCTAATCCATCTTGTTCCAGAGGGGACAGCAGCAAACACAGTTTTAAGGGACACAAAATGGTTTTATCATAAATCATCTTTCCACTTGGTGAACTAATATAATGAATCAGTGTGGGGAGGTTTGGGTGTTATGTTTCCTCGGTATACCCAGATCTGGACCTCTAAAATGCATCAAGTATTTAGAGTGTTCAAGTATTGTTTGCTGGGGACTTTTTTCAGGCCACATAAGTGCAGGGAACACTAACAGCTGTAGATAGAAACACAGCCCATATGGATTTCATGTTTGCACATTAATATTTAGTGTTTGATAAATTTATTTGAGCATATATGTAAATTTGTGCAGTTGTTTTTGATATTCATGAATGTGCTGTGCTTCTATGAGAGACAGTATGGTAAACAAACAGCCGTGAGGACAAAATTGAGGGCAAAGACACAGCAGGGAGTTAACGCTGAGAGGACATAATATTACAAGCACAGCTCCTTCAACTGAGTTATGAATATGATAAAGCGGGGTCATAAAAACTGACATTTAATGTATGTCAAGTCAGGCTCAGCTTAAACTCTTCAGAGCTACCAGAACAGTAAAATTAAATTCTTGGTGTTTTTTTGTAACCAGAATCAAATAATCTGAGAACATGTTTTGATGGAGCCCATACTAACAAAGAAACACTGAAGTATACTTCATAACACAAAACAGAACATGTGCTTTTGTGGGATGTGTGGTCATTTTGTTGATGATCATTTGATCTGAGAAATTAAAAGGGAAACTGTTTACACAATATGTTTTTGTTACATGTGCTGTTTTCACTGTTAAACTGGAATATCAGAGGTGAGAGTGTATTAGTTGTGAAATATGGACTTAAAAAAGAATGAGCGTTTGTTGTTCTTTGTATTGTAAATTGAATGGGTGTGATGTTTAACAAATGTTGCTTGTTTTTTTACGAAATTAAGGGTGCTTTCATAACTAAACTGTTTCGTTTGGTTAAAAAAATGTTTTTGTTTGGTCAGTACAGTTAATTTGGATGGTGTGAAAGCTGTCAAGCTGTGCCCCAACAACAGCGCGTCAGCTGACACAAGTAGACTCTGGGGTGGTTCATTTGTTGTGTGAAAGCAAATTAAACAACCGCAGGATTTCATGAATGCAGATAAGTGATGATTTTTTGCATGATTTCCAAAGCTGATGTCACAGTTCAGATCCACACCCTCCTGCTCATTCCTGCAGTTCTCTCTCTCACAGTAATTTTCCACTCCACTTGCCAGTCACTCCAGCCTCATCAGCCCAACTCCACTCACCTGTCCACTCAGCTGCCACTGATCACTAATCAAGCCACTATGAAGACTCCTGTCTCTCACACACTCATTGCCAGATTGTTCTTTGTGATTTGATGGCAGACTTTCCAGCACTGTCTCGGACAGATTTCCTGTTGCTGACCCTGCCTGCCTGATCTACCTGTCTCGCCTGACTTCCAGTAAACTCACAAAGCTTCTGTCCCTGATTTTGAGTTATTCAGTTTTCCAAATCAGCTTCTCTGCCAGAGACTTGATTAAGAAACCTTGCTCTTGCATTCAGCCTGTTTATTGTGCATTTGACCTACATTGGACTGTACTTGCTGAGTCTGACATCAAAAGTCGTTACCAGCTGCTCCTGGTATCCTGTGCTGCGATTGGGTCCCTACACAACCCGTTACAGCTAAACTACTAATAAATCCATCTGCTGATTGTAAAATCTGTTCAATACAGTCTTAACTGATCTGTGTGAGGCCACAGGACTGGGACACTCATTAAGTCCATTAAAGTGTGTGACAGCAATCCCACAGAAATAAGCCAGCAATAGTTACTGTGCCTGTCTGTATCACTTAGTCACTATTCATAACATGGGATCAATTGCCAATAAAAGTCAGAATGATCTGGGGGAAAAAAAGGCTGGGTGCAGCACCCTCTTCTCATTGGGAACAATCGAAAAAGAATACACTAGCACTACAGCATTGTATATGTCAGTCTGTATGACTTAATGTTAAAACCTATAGGTTCCTTTGTAAAAAGTCAGTTTGAACATGAAGCGGACCAGAACTAAAATGCGACAATGTATCATTATTTCCCCTTGGTCCAAATGAACTGAACTCCAAGTGTGAAAGCACACTGAATGTGTTTTATATTGATGTGAGATGTTGACTCTCTTTGATTACGCAGTTGCAGTGATTTGTCATTGTTAAACCGTCCATGCAAACTAAATTTCCCTGGAGGAGAGTAAAGAAACTCAGCAGGTCATTTAGATGAAACCACCAGAGTCCACAGAGACTCCATTCAGTCCAATAAAGATAATAGGACTTACTATAAGGACACCCGTAGGTCTCCAGCCGGAGTCCGATCCTCCCGCTGGGGTTCCAGTCCAGAGGAATGAGGCGGAGGAAGCGAGCGATCGCCGGCTGCTGCAGTTTGTACTGAACCACGCTGTCTGCATTACTGTTACCTGGAAAAGACTGAAAAACACACAAACTATGAGGACTTGTTCATTATTTATCTGAATTATTGCTACCAGGAGAATTAATAGATAAACAGTTCAGCTCAACTGTGCTTAAAATAAATACAATCATATACCTATTTTTTAAATAGTCAAGATTGAAAATTGTAACTTTTGATTGTAAAGTTTGACTTTTGATTCCGTCAAAACTTCGACATAGGAAGTCAAAAATATGACGTTTTGTTTAACCATGAACATTTATTTATTTGCATGGCTAACTTTTCTCTTGTAATGTATTGCTGTAGTTACAGTAAATCTATAAGTACAGAAGAAGAAGAAGAAGAAGAAGAAGAAGAAGAAGAGACTGTGCGAAGTAGAAAAAACATCGAAAAAAGAGGTTGCTGATCAGACAACTTTTGCGACACACCAGAGAAAATGGAGTGATGTCTTCGACAGCTTCTTCTTCTTCTTCTTTTGGGTTTTCCAGCAGAGGAAACAGCTGATCATTCATTCAAATGTTTCAAATGATTCAAATGTTCACTATGTCAGAACTTATTCAGAAAAATTGTTTCCATCTCCTGTTTAGTGCATTAGCTAAAAAGACAAAAACCACCTTAAGCAACCGTGAAAACTTTTATGCACACTTTTCAAAGGTTTTAGTGAATTCTGGTGTTTCCACCAAGCTTTTCTCATGTGAATATGTAAAGGAATTAGTTGTTTGTTCAAACACAAGAATTGTCTCCTGTGATTTGCCTCATCTAATCACATATTTTGATGAGCCTTTACAGAGACCAGTGATCAAACTATTCTGAATGAATATCTACCGATTATTAGTGTTCGATCGATGTGAAGATGATGTAAACATAGGTCATTTTAACTGTCTCAATAAATCTCAATCTCATATGGTAGTGTACAGAAGTGGACCAAAAAAAAGAAAAGATGTTGAGTGTCATCTCAAAGCTAAAAAACAGGCAGTGGGGCCTTTGACTCCAAAAATAACACTGAGGAAATGACAGTCTCATTTAATCTGCTGAATTCCTCAACAGCCTTTGACGAGCAGAGAGAGAGTGAAAGAGACATGATGAGAGAGATTAACTGTGTAGGAGAAAGGAAAAAAGGCACAAAGAAGAAAAGAAAGGCGGAGATACAGTAAAAAGTATCAAAGGGAAATGACAGAGGGACAGAATGAAAGGGAAAGAAAATCACATGGTAAGAGTAAGAGGGAGATAAGCACCAGAAAATAAGGGGAGGAAATAAAAGGGAGCCAGGAAATTTGAGAACTGAGAAAAGTAAAAAAGATCGTTTTCATGTCCTCATCCTCAGCCCTTCAGGCAGGAGGAAACCAACCGATAAAGAGGAGAGAGACTATAAAGAAAAGATGGATTGTTATATTTTCAAGCACCCACAGGCTTCTAAAAAAAGAGAGGACAGAGAGAAAAAGGAAAAGAGAAAACAGCATATTTCCTCCCCAGTCTTCAAGCCTCTAAGCTAAGCAGAAGCCGAGTAGACATTTATCCAACAGCTCTGCAATCAACTTTCTCCTCTGACAGACTCTGTAAGCTCCACTGACTAATACGCAGGAGTTGGGAAACACTTTGAAATGTGACTGGGATCGTGCTCAGTTTATGTAGAGTGTCAGATCAACATGTTTTTAAGCTGTGAGGAATCGTTCTCTGCTCTCTCTCAGAGACGATCCTCAGTGCTGAGATTAGCTGGATTCCCTCCATGTGAGGAAATTGCCTCGACTCTACTTCTAATCAAAAGCTCCTCTCTGCAGCACTGTAACAAATGTGGCTTTACTCTGGATAAATGTCCAAGCAAATAGCAGGAAAATATTACACTTTTCCCATCTTTGTTGCACCATTTGATTTGGTATAAAGCTCACCGGGAGCGTGCAGGT
Organism: Centropristis striata; assembly: GCF_030273125.1. Taxonomy (NCBI): domain Eukaryota; kingdom Metazoa; phylum Chordata; class Actinopteri; order Perciformes; family Serranidae; genus Centropristis; species Centropristis striata. The sequence goes on from NC_081527.1 coordinate 29,661,915, forward strand.
GAACATATTTTGAACTGGCTCTCAGTGCTGACAGGATTCATCGATGTGTTTACTTTCTACACAAACCAAACTACTTAGTATTCCTGTGGCTACATACTGAACCATGTACAATCTTCACAGTGGGACAAATACAAGTCCAACACAACACTTGTGCGAAGGGAAAACAATTAAGAAGAGTTTTGTTTCTACCAGGTGGTGGGAAATGATCCCTCTCAGCCTCTTCTGTCCATTTGATTGATTTCTTTATTAAACTCTAGTGTGCATTTTGCCGACTTAAATCTTTGAGGCTATAGTGGTCTCAGTTTTAAAACTACTGGTAATATTGTTATCATATCAAACTAGCCTTAGGTCCTCTAAGGAATCCATTGGCACCAACCATGCCATGATATCCACCTGAGAAGGGCAAAAAAAGTAAGGCCAAGTTTAAGCTAGGGATGACTGGCATTTTTAAAGGGGTTCCTTGACTTCTGACCTCAAGATATTTGAATGAAAATAGACCTACAGGAATATAAAAAAATTAAAATGCCTCTGCCTTAAAGTAAGTAATCAAGGTAAGGATACATTATTTAGTCATGGCACCATATTCCCTTAGACATCCATCAGAATTGCCATAGTCTACCAGAAGTTGTCATAAATTGACTTTTTAATCCAGTTTTAAGCCACATCTTTGTAGTATAACTATATCTGTTAATTTGATGAATCATTTTAGTCATCGGATGTCTAGATCTTAAGGCAGCTCAGCTTGAAGTCTCTCTAAGACATCCTTTGTCTGTCAAACAGCTTCAGAGAAACATCATTTTAATCACCAGGGGCCTCATGAATCAACGATGCGGATGCACAAAAACATTGCGTACGCTGTTTTTCCCGTGTGAGGGAAATCCCTTCACAATAAGTCAGATATAGTGCATATTTGATCCCATGTGCAAAGTTTAATCGGGACAACAAGGTATAGGCAAAGTGTGGCTTATAAACTAATGCGAAAAAAATATTTTGGCACTTATTACGCAAAGGCTACTATGTTGGCTCCGGAGGGAAATAGACAATGGGAGAGTTTTGACGAGCATGTGTTTAGGGACACTTCTGCCATCATGTGACACCTTGTTGCTGATCCCAGGGCTGAGCTGAAGCCATTGTTGTTTTGATTATCAGCGGGCATGCCGGCGATTTATAGTCATTTGCATGTCATCTGCGTATTGATTTTCGGGAGGAGCCGGGGCGTGGCTAGTGCATGTTTGCTCAGTTCCACACTGATTGGGATGTATCACGGAAAGGTGCACTGAACCATAAGCACAATTTGATACATGTGGAGGTAAATTTGCGTACGTACGTTTCTAGTTTTGGGGGTACGCCATCTTTCAGTATGAAAGCTACGCACTCTTTGACACATGAGCCAGACCTGTTTGTTATAGAGAGGAGGAGACCTATTTGGTTAATTCAGCTCCAGTAAAAACTTCTTGAACGATAAATACTGAAAGAATCCTAATCAAGAGAAGTTGAATTTAATGACGGCGAAGGTGGTGAAGACAACAACTCCTGTGATCCAATGCTACTTAACATCGTCAAACTCCTTTTTTTTTAGAGTTTTGATTAATGCAAAATTGTTTCCATCATGCATAACTTTCACACCTAATAGAAAACTTACCTGCAGAGTATACATTTTTTTTTATTTCTAATAATAGTAATATTTTAATAAGTAGAGTTCCCCTTAAAGAGAAGATAAGGATAAACTGTCATCGGAAACACGAGTGTGCCACTTTATATTTAATCTCTTTCTGTAACATCTTTCAACACGTGTATCTACAGTAGCAGTGATGAATGAAATCATCATGTTTACTCGCTCTCTAAAGACAGAGAGAAAGAGATACAAAAATGACACAGTACCAGACACAAATAAATAAATAAAGCAGGAATCGTGCCACTTGACTGCTTCTGTGTTCGTGATCAGCAGCTAAAGTGTTTTGTCAACAGGTCTGCAGAGTCAGCAGAGCGTCGACGTTGGTTCATACATTATAAATGAAGAGATAAACTCATGATGACTCAGTTTATCTGTACAGAGTAGATGGAGCCACATACTGTAGCACTTCATCACTTCATGTCAATTACACAGAACAAAATATGATGGCATGTATTGATCCCTGAGGGGAAATAGAAGCAGAAGAACAAAAGTGTGGCCATAAAAATTGTCACATGTTTGAAGGGATGGAAATAACATGCATATGTGATGTGGTGCAGTCTTAACCGTGTTTTACTACAGTATGGACTCACCCCTATGCTGTCCTCCTGTCTGTACTGTTTCCAGTTGTGTCCCGTGTCACTGAACATCAGCAGGTACGACGTCAGCCAATCAGAGCTGCCGTAGCGGCCCTGAGTAGCCACAGCGGTTATCTTGGTCCGCTCACCCAGGCTGACCTCCAGCCACTGATACCTGTCTGAGGTGAGAGGAGACCAACCTCCAGCTCCTGCAGGGAGAGAAGGAGAAAAACCAGCGCACATAAGTGATTTATTAGATTTCCATTTACCTGGGGGGAGATGAAATAAGCTTTGGTGATGCTGAAAAGGAATTGCATTGCTTGACCTTAGAACTAAAATCACACTTTTCTGTTATGAAAAACCGAATGAAGAAAATTGATTGAACCACAGCAAAAGCCTTTAAATCTATTTTGAAGTTATAATGGGTTATAAATCATACTTTGGGAACTTTGAATTTAAATCACTCATATTTGCTATGTGACCCACCGAGGCACCAGGAATATATATTTCATATAAACAAACAGAGCTTCAGAAAAGTAAAATAATTTAAGCTGAAAAAAATCTTAAAAATCAAATTAAAATGGAAAGAGCCTCTGTCTCTGTCTGTCTGTCTGTCTGTCTGTCTGTCTGTCTGTTCAGCTAAATGGTGATTGGGGTGCACTTATATAGCGCTTTTATCCAAAGCGCTTTACATTACACACTACGCTTATTCACCCATTCACACACACATTCATACTGGTGGCCGAGGTCACCAACCTTCGGACCACTGACGAACGGTCTACCAACTGAGCCACAGCCGCCCCGGCTGATCACAGCTGATCGACTTCACACACAGCAGGTGTATTGCTTAAAACCCCAGGAAGTGCAGTGTTGAGTGGGAGGTATTTAACAGTAGTTTGTTATATACACACTGTCCATATTGAGGGCCGAGTCCGATAAGCAACACCATGGGACAAACAATTTGAACTGGCACATTTTGAACAGGCAAAATCAAGATAATATATGTAGAAAAAGCTGTCTAAATGTGCATGCAATGTTGTGAAATAATTTAAAATAATTTCTTATTCTGTACCGAGTGCTACAGCCATAACAAAAACTCATAATTTGTGGCTTAACCTATGCCTCAACGTTCCAAAGAATCTAATTAAATATGGGTTTCCAATATTCTGAAATAAAGAACAACCTTGTTGTCATTTCTTTAAACTGAAACGCTTTTATACCATCTGAAGACTTTATTAAAGTTCTGTATACGGGTCACAGATGATTCAGCCTTCGTGTCATCATCTCAACAGCTATAGGACACTTTGGAGCAACACTGTGTTCTCCAGCACTTAATCAATCAAACTCTAATCAAAACACTAAAAGAGGTGAAAAAAATCTGGACACAAAAAAAGCTAACCTCAGGTTTATTCCAGGTCACTGTGTTGGCCTGAAAGTGATGCCAACTCATGACAAATAAAGCAAGAAGCTGATATCATTTCCCATACACAATATAATCTATTTTAATATGTGGTGCCAGGCATTGATTACTTTACAGTGTTACAGTGCCCCTTCGTTTGTGTATCCTCCCTTATATTAAATGTCATCAATAAAGAGGCAGAGTTGTCATGTATTGATTGGTTGTGCTCTGGGTCATCAGGTTGAGATGTTTTCCCACAGAAAACAAAAAAGTTGATGGATAAGGAGATGGATTATTGAAGAAATGTGCACAATTTCAGTAACCTTTCTGATGCAAAATAAGGGATCAATAAGGGATTTTGATGCAATAAACTGAGTAGCTTTACATTAAAGCCCCTTATTGATGCAAACTATACACGCTGGTAGGATTGTGTCTTACACTTTATAATCGATTGTTAAAAGCTGTAGTGTAATCTATGTGTGTGTGTGTGTGTGTGTGTGTGTGTGTGTGCGTGTGTGCGTGCTTGTGTGTGTGTGACCTATGAGGGGTATTTTATGCCAGCACAATATACTTAAACGCCTAAAACACGTCGCCTGTGCCAGCATAAAGTCTGATTAATAGGCGTGCTTACAGACACGCGTATTGCGAGTACACCAGATGACATGGGTGACGGGTGAAAAGTGCCACGAGCGAACGTAGTGGACGCCTGTGTGTGTGTGTAACGCGTGTACGTTAACAGTGTGTTACTCTGTGTAACAGTTCAGCTGTTACACAGAGTCTCAGCTTCATATGGTATTGTTTATAAGAAAGCACAACTTACAGATGAACTCCAAGCCCCCACAGAGCTGTCAGGATATTTCTATTATTTTCAGGCCAGTTTTTATTTTCTTGTTAACGAAATCTCTCTCTCTCTCTCTCTCTCTCTCTCTCTCTCTCTCTCTCTCTAGGTTTGAATGATATCGAATTGATATTTAATGATAGCAAGGGTGAAAGGGATAATTAAAATAATTTCAGCTACTTAAAAATAGTAGGCTAATAGTAAAGTGCAAGCTCACAGCCAGTTCCCAGCTTCGCGCGCGGACATACAGTTCATTACGCACCAGCTGTAATTAGGTAGGTTTACCTGCCTGCAGAAGCCGTAATCGCTGTCTCCCCTGAATATTAAGTAGCCATGCGGACCTATCTAATGAATATTCAGTAGCCATGTGGACAGCAGTCCGTTCACAATATGATTCCATCGGTCCTTATATCTACACTGTTTAACCCAATTCGGCACTTATGCACAGTCCCATTATGTTTTACAGACATTCGTAGTTAACTAATGAGGTAAAACATTTTGTTTAAGCTGCATTTTGCTGACTTTCACTCCTAAAACAGGCTAATTAAGCCTCCGGTTTTGGCCGGAAAAACGTTAAGTTTATCTGGTAAGTACGAGATAGTCTTTCTCTTCATCTATAAGTTGTGCTTTCTTATAAACAATACCATATGAAGCTGAGACTCTGTGTAACAGCTGAACTGTTATAGGCTTACACGCGTTACACACACACACAGGCGTCCACTACGTTCGCTCGTGGCACTTTTCACCCGTCACCCATGTTATCTGGTGTACTCGCAATACGCGTGTCTGTACGCCTATGTAGAATTGTACTTAACAGTCACGCGGGTCTTCATGTCATGTATTTGAGGCGTAGTTCACCCGTCACGCAGCCGTCACGTAGGCGTATGTGCAACAACGCGTGTACAGCGTCTGCGTGACGCCTACGTGACGCCTGTCTGTCCATTGAAAGTGAATGGAATTTACACGCGCACGTTAGACGTTTGATGTCATCGCATAGGCGCTGTACACACGTTTTAGTATAGTGTGCTGGCATAAAATGCCCCTCATAGTGTGACATCATGTATACATACTGTCCACATCGCCTGTGTAAATGTGAGGCGTGTTGACAGAAGTCTGCTTGGACAGATAAACTGTGGTTTGATTGAATGGACTGCTGTACAATAAAGACACTTCAAACACTGCAGAAGTAGGCAGTGTTTGTGTGTGTGTGTGTGTGTGTGTGTGTGTGTGTGTGTGTGTGTGTTTGTGCGTGTGTGTGTGTGTGTGTGTGTGTGATAAGAGCGCATTGGAAAATACTCTGTCAGGCCAAAACGACGACTCAGAGCTTAAACACCATATGGGCAGATTCGGAAGAAGGATGCTGCTGACCAGCGTCCCACTGAGAGCACACAAACACACAGAGCGAGTGTCAGAACGCCCCACAAAGCACAAACTCATTAAAAAGCTGCTTAAATGCCACTTGACTTCTCTTTTCGCCAACAGCAGCAAGCAAATACTATCTTATACTTACTGCCCAACAGCTGCCGTACATTACAAGCACGACAGGTTATGTGTTAAAGGAATAGTCCACCCTCTCCACCATCCCACACCTCTCTATGGTTCCCTAAAAAAGTTTTTTTTTAATCAAATTGCATCAAGAAGAGCAAAGCACATGACAAATGAATGCATATCAGTGAGGCCAAACAACGACACAGGGTGCATTTATGGAAGGAAAATCTAGAAAATGCTTTGTTTAGTAATAGTAATCGTTTTTTGTGTCCTCCCCTCTGCTGAATGCCACAATTTATATGGTTTTTGTGTTAACTATTCCTTTAACATGGTCCTGTGACAGAATGTATTTATATAAATATTGAAGCCCTTCCTCAAAGACAAGAAGTATATTTTGAGGTACAATGGGATAATGTAGAGCAGAGCATATGTTTTTTGCCTGGATCAGACAACACAGATGGTCACTTTGTCAGATTAGGGAATCATGTTGCCTTAAGTTCCTGCTGCTACTTGGTTGAGAGACGTGTCAGACTCCAACCACAGCCAATCATCAGCTTGCAGTAGGTGTAAATAGAACAATTAATAAAAGTAGCAATCCATGAAATATATCACAACAGACAATACAAATGCGAAGAAACACAAATACAAACTTAACAACATCATAGTGCTGAACACTCTGTCCTTCAGACAGCCCGTCACTTTGGTTTAAATCAAAACATCTTTAAAACTACTCACCAAGAAATGTAATAAAATGATTTGTAGATATACTGCTATACAGATTTACATTGCATATGCTGTAAGTATGTATGTTACCCAGAGGATAAATTCTAATGTTTTTGTCATCTTAAGTGTCACCATCAAGCCATAAATCTCACTCTGACAAACACAAAATTAAAAATATTTAATGATCAAGCTGTCTTTAAACTTTATCGAGTGCATGGACACAAGATACTTAAAGGTTTTATCTCATAATATAAAAAAAATATTAAACTATCAAGCAATGAAACTGAACCCTTTTGATGAACCACACACTTACTTTTTATGAGCCTGTATGGTGCTGCACTCAATTTTGTGACTGAAAACAGTCTTTGCAGCTTTAGTGCTTGCTTTGTCTAAATCTTGTGTACCAAAATACATCTTTTACAATCACACACAGGGACAAACAATGTTTTTCCTGAGTTGTTTTTTGAAATTGATCTCTCTGAAATGCTCACATATGTATTGACCTAATTTTATTTAAGGTTATATTACAGCATAACTCCCACTATGAGTATCATGTTAGATCAAAAGGGCAACAGTTGGAACTTCAGCAGCTTTTGCTGCCAGTCAGATTTGGCTCTGAACAATGTGTGCTGGCAGACAGAGGAGGAAAGCTCAGCAGTGAAAAAGAATCGGTGTCGGTCTGGCAGCTGTTGGATCCTGATCTTTAAAGAGCTAAAGGCCAAAGCTAATAAGCACTTGACTAACAGACGTGTCCAGTGACAGGAGAACAGAAAAGAGCAGACACTCTGACCTTTACTCATGAAGATTAGACTGGGAGAGAAAAGAGAAGGAAATCAGAGGGAAACAGCTCAGAGACAGAGAGGCGTTACAGAGATTTACTGTGTCCACTCTGACAGTATAACTGAAACTAATGTAATGGAGGTGAACTGATGGCTGTTGGTCCGAACACTTTCTGTCACGGCTGTCGCTTTAAATCAAAGAGATCTCCATGGTTTCTGTCCCCCAGTGTCTGTCAAGGCACCGGATTTATCCACACATTGAGAAAAGTAAAGAATAATGGAGGTCAGGAGTGTGACATCACTGCTGTGACGGCCAAACAAAGGAGCCGGGAAAGGAAACACAGTCCCAGTGGAAATGTGGAGCTGTGAAACGACATCAGCTCTGACACATGCCACTTTATATACACTGTTTGATATCTTGTTCGGCTTTGTTTTGTTTCATTTGTCGAATAAACAACAATTTAAGTTGCTGCAGCACTACGTTAGTCATCATGATTCAAATTAACCAGCTACTGCTTTATTGGCTGTACTGCTTGTACCTATTTATTTGTGTGAATTTTTTTGTGATAAGAATTGTTTCATTTGCCTGCTGTCTGCGATGCTTTTGCATCTTGTATTAATTCAATTAACCTTAATTCTGTTTTGCTTTATTTGGCCACACTGTTTAATCTTTTATTGTTACATTGCCTTTTGCCTTCTGGTTGTTGCCTGGCAAAGCACACTTTTTTAGTAGTATTAATATATCTCTGTGCATTTATCTCCATCTGTATTACTAATGGAGAAATAATTAGGCAGATTTATCATGAAAATCATTTGATGACTTATAAGTGTTTCCATTAAAGTCAAAGCAAATTTGAAGCAAAATTTTAATAATATCACTCAACTGGTTAAGAGCCAATAAATAAAGCTGCATAAATGTACTTTGGTCAGAAGATGGCAGTGTAATATGTTGCTGTAGGCTAATCCATCAGTAAACAGTAGAAGAAGTAGAGAGAAAACAACGGGGGGGAAAAAGAAGTTGCTGATCAGACAACTTTGGCGGGAAAATGGAGAGAAGTCTCCAGGGTTTGGATTCAATTGGGCAACTTATAATTGTTCTTTCATGTCAGAAGAAACAGCTGATCACTCAAGTGCGTTAAATGTTCAATACGTCAGAAATTATACTGAAAAAGTGTTTCCATCTCCCATTTAGTGAAATAACCATTTTTCGAAAAAGACAAAAAAAACACCTTAATTGAGTGTTAAAACGTTTATGCCCATTTTTGAAAGTTTTCAAATTTCAAGAACAAAGAATGTTATTCTACATTTCAAAATAGAAACTCTGTAAATTAGTCTGAAAAGTATCTGACACTAAACTGAACTTGGAATCACATTTTAAACAAACAACTAGAATTACCGCATTGTGGTTATACACCTCCATAAAACAAGCAAGTTGCAGTTTACATCCATGTCTGTGTGCACTCATTTATACACATGGCAGTAGACAATACATTATGGATTTTGCTGCAAAGAAGCTACAAATTCTAAAAAATGCTGATGATGCGTCATACCCCTTCACTTCACCAGCATGTCTCTTTAAGATACGGCACATTAATCCTTAAAAGCCATCACAGCAATGATACCAGGGAAAGAAATATAAGACTAAAGCTACACTAAAGCCATTAAATCTTAAATTCTCTGCACACAAAAACACACGTGTTTCAAATACTGAGGCTGCATGGTGTACATTGGGTGGATCTACAGTATGCTGGGAATAAGGTGTTTTCATGTTAGACATTTTGAAAGTGAAAATGTCTGCAAAATAACCAACTCTTTGTACTAAGAAGCATGAAAACATGTAAGTTGTCTCAGTCTGAACAAAAATTGCATTTTTATAGGGTTTTATTTATTCTGCAGAGTGTGTTTGGGGAGCTCCATTCTTGAGTGTGAAAAATGTGGCTTATTGAGGACGGAAGGACAAAACAAAGAGGAAAATATGTTTTCAGAATTAGCTGGCTGAGCATGAATGTTGTCTTTGTCTAAGGTTAATTGTGACATAATATGAGGTGCAGCCAAGTACAGCGAGCCCCGACAGCCCGACTGAGCCCGGCTGCAATTCGCTGCAGTGGAAGAAGCAGATGGATGGATAACTAAACAAACGGCTGTTTCATCATCAATAATGTACTGATATTCCATCAGACAGCAACAGAAAGACAGCAAGACAGACTGAGAGAGACAGGTAGAGGGTCAGTGAGGCAGAAAGGAAATAAAGAGGCAGACAGGAAGCAGGACAGAGAGAGAGACAGGCAGCTAAGAGGGATGCAAACAGAGCTGGAGAGGCATGTTGCAGACAGACTGTTATAAGTGCCAGGTCCAGAATAAGCGCCAGTCATTTGCATGAGAATACAAGTCTGGAGGGTAATTTCAGCAGCCTGATAACATGTCAGTCTGACAGAGAGTCCAACAGGAAGCTAATGGGCTCGACGCCACACTGACAGCAGCAGCGGGCTGGAAAACACTGCAGGTTCTCTGCAGGTGAAGGAGGAGAGATTTACATTTTTCTAAATGTCACAGTGCAAACAGGTCACTTCAAGAAAGTCAGAATATCTTATTTTATGATGATTCCATTATATTTTTCTCATCCATTAATATAATCTTATCAAGTACAATAAGCATTAGAACTTGAACATTATTGTTAAACTTCTTTCAAGGTTCTATTCACAGTAAGAAATTCAATAGCTCGAAGTCCAAAAAGTATTTTTCTTTGTTTTTTGTTTTCACATCTACTGAGAAAAGCAAAATGTCTTTTCTCATTTCCACAATCAGAGGCAACGTGACAAAAATGCCACAAATATCTCTTTGATGAATTGGTTAATGGTGGTGTCGTTGTTAGCACTCTTGCCTCACAGCAAGAGCCTGCCTGAAGCTCTTCTGTATGGAGTCTGCATGTTCTCCCTGTGTCAGCGTGGGTTCTCTCCGGGTCCTCCTGCATGTTCTAGGTCTCTAGTTTGTGCTTGTAAAGTTCTGAGGCTGTGATTATCATAGAGGTCACAACAGGTCATTTTATACAAAAAAAAAGCCTACTATGGGGACTAGCATGATCACACATGAATAAAATTGGCCCATTGAATCCACAAGTGTCTCAGCTTCCCAGTTATACCCAATTTATGCACTTTCAAGACTGTTTAGAGACCCCAGTCTACAGAAATATTCAAATAACAAATATACCATTTTTTAAATTAGGCAAAAATAACTTTTTTTAACATTTAGACTGCATGAGAAAAACTGTGTTTTTTGCCCAAAACTTCATGGGATTGGTATATTATATATTGGTATATTGGCATGTCTGTAAAGGGGAGATTTGTTTCATTCGTTAGCAGTTAGTCAGGAGTTAACAGTGGAACTTTTCAGAAGCCACATAGGAAAACTAAATATGGAGGTCCAATACCTGATTAATTGGCTGTTGTTACACAGTCAGTCCCAATTTACAGGTTCCAATTAAAGTTTAATTCTACCTTCAAATCTCACTCTTTGAGAAATGGATTACTGTGGCACAATAATAATTTTCAAGTCCATTCCAGCATAATTGCAGTGGCGTCACTGATAACTGTCAGGGTCGCATACTGAAGAAAGAAAAGGTTCAAACACGAAGACTGCTATTAACATTTGGCAGGAAGACAGAGCTGGCTAAATTAGTTTATAGCACTGCAAATGAAAAAGTGTCTGCAGATGGAGGGAAACTAATGATTATAGCAGAACACAGACTGCACAGAAGATTGACAGGACAATTGAGATAAGGTAAGGGAGGAGGTGGAGGAAAGGAAGAGGTGAGAGAAAGGGGTGGAAAAAGGAAAGAAACACCATGAAAGAAAAGAGTGGGAAGCAAAAGAGAGATAAAAGATAAAAAGTGAGAGGGAGAAATAGTTCATTCATTCTCAGGTTTCTGGTAAAAGGCCATTCATCTCCAATCAATAGACTATCAGGGCTTTTTATCCACTTCTGGTGTCAGACTCAGCCATCAGGCCTCCACTGTGATCAGCTACATCAGGTCAAAGTCTGAAGAACAACATCAGGTCCTCTAGTCTCACTGCAGAGTCAAACTGCTCCTGGCTTTTATAAAATGCGTGGAAAAAGGTTACATGAGGTTGTTGTTTCCCTTTGGCAGAGCTGCAATGTGAAAAATTAAGTCTTACTATCGTTGAAAGTCAGTATTTGTCTTCAGAGTTTAAAAACGTTCTACTCTCTTCACGCCTACAGCAGATACAGCTCTAGTGAACTGTTGGTCACTCCACCAATAAAATACCTCAAAAACTATGGATGGATTGCCTTAACATGTTCCCATCAGGATGAACTGCAATAACTTTGGTAATCCACTGACTTTTCATCTTGCGCCATCATCAGGTCAAAGTGTGTCCAATACTTACTACCCATAAAACTAATGCCTCAGCTTTACTGTGTGCTTCGTGCCAGTTGGAAAATTAGAGTAACAACTAAAATGATGAACATTAAAATTACATAAAACCAACGTCTTCTCGATTTTAAGGAAAATATATATAGTTGACCTATAATTCAGAATTCCAATCATTTAAAATTTGAATTATTATTTAAGATATAAAACTCTTAGGATAAGGGCATGGGAAAGACCAGGGGCCTCATGTATCAAAGAGTGGAGTGCGTAGCTTTCATACTGAAAGATGGCATACTCCAAAACTAGAAAAGTATGTACGCAAACTTACCTCCACATGTATCAAACTGTGCTTACGCCAGGTTCTACATCCTTATCAGCATGGAACTGAGCCCACATGCACGAGCCACCAACCACGCCCCGGCTCCTCCCACAAATGGATACACAGGTGACATGCAAATTACTTTAAATCGCTGGCTTGCCCGCTGATTATCGAGAAAAAAAGGCAAATCAATGTGGTGCCACGGCTCGCGAGATGGAGGCAGGAAAATGTGTTTTTCGGTGCCTCAGCTCTGGGATCAGCAACAAGGTGTCACAGAGAGCCGCACCATGGCAGAAGTGTCCCTGTTGCCTTTCTCCTCCAGCTCCAACAGAGCAGCCTTGTGTAATGCTGCCAAAATCTTTTTTACACATCAGTTTATAAGCCACAGACGTCAACATTCTATTATTGCACAAGTAAGCAGCAGTATGCAGTTGAAATATAAAATATAATAATAGATGATAAAAATCATCTATCCCCTTATATTTAGAACGGGTTATTGACGATGGAAAACAGCATTTTCCTCCATTGTCACAGAGCTATAAGCTGTAAACCCAAACACCATTCCAGTTGGTGTAGTTTTAGTTAAGATATGAAACATAATAAATAGAGCATAAAGGACAGTAATTTCTGCAAAAACAGAAGTTTGCTGTGCCACCGCACATTCTCACAGCAAGTTCACTTTTCATACATGTGGCGTGTGCGGGAAAAGCAGCGTAGCCTACGCAATGTTTTTGTGCGTACGCAGCGTTGATACATGAGGCCCCAGGACAAAAGTTATACTCACAAAGCCTCCCCTCTCAGGAACAGTTGGTCCTACATTCAAAAAGTAAGCTGTTAAAACAACCAAAGAGCTAAGGGAACAATGGCCAAGTGTCAGGGCCGGAAAACACAAAAGTTGTAGAAAAAAACACTTATTTTATTAATGACAGTGGGACTGTGAAAATTGCAATCACTATATTGGGTTATTTTGGAGTTTAGTTGGTCTTTGCTGCTATTTTAAAATAATTGGAAATATCCATAAAATATGTCACTTAGTCAACAAAAGGTGTCCCTTAAAGAAAAAAGATTGGGAACTACCACCATAGAAAAAAAGCCAATTCATTTTATTTTTACATGATATTCCAGTTGGCTACATATGCCAGACAATGTCTTTTGTGGTGAAATGTGGTGCTATGATATATTGGTATATTCCTATCTGCAAACAACACACACGTAAACATTACCTGGATGATTTGGAATGCGTGTTATGTTATAGATTCCAGCTGGTGAGTGTCTGATTAAATTCCTCATAAAGTTGCTGCGTAGGTGGTATTCCAAGACTCTGATAATCTCTGTTCACTTAGTGGGTAAATGAATTGAGAGCAAAGCTGCTCCTCAGAGAACAACTAGAGGAGGCAGAGTGTTAGCAGTAGCAGCAGGAGATGGAAATGAGACGGAGACGTTCATTTATTCATTGATTTCCTTGGCGAGCAGCTGGAATCGCTTTCTGGGATCCAGCGCTGTGAATCTTGCTGAGGAGGAAATGACTGCATAGCTTTCCTTATCTACCAGCTACATGCTAAAGCGAGGAGGAAATACAATACAAACAAGAGGAGCAGGAACATGTATGAATGTTCCCACAGTTGTTAAGCAATTTTGTTGTCAAAGCAAAAGTCTAAGTGGTGAATCACACAGTCACACTGTATATAATATGTTGTGTATTAGTTATTTGACAGGGCTGTATTTTTGCTCAAATGTGGGAAAAGTTAAATATGTGAATGTCCAAATAAAAATGTACAGTCGAATGGGATGGCGTTTCAAGCAGAAATACTATTCGATATTCACTGGTAGCTATCCAACGATTAGCTGAAGACTGGGGAAGTGGGAAAAAAATGTGATGTTGGAAAAGACATCATCAATGCAGACTGAGACTGTTTACTCAAGAAATGCATTTGATTTTGGCCAAAGTATGTCAGAGTATTCTAAGTATCTAGCAGCCACTGTGATGTAAAGAACTTCTTGGGAAAAAAAGAGTAATATGAAAGTGAGAGTCAGAGGTCACAGTTTTCATTAAAGAGTTTAACTGAAGATGTTCACATATCCTTGATATCTTTTCATATCTGACATCTTTGGCTCGGCTGTCTCTTGTAACAGTTAATAAAAGATCAGGAAATGTCAGCAGCATTACAGAAGACTGGCTTTAGACAGGTAAGTGTCAGCAAAGGGCAGCAATCAAAATTAGCTCGTACAATGTGTGGAACCTTCACTTCTTCCTACCTGTAATGTCGACAGTCTTGAAGGCGAATCAGACTCGTCAGTCGCACTTACCGTATTTCCTCAAATAGTAGCCGGGGCTTCTATTAATAAAAAATCTGTTTGGGACCTGGCTAATAATAGGGGCAGGCTATTATTTGAAGGAGGCTTTTATTAAAAAAATTAAAATCAGAGCAGCTCTGACCAGCACTTTTAAGAGTGTTTTACACAGCACAATGTAGCCAGTTACCAGCCATATTGGAAGTACTCGGATGTAAACAAACAATGAACAGCACGCTGAATGTTCATTTTAAGCAGGATTTAAAATGTCTAAACTACTAAAAAGCCCAGAAGAATGTGCATAAACAGCTCAAATTTACAGAGAATGACTAGGACAGCAGGAGAAACAACGATATTTACCTACAGTACTAACTCATGTGGCCAAACTTCAAAATACAGGTGTTGTGTCGAAATCTGTTAACTCGTCAAATGATGTTTCCTGAATGGTGTTCTCCTTAGCATCACCTCCACAGTTGGAGTTAGGGTTTAAGTTTAAGGTTAGGCCTTGTAGAGATAACTGTTTGGGGTCATGTTAACAACTTAAAGGAGGACTGGTTGGGGTCAGGGGTCAGGTTGGTGCAGGTTAAGGTAAGGGGGACACATATCGACGGGGGAACAGACTTTAACATAACACCGGTAAGACACCCGGCTTATAAAAGAGGCCGGCTTTTATTTACTAAAAATTGTTTTTACACCCGGTTACTAAATGAGGCCGGTCATTAATAGGGGCCCGGCTTTAAATTGAGGAAATACGGTATAATATAATTCAGTGTGCTGGATACTGACAGTACGAGTACCACAACGATGTCAATCCACTTTTACCAAAAATTAAAGTCATATCAACAAACTAAGGGAGCAGAATGGCAGCATTAAGCCTTTGCTTAAAGGCTGGACCATCAAACAGACTGAGGACTGAGCAGTGTTCTGCTTCCTTTAGTTTCCCAGGTGGTGATAATCATTCAGATCCAGATTAAACCCGTCTCACCCTCCCAGCTGATTCTGGGCTTTGATGTCGGGATAAAGCAGCAAAGCCCGTTCCCTGCAGAAAGCACCACAACAAACCATGATCTTCATTTTGTCAAAGCCTCACATCAGCATCCAGCACAGGACTCCCCAGTGGGTTTTTATGTTGGGCGAACAAACATTCACATTTATCCTTCTGGCATAAACCTTCAATACAAACAGCAACTAGAGAGGATAAAGATGGGACAGAGCAGCTACTGCTTGTTCTTTCTTTTAGTCTCTCAGAGGTCATTTTGATCCTGTCTATGAATCCAGTAAAAACTTTCCTGTTTGTTTACTTTGTGTCCCGTGTCCCGAGCTTAAAAATGGCAGCATGGAAGCTTGTCAGTAACAGGGAAGAGATTAAGCAACGCTCCCTATTGTGTCGGTTAGACTGAGGTAATCCTCAGATTTCAATGGACTAAAGGAGAAGCTCACATCCCCTCTGATAAAAACAACACAGGCACTATAAACATTTCTCACCAATACCTTAATACAATGATAACAATAACAATAAAATAATATGATTTCAACCCAAAAAGAAAACTCATATATCCAGTCTGGTCTTACCGTCTCTCCTGTTGAGTTTGGCGAAGCCGGGTGCGTGACTGCTGGACAGCTGGGACGAGCTTCTGAAGGACGACGGCGGCAGATTGGACACCAACGCGCTGTCACACACTTCTGTTAACCAATGACAAAGCAGAAAAAAGCACACTTAGCTACACTGTGTCTTTAAAACTGTTCAACATGCTTGAATGTTCTAAGGACCTTTTCTTTGTGGTTTTGCGGCCCCTGTTGACAACAGCGGAAGTGTTTCCACTGCCTTGTGTCGTAAAGAGGACAGTCTGCCCTGCTCAGTTCTAGTTTTGGGTCTCCCATGCCTCCTTCCCTCTCACAGTCCCAGCAATACAGCACTGACCTCTGAAAGCGTGGTTCATAAATTCTGAATTTAATGAATTTTGTTTTTATTCAAGTTTTACACAACATTCCAACATTTTGGGGAATTTAGTTGTACTTCGTTTAGTTGGGTTTTTTTACAAGGTAGAATCTTTAGAGAGTTAGAAGCATCTCACTCCAAACCATTCATTAATGTCAGTGTAAACTAGAGGTGGGGGGAAAAAATGAATACAGCATAGTATCGTAGCATAGTATTTTGCATGGCCGGCTGGCTGGCTAGCCGTCAGTATAAAGCGGGCTCACGTTTAGGAATATACTGGAGATACTGGCATGATATGAAACTAGAAGGCATAACAGAAGTTTTGGCACCATGTGCCATGTCTGGAAGTTGTCGAAATAATGCTGCAAAGTTAGGCTTTTTTATGTGTCATTCAAAAAAAGCTTAAAGCTTAAAGTTGAGGAAAGTTTGAGAAAATGCTGCAGTTGTTGTCATCCATACATGTTTGATATCAGTTCAGTTCAGTTTGACTGAATACTTTGTTGGTCAATGTGTTGGGTTTGACTCTTTTTGAGGAGAAATAGAAGGCTGAAGTGAGAAAAATTGACAAAACAATTTTTGATTGAATTTAATTTTGTGGACACAAAATGCAGTTAAACAGTTGAATCGCAATATACTGTATCGCAGTACTCACCATATCGTAAAATGCTTAAAATCACAATAATATTGTATCGGGACTCAAGTCAAATCGTATCATGGGGCCGCTGAGGTAAACTCATCTGCAGCAATATTAGATGCTTAGAGTGACAGACGTATAGGGTGGACAAGAAGGGATGTGGATGGATCAAGCAAACCCAGCTGACTTGAAATAAGAACACTGACTCCATCAGTGTCCTTATTTCAAGTCAACCTGAGTGCATCCAGTAGTTATGCGTGGAAGTAGTTTTCAACCCCAACCCTGATCTTTTACATTTTCCTTAGTCAAGTGTTCTCTGTGAAGACTGAAGTTTATTTTAAATAGCCAAAATGAATGAAATTAGAGAAAAATACTAGACCATCCCTGAAACGTTCAAAACTCTCGTGATCAGATTGAAAAGATACCTTCCTCTGTATCAGATGCCGAGGGCTGTGACAAAGCTCTCTCAAATAAATCTCTAATTACTTGAAGCAAACAGCTTAATGAAGCTAAAGTTAAAAAAAAACAACATTTAACGTGACTCACAGGGTCAAATAACATCAATTATATATCATACAATCTAACTGTGTTGGTAGACAAACTAAAGCATTCATTATTAGTCAAATTACATTCAAATCATTGTGAGAGTCTATTCATTGTTTGGCCTCTGTTTAAGTGCTTTTGCTTTAAACAAGGTTTAATAAGGAAAGTGAGACCTTCAAACATGCTACCTTTTAACTACAGTATGTTTTACACATTTCACAGCAGCATCCACTCATCGTTCCGAAGTGAAAGAGACAAAGCTCAGTGATTCAGCTCTTAGAATGGAATACCAACAGTAAGAGGGAAACAGGAGCATCACATGTTTTAGCCTCCGATAAAGTGGAGTTTTATCACTGAGCTGCAGGTTTAATGTCAGCTAAATGAAAACAGGCCTTTGACATCATGCTCCAGTCTCTCAGTAGTTCACAGTAGCAGGAATGTCTCCTCTCGTAACACGAGTAAAAACATTTTTCTGGTTCAAAATCATAAAAGTAGATGGAATGAAGCGTCTAAATGTGAAAAACTCAACAGAGAGCAGAGGTCAACAGTAAAAACCATGCTGAGGATATCACAGTGTCAGACGCAGAAGATTATTATTATTATTATTATTATTATTATTATTATTATCATCCATCTCTTAGACTGAGAGAAAAATATTGAATTTTTCAAACCAGAGGTGAAAATGAGGTAATTGTAATTTATAAAATAATTCATAAGATAACGTGATACACAGATAAGCTACAATCTACAATCTAATGTCATTTAGAAGACGCCTTTATCCAAAGTGACGAGTTAATACAACACAAGCAAAGAGGAAGTCAAGAAACAACGCGTGAATAAGTGCCATGGATTAAATTGAGTCTTATTAGGACGTAAGTGCTTTTAGGATGTAAGTGCTTTTACTGTAAGTAGTGTGTGAGGACAGTGCGAATAGTTGGGTTTTTTTTTTTTCATTTGTTCCATTGTTATGTGTGTCAATTACGTGTGATGGAAGCAGAATCAAAATGTTTTCACAGCTGTTAATATCAGCACATGAGTGGCAGAGTGGAGTCTAATCACTGAGAAGCAGCTTTAATGTTCCCCAGGTGGAAACAGGTCTTTCAGCTGTAATGACACCATATTAGATGAATGAACAGTGTAATAATGTGGATGAATGAATGTTGTAATCACATCGTGTTGTGGAGATGAATGACGTCCTGACTGGCTCATTAAAGGCTGGATCCTGATGGAGACGAATCAGTGTTGTCAGAGGAAACCTTCACATGTTTCACACTTTAATGCTTTATGGATGACCGGTTGCAATAAAAACGTCAAATATTATTCCCCAACATAATGTTATTGTTAATTGGGCTTGTTCTTATTCATTTATATAAATGAATGCAAGATGTTTGCTGGGGATGTGATGCTGCAGATTAAACTGGAGCTATAAAACACTATTGTTTTTTTTAGGAGAAAAACACAGAAATACATACAGATTCATGAACATGATCTCAGTAAATATTCACAGCTCTCCTCTCGAGCTCCAAACTGTGAGCTAAAGCCAAACTAACGCTGCCTCCATCCAAAGCCTCTCCGTTAATGGATGTTGTTCTCCACCGCTGAGATAAGAGCCAATTACTATGATTCACACTGCGGTCCGATCCCGGCCCACAACTCAAACAACAAGGCTTTAGCTTCGATTACTCTGTCAACATTAGTGTACTTCATCTCAACAGCACAAGGTCTTCATCTGCCTCTCGATACCCACAACGACCTAATGATTTCCCACCTCAAAAGAGACAAACACTACATTTGTAGGGCCACATTTGAATCACATACAAGACAAGTAAGACAGATGTCACTGCAGCATTGGATATTGTTCTTGCTGAACTGAGATACCTTGGGGCATGTCACTTTTGTTATTATATGCACCTTTCTATTTTGCACAAAACAAACAAACAAAAACAAAATTGCTGCACTATTTGGTATGTTTGTTTCAGCATTTTTGCTACATCCGCAGCCTGATCAATTTAGTTTAAATTAAGATTGTAAAAATGACTCAAATTTGACATGGTAATAGTTGGGGACCATTCTGATGGGGACACAAGAGGGCTTATGGGTGTTAAAATGTGAATTCGAGCTAACTTTTCAGTACAAATTTCAAAACTCTACAACCCAAAACAGTCATAGTCAGGGTCACCTGAAGGACATTTATGTTTTACATTTAATATCTAATTCATGAGAGTTTAAAAATGAGGACATAAGCTGACCATCCCTGCACAGTAATACAGAGAGGGGAACTAATTATGATCGTAATTAGGATAATTTCAAATCCACTGTGCTTCTCAGCAAACCTAATATGGCAACTGTTTTGTTATGTTGTCACATATAATCAAGACTTAAATACACGGTGTGTACATGATGTAAAGTTAACTGTTATAGTCTTTGGAGCAAGGTAACAAGGTATTTAAAGCACTGACAGAGCACATTGAAAAAGTACTCAAGTGAACATAGTGGAGGATTTAGCAGCAAATGGGTCAGATATTTTTTTCAGGAAATTGATTATTGGCCAGAAGTTAACAACTTTATAAGGAAATAATATAAGTTACTTTTTATTTCTGCTTCCTAAAGTGAAAAAGAAAATCTGTTAATGCAAAACAAATTCATTCATATGAAAACTTTTACAGTCCAGCTGCTTGAAAACATGAGAAAGCCTGCAGCTTGGCCTCAGTGACTCTGTAGCTCTGAGTAGTTTCTCTTTGATAATGACGAAATTAACTGGTTTTGACTGAGTCTGAACTCAATTAAGGAAGGTTTGTTATAGCAGTTATGAAGAAACGTGATGTCATTTTAATCATTCTACTATAGTAATGGAGTGATTTTGCAATTCATACATATTTAATTGGACTGTTTTAAATGCAGTGTAGCTACTTAACAGTCATCAGAAAGCCTCCAGCTCTTTGGTCCTCTGATAGTCTTTATCCCTGCAGGCTTTGACCTGACAGACACTTGTTACTGTGGGTGGCGGAGGAGCCCTCAGCGTGAAAAGCAGGTGAATTACAGTAGTCTGAAGAGGTGAAATGAGAGGGACGGCTCTCCAATGCCGAGTGCTGTAATCCCTGAGGAGATAATGTGTGGTGAGAGCACAGCCTCGCCGAGGTAACGCTCAACACAGAGAGAAAGAGAGCGGAGCAGTTTAAAAAAACACCGGGCTGGTTTTCCTCAGCTGAGCTTTGGCATTTAAGAGCCGACGTCCCTGACATTGTGACCAGTGGAGCACAAACACAGACAGCTCGGAGGAAAATGGAGCTAAATGTTGAATACCTGCTGGACTCTGCAGCCACTGAACCTCGACACTGACCCTGGCTGTGTTGGACAGAGAGCTTTCCTGAATATTAAAACCACTGCACCTTCATTCTCCGCACAAACTTCTCCAAAAAACAAACACGCCCTCTTTCTCGAGGGTAGAAAAAACACATTTCCTCTGACATTTATATCATAGGCATCCAGGTTAACAGCAGAATAAACAACCATTCCTAAACAACTGACAGATAGATATTACTTTTTACTTAAAGACAAGAACACAAGCAAGGCAACAAGCAAATAATATGAAAACATAAAAGCTATCCTGGGAAGAGATGATTTTTCAATTTATAAAAGATTACAGGGAGCGACTGTCTGATCTGTACTGAATTGCAGAATAACAGCATTAACTGATCTAATAGTGGCCCATAAGAAAAGACTTTCAGCCTCAGGTGAAACAATAAAAGAAGTGAAGTTGCACAAAACTCGACCACGAAGGGCAGGAAACCATATGTTGAATTTGAGTGATGGGAAATATCTTTTCATTTCAATCAAATATCATCCTGGACACCCATCACTCACCCTCTGGCCCATTCATCCATCCATACTTTGTGAAGCTTTTTATTTTGCTGAAATGACAAATGGTGAGTTTGACAGCAGGTGAAAAAGCCTGAAACGATTCTTTAAATATCTCTGGAGGTTTGGGGCCTTCAATCAACACTGACGTGGCAGACTAAAACCAGAGACAGAGAGAGAGACCAGTCACCTGCATTGTCCACTTCTTTACTGTTTTGCTGAATATTAAAGTGCCCACTGAGTCCATGACAGAGCTGGAGACCCTGAATACCGATGAGCTCCATCCATCACCTCCACAAACAGCAGCGAACAGAAGGTCCCGCACTTCAGAGCTCTATAGTCCCCACAAATCCAGAGTTCAGTGCCTCTCACTTCTTGTTTGGTCATTCAGAGCGTGTAGCAGTAAGCAGGATAATGAGGCTCCAGCGACGCTTGTTTTTGCTCCAGAGCACTAACAATCATCCCAGAGCCGAAAACGTCAATGTTCATTTTACTAATCTGCACAACTTCTACCTCCAGGTTGACCTGAAGGGGTTCAAGTCTGCTCTTCCCTGGATATATGCCAAAAAAGCATTTAAAGCAGAATAAAGTGAGATACTTTATCTGGCTTGTGGAAGTTAACCAGATTTTCAAAACCAACCAGAACAACAAACTGTTTAAAAACACTTCAGACAAAACATACATTTCACCATATGACAGTCCCAAACATGACTAATACAACACGGTACATGCAAATGCATAGAATTATTGGGATATTAATATCATTTAGCCTAAAATGACTAAAATCTACTGCAGCTTTACTTTATCTGAGATCTTCTATTTAGCTGAATTATTGAGATAAAAAGCAATTTACAGCTATAGTAAAATAAATATGATAGCTTTAGATACACAAGAAATTACGATATGTACAGTATGGATATGGATAATAAGTATGTAGAACTTTAAGGTTTCATAGGTACTCCATATTTAGATGTATTGAAACACATCAGTCAGTTGTGATGGAAGTTTTTTTTTTGCATCCTATACCGAAAATTAAAGACTTTTTTATATTAAAAATAAATAACCTGTTATTTATTCACACCTTAGTGTAAGAATGGCTAAGCTGTAGTGAGAAAAAGAAGCTAGTGATTTAATATTTTATAGCTCTGACCAAACCTGACATTCCTATTGTTAATACAACAAAAGCAAAGAGCAGTTTTAATGATTCAAATGTTCTTTTTTTTCTGGTAAGTATAAAAAACAGCATTTTTCCTGAAGAATCCAAATTAAGTACCGTGGCATGTTATTGTAATAAATTCTCACTAATCACCACCACCTACTGTATTAAAGAGTGTAGATGCTGAGCTTGTTAAGTGAATTAAAGCAATTAGGCTTCGCATTATCGGCCAATTATTTATTGATATATATATCGTGCATTCCTAAGACATTGACTACAGGCACCAACAGAAGATAAAAAAGACAATATCTGTCATTTTAGAATATACTGAAAAGTAACCTGTTCAGTCATTTATAGCATGGGAACATGTTGGAGAACATGACAGTCTATATTTGACATATTTCACAAAGGAAAACCACATCATAGCCTACAGGAAAACTGTCAAATTTCACTGGATAGGAAGCAGAAAAAATCACAAAAAGTCTCAGGCATCATATCATGCATTATTGTAAACCTCAAAATATAAGATAAGCAGTTATAATTTTTAGTTTTCTTTTTTTTAGCCTAACATCCCACAGTGCTTTGAAGAACTAGTTTTCTGCCGCTCTTTCTCTCAACAGGCACCTTAGTTTGTAAAAACTGTCAGACAGCTTCAAAACTGAGCAGCTCAGCACTTTCCACTTCTCACTATAACAACAAGAGAAATGTTTGTTCCTCATCTCCATGTCTTCACCCAGCTGTCAAACACACTCCTGCTGCATAATGTTGATTCCTTCTGGCCTTCGACTCCTTATCCAGACAGAAAATACCAGATAATAAGCCCATTATGTACGGCACAATCTGTATGTGAAAGAATACGGCCCACACATACATATTCATATAAACAGCTTAATGCATACACCACTCTGTACCAACCTACTGCTGCCTCTCAAAGGATGGAACAATCATCGTCCTCACTGAGGCTCTGAGCACTGATGTGGGTGGCAATGTGGGAGACAGACATCCACCAAATGAAGTGATCAAAAAACAGCGACGAGCCACATCACCGCAGCGTTTAACATCTTTAAACTGCCAGGTTTAACGCGCATAAATCAGACAGAGATTTGAAACAAGACTTGCACCAGCTCCAAACATTCATGGTGAATTGTAAAACCAGATTCATGCAGATGGAGAGGGAAGGCTGCAGGCTACATCACTCGTTCTAATAGCTCCAGGAGGAGATGTGTATAATAAAATAATTACTAATTCACCGGCTGCACTAAGTAAATAATTTGAATATATTTGCCTCTAAATGTCTCTTAATAGAGAGTAGTAAGGCAACAAGTCTCCTCCGAAAGAAAAAAGGCTGGCACAAAATGTAATTCTGTTCTGTCATTCAAATAAAATACACAGCACAAGGATATTCAAATCATCCAAGCACCTCGGCAAATCTAATTTATTTCAAAAATGAAACACTGAATTGGACAGTGGGGATTCATAAAATTGAAAACTCTGCATTGCACCAGCAGAAAGGCTTTATACTACAAACTATTTTTATGCAAATGAGTGTTGGAGCAGCACAGTACCTTTTGTCTTTTTAAATAGGGTCCGTAGGCAATCCACTGCTTAAACGTATAAGTGCAACGTTACGGATGAGCAATGCATCATTATAATGCTTATTGTGTGGCGTGAGACTAGATACAGTGCTGTCTGGTATTTGAGTTATCATATGACAACTGTTGTGATCCTTTCCTGAAGTCATCTCTCATATTATAAATTTGACTAAAAGGTGCTCTCACACCTGACTTGTTCAGTGCAAGTTCTGGTACATTTGCCAAGTTGGCTGTGTATTATTCAAGCACTGGTGCCAAACAAACTCCTGCACAAAGATCTGCAATCTGAGGACAAGGAGGGGGACCTCTGTCTACAGAGAGGGATAATTGTTTCTGGGGTGAAGGCATAACAGAAGAAATATAAGATTGTCTGATATTACTTTAACATGAATTTTAACTCTAAACTGGGGACTGTCAAGCAAGCCATTCATTATGGTATGCTAGATAATGTTATAACTATGGCACCATTTACACACTAAATGTATTTCCTGTTAATAAGTCATGAAGTTAAACATTGCTGTTTTTTAGACGTGTTACAGACTCACATGTGCTTCAGTTATAACATCGGGCAGCGTCCACGTTTAGCTTGTTTCGACGACTTTTTTTCTCCATTAAAAAAAAACTTTAAGTGGTTTGTATGGCAGACACAGGTTGTTTGTGGAAGACTTTCAAAACTTTACTTAAGTACAAAAGTATTAGCATCAAAATGTACTTAAAGTATCAAAAGTAAAAGTACTTGTTATGGTAAATGGACCTGCACTTATATATCGCTTTTCTAGTCGCTTTGCGACCACTCAAAGCGCTTTACACTACAGACTGCGCTCATTCACCCTACCCTAAACGGTGCCACCTGCCACCATTGGGAATTCATTCACACACTGATGAACACAGCATCGGGAGCAATTTTAGGGTTCAATATCTTGCTC
Source organism: Centropristis striata (assembly GCF_030273125.1). NCBI lineage: Eukaryota > Metazoa > Chordata > Actinopteri > Perciformes > Serranidae > Centropristis > Centropristis striata. The sequence continues at coordinate 29,687,038 of NC_081527.1, forward strand.
AAGGATACTTTGGCTGCGACGGTCAGGGATCGAACCACCAACACTTCGGTTGGGGGCCAACCAACTCAACCACAGCCTAATCATTTTAAACTGATAATGTTTCTCAGAGTAAAAATTACTGTAAGTATAGTACCTGCATACATTTACTTGGTTACATTCCACCACTGGCTGTTTGCCTGAAAATATTACATTTGTTGGTGAATAAAAGAACGAAGGAAGTGAAAAATGCTACAACTGTGCCGACTCTCCACTTTGTATCTGCTGCGCTGGCCCAATTCATCAACACAAGCCAATACTGCACTTCTTTACCTCGTTTACTCAAAGGCTCTGCAGATACATCACTAAACCACAGTTGTGGGCAAAAAGAAGATATCTAACCAAGAGATATTGTTAAGCTGAGGTGAAAAATGTCTCCACTAACCTGCGGCCAGCTGCAACCACTGGGACAGCCAAGCTATGAAGATCACACCCGAGACAACCCCTTTAAACCTTCACTATAACAGCTGGTCTACAGAGAGCACTGCACTGACACTGCAATAACACACATTTTATATCAGCTTCAGAAGAGTGAAATTGGATGTCGTGACCAAAGGCTCTCTCCCTGTGTGTGTGTGTGTGTGTGTGTGTGTGTGTGTGTGTGTGTGTTCAGCCTCTTTACACCTTCACTAAACCACAACAGTAGCCGCAGTCACAGCATCTACTTAGTTTCATTTTACAGCCGCCCTCCCTCAGGAGACATTAGATGATAAGTGCTCTTTACAGAAAAAAACTTCTCTGCGGATAATTTGATGTTCTCCATCTTCTCCTGCCTATCAAACACTCAGAGCTCAGCTCTCCTGAGGCTGGAAACACAAAGGCTACCAAGACTTCTTTTACTAACTAAGAGGAGTTTCTGTCCTTTACTAGACGTTGTGGAGACGAGCGTGATGCAGGACTTTGACACTGGGCTGTAAATTTTCACAGGACAGTGTAATTGGGGATAAGCTGTGAGAAAAGTCATGACAGACACCAATTAGGGCACCAGTCAGAAATATGGGATATGGTGGAGAATATCTCCTGTCATAGCTTGTTGGTCATACTTCTCTGAACAGATTGTTCTTGAAAAATCTGACGGAATAGAAACTTTAGTACAAAGAGATTACAATTTAAAAACACTGAATCGACCAGGCTGGAGGGTGCTTTCAGCTCACAGGATAATAAAAGAAGAAGAACACAACTTTTACACCAGATAACTGAGAAAACTGATAGACCACTTCACACCAAAGAGACTCTTCCCTTCCTGTCAGAAAGATGCTGCTGCTGGTTTAGGAGCAGAGGACTGTAGGTGGCATTGCTCCAGAACAGAATTACACACATTTGTTCTCCGTCTGTCTTGAATTTAATCTTTTTCCTGAAGCTTGAAGTATTTTATCTCCGAGTTGATAATGCACTTCACAGAAACTTAATTTCTCTGCTGTTTGTTTCTCCGGGTTACAATTTATCACGCTGTAGCGATATGACCGGTCGGGACCTGTAAAGTTCCTGCAGCTACTCTCTGCTCCCAAGGAACAGCTGCAGATTGCTCTGAGAGTCCAAATGTTTATAGCTTCAATATATAACAAATGCAGTGTCTGAAATCACTAATTTTCTAAATACTGAACACTAAGGTTGTCATGATTTTAGAATTTTAAACTTTGATTCATTATTAAAAAAAACGGTACTTGATTTTGTTTTGATACCAAGGCAAAAGAAAGAAAAAAAAGTCTTACGCACACAACATAGAATCATTTTTTTGGTATTCTTTTCTTCTTATTAACAACCTGCAGTGCTGGCAATGAAAAAGGTCACTGAATGCATACCAACACACAGTTGATTCTCTTCCCTGTCGTTTAATTTTTGCAGCCTCGGGTTGAAAACATGATGGTAGATTAGTGTTTTTAATGGCTTCTGTACTTTTCATATAATCAGATCTGCAGATTGTAACATTTCAAATGTGGTATTGAAAAAGTTGTAGAATAGAATGGACTAGAATTGAAAGTCTTCAGTGTTATTTTACAGTGTACAATGAAATAAGCAGCGCTACTCCTGGTCAATGCTAGGGTTTGGCGGTATCTGTTTTTTTCATTCCGTCACAACTTTTCCCAGATTTCACCGGAATGACGGCATTTGTCTTTTTGTTTAAATGTAATATTTATTTAAAAAATCATAAAAATACTTAATAGGTGCAAATATATTAGTAGAATACATACATGCAATGAATATTGGACAAAAATGATGTTCAAACAATAAAGCTATACTGTATAGAGTGTAATTTTGCTCTACAATAGGAAAGCTTATTTCACTATATGTGTTTGTTGCACTTGTATGAATGTTATTACATTTCTAGTATGATTGTAATTACTGCTCATTATTTAGACTGAGGGAACTGTCAAGAGAAAGCAGTGTGCATGCCAGTCAACACATACTTGAATTGTTTTCTAACGGGACTTTAAACTAGTGTGATGGCTTTAGTAGTTGAAATTTGTAAGACTGTGTCTGGAGCATCCCTTATGTTTATATCCTCATCAAGCACATATTCAAGTAATCAGATTCATTCAATGTTCCTTTAAACGGAAGCTCATTTCATCATTATTATTTAAAGGTTAGTGTGCTGACACTGACACGAACAAGGACAGATTCAACCAATAGCGTGAAGCTGTTCCTTACACTTTCACTTTTTTTTGGTGAGGCATTAATATTTATACCAGCGCAGCCTTGCAGAAAGTCAGTCCTCTTGGGGCTGAACATGAACACACACACTCAGCCACGCTTAAAAGCAAGCAGGGGTGAAATTGTAGAGGCAGTTGAGAATGTCACAGCAGGGAAACAGACAGGGAAAACTATTAGCTACTCTTCCTCAATCCTCCTCTCTCCCTAATCCTCCTCTTACTCTCCCTCCTGTTTTCTTTTCACTCTATATTCAGCCTTCTTCACCGCTCTCCTCTCTTGCTCACTTCTGTCCCTGTCTACATTCCTCACTGTCCTTCATACCTCCAACTCTCCCTGTCACCCTCCTCCTCTGCCTCCCGCTTCGACTTATGAAGTCAAATCATCACAAAGATGTGAGGCGGTGCATCCAGAGAGCAGATGGCCCCTACACACACACAGCAAAGTCACTGAGGGATAAAATGGGAAAGGCAGTAGAAAATGTCACTGCAGTTTTGAGAAACACAGAGGGAATATTACTACCAGACAGCCTGCAGACTCTGACCCCTAAACTTTATCCTCTCATACTTTATATTGCTCCTCCTGCTTCTCTCCCACACTGTCCACACTCCTCCTTGTTTTCACCTTAGTGCTTAGCTCTGATTAAACTCTTGTCTTGTTGTGTTGAAATTCAGCCTCACCCTTCCTTCTTTAATGGCTACTTACTCAGCTCGGTCCTCCTCTCTAATACAAACTGACCGGCCCTGCTTCTTCTCATCAGCAGTGCCACAGAGCAGCAGTCTGCAGAGCGGTGGACATGCAGAATTGACTTAATAAAAAACATGCAACAGATACAACGTCAGAGTGTGATAAGCAAGTATTTCACTGTATAAAGAAGGCAACAACGAGACTGAGCTGTGGCGGATGAGAGGATGTAGATGCTTACTGAAGGACATGCATTGTGCTGATGAAAACAATGAAGCATTTTCTGCATGTGCAAAATGTTAAGGATAAAAAGCTGTGAATTTCAGGGCTTATGGTGATGGTTGTAACATCCAACCTGCACTTTGAGGGTCACACAAGGTGATCAGATGCTAATAAGAAAAAGCCAATTTAAGCCAATTTAATCTGCCCAAATCCACAGAGAACGTGCACAAAGATCTGTGTGTTTAAAGGCGTAATGTGTAAGATACGGACAGATTTTTAGTTTAAAACTTTTTTTTAAATAGGCTCACATTACAAACAGAATATTAAGAAGTAACAGTTGTGGTGTTATGTCAAAGACGTCTATGGATTGTATTGCAGAGGTATCTACTGAAATGTGCATTCTAATCTAATCAATTCTAGTCCCTGCATGTCTTGTCTTGTTATATCACTTGTATCAAGTGGTGCTAGTGAGTCACTGTAGCGTCGAGTCGGCCCTCAGAGAGGACAGAAAAGTAGAGCTGCTCTGCTGCACTGCCAGAAGTACAACAGTTTACAGCATACCTATCTGACCTATCTGACCTATCTGACCTATCTGAACTGAGATTCTGTGTTTAAGGAGTGTCTGCTGTGGTGGAAATTAGGCACATCTCCACCAGTGGACATATTTTCACCATCGCATGATATATACCATCATATTGCTCCACCCTAAGGGACGGAGGTATTTGGAAATGTCTGTCTTTAAATACCTTTGCAACCAAGGTCAGTCATTTTTAGCTTCAAAACCTGTTTAATAGGCCTGAACAACTCTCACTCTCCAAGAGTCACCTTTAATGTTGACTGTACTTCTGAACCTTAGTAACTCTCAGGAAACGGCACAATTGGGTAAGTGAAGGCCAATTTGACATTCATACCCACTTCATGCAGTGATTGGCCAGGTTGTGTAGAGGTCAGAAAGGAGCCAGGTTTGAAGTTTCTCTCAAGCTCTCTCTATTTTCATTCTTGACACAATCATTTCTGTCAGTTCTCTGTGGACAACCGAGCATTATCTAGTCTTCCAGGAGAGTCTGTCTGAATATGTGAGTCATTATACCCATATTCAAACAGTGTCCTGTCTCCCCCTTCACTCCATTTACCTTACAAATATCACACCTATAATGCAGATGCAGCCTTCTAAATGGACACTTGCCATGGTTTACATATATCATAACATCTATGAAATACTTAACAATGCATACAGGCTTTCTAGCTGACAATTTGATATGAGCTTTGCTGAACACATTCTAGCTCCCCATAGATCATCCTTTGAAATAATATGTTGAGTTTGCACCAACTGCAGCAAAGGCTTTACTTTCTAAGGACAATGTGTCTCGTCAAAGGCTGTAATAGAGACTGAAAGAGCACGATGACCTTGGTAACTAATGCAGTTACAGCTGGTAAGTTTAATGTCCACAGTAAAATATCCAATTACGACAGTCGTAACTAATGTATCCGCTGGTGCAAATAGAGTTGTAAGTATAAAATCCATTTGTTGTTATAGTCTGCTGTCTCGGAGTGACGCACTACCATGACCTCAGCAGATGAAATCTGATATTTGAGGCGACAGCGAGTCATCTTCAGTGACGAAAGCTGCATTTGATAAATGGCCTCATTTTTGGGAGACAGACTCCTTCTGGGGACGGCCTTAAACAAATACAAGAGTCCAGCAGGTCCCAGTATCAAATGGATGGACTGCAGTCCTCTGTCAGCGCCTCACTTAACTACCTGTTCCTGGGTTAATAAATCCAGATTCATGACTGGTGACTCCACATCCGTTCTGTAACCTTGACTTCATCAGGTCCATTCATGGCTCCACTTTGCCTGCACACAATTTCCATAAATGACACTAAAGAAGAAATATGAAGGAGATTTATCCTCCGCTACTTTCCCTTTTCCTCATCCTGGCTCTTGCTGATGCCGCCTTCTCATGAATCATAAAAGGACTAGGAGGACTGCTGGGAAGTTTGCCAAATTTACTCCACATTGCAATGGCTTTGTTCTTCTCAGTGCAAACAAGCAGTTCACTGAAAAGCAATAAATTACCACGAGACAAGCCCACACCTGAAATAAGCACCAGTTCGCACTCTCCATCCTCAGCAATTTCTTTACCAGATTAATCCTGGAACAGATGAGGGATACTTCATGACCTCAGAGATTTAATCAAGCACTCCTAATATTCCCCTGGAGCCCCCACAGTTTAAATAACCAACTCTTTAAGGCAATGAATAGCCTTCAATGGTTGAGTAATAACAAATCCCTGAATTGGCCATTCAGCCTCCAGGATCTCAATAATTTACTGTAACTCATATTAAATCCGTCCACAGCCCGCAGCGGCTGAATAATCAAACCATTCCTTCAACACAGGGCATGTAAATAACCAAACATTGCCAATCTTATAGCCTAATTAGCTGAGACACTGGTCATCAAGTTCAAGGCAAAGGAAATATGATTACCTGTCCATCATGTCACTATCCATAAATCATGAATGTATTTCACCTGACTGACTCACAAACAGCTTTTTAAATTTGACTTTCAGGCTAGACTCAAAAAGTAAACTGACTTCAAAGTTTTCATTTCAGTAGTAGTAAATTTAAAACTTGAGGCAGGACTGGGAACGTAGTGACTCAGAGGAACAAGTGAGTCAACATTATTTAAACGCCTGGAGATGAGGGCGAAAATGCAAATCAGCATACAGACACACAGTGGGAGTGTAGTGGAATTATCTGTCATTAGGCTGGGATTAAAGTCATTTAGTGTTTTTCAGATTATCTGTCATTAGGGTATGATTATAGCACACACTCCAGTGGCTCTAAATCTGCTCAGAGGGAAGATAAAAACCTCAAGAAGACTGATGAGGCTGAGAGAGAAAGAGAATGCATACTTGAAGATGACGACTGGGAAAATGCATTTTTTTGACGGATATTGTGATTGCTCTCTAAACTGTAATTATATTCTTCAAAATCAACTACAGGTCCAATATATGACTCAAGAATCATGAATATATTCAGGAAAAAAACATACAGTTTCTTTCTTTTAAGACCCAGACTACATCTAGGTTTTGACTTTACTGACTTTAGTTTTAGAGCAAAAGTGCGATTACTTTACTTTGCATCACAGACAAAAAACATTTTTTTAAGTGTAAAAAAGTTGTTATTAAATTGTGATATTTTCCCCTTATCCCAGAAAAATAATGGGGGACCAGACCATTCTCCAGTGCTGACACAGCACTGTGGAGATAGGTCTACTGTATATGCAGACGCTTTAGTGCAGCAACTTTCTGAATTTATAGTGTTTTATCGCTGCTGTTAAAGAGTTCATATTTCACTGTTCAGTTTTTATTTGTCACACATAATATGAGTATTTTAGCAGATAAACTAAATACAAAGTCTGGGATGAGAAGCACCTCCACTTACAGAAGTGATTTAGGCCTTGCTACTAAGACACTGAATTATTGTGAGTGAAGAAACACAAATATGAAACCTCTCAGGACTTATTTTAGCGCCTTCAATTCACTCTGATAAACAGCCTCAGCCAGACCTTGCCCCGGGCACTGGAAACAAATGAAATGTGGAGAGAAAAGTCAGCGTGGACGATTATTAAGTGAATGATGTACTATAGGTGGGCTCTTTGGGGAATAAATAGCTGAAGGACAACTTATTGGTTTCAGGGAGCTGTGTTTGGGTTTTCGTTATGGCTTTTAAATGGCAGATTCTCCTCCGGGTAGAAACGCTTTTCCATGAAGGTGATATGGATTTAATTTAGCTCTTTGGAGCTTATAATGAATATACTTTCCATTCATCTGTCCACTCAAACCTTTAACTGTAATTTACTTTCTTAAATGTAAATTGCTTGTCTATTTATTTGTCCCTCTTTGAAGAGGTCACTGTTAATCTGCTAAGTATTGATTTAGCCGCAGTTCAGTAAAATAATAATCATCAATCTTGTATTTATGTAATCAGGCACTCATCTTCAGTGTGAAGTACAACCCTGAGTCCAAAAAGGTTTGGCCGCTTTGTAAAAAGTAAGCACGACAGAATGCAACCACCTTCTTATACTCTTTGACATATAGTTTATTCAATTGAAACCTATACAAAGACAATATTTAATGTTTACCTTATCAACTTCATGGACTTTTGTATCTGCTTCTTCTGAATTTGGCACAGTTGGGTGTTAAGAACATTCCACAGGTAAACATGTTATTGGTAACAGGTGATTGTATCATGAATGGGTTTTAAGGGAGGCATCCTTAAAAGGTCAAGTTGTTTACAAGGATGGGGCAAAAAAACTGCACGGGCAAATACAAATATGAAAACACTTTTAGAAAAACATTTCTCAACAACATTTCTCTTTCTATTCAAAGATAGAAAGAAAAGATCTCTGTATCAAAGGGGCAAGACCGAATACCAACACTGGATACCTGTGACCTTTGATCCCTCAGACGGCACTGCATCATATAAAGGACATCACTACATGGTCTTTGGAACACTTCAGAAAACCATTGACAGTTTGTCCCTGCATCTTCAAATGCAAATTCAGACTCCACCATTGAATCCATGTCTCAACAACATCCAGAAACACTGTCAGCTTGTGTGCATCTGAGATAGATTGACTCAAAGTGGAAAAGTGTGCTGAGGTCTGACGAGTCCACATTTCAGTTGTTTTTTGGAAATTATGAACATCATGTCCTCCGGGCTAACGAGGAAATGGACCACCCAGATTGTTACCTGCACAAAGTTCAAAGCCAGCATCTGTGATGGTATGGGGGCTGTTAGTGCCCATGGCTTCATGGGTAATTTGCACATCTGTGAAGGCACCGTAAGTGCTCAAATGTACATAGAGGTTTTGGAGCAACATATGCTGCTGCCAAATAACGTCTTTTCAATGGACATCCCTTATTATTTCAGCAAGATATCCCAAGGCATATGCATGTGTTGCAACACCACAGCTCCACAGAAAAAGAGTACAGGTACTTGACTGGCCTGTCTGCAGTCCAGACCGGTCTCCCATTGAAAATGTGTGGTGCATTATGAAGCGCAATATACAATAACGGAGACCCCCCAGACTGTTGAGCAAAATAAGTTGTTTATCAAGCAAGAATAGAAAAAGAATTTCACTTTCAAAACTACAAAAATAGGTCTCCTAAGTTACTTAACGCCTATTTAGTGTTGTAATAAGAAAAGCTGATGTAACACAGTGGTATTATAGCAACTTTTTTGGAACGTGTTGCTGGCATCAAGTGTATATTTACAGTAAATAATACAGTTTTTCAGTTTGAACATTAAATATATTGTATTTGTACAGTCTTTAATTGGATATATGTCAAAAATTGTTGCGTGTGTACCATCTTTTTGGAATTGATGTTGTATTCTCTGGGATTTGTGACTATTATATTTTGTGTGTTTTGTTTTTCCTTTCCCAGTTGCAATGATCCATTTCCCTCACAAGGGGACATTTAATTTCCTCTCATCTTCTCATCCTTGCTTTCGTTCTCACAGGGAGCACACAAGTCTTCTCCTTATCGATCCAGCCCTGAATCCTCTTCTGTCAATAACGACTGAAGTTTCTGTGTACATCTGTTTAATGAAATCACCTCAGGAGTACTCACAAACCATACATGCGTAAGAGTAACCTCATTGTGTAATTCTAATTAAAATTTGATAGCATGATAACAGCTATAGATGTGCATCACTGTGAGGATCGATGGACTGAATTAATTGTTTCCTGAGCGTTTTATTCTGTTTTCTCCTGGGTGCTGATTGTTGCACATCATGCAGAAGTGATTATACAGCTTCGCATTTGATTATGCGGCTAAAAAGTGGGAGCTTCAGAGGAGTGTTGGCTTCACACACACACCTCTTTCACCTATTGTTGAATCAGGAAGAGGACCTCCTAGTCCCCCCCATGTCACCAGTGGCTCCACCAACTGGCAAAAGTCCACATGGACAGCCAGCGCTGCAGCAAAAGAGTCAGGACATAGACCTCAGCTGCATTGTTTTGGAAATGAAAACAAATTTCTTGAAACTGTTTTACCATGACTTTACAGGAGGAGTTCAGTACAACTCTATGCAACTGGATGAGACCAAAGATATATTTTTTCCACTTGTAATACCACAGAGTATATCAACGAGACTAAAACATTGCTAAATTCGATAAAAGTAAATGTAAAATGCATAGGCGATTCACATAAATGATGGTTCAAAAACAGCAACAATCACAGTTAATTAGAAGTTTAGCTCCTCACAATTAAACAGCAAGAGCTTCTTTCAAGAGTCTTAATTTTGCACCAGTGTTCTGCAATCACATACAGAGAAATTCATCATAGAAGACGTGGGAGACCAATTTTGCACCCAAAAGCCTTATTATAATTTGAACAACCAGAAGCAGCCCGCTGTGACATTGTTCTTTCTCTCTCTACAACTCTACAACTTTTTCCCTACTGGAAGCTCATTACTTCACAATCACTCCATCCACCTACATGGTATATATACCGCACACCAGAGAACACACTACGGAGACAGACTTAGAGGCATACTAGGAAAATTATTTTAAGTGACATTAAGGTCAACACTTCACTGATGGATTACATGAGACAGCAAGAACTCTAAGATTTTTTTTTTTCTTTCTAATCTTTAAAGTGACAGTCCACCCCAAAATAAAAAGTAGATATTTTATCTTACCTTTAGGACTATTTATCAATTCTAGATTGTTTCCCTGTGTGCTGTCAATAGAGATGTCTGCCGTATCTCCTATATATTACAATTATCTGGCAGTCTTTGTGGTGTTCAAAGTACCAAAAGAAAAACTAAAAAAACTCAACAGCAATGTCTCTTTCCAGTAATTTGCAGTTTCATATAGCAACTATAGTTCTTACATGAGCAGCGGGTAGGCAAAGCGGACACCACATTTAGAATTGCTAAATAAGGGAGGAAGAGTAGAACTGCTTCTAGCCTCTTCTCAAAGTTTTCACTTTACTTTTTCTGTGGGAAAACCCTGTTAAATAAATTAGGAATCATTGCAGAGTATTTTTACAAACATTAAATGTGTCAGAAGGGGGATTTATTTTGTTGAGACTTGATTTTAAGGCATGTGTGGTCAAAAATACAAGGAGAAAGTAATGCCAGAAAAAGTGAAACTGTTTTTATCCAATGAAAGGTGCACTTTCATGACGCAACTAAAAAATAAGGCTTGCATTACAACAAGTCTCTAGGCTGACATGTTTGGAGCATACCTCGTTAATATATTCAAAAGCAGCTGAAATCCAAAGGGTTGAGAGCGAACTAATCAAAGAATCAGGAGGATTGCTGAGTGCATCTGAGGAATTCCACAGGCTAACAATACAGCAAAGCTAATTAAATCCAGTAATTAATACAGACATAGAGTCAGGGTATTGCAGTGCTCGGAGGAACCTGTGAAATAAATCCGAACAAAACAACTTATAAGACAGCAAAACTTTCTGAGGGCACAATTAGAGACACACAATAAACAGTAAAGAAAGAAGAAACAATCATCTCTAGTGAGAGAAACCTCTAATGGTGTTATCATTGTTATTCAGGGAAGGTCTGCAAAAGACTTCTCTTCAGATCCATTTTAATTCAATCCAACAATTTCAACCTTATAATACAAAATCTTTAACTGCCAGTGTATAATCTTATATATTTAAAATGTACACTGAGAGTAGTTGGGTGAAGAGGTTATGTTTTTAACAAACATTTATATTGTGAGCTGGAGTAATGCAGGACTTAAAATGGATTTAATTCAGTTTCCTCAAAAAAGGCCTCAGAAGGTCTTAAATTGTGTCTCTTGCCAGCTGTAAGTAATGTTTCTTATAAAATGACTTCATCATAGAGTATCTGATTGCAAGATGTTAGGAGACATGACACACCAATAAGTGCTATGGATTTATTATAAGACATCTATGATATTTTGCTGCTTAGTGTCACTTTATCTTTTATCAAGGGCCAGGTTGTATTCATTTAGAGAATTATTCCTTCAGGAATTATTATTGAGTGTGCTTGTAAGAGCACACTATATACTATCCACCGGGGTTCTTGCTATTATTCTCCCGTTACCAGAGTTTTGGTTGCAAATACACTAAAAAGGTATCAAATCGACCAACTCGGCCATGACAATTGTGCTATGACTTTTCTTAGGGGGTTGGCATTACTCGGCAAAAACACACCAAAAAATCCCCCCAAAGTTACCTTGTGGCGAGGCTAGAGTGGATGACATCATAGGTGGAGTGCAGAGGGAGAGAAAAATTTGTCAAAAAATACATTGGAAACTGCGCTCGAGGGCACAAATGCCACTCTACAGAAATAATTTATAGAAACAGGAAAATTTGTCTTGTCACTCACATTTGTTTGCTAAAGCTGTAAGAGTTATAGTTTGGGTTAGGACGCACAGATGATCCACCAACACACACCCACAGTCTTATAGACCGCCATGTTAAAAAGGTAGGAACATTTCTGGAGGAAAGCAGAGGTACTAGTTTCTTCTGATCGCTCTAAAAAAACAATTTCTTCATTTTTCTTCATAAAACACATATGAAGACGTTCAGGAAGAACTCAGGATGCTCAGAGTGAAGTCAGTTCAATGATAGGAGCTACGGTTTGGCCAACAATGTTTTCTGTTCGAGGGGCACTTTAAGCTGTTTTTTTCTCTCCCTCAGTGGCGTCAAACGTCACAGGAGCAGCTGCGGTTGCTGCTCTGCTCTGATTGGTGGCCAACACCTGGCCCTGGTTGCGGTTGGCTACCAGAGCCCTATCAAGGCCTTTCTTGGAGGAAATGCAGCATATTTCTTATACCCACAATATTAATAAGCAAACTGTCAATGGTCAACATTTTCAACAGCCTATTTGTTCTCTCATATGAACACACACATGTTGAAAGCTAGATCTGTCACAGACCTAAGCAACGGTAGAGATAACACACTGTAAACTACTCGGCAGTCTCAATAATGTATGGGTGAGAGTCATGGGCCAGAGTCAAGCACACTCTCATTTCTTTAGAAATGAAGAAACAATGCATGAACTCTTAACCTGACAATGAGTTATGACCACAATGTGCTTTCTGGAAATGTCTTATATTTCTCACAAAGCATATTTACCACAACAACTGAACAGGCATGCACAACATCCAGAACATCACCCAGCCGTCCTATTATTTATAACAAAGCATTTATTTTAAGACACTTAATATATGTTACCTATAGAAATTGGAAAAATAAACCAATATAAGAACCAAACTACTAAAAGCACAAGAAACATTTGCATTTTTGAACTTCTAAGGAATCATTTTGTGAATTTTCCTCAGAGTAAACAAGTGTAGAGAATACCCTTTCTTCACCTTTCTCCTTGAACACCTAAACTAACCTGCAGCTCAAATGAGTAAAACAGCAAATCCCTGTTTCTGGCAGCACAAAGGCATATTTTTGTTTACGTTTTAGTCATTTGGCTGCCAGTCTCTGAGCTGCTAAACACACAGTGACTCTTTCATGTTGTAATATTGGAAGGCGATTAAACGCAGAGTGACTTTACAGCCCTGCAGGGTGGCTTGTTTCACACACAGACTTCCTTGAATCTCATCCCTCATGGCTCGCTCACTCACTGCTCTGCCTAACAAGTCATCAGAGCGCCATCTGTGGCTGTGAGAGTTTGTATTTCTACTTTGTTGTCATTTAGCACCACCTCCATAATGAACAGTGCGTGCAGGCGGGGGAAGGAGATGTGAAGCTCAGTCTTAAACCTGCAGCCTGGATACCTCCACCTCTGCAGTCCTAACTTATTATGCTGCAGTGGTTTATGGTCCATGCATGATGAGTGTGCCGCTGTGTCAGGCCAGGCAAGATTTACAGATAGACAGATACAGAGAAGAAAGAAAATGCCCAAGGTAAAGACAAACCAAAACTAAAGAGGAGAAATAAGGAGAGACATCAGAACACATTTACTGCAATGAACTGCACCAAAAGAGCCAATATCAGCCTTAAATTAAATATTCAATATTGAACATTCAGTGTTCATTCAGATTAAGTGAGAACTAACTAAAAAAACAGAGCAGAGAATTTGAATGTTGCAAATTTAAATGTTTGAATTGTTCATTTTACATATTTCCTAAACTGTTAAACACATGGTTGAAGGCATTTTTCTGTAATTACATAGTTGTGATGGGAAAGCTATTAGAGGCAATAAAACAGTTCTGTATCGGTCTGGACTTGACTGTTGACTTTTAGTGTCTAATTATGCTCCTGCAGATATACTCACGAATGTCTCTGCACAACTACACAATGAGGAGTGTTGTGGGTATCAATATGCACACCTCTCAAACTGAGACTGCCCTCCCAGGAGGAACAACAGCTGCAAGTGCCCCAGAACAACATATGTTTACATTCAAGTGATAAAGCCCTCATGTGGCCAAACTAATCATGACAGGCGTAAAGGAGGAAAGTCCCCTGTTTGTTTCCCATCTCCAACTGACAGTCAATATTGGTAACCATGACCTATCAATAAGGCAGAAAGATCAGAAAATGCTAAAGACAAATAATTCCTTTTGTCGTGTTATTTGAATGACCTGTTGCCTGATTCCCAATAACGCATCATGAAGAACGGTGCATTAGGGTTGGGCGATGTCTACCAAATTGGCATATGAGGATATCCACAGTGAAACATCACGATGGACGATGATATTGTCAGTGCAAGTCATCCAAATTGAATCATATCATATGGGTCCAAATCCACTGCAGGGGCTGTATCCAATATTAAGAATCATCATCATCTTAATAATTATTTCACCAGAAATGAGTATATTACATAGATGGTAAAATATAATGTTTGAATTACTTTGAATGAATTTTCTTCTACTTTCTACAGCGACTATGCACCCTCATTTCCGCTTATGAAATCAGGCTGTGCGCCATTCAGTAAATCAGAATAGTTACTTTCAACACTTAATAAATGCCACCGCAATGACACACAGGTGTAGGTGCGGATGGGGGGGCGGGGCTTTTAAATCATGATGCTGGGCCCAGTGGTCGATGACTGTCACTGCGATGGACGATGGAATTGTCCATCAGCCCAACCCTACTGTGCATCGAGCAAGCAGTTTGCTTAACTCAACTCCTGTGCAGAGGCAGTTATGAAACAGAAAAAATAATGTATGAAGTTATGCAAATGTCTCCAAATGAGACATGCAGTCCTCAACCAGAAGTATCAAAAAGTAGCTTCTCATTCCTTGTCAGATTAATGATCTTGTGCACTAAATCTTACAGTCAATATTTGCTCAAATAGTTAATTCCAACTGTTTTTTATTTACATTGGCTAATTAGACCTTGCTAGCATTGTTGCAGATGCTGGGGTGGTCTGCATCATCAGATGAGCTCATAAATCCACCCACCTTCAAAAACCTGCAGAGCCCTAAAATAAACTGCCTCAACTAGACCTTCTCATTCAGGAGAAAGTTTTGTTTGATATACAAATACTAAAGATCCAATACTAAAGATAATACTGGCAGCTATATTGAACAGTATCGCAAAAATATTCCCAAACCCTATCAGCTGAAACCAAATATAAATACCTTCAGATGAAACTTACAGTGCAAGACGGAAGTGAGCAGCAGGAGAGAGAATACATGCAGAGAGAGAGAGAGATTATGGGATGTGGACATAAAACAGGGAGAAAAAAATATATAGGTAGAGAGAGTAGAAAGGAAGGAGGAGAATGAATAAAGAGGAAGACTTTTAGGAGAGAGTGACACAGCAGCAGCAGGAGGGCAGAGATCCAGGTAGAAGAGAGGGGAGACAAGGATAGCGCGTGTGAAGAGAAATAAAGACAAATGTCTCAGGAGGATAAAGGAGGAAAGAAGCTAACAGGAAACAAAAGGAAGAGTAAGACGAGTCAGAAAGGAGAGGACTCTGTCAGAAACAGCAGGAGGGAAAATCTGATATTTTGGTGAGACTGTAGATGATTTTTTCATGGAGGAAGAACAGAGGAAAGACAGAAGAGGAACAGTGCTCTAACTGAATATATTGTCATATACACTCCTCTCTCCTCCTCATTCTTCTCTTTCCTTCCTTCATCTTTCTGACTGTGGAGGACCAAGCTGTCTCTCTCATTGTCTCAGTCAAGTCAAGTCAAGTCAAGTCAATTTTATTTATATAGCCCAGAATCACAAATCACATCTGCCTCAAAGGGCTTTACAGACTGTATATGGCACGACACCCTCAGTATCTTACAGCTGTAACTGCTGTTACATCAAACTGTAGCAGGAAGATAAAAAAAATATTTTTTGTCTGAATATGGAGCCTTGCTAAAGTTAAATACATGCACTCCTTAATACTTTAATATCCAGTTTTACCCTTTTTTTTTCATTTTAAGTATAAAGAAGGTTGGGAAATCACACTATTAGACAGTAATACATACACTGAGATAAGTATTTAAACATGTTTTATGGCTAAACTATCCTGTCAATTGGAAATATTTTTCATGCATCATTTTATACATGTTTCCTCAAAGGTTAAGCCTCACATATTTGGCATTTGTAGAAACTTTGGGAACTTCAAGCTCTGTCGGGTTTGAGCAAAAAAAAAAAAAAAAAAGAGGTGAAAAGACAATACAGCTGGGTGAGATGAGAGATTAGGAAAAAGGAAAATTTAAGATGAAGAAGTAGTTAGAGAGAAGCGAGCAAGGATTGGGAGAAGGATGGAAATAGTATTCTTCACAGATTTACATAATGTATAATAGCAAAGCTAGGAAACAGGCAAACATTTGATTAAATAGAGAAAAGAAATGAGGGCAAGTGATCACTGTGTCGTGGAAAGGAAACTAAGACAGCGGAGGGATGTAGGACTTTTTTTCTGCCATCTGTTTCGATTACATAGAGACATACATCATTGCCCTCTCTCTCCTCCCTTCGTCCTGTTTCTCTCCTCTTGGATTTCCCTCCCTTCTCTCTCTCTCTCTCTCTCTCTCTCTCTCTCTCTCTCTCTCTGTCCTCCTCCTCCTCTCTCAGGAAGAAATGCAAAACAGCAACGCCCCACTTCAAATTCACACACTGACACAGCTTCGGACCTGGAAACTGCTGGATCATGTTGATGTCAAACATGACTTAATGGCACAATAAAGGGGGGAAATAATTACATTGCCACATAACATTAATCACAGACTCAAACCAGCAACCTCTCAGTCTCAAACCCACCTCCCCACCTGCATACAAGCTTTTCCTCTCACACACCTTCACACTCAGGCTGCTCTCTGGAGTGTGTGAGCACAAGCGTGGCTCAGTCCCAGGATGCTCATCATGCTGCACTGAGCACCAAATTAACCAAAAAGAAAACAGATAACCTTGTTTTATGCACACGGTGGATGAACTCTGCCTTCTAATAGTGGCAATAATGCATCTTTCAGCCAAAGGAGGATTAAAACACACAGCTGAGACCTTTCACTGCAAAACATTCAGCTCAGCACTGTGAATCAGAAACCTTTCTTTATGCAGCAGCAGCTTCCTCAAATGCAAGGAGGAATTATGATCTCAGTACTTTCTTAAAATAAATCAATCAATCAAGGTAAGGACGTTGCATAAAAGTTAAAAAAATAAAATAAATATGCAGAAGACACGTTCTGCTTTAACAGTACAGCACGAAAAGCTGTTTTTCATTGTTAAACAGATCCAGTTGTCATAAATACACCAAAATTAAATCATTGTTCCCATCAAACCGCCCTAATCTGCTTATTTCTCATTCAAACCGAGCGCTGATGCGCAACCGATACGCGTAAAACCGCTTTCAAAAAACAGAGAGCTCTGCACTTTTTCCGGATTTATATAGTTTAACAGCTCGATGTTATTGCATCCATACATCACATGGCTTTTATTTGTCCAGGCGGTATGACAGAGAAATACATCCCACATTTAAAGCCGCCCCTCCGGGTCTGCGCTTCCCGGACTCCCTGCGTCTCCTCCGGGGAAAGTAAAAGAAAAGCGCACAGCCTGCTCACCTTCTCCGGTTGTCCCGTACGAGCTGCAGAGAAGCAGAGCGACCTGAGCGATATTCCAAACGACTCTTTTAGTCCCAAGATCCATGATGAAGAAGCGGCGGGAAGGCTGCAGTGAAGCCCGGCGGCTGCTGGAGGAGAGAGACGGCCAACCTCTCCTCTCCAGCTCCAAGAGAGATCTCCTCAACCCCGACTGAGGGAAGAGAGGAGGGGAGGAGAGAGAGAGGGAGAGGGAGAGAGAGGTGGTTTTACTATGTGGTCACAACTTCAGTGCGCCTCCTCCTCTTCCGAAAGCCCTCTCTTTAGTCCCTGTGCTGAATAGAAACGGTTTCCGAGACTCCTTTCAAAGCCAAACTGGGTCCTTTAGTTCTATACATGCTGACAAATAAGGAGCTATTGGTCCCCTTTTACCGAGCCAAAGGGACAATAAATCCGGCCAGGCATGCTGCCGGCCACAGCTCCATGGTCTGGCACTAATATGCGCATAATGCACAATTAGCTAATTCAACCTTTGCTGTACCTATACTCGAACTTTTACTGTAAATTATCTGTGAATCGTATTCCCCTTTCCGACAAAGTGTTGGAAAACATTGTTATATTTTGTTTTAGCCAGACAACACTTAGAAGTCAAACTTAAAATGGTTAAGACTAGACACCGGGACAAACCCAACTTTGAACAAAAAGACTTCCAAAAGTTCATAATAACTACAAGTAGACGAGCGAAATTAGCAAACAGTAGCTACAAGCGAAATCCGATGTTTTAGCTAGCGACTTTAGATCGTGAAAATCGGTTGCTAGGATACAACTTTAGCACTATCCAATCAGGAGCAACCACCATGTAAACAGGAAGTCGCCGTGTCATCACCGAGCACCACAAGCAAACGTTACTATTAACTTCCAAAAATTACATTTTTAGAGACCAAAAAGATTAATGTTTTGTAAATGTATGTCTCCATGTACGGGGAGATGTGTGTACATACAATTGAAAAAAATATTAAAGATTTACAATATTATCAAACAGCATATATCAAGTTTCAACACAGAATCAGAAACAGTTTCGTAGCCAAACATACAAATAAAATAACAGCAGCAACAACAACAACAAAAAACATTTACAATAGAAATAAAAATGTGGAATCTGCAGAAATATGTGCATAATGTACACATGGCATCTGGGTCAGATCATATTCCATAATATGATTTATATGTTAATGAAACTAGTTTCTACGTAAGAACTACTTTGCGTAGAACCACCCATTTCAATTTAGGGATGAGTAAATATCTTTAGTAAACTTTAAAATTTTAAATGTAAATGTGCAAAAGCATTTTTCAGTAGAAATTTGGACAACACTGATATGTTGGGTTATAGAGAGACTTGCCATGCCTGCTTATTCACTTTTAAAAGAACTGGCAGCAAAGTCTGGCACCAGTGCAAAATTTCGAACATGACTATGTTGCTTCCTTCTTTAACCTTCCTCTCAGCCATTTGTCCTTTTGTTTGATTGTCGGGCATAACATATAAATTATGAGCCAATTCTGAGTTACACCTTTTCAGTCAACTCAATTCCAACTCATTACCACAAGTTTTACACTTGAATTCATCTGTTATTATGTGGCAGTCAGATGACAAACACCAAAAAGTCTGATAGAAAAACAACAAACAGGTTCCTTGACTTGCTCCAGGAAGTCTCTGCACCAGGCCAAACAATAGCTATGCTAAGATAAGAATTTAATGGCTGAAGCTTCATATTTGCTGTACAAATACAAAAGCAGTTATAGATCTCCTCAGCCAGCTCTCAGCAAACAAACAAAACAAGCATATTTCCCCCAAATTGTCAATCTATACCATGTGTTATATTTAGTGATCATTGCAGGGAAAATGAAGACATTATTCTTTGTCCTTTTATGTAGGCTACATTACTACTTAATATCTATTTCTGCAGATGTTTTTCTGTATGTCTTTTTATTTAGATTGCATTCTTTCTGTATATATTTTTATGCAGACTACTGTATGTGTTATGTTGCTGTTGAACCTACAACCTTTCCTGCTATGGTTCTAGAACAGTTAATGATGCACTTCACTTTGAATCAAAACAAAAATAAAGCACTCACTGAGCAAAATGGCAGCTATCAGTTATTTCCCCTCAATTCACGATGATACAGACGAAAACAAGAAAGTCTGGTCTTCTTTTGACCAGAAACAGCTGAACTCTGTGACCATCGCTTCTACTAGAGACGCTCCTAATAACAACCGCAGAGATGGCTATGATGGAAACAACTTAACCTCTCAGCATGTTGAAGCTAAAGCAGCCTTGAAGACATTTGGCAGCTTGGCAGTGCCTGATTACCGACCTCTGGATGCCTTCAGTGTGACCGCAAAGGATCCTGGTCTAGCCTCATGGAGCGAGGCAGAAGAGATGTGCGAGCTTTCCATCAGGCTGAAAGAAATAGAGTTACTCAACATGATGGGAGAAACTCCTGGCATCCCGGAGTGTAAGTAGACAATTATAATAATTACCTGTGCTGCTATTAGACAGTTTAATAGCCCACTTTAGAGCCAGGGGAGTCAATATATTTGTTGTTGTGCATTTTTTAATGTGGATCATCATTAGTGTAACTATCATTAAGTCACGATCAATAGAATTACAAAGATTTATGATGTCTTCAGCTCAGTTTCTCAGGATAAATTGCATGCATACAGGAAAAAAGATTTTGAAGAAAATAGGGCTATGCTGGTATTCATATACAATATTTTTATTTAGTTGTAATCATTATGCCTGTCCCTCTTCCAGATAAGGTTTTTCGGAACATCGGTTGGCGCAGGATGGAGCAGACGAGGGGAAAACCATTGGGGAAGACAAGAGGATGTTATTTGTAATACTTTTTGGTTGTTTTTGATGAATAAATACTTGACAACTGTTCTCCACTATCAATCTTCCATTATCATTACTTTTATTAACAGTTTAGGCTTATTTGTAGTAAAACAAAAATGCTTTACAAAGTTGCTTTGGGCAGTTCAAACTTCTCAGTGTCTTTGATGGAGGTGGGCCTGAGCTTGGAGCTCTGCAGCAGGACACTTTCATGTTTTTGTAACTTCTTGGCCACAATCTACTCAATCTACTAATATTTCAGCTGTAAAGCATTAGTACAGACTAAATGTTTACAAAGACTCTTTCTTCAACTAGTGGAGGAAAATAATCCAATTATATTTTACACACATATAAAAGCATAACACAGCTAAGACAAAAAGGAGATTTCTCTATGAAATGAAACAAATTGCTTTCTCCCAATTCCCCACTGTGGCCTAGTTTTGCACACAAAGAGATTTTATTAAACCTTTCAGATGCAATAACAAGTAATCTTCCTTTAAAAAAAATAAATCATAAATTACATCATTTTAGTCTTGCTGTCCTCTTTTACCAAAAGTTTTACTTTTTTCTATTTACAAAACTTAGTGATCTTGGTGAAAGCGCATCAAACTTTTATACATTGTTCCTTTTCCTGCTTTTAGAATTTGGGAATTTTCATTTTCAATTTCCCCTTATCTTTCTCTCCCGCTGTGTGTATCGCTGTTTGTGTTTGACTGTCATGATTTTTTTTTTATCACATTTCAAATATTTTCTGTGACCAGAAGCCTGCCATTTTGTGTGTTTTTACGTATCTTTGGTTCACATAGTTTTAAAGTCTCTCACCCGTCTTGATTTGAACATTAAACAGCCAGCTGGTTTCTCAGTGTGCGGTGAGTCTGCAGGCCACAGAGGTGTGTGACGCTCCTGTTGAGTGTGTGTGTGTTCGTGCATGATGTGATCCCTTGTTTTTCACAGACTCTGGCTCCACTGTTATCTGATTCCCCCGCTGTTTGCTCTCAACAGGTTTTTTATCATCTGATTCCCCTGCTGTCTATACTCTCAGTAGGTTTTCATTATCAGATTCCCCCGCTGACTCCCTCTGCACGTCTTACCCTCTTCACTCCGTTTTCAGGGCTTTTTCTTGACCATCCAATGAATACAAGCAAAGGCTTCTCTCATAAATGTATTCAGTTCATATTCGGCGCTGAACCTGCTTAACACGACACCATAACCTCGTCCCCAGGCGGTTCTGTGTTACACAAATTGGTCTAAAACTCCTGCTGCGCATGTATGATTCCATGTTGCTTTGACCCACCTGTTGTAATTATATCCACATTCACTCTTCGCTTCTAAGGCCAGTAGCCAAGTTTCCATTCAAATGAAGTGAGAATTTTAACAGAATTTCCACAAAACTGGCAAAACAAAATGTGATCCAAGTGCCTTTAAACCAGGTTGTCCTCATGAATGGTCGTATGAAAAGTAACACACTGAATTTTATAGCTATCCCTCAAAATAAAAGCACAGAATTTTGTTAGTATCCCACCAAATTGCGTTTTTTATGAGGCATGCAGACCACCGATGCATTAAGGATGGGTGGGAAGGGATGTGGATGGCACACAATGAGGGCTTTGACCTAGTAGACCGTCATTTGTGTCCTGTAGGAAACTTCTTTACTCTGGTTCTTTGTCTCCAACGTAACTGCTTCCAATAGTTCTGTACATAAGTAGTTATCTTAAGCCTAACCCTTATTGTTTCCTTACTTTAGAGAAGTGCTTTTAACAGCTATCCACATACGAATAATGTTGCAAAAGTTTTTCATACAAAATTGCATGAAAATTACATGTTCATGACAAGACACTGAGTAAACCATTGCAGAATAAGAAGGTGTAACAATATGACCATGTAGAAAACATGATAAAAATGTGGCATTTATAGTTGTTAAATGCCTCATTTCACAAAGATTAGTCTTCTCTTCACATTTAATGCACGTCATGAGTTATTCATTAAGTCTGTTTCCATTGCACTTTATTGCATTTTGTTTTATCTATACTATACAATTTTTACGCCTCTGCCGAGCATGAAAACTTTTTGCAACATCTTCAACCTTCTGGCAATTCCCCAACAAATTAAAAAATGCACACAAAACAAGTAGATGGAAACCCACTTAATACATTTTTTGCTGTTGTAGAAGAAAATATGTTCAGCTCTTGGTGAAAGAATACAGAGCTTTTCTGGGATCATAGTATTACATTAATGGGAACAAAAATATTTATATCCTCTTCATACCCTGTAATTTAAAGCAAGGAAAGCAGGATATCAAGCATCCTATACACTGAACATACCTTCACTGTATGAGACTGGCAACCAGCTGCTCAGAGCAGAGCATACTTTCGACATTTGACTGTTAATATAATTTTCTGGGTGTAAGAATAAAGACCGGGAGGTATTTTGTAAAATAATTTCTGCTTTTCCAAAGAAAGAGGACTAATATTCTGATGGCAGTAATTATTCTGTGTTTTAGTTGACAATACTCCATTAAAGTGTTTTTTTAATTATAATTACCCTTTTATTCTAAATGACATATTGCAGAATAATTGAAGAAGAACTGTTTCCATAACTTTACTCTCAGTTTAGCAATCACTGTGGGTTATTAATAGGAGAACATGGATTTCCACACCATTATCATTTTTCTTTAACATGCTCCTCTGAGGGCAAATTGCTATTTTGTTTTACTTCATTATTCACTTTGATCACAGCAGGTTGGAGGTCTGGAACCAGGCTACACATTGGAAAGAAAATGTACAAAAATATTTCAAGAGCCGTCTTTGTGCATAAAAGCATTACATCATTCATAGATACGGCAAAACTTACAACCCTACAACATTTTCAGGCTTTTATCAAGCAGACACTGAGAAGTTTGAACTGCCCAAAGCAACTTTGTAAAGCATTTTTGTTTCACTCCAAATAAGCCTAAACTCTTAATAAAAATAGCAATTAAAAAAATGATAGTGGATAATGGTTGTCAAGTATTTATTAATTACATGCCACTGTATTTTACTGTGCAAATTTATTGTTTTATTGCATGTATAATAAATAAAGAAGCCTACTCAGTGTATATTTACATATTGTATCAGGTCTAGGCCTGTCATCATAAATAATTCTGTTAGACGAAATATAGACCCAGAAATTATTGCGCTAAACAATATTATTGTATTTTTAAGACCAATTTATGCCACTGATATAATGATAATAATGCCAGGATCCTAGTGTTTCTCCTTGTTTTCCCTTACCTTTTGTCTTTTTTTTCCCCCTGTCTTGTTTTTGTTTGTCTGGAGCTGGGCGGAGCTGCAGTCTACCACTGACCTGCACACCATCAGCCATCTTCTATCAAGCCACCTGCCAACAATCAGCCACTTCCACTCTTCCCTGGATGTAAGCCTGGTTCAGTTCACCACTCATCACCAGATTGTCAGCTTTCCTCTGTGGTAGTGTGATGTACTTTGGCTCTGTAGTTTTTGACCTGCTGCATATTTTTACCCTGCTAATCCTGACTGTGTTCTGTTTTCAGTTCCCGCCGTTGCCTGCTCCCCCTGGACTCAAACAACCACATCTGCCCCGCTCCAGCTCCAAGCTAACAAACCACAATCACTAAAGACTTTGTTTCTTGCAACTATTTCTTGGGTCCTGTTGTCTGCATCGTAGGTCCAGTTCTCGTAAACCATGACAAGACCTTAAAATCAATCATAAAAGCGATGGGAAGCCAGTGCAATGAGGCTAAAATAGTAGTAATGTGGTCTCTATTCTTCGTCTTTGTTAAATCCTGCAGCTGAGTTTTGAACTAGCTGGAATTTTCCTATCAAACTATTCAGTAGGCCAGATAAAAGGCCATTGCACACATCCAGTCGCTACTGCATCGTAGGTCCAGTTCTCATCAACCATGACAAATAAAGGATTATAATGCACAAGTACACCCTTTCAAAGAGCAATGAACTTTTAATTCATCAGAATATTCACATATATGGATGTGATATCCTCAATAAATAAAGCAAGAGAGCAGAAATTATGTTTTATTTCTGTTCATTGGGCATAGGCACTGTGAAAACATGCTATAATAATGAGTCAGACATTATTAACCTGCAGGTAAACCGTTGGGCGATATCAAGGTCAGACACGATTATAGTGGTCTGAACCATATATCATACGATAAGTCCATATTGTTATCATCATGACAGGCCTAATCATGTCCAAGCCTCTAAGTTGGCCTATTGTCTTGACTTTTCACATTTAGCTTAATGTTTAGGCTACATATGTTAAGACAAATCCAGTGACCACTTTGTGTGTTTAGTCATCTAGCAGTGCCACCATTACTGCACCAACAACTAATCTCTGCTGCTGTTTGCTGACAGTGACAGCAGCATGAGTCGCTGGATGGACAGATTTTCTCAGCTAATTGATGACAAATGTTGGCATAAAATGTAGACATGACTGACTGCCAAATGACATGTGTGAAGTACAGTGATTGAGCCAGAATTTTGTTAGCTTAGTTGGATATAGTTACACCTAAAGGCTCTTTAAAAAATAATGTTTATAAACAGATATCAGCATATAAACACAGAATCTGGGGGTAACAGGACAATATGTCAAAATCTGAGGCATTCTGGCTTCCATTTGTAGTCAGACTATTATTGATTAACCCTTTTTGAGCCTTTTTTTTGTCACTTCTTTAACTGAATAAATAACACACTGTGTCAGATTTGTTGAATCCATACAATAAAAGAAACGTAAGAATTACAACCTGTGTTGTAGCTATTCCCAAGCAAACAACAACTGGACATTCAGTAGAAGAAAGGGACTAAAAGGACGACCATTGACTTCCAGATGAAAGTGAACAGGTGACACTCTGCTCTCACTCTGAGTTTGTGCTTAAGGGACTCGGTTTTTCTGTTCGTGTTTTCTCAAATCTTTTGTTGTCAATAATCTTCCATAAAAAACATGCTTTTAGTTGATTGAGCACTCATTGAGCCATTGACTCCCAAGGGTCCCTCACTATTAAACCGCCAAGTTAGCCGCTCAGAGCTTTTGTTATGTGTTGAACCAGTGATCCCTGTTGAGAGGCAGCATGTTACTTCTGCACCAAATCATTAACAATGACTGTTTTTTCTCCTACGCCATGGTTACTTCGAAACCAGCCAAACAGACGCTGAATGGACTTTTGGAAAACAGAAAAGTGGAGCAGCATGAGAATGAGCCGAAAGGCAGGTCTGAGTGTGAATAAAACTAAAAACTCAGTGATATTAAAAGAGTGTGAAGTGGATGGGTTTTAATTACGAATTCATCCTGGTTGCATAGTTAGAGTGTCAGTTTACTCAAGTCATTTTCACTTGCTTTGTACCATCTTTAACTGCAAATTTGGGAACATTTCTTCATACATAATTATGGTAAGAATATTCATGGATAAACTGTCTGAATAATTGTGAAAATATTGACTCAGGATTTGTCAGCAATTCTGTGTGATTCTCTGGATAAATATTGGTAAGAAACAGAAGCTTTTCATTTGAGTCAGTTCCTGTTTGATCTTATTGTCAATAATATTTTATCACCATGTTTCTAAGAGCTTTCGCTGACATGTTAACAGCATGGAGGGAAGTTGTGGTGTTTTCACTGTGCTCATATCTTACAGCTAAATTGTTCTTTACATATACAATTCATTTTGACATTTTGACAGCGTACAGTCATATACTGTAAGGTTTAAAACAGTGATATTTAGAGGGGCAATTAATTGTTTCCAATGGAAATCACCCATGTATTTGGGCTCACGACCAAACAAGAAGGCCGCCATGACAGCACAACGCCCACGAAATCATTCATTTCACTATCAGAATTTGAGCAAGAAAGAATCTTTTTATTCACATTCAAGTTAGCAGAGTGCTGAAGTGAAAGCAGCTTGCTCAGCCGACGGACGTCTCTGGTGAGCTTGCTCTGTGGACCAAACAGATGTGGGAGTTGCAGAAGATTAATTAATTTTTTTTCCAGGGAAGTCAAATTTACATTTAGTCATTTAGCAGACGCTTTTATCCAAAGCGACTTACAGGAAAAAGGGAAACAATCAAGGTATAGCGCAATAAGAGCCATTAGTGCTGCAATAAGTGCTAGTGATGATTCTTTAAGGAGTAGAGTAGTTGTGTCATGTAGGAGAGAATGCCCTCTCTGAAGAGCTGGGTCTTCCTTTTTTAAAGGAAGAGAGGGACGCCTCTGCTCTGGTAGGAACTGGTAGTGGTTCCACCAACAGGGAACAAGAGATGCAAAGAGTTTGGATTGCCTTGGACCAACAGGTGGCAGAGCCAGGCGCCGTTCATTGGGAGAGGGCAACAGTCTTGAGGTAGCATATGTCTGAATCAGGGCGTTCAAGAAGCTGGGGGAGGCTGTGGCTCAGTTGGTAGAGTTGGTTGGCCCCTAACCGAAGGGTTGGTGGTTCGATCCCTGACCGCTGCAGCCTACATGCCGAAGTATCCTTGAGCAAGATACTGAACTCCCGATGCTGTGTTCATCGGTGTGAGAATGAATTCCCAATGGTGGGATGAATTCCCAGGTGGGACCGTTTAGAGTAACCTCTGCCAGTATGAATTTGTGTGTGAAAGGGTGAAGCGCAGTCTGTTGTGTAAAGTACTTTGAGTGGTCGCAAAGCGACTAGAAAAGCGTTATATAAGTGCAGGTCCATTTACCATTTGATGCGGGCTGCAACAGGTAGCCAGTGGAGCTGGATGAGCAGCGGTGTGACATGTGACCTTTTTGGCTGGTTGTAGACCAGGCGCACCGCCGCGTTCTGGATCATCTGAAGGGTTTTCACTGTGCAGGCTGGCAGGCCTGTCAGGAGTTGTACGGCGTTGCAGAAGTCGAGTTTTGAGATGACGACAGCTTGTGTCAGGAGTTGAGTGGCATGTTGAGTTAGGTATCATCAGGTAGGTCTGATTTTTCTGATTTTGTAAAGTGCAAAGTGGCAAGACTGGGCAACAGAGGCAACATGACTGGAAAAGTGCCCCAGGGGTGGAACGAACTTCTAAACTCCATTCGGCCTGCTGAATCCCTCTCAATTTTAAAAAAGAGCCTGAAGACCCAGCTCTTTACTGAACACCTGCACACATAATCAACACCACACAGAACACACACAAAAAAACTGCACTCACTACTTGAAAGCACTTGCGTCCCAAAAACACTTAAGTCCAAAAAACACTTACGTCCTAACAGGACTCAACGTAGTATGCCACTTATTCTTGCTTATTTTTGTGTTGTTTCTTGACTTCCTCCTTGCTTGTGTCGTATGATCTCTCAAATGTACGTCGATTTGGATAAAAGCGTCTGCTAAATGACATTGTAGATTGTAGAAAAGGTGAGTCGCTCAACAATCATCACTCCTGAGTTCCTCACCAACCTGGTGGGGGTAAGACACAGGGAGACAATTTTGATGAACTTTTTTGGCTTTATGCACCACTGAGCAACTATCATAGAGCTGCACCTGCAACTCTGTATCCAGTTCTCTTCATACATTCACAGCTATTTCCCCCTGTTCAATGAAAACTCTTTAATTCATGAAATGATTAACAATCCAAAGAACAAAACGCCAGAAGGGTAAACTCCACAGAACAGATTAAATACAAAAGAAGCTCTGAAATGCAATATGGTTGACTAGTGCTAGCAGCTTGTGGTTAACTCGCCAACTACAGCAGTTCACCAACTATCCCTGCAAGTAGCCCCTTTGTCATTTAGCATCTAGAATCACATATTTTGTGCCAATCTTGAAGATGTGCCAGTTTCTGTTTTGGCCAAATTCTGTCTGAAAGTGGTACAATCATGATCAGTATGTAATGCAGGGTTTCAAAGCCACATTTAGCTCTCAGTAGAACAGTTATTAGTAAATAATGGAGTAAACTGAGGCATTAAAGGCTCAAATTGTCTCTGAAATGATGCGAGTTGTCCCTGAGCCGCTGCCTCTTTTTGTCCACGCTTGTATTTACTGTTTGGTGAATACCAGATGGAGCGGTGCCGGTGATCGATGCACTCTGACTCTGCTTTATATTCACAGCAGCAGCTGCAGGCTGTTGGAGGCCTGCTGCCCGAGCGGCCGGCCAGTTGGCTGAAACAGAAAAGACACTCAGAGTTTCTTTGAGAGCAGAGCAGAGATCGAGCTGCTGGAAGCCACAAAAGAGGCAGAGAAATCAACGAGTTTCTGACACAAGTCAACTCTTCTGTGTACTGTACTCTGATGCATTGCATTATGGGTAGAAAGGGTAGAAATAAGAGGGTTGGCCTTCTGTCTGCTGTCAATTTAAGACATAATTAGGCCAAACAGCATTCGGTGTCTATAGTGCAAAAGGGCATTTGTGATGTGGCTTCTGAAAAGAGCTTAAACAGCTCTTTATCAGGTCAGAAATGTGAAGGCTGTCTATGGTTTCTACTTGTGGTTTGTAGCTGGAGTTTGGCTGTAATGTCTAACTACTGCTGCCTGCAAATGCTTTAAAAAATCTGGACCTTGTGGCCATGACATAGGAAGACGTGTACATGACTTGTGAACTTTTGCGGCTTTTTAATCTGGTCTTTTGACTCGTGAAAACACTAAGCACTTCAGTTTTTGTTCTTTTGTCTACACAAAGTGTGCATTTATAAAGTGGGTGATTCTGAATCTAAAAATTGGGAGCTGCCAAGGAATCCCTAAAATGATTTGCAGGTTCATCAGGTTCATCAGATACATTATAATATTGTATTTTTTTCAGTTTTTCATGGTGAAATACTGGATACTTTCACTTTTCTCTATATTTTTCAAATGAAACAACCCAAGAATAAAAATCCCCCTGGGCTGAACCACTCACAACACATGTCTGCTCTCAGGCTATAAAGTGATGAATTTTGAGTTATTTATTTATTTTCATATCCAGTCATTGGCAAAGAAGCAGTCAGTGGCAATAAAAATCTCCCTGAGGCTCCCTCCAACACTGCTCATTTAATATGTATGAAAAGAAAATTAAAGTAAAAATGGGAATTATAGCAGCAAGTTCAAATATTTTTAATGTAAATATAACCAATCACAGCTTTCATTCACCTACATTTACCATGTTTGTCAGAAAAATACATCTAAGAAGATTTTTTTTATTATGCGATATGACGAGTCATATTTTCTTGTCTTTGTTTTAGTAGTAGTGACGTTAGGTGTAGGTTCATTGCCTGCTTTACAGTAACATTGCAGTCCTTTTACAACTTGTCCATGCTTTACCTGCAGTGCAGAACCATGCATCATTTACATTTAGCCTTGCTGCACTCCCTGATCACAGAGAGGAGGAGGGGACTGAACGGAGGGGTAACAGAGAACTTTATGACACAGTGGACTGTGGATACATGTGCAGTTCTCTACACTGCAATTCACAACCAACGAGTCCATATCTCCTGAAAAAACTGACATTTTCTTTACTGATATGAAAAAATAGCCTACAGGAATTTCTACCTCTGGGGGTGTCCAGAGGCATGCTTCCCCAGAAGCAAGTTTTGTACATTTTAAAGTAAAATTCATGTACTGAGCAAATCCCCCCACACCGAGTGCATGTCCCTGACCCACCAAGTTAAATCTCCCGGTCAGACTTTACAGACCCCTTCTGTTGAAAAGTGTAAATATATGATGAGCTAAGCCTACCTGGATTGTAGGCTCTAAATGGAAACACTGAAACTGGAGAAGTGTTCCTTTTGTATCAAGCTGCAAAAAAGTTTTGGTATGATGTGTTTGCATTAATTTGCTGTATTTGACGTTGCACATACTGTGATGTGACATTGCACATGTGCACATTGCAATGTCGAAGCTGAAACGTTTTAGAGACAGACAGACAGATGACTTTATTAATCCCCACAGGATAATTAAGTCATCATAGCGGCATAGACACACAACAAAAACAAAATGTGATAGAAGGTGCAAAAATACAATAAAATATCAAGTAACAAATAATAAAATAAGATCATTTTTATTGGGGAAACTGAGAGTATTGATTCTTATCTATATCTACATCTTTAGTTCTTCAAACAACCAGGGTCAAATTCCTATTTTTAGAGAGAGAGAGAGAGAGAGAGAGAGAGAGAGAGAGAGAGAGAGAGAGAGTGTGTGTGTGTTTGAGCATTACACATACATATACTTCAATGTTTATGTTAGACCTTCAGAAAGGTCATGGCTGTGTCCTGCAACCTTATCAATAATACATGCAGGTACAGGAGCAGGATGGAGGGAGTGTCTGTGTGTCTGTGTGTGTGTGTGTGGTAGTGGGGGGGGGGGGGGGGGGGGGGGGGGGGGGGGGGGGGGGGTGTAAGTGTCTGAGCACTCATGAAATCATACTAATATCTTTTTAAATAACACAATTTCCAATCCCATTTTCACTGCCTGAGATCAATTAAAGCCTGTTTTCTCCTCAATAAACGTGGAAAAAAAGAGACAGATTTGAATATATTTCCATTTGAATGCAACTGATACCATTTTAGCTTTTTTTCTTCTTCCACTTTTATTCAGAGTTCATTAATTTATTCATGTAACACATTTTGTTTTGGCAGAACAGCACAGAAAGTCCCCCACTGGGCTTCAGCGTCCTGGAGTCATGCTGCTAGCTGCCAACACATTTTAATAAAAATCACATTCTGCCCATTTCAAGTTTTATGTCTCTTTTTAAATTTAACCTTCAATTATAGTACTGTTAAACTGATGGAGCCTTGTTAAAGAGGAAACACCTGAAGAGACATTTAAACTCTTTGAGACCTCACATCCATGACATTGTTTTTACCTGGGGTGTGGAGTTAGAAAGAGCAGAACACAGCTCTGTAGCCTCCTCTCTGTTTGAGGTGAGCAGGTACAATAACCTACTGTAGCAGTACAACTCCACATTTCCGACCCACAGTTGATCAAGTGGCATTGTGGGTAATGTAGGTGCCAGGTTTTCACAAAAAGAAGAATTCATGAAAGAAGAAACAAGACATAATATCTGGTCCTGCTGCATCAATTTTTCAACACTGTTATAGGAGTGTGGTGCCAGATGGAGGAGAACTAGTTCTTAAAAGCAAATGAAGAAAATACAGATATTTTTAACTGGTTATGAAAGAGTGTCATTTTAATATTGATGCCACTATACGACCTACATAAGCAAACAAGACCATCAACAAGCTATTTCAATATAGTCATTCTTAATGCCTGTCTTAGGTCCAGGTCCTCATGAAATCATAGTTAAAGTTGAAGTGAAATAGTTAAAGTGAAGCAATTTTGTGACACAATATATGCATACATTGAAGTGTAATCAACAGCAATATGTTGTTGTTGTTGTTGTTGTTGTTGTTGTTTTAAAAAAAGACAAAATAACAGAAAGTAGAGTAAAATTTTTGAAAATAAATAAAGTAAAAACAACAACACACATGCAACACCAGTCAATAGTGGGGAAAAAAACAGGACAAAAACAAAAATACATGTACCTACATTAAGTCAGTCCGGAATATCAACAAAACTTCTCAACTAACTGAAAAAAGGCCCCCAAAGACCCTTGTAAAGAAAGAACATCTCTGACCCAATAACAAAAAAGAAGGAGGAGAGGGAAATTTCCACTTAAGCAGAATGAGTCTTCTTGCATGAAGAGTAGTAAATGCCAGAATATCTTTCATAGGGGAGGGTAGACGCGAGGGTGAAACACCAAATAAAACACTAAGTGAGTTGGGGACCATGCTTTCCCTAATGATTTGAGATAAGGTCTTAAAAATCTCTACCCAAAAGGGGCATAGCGCAGGACAGCTGCAAAACATATGTATATGATCAGCTGGGGTCTGGTGGCACCTGTCACAGGCGGGAAACACAGAATCATAAATCTTCTAGCCTTGGTATAATGGGCACGATGACTTACCTTACATTGAATTAGAATTCACCATTTTAATTATCAGGGCTTTAAAAAATAATAAAGCCTTTCAGTGACAATTCAAAGGTTGAGTGATAACTATTCATCTCACTGATGGGAAAACAGAAACAAGGTGAAGTATCATTTGCTGAATATTGTGACAAACACATTTATCAGAATTGTTTTTCCATTTATTGTTTTCTATTTTAAAAACAAGTCAATGGAAGTATCTTAATAAAAATGCAATGTTACATTTTAAAAAACAAAACGTCAACAATAATGTGGTGGCACTGATGAATTATTCTCACCTGTGCCAGTTCCACTGTATCCAAAGAACATGTAACTGGAGTTGGACCCCAGAGGGTTGAAATACGGCCAGAATGCAAACTGGGTCACAGGTGTGTTAACCTGGGGCAAAAGCAAAACTGTTGGATTCATGTACAAGAATATATTTCCCATGAGTCGAAAAATATTAAAAATAGAACGCTAGATTTTAATACAAACACATAGTTTAGGAAATCTGTGATGATTATCATCCTCAAGACTATAATTAGATCCTAATATGATTAGATACACTAAAGGCACTAATCCAGGACAATAACATTTAACTAGAAATTTTCTAAAGAAATTTTGATTGTGTGCTTGCCTCTGGCCCTTGATTCTCATTGATTAAATCAGTAGTTAAACAGGGACTCTGTCCTGAGTTCACAGACACCTCATAAAGGTTTCTAGGACAAATGGTTCATTAGTTAGTAAAAGGGGGCGTGGCTAATCAAAAGGGGCGGGGTAATCAACCACCAATTAAACAGGAACTCTATGCCGAGTAATCTGACACCTTATACAAGTTTCTAGGACAAACAGTTTATTAGTTATGAAAGGGGGCGTGGCTAATCAAAAAGGGCGGGAATTTCTTAAATATTGTTATGTAGAACTGGTCAGTGATGAACCATCATCATGCATGACAAGTTTGAGGCAGATCTATGGCGTCATATTTCAGTCAAAACACATCTGCACGCGCATTTATTTCGTGTCGCGCGCAGATTTCAACT
Organism: Centropristis striata; assembly: GCF_030273125.1. Lineage (NCBI taxonomy): Eukaryota > Metazoa > Chordata > Actinopteri > Perciformes > Serranidae > Centropristis > Centropristis striata. The sequence goes on from NC_081527.1 coordinate 29,720,442, forward strand.
GCCGCGCGCACTTGTTTGATCTTCGCGCACATATTCAGCAAGCAGATTCTCCTCCGTGCTCACTCGCGGTGGAGCTCTGCTCGCGCGGAGCGAGGACTTTTGACACATTGGGTCGCTCGCGGTGGAGCTCTGCATGTGTCTGACTTTTGACACATTGGGGGCGGGGCCAAGGCTGATCCCGGGCCTCTTATGATTGGTCATTTTCCAGCCCTCCACGTGGGTGCCTTTTCAGTTTACTGCTGACAGCTGGTAGCGGCGGCATCATCTAAACAACAACAACGGTTGTTTCATGACGTTCACGACCACCACTCTACGCTTAATCACTGGTAATAAAAAGGTTAAAAAATGCTGTTTCTTGTTTTTTTAATGATCATACAGTATCTCCGCAGTCCGTCAACACACACCGGGTCCGTCTGTGTCCCGAGGACCCACGAAATCTCACGAATTCACGCGTAATGACGTGATATAACTGGAAGAGAATCAACATCTCCTCATTAATGACTGGAGACAAATCCAGCGACTCGGTCTTAACGAGCGCTAACGAGGTCGGCCGGAGCCGACAAGAGCCTCTTGTTAACAAGCCGGCTGACCTCGTTAGCGGCAGTTAGCTACAGTTAGCTCGGTAGCAGTACAGTGTGTATGTGCTAACAGGCTAACAGTTAGCTCTGTAGCAGTACAGTGTGTATGTGCTGCTGCTGCAGGAGGTGTTCACTTAGCGATCTCTGTTTGTTTCATAGACTGTATATACATAAAGTTCAGGTCTGTCCCCGCCCATCATGACGTCTTCAAGTTGTGAAATACGTTAACCTGAGGTACTTTATTTTGAAAATATACCGGATGTTTTATTTTGTGTCTGTGCACGACTTCCTGTCCCGAACGATCTGCTCTGTACTGAATTTATCACGTGGAGGGCTGGAAAATTACTAATTATAAGAGGCCCGGGTCAGCCTTGGCCCCGCCCCCAATGTGTCAAAAGTCCTCGCTCCGCGCAAGCAGAGCTCCACCGCAAGCGACCCAATGTGTCAAAACCCCTCGCTCCGCGCGAGCAGAGCTCCACCGCGAGCGAGCACGGGGGAGAATCTGCTTCACTCAGTTGCTGAATATGTGCGCGAAGATCAAGAAAGTGCGCGCGGCAGTTTAAATCTGCACGCGTGACACGAAATAAATGCGCGTGCAGATGTGTTATCGCTCGCGCGACTTTTGACTCAAATATGACGCCATATGCTACAATTAGTGTGCTTTTGCAAGCAAGCACACAAAATTATATGTTGAAAACAAATAGCACTCGAATTACCTTCACATTCTCTTAACTTCAATTCTCTGACAATTGATCATTAATCAAGTTGCTATCTGAAGAGATTAAATCTAAGAATATGTAATATTAATCAGGGATTGACAAAAAACACCTACCAGCCATGCACTTTAACGACTTATATAATTACCTCTGCTGTCTGGGTTTAATGAACTTCCACAAGAATTAATGACTGGAAGAAAAAAAAAGAGAGATGTCTGAAAAGTCCCACACAAAACGAACCCCTAAAAACTAGATCCAGTCTTTTTTCTGCTGGGTTTTGTGTGGGAAGGGAGTCTGTGAGAGTTAGAGGGCCTTGGGTATGGAGAGTTCTGCATTGTTTAATCCTCACCTGACAGATGGTGTGAACTGCCTGCAGGCTGCCAGTCAGATGATTAAGACGGCAGCAGGTTTCCTTAGAGAGACACTTCCTGACTCTTCTGGGTGGACCACAGGTGAGCTGCTCCTCATCTGATCTTACTGAGGAGAGAAATTAGGTTTGTTAAACTGACAGGTACCTGTCTGTCTGTCTGCAGCTGCATGTCTTCATGTCCGCCCCGGGGAAAAAACGGAATCTTTATCTTTGGAGGCCAGTATTGGAGGAGTAATGTCCCTGCGGTGTGTGAACTCCAAGTTTGAAACTCTCACATAATCAATTTCTACTCCTGTCTCATCCTGTCTGACATGGAAAATATACATGTGCAGCAGTGGAAGAAAATGTTCACATCCAAAGTCCTGCATTTAAATAAAAGTACAAAAGTATTAGCATAATAAAAAAGTTCCGGAAAGTACTGTTATGAAGAATGATCCCCCTCAGATTGTTATATATATATTTTCTATCTTAATCTTATTATTGATTTATGCATTTATGTAGCGGCATTTTAATTGTAATTTTAAGATCTGGTTCTGTGGTTGGAGCCAGGTTGGACACACTGGAGGTGGGGGTGGAGAGATACACTGTCAAGATAGATCATAAGAGTTTAATTTAAAAGCTGATATCTAGACATTTTCCATGGTTTTCTTGATTGTTATCATTATACTTGTCCAAACAAATGTACCTTTAGTTGTACCAGACATTAAAATGAACAAGAAATTGAAAAAAAAAGGGTAGTCTAATCATTTTTTCCATGGCTATAGGTCATGATGAGCATGTTTTAATGTTTTTGTGAGCGAGGACCCAAGTGCAAATAAGAGGTTGAAGAAATATCAATAGCTAGCCCAGCTAGGGAAACTCAAAAAATGCTTCAATGTCATATATAAGCTAAACATTTTTACAATTAAAGAATACAAATTGCTTTGGGCTGACACCAATGATAATTGAAAACCTGAATGCCACAGTCACATGGAGCCACTGCAGACGGCTTGAAGAGCCACATGAGGCTCTGGAGCCGCAGGTTGCCTATACCCCTGGACAAGGGCAGACAGGAAACACTGTCACCCTTTTCCCACCAAATTTTAGTTCCGGTTGCTGAACCATATCTACTTATGGTTCTTAGAGACTGACACACCTTAATGCTATCGAGCGAATGCTGGGATGCACCAATTAATCAGGAGCCAATCATAATCGTCGATATTCAGTAACAATGTGGAATCAGGTCATCAACATTAATCCTTTCTAGCTGCTGATATTGTCAGTTGGACAACACAGAATACAGAATAATTTGTAGGGTGTCAGTTTTATCTTTTATTACATCTACCCATGATGTTTTTGCCCCTAACTTTAGGAAAGACATTTTGTAGCCTAACCTAACCAAACTGCGATAATAAAGGTAACTTCATGTTTAAAACAACAACCTTAACAGTTAGATAAGACGTTCTGATGATCTTCTGCGACTAAAAATAACTGAATATACTAATAATAATTTACTTCTAGTCCGTCACATCTCTGGTGTCATTGCTCTGAAACATCCGAGCCAATCACAGGGACTCATGACAACTACAACTCAACAAATGTTGAGACACTTCTTCATGTTGTCTGGATGAAGCAGAGCAGCACAACACAAACACTCAGCACAACAAATCTGAAGCCAGAGGCAGATGGTGAGAGTTCTTTTTCCACTGATTATAGAAATAATACTGTTTGTATGATTACATCAACCCCAAACCACTTTTTAAAAAATCTCATATAAGATATAAGGCACCACAAACAGAACCCTTTATCTTATTTGTTTAACACAAATGAAATGTAACAAAAATATGTCAAATTGTGTTTTAGAGCCTTTGAGCAAGGCACTGAGTCCCTTCACTCCAGGCTCAGATTGCAGGATGGAGGTGAAAGCGGACAAATCTCTGGGTGTGGCTGAGTTCTGACCTTCCCTTTACCTTGTAGCGGCTCCTCCTGTGTGATGCTATAAATATGAAAGTTGTGTTTTTTTACACGTCTGGTTCAATAACATTTAAAAACAGCCTGAAGGTGTTTTATAATCCTGGATTTATGAATCCAGGCCAGACAAGAAAGGAGATCCAAATGGCATTAAAAGTGAGCTCAGTGTAACTTTTCCTCTGTTTTATCCTTGAAACACTGATGTTAGACAGCTACAGACAGCCGATTCACTAATCCTATTGGTTTCTCTTTCAGGTTTTTGTTGTTTTGGAACAAAGCTGATCAGACTGGCAGCAGCCTCCTGGAAGCTTCAGACAGTCGAGTTGTTGGTTCACTGCAGCTCGTCTCTGCCAGGAATTAACATGCTCACTGCTGGAGTACACAGCGGCAGACAGAAGCTCCGCTCCACTGACTATACTCTCTCTAAAAGTCAACAAAAGACGTCAAAATAACAAGGAAATAAGTCTCACAGATCATTACATTAAAGAGTAAATATCACATTCCAATTTCCTCTGTGGCAAGGTTTATTTTTTAATCATCTGGAGGCAATAATGAAAAGTGGAAATTATGCAACAAGTTAATTTTCTGCAGCAAATAATTTGTGTTTGATATTGCCAAGTCAAAGTCATTGCTCTATTTAGGGACATAACACACTGCCTAAAATTGTAAATATGTTAATATTCCTTTTAAAAAAAATACACAGAGCCTTAATCTGTTTATTTAAAGAGATTTTCTTCGTTCATAATATTTGTTTATTTAATAAAACTTGTTTAAGGCACAATATTTTACAAAAAAAGGAAATATGAACTGCATTTAAGAAATTATATCTAGCATCAAAAATGAAATAGAATTATTTAATTTGATTAAGAAAAACAAAAGAACATGTATGTGTAGATGTATTTACTGTTACTAATGTATTGTCTGTATTGAACTCCATTTACTACATTAAGTCAAGTCAAATTTATTTCTGTAGCGCATTTATAGACAGCTGAGCCGCACAGTGCAATGAAATACAGAATTGACAAAGGTGAAAGAAACAAAAACCAAACACAAAAAGGGTTAAAAGACATTGCCTGCAAGAGTTAAAATAAATTAAAAGAAGAAGGGATAATTTTAAAGGCACTGAGGGATTACTATTCCCTAGCACTTGCTGGAGGAAAACTGTAATCAAAGGCAAGAGAAGAGGTGTGTTTTTAAGTGAGACTTAAAACAGGGTTCATACACTTTTTCAGTGGTCAAATTCAAGCACTTTCAAGGTCCATTTTCAAGCTTTTCCTGTACCTTTCAACGGTTGTAAATGGCATTTTTTAGATGAGTACTTCAATACTAAAAGGGGTAATTTCACTTAACCATACCACCAGCAATTGTATTACACTTACACTAAAAGTAGTTTGCTAATCTCATAAAACATACTGGTATGGGAATCTAGGAGCTAGGAGTAAAAGTAAGCTCACAAAAATCATCAACCGGCAGCTTGTGGAACTAAACACGACCCAAACTAGGAGGAAAGCCCCACAACTAGGCCTACTTCAGGACCTGATAATGTAATAAATTCCAGATAATGTAATAACATCGATAATGTAATAAAAATGAACAGATGAACGGGTCAAAAGTTAATAAACATTCAACTTTGACCTTTTGGTGGTGCTAGAGCTCTTGAGCTAGAGTTGCCTACACAGTATCACCACTTGAACCCAAGTAATGGGTGGTCTGCTGTTAAAGTATTACAATATTGGGGAATTATTACACTATCAGGACTTGCGAAATGAAGGCTAACCTGATAATGTGATAACCTCTCATTAATGTTATACTTTATTACATTATTGGTAAAAAAAAATAAAAAAAAGTGTATCACATTATTGGGAAATGCACTTTATTACATTATCGGGAAGTTATTACATTATCAGGTTTTATTACATTTTCAATGGACTCAAGTGCAGATTTTTATTACATTATCAGGGTTATTACATTATCAGGAAGTTATTACATTATCAGGTTTTATTACATTTTCAATGGACTCAAGTGCAGATTTTTATTACATTATCAGGGTTATTACATTATCAGGAAGTTATTACATTATCAGGTTTTATTACATTTTCAATGGACTCAAGTGCAGATTTTTATTACATTATTGGGACTTTATTACATTATCAGGTTCTACAACCCCTCACATCCACTATGAATTAGAAAAAACCCTTCAGTAAGAAGATACAGGGTAGAGCAACAAGAAACATCTCAGAAACAAGAAGACGCAGGCGGAGCGGACTTCATTTCAGATGAGCGTAGTGCTCTGGAGGGGGTGTGGTGGTGCAGAAGGTCAGACAGGTATGTAAGGGCCAGACCATGGAGGGATTTGTAAACAGTTAGTAGAAGTTTATAGTCAATGCATTGAAGGATGGGGAGCCAGTGGAGCGATGTGAGGACCGGGGTGATGTGATCACGTTGAAGACATTATCCTCCCTGCTAATCCATTGATCATGTCTATGAAGTTTAATTGAAGACATAGATTTTTACTTTGGCTGAAAATACACTATACAATTACACATTAACTACTTTATATGCATTAGGCTGCATGTAGACATTAACAATCAGGAAGTCCAGGAAGCAAGATACTCTGAAATTAGTATCAAATTTTAATTTTAAAGAGTGCTGAGAGGAAATTAATCAACTCGTCAATCAGAGCTGTGTAGATAACTGGAGTGTAAATGGATTCCACCAGAGTTTTTGTGCATTAATGGACTCATTAAAGGAGAAGAGGAAAAAAAGGGAGTTTCATTAAACCTGAAAATAGCATTTCAATTCACCCCCTTCATTAGAAATGTTTTGGAGAGGAGATTTGTCTGAGCCCAAGTCATCAGATGAGTTTTGGTGAGGAAATGAATTATGTAGCTCAGTATTACTTATGTACAAGACTTTAATATGGATTTACTTTCACTGGTAGTGATGTTGTTCATTTAAGTAACTGTTGCCATTGTGCAGTTTTTCATCAATATCAGTATAATTATTTTGTAGCACAGAGAAGAAGAAGAAAAAGAAGAAGAAGAGGACAGAATGTGTCCAAATGGCTCCCAGAACACTGGCTGGCAGACATGTTGTGCAGACAGGCAGGAAGACAGAAAAGAAGCCAAAGAGACGGAGAGACGGATGGCTGGTCAGCCAGCAGAGTCAGCGAAGAACAGAAATATTCTGGAGGAATTCATTCCAATGCAGTTTCATTTCTTTCCAAAAATCCTATCAGTTTACATCAACCATTCTGGACTCTGACTTAAACTTTGAATATAAACAACTGTCATGACCAAGACAGCATTTTTCCACCTATGAAACTTTGCCAAAGTAAGGATATTTTTAACACAGAGGGATGCAGAGAAATGGATTCATGCCTCCATAAGTAGCGACTGGATTTGTGCAATGGCCTTTTATCTGGCCTACTGAATAGTTTGATAGGAAAATTCCAGCTAGTTCAAAACTCAGCTGCAGGATTTAACAAAGACGAAGAATAGAGACCACATTACTACTATTTTAGCCTCCTTGCACTGGCTTCCCATCGCTTTTGTGATTGATTTTAAGGTCTTGTCATGGTTGACTAGAACTGGACCTACAATGCAGACAACAGGACCCAAAAATAGTTGCAAGAAACAAAGTCTTTCATGATTGTGCTTCGGCAGGAGCTTGAGCTGGAGCGAGGCAGATGTGGTTGTTTGAGTCCAGGGGGAGCAGGCAACGGCGGGAACTGAAAACAGAACACAGTCTGGATTAGTAGGGTAAAAATATGCAGCAGGTCAAAAACTACAGAGCCAAAGTACATCACACTACCACAGAGGAAAGCTGACAATCTGGTGATGAGTGGTGAACTGAACCAGGCTTACATCCAGGGAAGAGTGGAAGTGGCTGATTGTTGGCAGGTGGCTTGATAGAAGATGGCTGAAGGTGTGCAGGTCAGTGGTAGACTGCAGCTCCACCCAGCTCCAGACAAACATCATAGATATATATATACATAAAGACTAGATGGCTCATGTACGCTGTTAGCCAATGGAGACTGACGTCCTCGCATGGCGGCCATCTTGCCACAGGCAGCTCACCCGCTCATAACATCAAAGTCTACGGTGCATGTAGCATTTAAATAACCATAGATTGATTCATTTTAAACTGATTTTCAAACTGTTTGGTTTGTTATTAACTTCAGAGTTGTTGGGCGTTCCCGGTGGCACACCTGGTAGAGCACATACCACAGAGGCCCAGTCCTCGTGAGCGGGCGGCCTGGGTTCGAATCCGGCTCGGAGCCCTTTCCCGCATGTCTTCCCCTCTTTCACTCTCTGTACTGTCAATAAAGCTACAAATGCCCAAAAAATATCTTTAAAAAAAAAAAAAAAAACTTCAGAGTTGTAGTTATGTTCCTGCATACTCAAGAATAATTTTAACCATGGACTTTCATAAATAAACATTAAGCAGATAGGTAGAACAATAGCTATAGGCCTACACACACAAGGTAGTTATATTAAATCATTTATATATAAAACATTTAATCATTCCATGTATATTAGCAATTATGTATGTATTATTAACACATAACATTAACATATTTGTATTTATTTTCAATATAAATATCTGTCTCATGTTGTATATTATTGTGTGTATTGTATGTTGTATATATATATATATATATATATATATATATATATATATATATATATATATATATATATATGGCATACTGTGGTAAGATGGCCGCCGTATAGGGACGCTGGTGACTCCGCCTCAACGTAAGGGAAACAAGGAGAAACACTAGGATCCTGACAGGTCCTTTACTCACATACAAAGCTCTTAATGGTATACCACATTCACACATTTCAGACTTCTTAATTCCTCAGATCTTCTGATGAAGGTATTTAAGCTGTTCCTGCAGTAGTTCAGTGGAGAAACTTCTTTTAGTGACTACGCTCCATGGCTGTGGTCCACCCTGCCTGCTACGTTACATGTAAGCTCTGTTGATATTTTTTAAAATCAATTGAAGACTTACTTATTTAGGCAAGCAATTTGCTAATGTTGTTTTTTTAAATCTTATTTACTACTTGTCATTCCAGTACTTTTTCCTGCCATTCAACTGTATCTCTACTCTGTGTATTTTATGAATGTTTTTATCTTGTTTTTGATGTTTAATTTTTATTATAGCTTTTATTGTTTTATTGCATTTTATGGATGAAAGGTGCTCTGCAAATAAAGTTATTAGTAGTAGCTGTATAATGTACTTAAAGCAGAGCAGCTGGATAACAGGGGAGCAGATTGACAAAACAGTTTGATCAAAGCAGCTGGATGACTGTAGGGGCAGCCTGTAGCAGGGGCTCTGGAGAATGAGCCTGGGAACCACCAGCAACAGCCTCAGATCCAGGGATTTAACTTAACCTGAACCCAGTCAGATGAAAATCCAAGAGACCACAAATTAAATCTGCTGGTACTGTGAGATGCTCTTCAACCGAAAACCTGGCTGGAATTATGTTTTAATGTCCAAGAGGGGGGCATTTGGCCAAATATGGAGCAGCTCATGAATTATAAAGAGAAGACAAGCACAGAAATTAGTAAAAGACAACAATAAATCAAAGTATACAACCAAAAAGAACAGCAACACAACTGTTGTCTTTGCCACTCGTCATTAAAACTATCTATTAAAAGCTGTGGGATAAAGAAACCAGGACTAGAGGAGAAAATACAGGACAATTATACTTAATTTAATAAACTTTATAAAATATTTTAGAGTACAGTTTACAGTAGATGCAGTAGATTCTCAGAAAACCAACAAGACCCAGCATTCGTGATATGTACGCTCTTAAGGCTGTGCAATTGGGCAATTAGTTGAAAGGGGTGTGTTCAAAAATATAGCAATGTCTGCCATTGACTTTACAAACACAAAACTATTTTGTACAAACTTTTTTGTTTCAAGGATTTTGTTGGTTTTCTGAGAATCTACTGGTACCTTGTTTGCCATGTAGCAATAAAAAATATACTAAAACCCTGGATTGATCTAGTTATTCACATTGGACTGCTATTGTATTGAACACTACTGTATCTGCTGGTGCCATCCTGAGGAAGACAAAACCTCCATCATAAAGAAAGTGAATTAACTTGACTCGACTGCACTGGCAGAAAGCTGGACAACAAGAAAACAAGAGAGCTAACAAAGGCGCAGGTAGAGGAGGGTATCCTGTGTGCACACAGCCAGAGGGCTGGCTGAAGGGGATGAGAGCTTTTTGATGAAGAATGAGGCTGCTGGAGGCTGCTGGGGAGCACTGGAAGGCACTGGGCAGGAACTGGGAAGCAGAAAAGACTGCATGTGGAGCGACTGTTTCACCTGACCAAAATCTCTATAAACCCTCGGAGCAACTTCCAGAAAAACACTGGTCTTACTGCTCTGTACTAAAAGTATTCTGGCAGTATGTATAGTGAATCACATTGTCCGTGGACTTAGTGAGAAACTTGGTCTTTCCATTTCAGTAAATAAACAGTTTAAGAGGAGCTACTGATGCAGGTACAGGAGATCTTCAGGGCTGATGAGTCACAGGTAGGGCTGGAAATACTGGTGCAAAATGTTTTACCTGCATCATTTCTTTACTACACCATTGCATATGCAGTCATGGAAAAAATGATTAGACCACCCTTGTTTTCTTCAATTTCTTGTTTATTTTAATGCCTGGTGCAACTAAAGGTACATTTTTTTGGACAGATATCATGATAACAACTAAAATAGCTGATAAGAGTTTCATTTAAGAGCTGATATCTCGACATTTTCTATGGTTTTCTTGATAAGGATTTTGTTTATTATCTAGAAAACCATGGAACATGGCTAGATACAAGCTCTTAAATTAAACTCTTATGAGCTATTTTTGTTGTTATCCTTATATTTGTCCAAACAAATTCACCTTTAGTTGTAACAGACACTAAAGAGAACAAGAAATTGAAGAAAACAAGGGTGGTCTAATCATTTTTTCCATGACTGCAGATCTTCAGATCTAGAGTCACAGGTAGGGCTCAAAATACTGGTGCAAAATGTTTTACCTGCACCATTTTTTTATTGCACCATTGCATATATCTGTCCTTTTTTCTAAGTTGTAAGAAGGAAAAAAATGTTTATTATACATCTTTAATGGCCTGTTTGACCTGCATTATTTTTCTGTTGCAAATGTGAACACTGGTTTTACTTGGCCTATCATCATCACACAAATACTAGCATGGAGTTTCAAGCCAGTACTTTAGAGGGAAGTTGACAGCAAGGCTCTGCCGTGCTTCGTTCTTCATGTTGTGACATCATGAAGAAGTGATTTGATCACGCTGATGTGATCCGTAGCTCCTGAAGATTAAAAACTGTAGTAACTGCTGGACTAAAATATTTTGATAATAACTTTGAGTCCCTGGGACACATTACATGGAAGTTATGTAAAAAAAATAAAATAAAATAAAAACACTTACCCAGTTTGGTCATGGGTTACTGACTTTAAAAAAGAAAAGGAAAACTACAAATAGAAGACTTGAAGTGATATCACTGCATGTGGACTGAGAGTTAATCTAAACTTCTACCTCTTTAAGCAATGAAAACTTTACACAATATTACTCATGTGTCACACTGAGAATATATAAGCATGAATATGACACTTTGGTTTTCACTTTCTGTACGAGCGGTGAGCTTAAAGCGATGAGTGAAGCGACACCTGGTCGAAATGAAATAACTGTAGCAGCAAATCTCACTTTACAGGTGATTCTTCTCCTTGCTTTGTCTCCTCTTAATTGACTGTTGAATTAATGTAGAAAGTCTCACCAGAAAAATGTCTGAATGTAGCGTGAAATGTTTGAAGTGAATCTGATTAACATCTTCAGAAATGGAAATATTCTTTGTAAAAGTTGTGCTTCAGATCTCTTTTCACTTTTACTCAGATGAGATTTATTCACACAGTGTCAGACAGGAGCGAGGATATACACAGAGATAGTGTGAATTATCTGAACCTATGAAGCTGTGTTAGGTTTATCTCACCTGACACACCAACAGCCTCAGAAGTGGAAATGTCTATTTTTTAAGATAAGAGACATCAGCGCTCTTTAAGCTTTCTAAAATATATGAAGGATATACAATTACTGTTTATCACGCAGGGACATGTGCTGACAGAGTCGTAAATGGCTGAAATGTCATGTTGATCCAAAAGCTTATCTCTCAACGCGCACATTCCTTTCATTTGTGCAGGTATAAAAGGGAAACGGGATCCTGAATGGAGTCTTTACCGACACAAACTCAAAGAAAAGCCCCACTTCCTGAAACTTACTCACCTTTATGATGAAGTTTATGATTTCTGCCTGAGATAATTGACCTCTATAGATGTGAGAACAAGCTGTGAACCATCATGTTTCTGCAGATAATCTCCGTCCTTTCAAGTGAATGAAGGATCGAACAACCATCCTGTTTATTGTGACACACTCAGAAAGAGATAAATAGAGAGATAGAGTTGGTGAAGCAGCATTTGCCTGCAGATATTTTCGACAGAGAACAAGACGCTGCAGTAATTTCACAGAGACAGATAACAGAGAAGTTTACCTGCTGTTAAATCTGATGGAGAGAGGAGAGAGATGGACTGAGGTGGGAGCTGGGATATACTGCTATAATTATACCTGTGTTCATCAGTGATACTCAAATTATGGCCCGGTGCTGGGAGCCTAGCCAAACATTTTCTAATTCACAATGAAAATAAAGTGATTCACACCGCAAATTTGTTTTGTACTAAATGCAAGTGCCGTCCCCAAACAGACAAATACTATATAAATTCTGTCAGACAGAGAACTTTTTTTTTGGAGCTGCCAGAGTCATGTGAGCTGAATGAAAAACAGCTAAAACACCATTCAAAAGTAAATTTACATGTAAAAAATATTGAACTATTGTAAATTAAAACAAAACACTACAGGCAAAAACAACAGGCACAGGGCAATTTTGAGGTTTTGAGCTATTTTTCTCCCATACAATTCTTTAAGAATAATGGAAAGAAAACATCCAGAACAAACATTACATATATATTTTACTATATTTGATCAATTTCCATCTGTAGATTTCTCCTAAATTCACTAAAAGTTACGTGTAGTACGGTGAATTTAGTCTAAACCTCGTCATCACAGGCATCATTAGATAACTCCCACTCTCCTGCACAATATTTGGGGTTTTACATTTTCTATATTGTTGTTGCTATGAATAAAAGTCAATACTTTGTCTTTAAAAAAAATCATTTTCATTAAGAATGTATGGAAACCTTTAAAGGTAGTTTTCTCAAAATTATTTTTTTCTCATGTTCTGAGCCATAATTCTCAACTTCAGCTCTACTTACTAGGAGTGCAACGGTGCAGGTAACTCACGGTCTTTACCTCGGTTTTTGGGCCATGGTTTCGGTAAATGTTTTGTGCGTAAAGAGAACAACTTTTTTTCCCTAATAATTATCTCTTTATTTTGCTTGCCAGCAAAAACTGCATATCACAGAAAACAAATTCTGATATTATTGGTGTACTGAACAATGTAACACTTTCACAGAGCGGACAGCCACGTCATTACATCACTGTTTACCTGCCTGAACACACGCACGCACGTGCATGCGCACACACACACACACACACACACACACACACGTATTGTTCCGTGCATCCCAACCACTACCCATACCCTGATTTATGGGACAGTTTCTTCTAAAAAGACATGACGAAAACTGCTTGTTTTTTTAACTTATAAAATATCTTTTAACAGTATTTTCTGATTTATGAAATGATAAAACGAGATATGCCAATTTGCTTCTGTAAAACTTTGAATCTAACATATCAAAATATTAAATAATAAGTTTGAAAATTGCTTTATCCAATGTTCAGATTTATGTCTTGGAAATTTATGCGAATTATAGCAAATTTCAGAAAACTTGTAATGCAAAGAAATATTGTCTTAATGTAAATAAAAAAACTGCGGAAATTTATGGTGGCTTCCACAAGTTTAAACAATGACCCTATTCACCGATAGTGTCTCCCCTTAAGTGTAATTAAAAGTCATCAAGATTCAATTCAAATAAAGCTTCTCATGGCTCTTCTGATTCATGGTAAACACGATATAATAAACTCTACATCTGACTGAATCTATTGCATCACACTCTACATTTATGAGGTAAAACACCAATGGAGGTGATGAAAAATCCATTATGGCTCAGAGACGAAGAAAACTTTTCATGCAAATGTGGCTCGAACTTTTCAGTAGAATTTGGAATAAATAAAAGCTGCTGTGATGCATTTGCTGGTCAGGGAGCTCCTCTGCAAACTTCATTCATATAGCAAGTTTCAAAAAGCCTGAATCCATCCTGCTGAGCAGCAAGGACGTCTGCAGCAGGGAGTCCAGAGGAGAGACCTGCAGCAAACTGACTGAAGAGTTTCAAAGGCTTTGTCCAGAGAGGCAACAGCTCATGTTTCAAACATCCTTCTCCACAAAGAGTCCATCTTGACGGACACAGTGTTAAGTCAGAGAGATTAATTGAGCACTCAAGGGTTATACCTGTTTATTATGGAGTGGACCCTGTTTTCATAGCATTTTAGCCATTGTTTTCATCTATTATTATACATGTTCAAATTTTGCAGCCACAATAAATTACAAAAGTATGTAGGAACGTTGTAATATAAGTAATATAAGTAATGTTTAAATTACAAAACTCCAATCAGCCCAAAAGTTGCCCTAAAACAAGACTGTCCTCCCCCAAAATAATAACAAAGAAAAGACTTTAAGGTCACAATTTGATTACATTTTTGATTTATACTTTTTTCTCAGCACTGTTAGATTAAATGATTATGATGATTTAAATGATTTAGAGATTAAATGATTATGACAATGATTTTATGTCCTGATAACTTTCATTCATACTTTCAAATTCCTCATTTAACTGAAACTGAAAGCTAACTTTTGATTGATTTTGTATTTTGAATTGGTGAGGCCACCGAGGCTAGGTGGGTCAAACAAACACGTTCACCTAGGAGACTGGTGTTCGCATCCTTGTGTGAAAGAAAAAGTCAACATTGTTATTTGACAGTTACACAACTTTAGGGTATGAACACAACAACTCACAACCAACTCAGGACTTATTCAGCCTGCTGTATCAGCTGCTCTGCCAGAGATTTTATTGAGTGACTTTGTTGTTGGGTTCAACCTACTTTGTGTGCATATCTCTTGCATTGGTCGAGTTTTCCATTAAAAGATGTTACCAACTGTTCCTGGTATCCTGTATGCTGCATTTGGGTCCTTACACAACCTGTTACACGTATGGCTCAAATTATTTTTTTTGCCTAAACCTGACAGTTACAGCCAGAACTCCCAAATTATCTCTCATGTAGGTTTTTCTGCTTGACAAACAACTTCTAATCATCCGTACTGTCAACAAAGAAGAAGCACCTGGAGGTACAAAAGTATCTCTTATGATCCTTCACTGTAGAACCAGAGGGTCACATTTTTGTGCTGGTGGATGCTGCTGTTCACTCTGAAATGCAACAAGTTGCCAAATGCCATCGAAACCTTTGGTGCTTTTGTTAACTAAAAGACTGTTGACAGTTGCTTTGAGGAGAGAAAGACTGTGAGGAGACTCAGAAGAGTTTGAGCAAGAATGACGAGTCTGACATCTGCAGAGAGGAAACAGCAGGTGAGATCCTGAAGCTTCGGAGCTGTCTAACATGACAACTGTGCTACTGAGATTTATCTGCAACAAACTGCAACAGGAGTTATGAGCCTGTTATGTGTGTTTGCCTTTTTACAGTTCCAGATTCAAACTCGGGAGTTGTACAGGCCAGCTTCAATGTACTTAAATGATTTTTGTACTAAATAAATGTTAGACTGGGAAGTCCTGGATTCATTATTTCCATTTTTCAAAGTTTGGGCAGGTCATGAAGTTATCATACATTATTTGTAATACTTTGGCATTCTCGGTTTATTAATTTTATTTTAATTAAAATCCTTACAGTAATTTTGTTCTGTCTGGAACAGCAGTACTGATTGCTTTCACATTTGTGAGAAACTGCAGTAATTTTCACTGTATTGAATTCTGTCAAGAAAAAAATGGTTGCCCTCGAGCAAAGTACAGTGTAAAATAAACCCAAATGTATATCCCAAAAAAAGACAGAAAACCAGGAGCAGAAAGAGAGGATGTCAGGCTAAAGAGAAGAGGCCAGAGGGGAGCAGTGATTGAACTCTCACAGCAAGGCAGGGAAAGCACCAGCTCCTCCTGCTGAGACTCTTCTCACAACGTGGAAACACACTGACAAGAGGTTGGATTTGGAAAACCTCAGGAAACCACTTAGAAAGAACCGCGCATAGGCACTTTTCTAAAGTGTCAAAGTGAAGTGTGTTTCTCTCCCTTTTTAACTCTCTATAGTATCTATTGTTAGCATCTACACTAGGGTGACCATATTTTGAGGACAATCGGCACGGCCTCGAGACACAAATTCAGACAGGCTTCTCGGAGGTTGATGAACATGCTTTATTATGCTTCAATGGTGCAAAATTAACTTCTGTAATAAAATAAAATGAAATCTGTAAAAACTTGTAACAAAATAATAGCTCTCGTAGACTCTTTTCAAATAAATGAATAAATAATATGAAATAATGTTCTAAATATGAACTCTTCTGTTAGAAAATCTAGCTTCAACAATATATCTCTTAATAACTGCAATAAGATAAATAATAGAAGAGTCTCACAAAGATACTAACTTACAGTAAGATACAAACAAAAAGGATCTATACTTTTCATCTTTAGTTGTCTTTGAGCTTTGAGCTTTGAGATCTCCAGCATCTTTATTAGACACTGAGACATATGTGCCAGCATTGCACACGGTGCACTCCGCCTCCCACGGTACGCCGGAAATTTTTTTTGCAGTTCATCTGTGAAGCTGCACTTACTCTTCGGCATTTCCCGTGCAATGCTGCTCCGCTGTTCGATCTGCCCTCTGTCTGCTCTGCTCTCTGTCTCTCTCTGTGTGTGTGCGCGGCGCTGACCCGCCCTCTAGGCAGCCTCTTGGTAATTACGTCTCGCAAAATTGTGTGCAAAGCGCCGGTCAATTTACGTGCACGTGTACTGGTCCTATGAAAAACAGTGAACACCGGACATTTTCGTGAATTTATAAAACCCGTCCGGACGCCCCGGACAGGACGTAAAAAGTGGACATGTCCGGGCAAAAGAGGACACTTGGTCACCCTAATCTACACTTTTACACTAACTCTCTAAACAGGAAAAACTAACCTCATGACTCTTATTTGTAATTTAATAACACTCTTACTTCCTTATTTTACTGTGCATTTCTTTTAAGATGTATGTGTTTTATTTACAGATCAACACTTAATTTACATTTCTTGTTATTTTGTTTCTTTGTGGTTCAAAGCCTGCTCTAAATACCTGTTTGCACAACCAACTAACTGCCTGTTTGAAACTGATTTTTTGAGGTTTATATCCAGCTGGGGATCCCCGAGGAGTGTTGTGAAGCGTGATATTAGACCCTGAGCTTCACAATGGGAGGCTTCAGAGTCTCTAACAACCTCTGAGCATCTCTGACTCGTCAGCTGTGACTGACAGCTGCTCTCATCTGGAACAAAACAGTGCTAAAAGAGAGAAAACTGCCCCGAGAGTGTGAAATGGCGAGGAGCGGGTCAGCGGACTGAACCTGCTATTAGAACAGAGTGAATGTCCCCAGATTACTGAACGCTCTGAGGACACTGATGGAATTGGACGAGACCAAGAAGTGAAGCTGCTAATAGGACAGAGGACTGACCACAGATCAGTGGACAACATGATGACACAACAGAGTTTACTGGTCCAGACGGAGAATCTTGGGTAAGACAAAAAGTGAAAGCTTGACCCCTGTCATAACCGTAGTGTCTCTCGACCAACTTGATTAAGACAAGACCCAGTCAGTGTTCTGACAATTTTAAAAGACTGAAGATGCAGTCACAAAAGAATTTTCGTCTTCCAATTGCCTGTATTTTTAAAGTGAGATGCCCAGACAGTCTGGCAGATGGGAGAGGGGTTAGAATTTTCTTGTTGTGAAGGTATTTCTTGTTGTTTTTCCAGTGTGTCTGCATAACTACATATTAAAATGATTCAACAAGCAGTATGCAGCTGCAGTGTGCACAAAGGGGTATAAAGATGCAGGAAAAAAAGAGAATAAAATTAGCAACTACAAGCACTTTTAATTGGTTATGTCACAATATAGCTCCACACCCTCCTTACACCCACTCAGCCGCTCCCACCTCATCAGCACAACTCCACTCACCTGTTCACTCAGCTGCCCCTGATCACTAATCAAGCCACTGTTCTTTGCTATTTGATCCCAGACTTTCCAGCGCTTTATCTCGGACTGATT
The DNA here is from genome assembly GCF_030273125.1 of Centropristis striata. Lineage (NCBI taxonomy): Eukaryota > Metazoa > Chordata > Actinopteri > Perciformes > Serranidae > Centropristis > Centropristis striata. The sequence goes on from NC_081527.1 coordinate 29,738,444, forward strand.
TCCTGTTGCAGACCCTGTCTTCCTCTGATCCACCCACCTTGCTTTACTCCAGGTAAACTCAACAGCCTTCTCTCCATGATTTTGAGTTATTCAAAGCTCATCATGACTAGTACTGACATGTAAAATCAGAGGAGGGATCAGGAAGTGCTGAAATATGACTGGTTTTGAGGATTTCGTATCACATGTTGGTTGGAGTAATATTTCATAAAATACTGCAGTACTGCTGTTCTGGTTTCAGGGCCCCAAACCCATAAAAGGAAATTGCCCACATATACATTTGGACAATTATTCATTTCTAATAACCTGCTTCACCCTTCTTGGTAATAACATAATTTCCTGCTCTTCACTAAGTCTTAATGCATTTAGCGCTGCCTCAGGCTACATTCTCCATTTAGATTAAGTTTTCCTTCACTGTGTGATTTCCTCCTCTTCCTCTTTTCCTCTCTCACTGTGTCTACGCTGTCCTCCTCCTGTCTGTCTGTCTGTCTCTGTCCATCTGTCTGTCTCTCAACACCTCGTTCCTATTCTTTCACTCCTCCTCTGTCTCTCTCCCTGTCAGTGTCGGTCATTTTTCTCTGCAGTGCTCCTTCCTGTCACAGCTGACACTTGTTTCCCTCCACCAATCTCCTGCTGACAGCAGCGGGGCTGATCTGAGCAAACTATTTCTTCTCCCATGTAAACATCCATTACTGACCACCGAGAGAGACAGACAGACAGACAGACAGACAGACAGACAGAGAGAGCTAAGGTGCCACTGGGAGTTGTTGCTTTCACCAACAGAACAAACGGTGAAAGCTTTAACCTCAATTCCACAACAGGTGAGGACATTTCCATGCAGCAGTCTGCTTCCATTACAAAAACTCTGAGCATCAGTTGTTTCCAACAGCAGTGTATCACTGCAAGAGAATAGATACTGCATACGTGTGACAACTGTATAATCAGATTTATTGCCTGGATGGTGACATTAAATTCATAACTGGCCTTTTCTATCTTCAATATGATCCAAGTCGGCCAAGAAAATCACACTTTGGACATACAGCACAGTTGCTTTGAGCAGCAAGGGAGAGTGTAATTTCAATGGCCTATTTGTGTTACTTTATGTTATAAACTATAGACTTTATACTTTATATTTGACAATTGTAGTTTCCTTTCAAAGCACTTTTATGATCCCGACGTTTCCAACCACACTTGAAGGCAGCTTAATTTAAATGGTACAATGGTAAATGGACTACACTTGGATAGTGCTTTTCTAGTCCTAGCAATCACTCAAAGTTCTTTAACACCGACAGCGCTCATTCACCCATTTCACACACATTCATACACTGGTGGCTGGGGCTACCCTACATGGTGCCACCTGCCACCGTGGGAGTCACACGCACACACTGATGAACGCAGCATCGGGAGTAATTAAGGGTTCAGTATCTTGCCCCAGGATACTTTTACATGTAGATTGCCATGGCCAAGGATCAAACCACCAAAAAATCTGTCTCGTCTCGATGTTTAATTGCTTAAAGATAGGGTTAATGAAAGAACAAACTGAACAAGATAACAAGCTAAAAGAGACTATGAGCTTCATAAAGATGCAGGGTTCAATTTAATTCTCCATAAAATTACCCACATTACATTAGACTTTGACTTGTCAAAGCAGATGTTTTTGTCACAATACATCTGGAAGCCTTATTCTGGTGCAGGATGATGACAATTCAATACAAACTCTCCATGTCAAAAATCTATCATTCCCACAGACACTCAAATAACATGGCACACAGTAAATAACGTGCTATTGGACTACAGGTATGCATGGCTTTTAAATATAAAACATGTTGATTAGTGAATCACAAAGTAACTCCCTGATCTGAGTTAGGGTGATGTACAGATTTATAAATGAGACAACAAGTGACAGAACTGGACATTATAGTCCACCTTTCATAGCATCTTACTTATACAGTAGAAAAGCATGGCTCTCTTCAAACTACAATCCCTCCTTTAGCATCCCTCTAAGTCCTGCTCTCTCTTGACTCAATCTGACACTAATGCTCAGACTGACACAGAATAACTTAAGCACCTCACTTCCCATCAGCACTTTGCTACAAAAGGTCGAGCAATCATACGACAATTCAGCATTTTTATCTGTGAGCTGAAACATTTGTCAGAGCTCAGGACTGTCTCAGTGCTCGCCATCAAAATGTCACCAATCATGTGTTGGTTCAGTGTCGTAATGTTTGACCTGCACAGCTGTATTTGAATTGTGATTTTCTTTCCGAGCTGAACATTAGCAAGAACTGATTCACTCTGCTGTAATGAGCTTCTTCTCATGCTTGTTTAGTCCACGGGCTGTTTGAATTGTTGTCTACAGGAGCCGGACTGCTGAGTTTGGAGAACTAATGGAGACGCTAATGACTCCACTGAATCAGTGGAGCTGTTTGTGCTTCACTGGCTGCAGGTTCAAAGGGTTAATGGATTATTTCTCCTTTAGGGCTTGGAAGGCAAATAATGTGGTAAAATAGTATTCTGAGGAGAGGACAGATTTAACAAGACCATAAAGGTGTGGAACTCGTCTCCTTTTATATCCTCCCTCTATGTTATCCCTCTCTGTCTCTCACCTGCAAACACATTTTAATTCTCCTCAAAGGTTTAAATAGCAGCCGTGATCCAGCAGGTCATTTATTCAGAGTTGCACCCATTTATCACAGTAGAATTAAATACTGCCCTGACCCGAACAAAAGAAGAAAAAAAACATCTCACACTGCATCATCAGTTGCTTTACGTAATGAATAAATATTGAAATGAAAGCTGACTGTGTTATGTTGACATTCAGTAATTTCAAATCTTAATTGTGATAAAATGAAAGCTGTGTGTCGTAATTCGAAACTAATTTAAGTGTTTCTGAAAAATAAACTCTGGTCTTTTATGAACCCAGGGACTCTTGGAAGAAAGCATCATGCCAAGTTGAATTAAAGTAAGAGTGAATTAATTAACTCCTAAATTTGTTAACTTTAAAGTTCATGATTACTATGTTAAACTCTGTGACCTATTTTTTTAATAGCCTTAGTTATGACTCCAGTGTCAAAACTGAATATTAAAAGCTGACAATAAGTAAAGGCCGGTATAAAATTTTAGTTGTTTTCATCCTCAGCAGCTTGTGATTGGATTAATCTTTTTAACCAATGGTAGCGTGTGCCTGTTAACACTCTGCACTGTTGCCATGCCTGTCGAGATTTCTATTCCTGAACATGCAAATAACTGCAACCTGATTCGCAGAAAAGTTTGAAACTGGTGGTGTCAGACTGAAGAAGCTAAAATCAGGCTCTTATTTTTAGTGAGCATCACAATAATGATTTATTATTACTATTTTCAAAAAATGCATTAATATTTACCAAAAAAAACCTACTCTGAGATTGAGGATAAACTACACTAAAGGAAAAGGTCATTATTATCTCTGCCAAGGAGGATTTGTTTTTCAGTTTGTCAGCAGGATTATGGAAAAACTACTGGCCCAGTTATCATGAAACGTGGGTCATGGGCCAAGGAAGAACCCATAACATTTTTGAGCAGATCTCAATCACGGAGAGATACACAAGTTATTTTTTACTTTTGTGTTGGACTTGTGAGAAATATAAGCTGGTTTGCTATATCTTGTATTGCTGCACTTGCTTGATTTTGGTTGTGTTATCAGAGTCATGGACCAATTTTTGATCATAATCATAATGTACTCATAACAAATGGCCGTGTAGAGCACATTTAAGACAGCAGTGTAGAAGCGAGGTGCACACTGAAATTGTTGAGATACTAAATCATAAAATTCTACCAATTCTATGTAATGTTAATTCAACATGAGGCAAGATAAGGCATTGCCTTGGAAGAGACCTGCACTTTCCAAGTGTCCTTCTAGTTTAGGGAAATGCATTTCCTTTTTTTGTTAGATAAGAGATAAGGGGATTGATACAACTCGCAAGTAAGTGAAGTTGGAGCTGGCAGCAGGTTAACTTAACAAGCTCAGCATAAAGACTGGAAACAACTAGCTGTCGAAATGTATCAAAATCTACATACCCATCTAATCATTCACAAATTAACATGTTATTTGTTTATTATTAACAATGATGAGGGGCGTCCCGGTGGCACAGCTTGTAGAGCACGTACCATAGAGGCATTCGACTTGGAGCCCTTTCCCGCATGTCTCTGTCGCTCTCAATAAAGCAACATGGTCTCACAGGAATCCGTGAAATAGCCACGGAATCACTCAAATTTCCGTGAAACTGACACGGATTTCGATACAATGCAAGTTAATGACAGTCATATCCCGTGGCTATTCCAACATACAAAGTGATTATGTACATTCACTGAGTGAATATAAAAAAAAAAAAACACATATACTTCTCGCTAGAAATGTAATCAAAATCCATTTTTATGCAGAAACTAAGTCAAAATATTGATTTTTTTCACTAAAAATGAGAGAACTGTCCGCCATGTTTTTTGTTCTGACTGCCGGGACCTAAAAAGTCATGTGACACGTTGCTATTCCATGGATTTTGAGTTAAGCGAATCCGTGGCTATTTCACGGATTCCTGTGAGACCAGGTTCCAATAAAGCCTTGAAAATGGCAAAAAAAAAATATCTAAAACAAAAAAATTATGAGTACCGTGGCAGGCGTTTAAGTAACATAAGTCAAAGTTTCTTTTCTTTTACTGATGTTTCTGGTTTTGGAGTGGCAGAATTAAATATATCTGTTATGTACACTTCTTTGGCATGTTGGGAAATCCAATGCTTGAGGTGCCTGCCATGCTTAGCTGTGTTTAGGGAGTGGTTGTGCATAAAGTAAACTGAGCTTCATCAACATAAAAATAAAAGTAAAAAATATCACATGGATGATGAGCTCACAGACTCATCTGGAAGCAGCCAATCCAGAGTACAGGATTGTGGGCTGTTGGTGTGGAAACCTTCCTCCAATTAGCAGAGCTGGACTGGGTGCCGTCACATCACACTGGCTGTATAAGTGAGACTCTCTCAGCTCCGTGTAATTATCACCCGTTTAACAAAGCCTGAGTGTCTTGTCTGGAATATGAATGAGGAAGATAAAAATACTGAGATCACAGTGAACCGAAGCCTCGTACCTGAAAGAATTATCAACGCCTCGCCTCCCATCAATGTCCTCTCTGAGCCTTCGCTAACACACAACAATTATCTCATTTGTGGCCGCTTTGCCTCCTCACATCTTCAGGCTGCTAATGTACTTCCTTTGAGAGGTGAATTCCTGCTGTAGATCCTAAATATCAGCCAATGTGTCTCAGGTTTAAAGAGGCTGTTTGGCACAAAGCCTAGACCTGCTACTGATGTGTACAGCTTTTAGTGATGCAGCTAATAAGAGCTTAATGATTTTTGTGTTTTTAATGTCTAATCTCATGGGAATCCTCTTCCCTGATATCAGAGGTCAGGTCCAGGCAGCTCATCACATCCTGTTTACTGACCTTTGTTTGATGAAAAAGGAATCCGGCCTTTCAGACGTCCTCTTTAGCCTTGACCTTCCTAAAATATGCTAATCCAAAACACACAAAGACATCCTTGTAAACTAAATCCAATCCTTTCGTTTCAGCTCCATCCAAAGGCTGATATGTGACAAAAGAAACTAAATCGCTTGTGAAGAAACTGAAGGAAAGCGAGTTCACTGGTTCTCAAACTTGCAGTGTATGAGAGCTGTGTAGAAGAGTTAAGTGCCAGTTCTAATGTCTTTGTGCAGGGTGGCTGCAGCTAACAACAGTTGACAACGAATAACCTTCTGATTACTTGGACAGCCTAATATTTTCTGAGATGGCATGCAGCATAGAACGTTGCACCTGGTATTACTGATATTTTCTGATATTTCCACTTAACTGAAGTGAATTGCAGGGTACGACTAACTTCTCTGTTATTACATGAAATGTATGACTTACGGAAACATTGCGTCAGTGCTGAATGAACTTTATGGAACAAGAAACATCAAGTTTTCAACAAATCCAAAGGTTAGTCAAACTTATTTGGAAGAGAAACAGATGGATGTTGAAAGTATTACACAAACTGTCTGTCGTAAACATCCATCACATCTTTAAGACCAACTTCCTGGTTCAAATTTGTACTTAGCTTCACGTCCAAATAAAGTGGTTTAGATAATCTGTTGAGTTCGTTCTTGAAATGTCAGAGTTCCCAAATCTTTGAGATTATTTTGATGAGTACAATGTCATCAGGACTGATAGAGAAGTTTGCCAACAACACTACAAAAAAAGGGCACAACTTGTAATAAACCAGATTATTTTTCCTTTACAACAACTCCAGCTTTATCACCTCATCTTGTGGCTCAGTCTTGTTGTAGAAAATGTATTTAAACATCAGCCAAGATTGTTTTTCTTTTGTTTCTAAAGGTCAGGATTTTCTCTGTAATCTGGATCTGTCCCCAGATAAAGACAAACATTACAAAGCCCCTGTGGATGTGCAGAGATTTGCACCGTTGTAGAGAGATTTGTTAGAATATCCACACCCCTGTGCTGTAATGCATTTGATTTGGTAAAGAGACAAACGATGTCCTTTAAAGTCACGTAATTAGTTTTGTGTCCTTTTTCAAATTCATTGCGTGTCTGAGGCGATTCACAGAGAATTGTAACAAAATGTTACAAATAGAGACAAACAAAAACCTGTCATGATGATTTATTTTTTTCTGGTCTACATGTATGAATGAGAGCTATTTTTGGCTGCATGGCAATGTAAAACTCCTCCTGCTGCAGCTCCAATCACGATATAACCGCCATCAAAGAGCCGACAGAGACATTCAGCACTTTCAAACTGCTGTCAGGTGTAATGGATTTCAACTGGGAGCAAGCAAAAGAGGCAGAGACAGAAAAAGTAATAGAGGACAGGGAGCAAGGTAATAAGAGGAGACAGACGGTGATAGGGAACAAAGAGAAGAGCGATATTCAGAATATTCAGCCAACTTTCATGTAATGTATTCCAGCAGGGCCAGAATGAGAGAGCAACAGAGAAAGAAAGGGGACAGAAGGAGAGGAATAAAGGTAGTTTTTGTCCGACACATCAGCCTTCCAGGTGTCTGTGTGGAAATAAAAGCGAGCAACAGACGGGACACTGGAGCTGTGTGCTCAGATGGTGAATGGAGCTCCTCAGGGAACATCACACAAATACCTGTATTCCCCCTCACTCCCTCTCTCACACATTTATCAAGGTTAAATCTAAGTCATTTATTCCTCTGATGAGCAGCTGCTGAGATCACGAGCAAACTATTCATCGTGTCGGTCTGTAAGAACTTGAGATCCAACCAAATTTGGACAAAAGACTCAGTGGAGAGGACAATAAATTGAATTTTTCTGTATTCGAGCATTGCAGTTCATTTTAATTCTTGGAAACACCAAACAAATCTAGTTACAAGCTTTTTCTTGCTTTCAATCGAATCGATGGTCTTCTGTGCTTTCACTTTTTTTCCTTTGGTGTTTTTAAAATGTTTTTTGAGAAATATACATTACATTATTTATCAACAAATGGGCCACATTACACACACAAAGTTTGTGTGTGTAATTAAGTGCTGATTGACGGATAAACGGATGACAGGATTGACATCTTTTCCAACTGGAAAGACGGACAACAAAATTTAACTAAATGTATCTGTGTATTATTTTGTGACCATGAGTCTGTGGTGAAGTGGTGGTGTGTTTTTGAGGCATGTTTAACAGTCAGTATCTATCCTCAGAGACAGAGGAGGATCTGTGTCACTTTAGTTACTCGGTTAATCAAAGCTTTGATTACGTTTAGGAACAGAAAGCGGCATTTTGTCAAACTTACTGAGGAGAAGCTTGAGTAAGATTCTTTTCCAAAAGAGTCTCTGATTGGGAAGATTTTCTCTCATCATAATCATGTCCTGATAGATTACCACACACACACACACACACACACACACACACACACTCACACACACACACACTCACACTCACACTCACACACACACACACACACACACACACACACCAATCTCTCCCTCCATTATGTGGCTTTGAAATGGGAGTTAACAGGCTCAGTCTGTGCTGAATTGTAATGAAGCTTTAGCTAACACTGTCACACCTTCACCTGGCTCTGTCGGTGCCTCTATATCAAGTTATTTTCACTTTATCTCACTGCTGCTCCGATAATAAACCACAGTATACTCACTAAAGTAGTTAAGAACTTCTTTTCTTTTTATGTTTGGTAAATGAGGCTCAATCTTTCTCAGAACAACTAACTTATACAGACAAAAGTACAATAAATACATTAATGCATTAGATGGACTGTGGGTTAGCCCTAAAGCAATAACACATAAGGCTGAAATTAAGTTTACTGAGAAATACCAGCACTCTCATGTGAATGATTTGTAAATTTTATGCAACAATTTAATTATCGTTTGAAGCAGAAGTCTTAACAAATTTTGGGTTTGTTTTAAGGGGTTTAGTTCGGGTTTTCCACTGAGAAAAATAGTTCCCTGTTACTTAGTGTCGTTATTTTGTGTGTGTGTGTGTGTGTGTGTGTGTGTGCGTGTGTGTGTGTGTGTGTGGTTGGGTTTTTTTTATCCTTTCATCCATCCAGCGCTGACTCTTGACAGTTGAGTGTTAAAAGTATTTCTAAACAAAGCTGTTGAGAAAAGAATATGCTGCATCTTAAGCTGTCATTTTGAAGCAACAGAAAATACAGCAAGAGTTGAAGAAGTGCCAGCAGTTGAGTTAGTTAAATGTTAACAAGGCAGACAGATGCTTCATGTCTCCCTGTCAGAGTATAAAATATTTTTCTTATGCTTCAGATGTGTGTACATGAAAAGAAGTGCACGAAGAGAACATGGACATGAGAGTGGCTGTAAACCAACACGCAGAGAGCCGAAAATGACATGCGCAGTGCCTTTGGAGGAGAGATACTCTGCTGTTCTGTGTATTTATAGGCATCTGAAGACTTAATATATTTTTACACTCTAAATGCAAAGGGCTTACAGACTTAATTTCCCTTTGGACTAGACTGTGGAATAAATTTTATTCAAACTGTAAAATCAGTACTGCAAACTCATCAGGTGTGAAAAGGTGACAAAAATTCTAACCAAACTCCCTGCTGGGGTCTGGGGGCATAGCACAGACGAAGAACATTTTTTTAAAATATCAGCTTTAAAATGTGCATTTACAATTGATTTGAGCATGATATAGGAAGCATGATATACTCAGTGCAGACTCTTCGCATCTTGGACATCAACTTCTCCCCTCGGGTAGGTGCCACAGAACATAGTATACAAAGTTTCTTAGAAGTTCTTTCTTAACATGTATTCACGTAACCCATGTACAAGAAACTTGTTGCATAAATGATCCTATATTTACTCCAGCACCCTGTACTACTGCACTGCTGTATTGCTGTTTACCGATTTGATAGTGTTTTTTATAAGTATATACTGTACATACAGTGTAAACTGGTTATTGTGATCACAGTTACAGTGATCAACTGCTGAGATTAATAAAAAACAATCATTCCTATATAAATGCTCTTTAAATAATTTTCTATCATCAAGTAGTCAGATACGGTGTTCATTTTGGGTCTTTTCATGGCAACATATGGGGAAAAATTTAAAACTACAATAATACAATTTGTTTTGTAATTCACTCCCGTGATACCTAACTGATCCAATATCTTCAATGCAAAGTGAAAATATTGATACATATAGCCAGCGTTAACATATGCCTTTATTTTGAAATTCTACCTTTATAAGAAGAATAGATTTATTTTCATTTATACGGCTGAGGAAAACTGTCAAATAATTTTTTTCATTGCCCATTAAATGGGCAAATTATATAGTATCATATCTATCACAGGCCCCAGACTTTAATCAAACTGTCCCGTGGCAGACTGTGTGATATCAGCAACTATCGTGTTGTTGTCCAAACCAACATAAAATTGTCTCATGATGGAAGTGCACTGGTGCACTGATATTGCATGAACATATCTATGCAAAGGTACTCGGTAGGCTGTTTTCTTAAACAAATAACTTTGTTCATGTTGGTGCACATCTAAAAAAATATACACTGTTACCAAATATACCAATATACCTGTCAGGCCGGGCTCAAGTCAGGACTCAGATGCAGAACAGGTGTACTAAAAAGTCTTTTTATTCAAAAAAGGCAGCAAGAGTAATCCTCACAGAGTGAAAACAAAAAAAACATCTCCTACTTTCCCTTGTCTGAACAAAAGAAACTAAGGATAATGAAAACAAAGTGGCTACAAAACTCCTGAAGCTGAGCTAAAGCTGAGCACTGGCACAAGACAAGAGGAAACCCAGACTATTTGAACACATGGAGGGAAGGGAGCACCAAGTGAACATAATCAATGATTAAGGGAGACAATCAGACAGATGACACAAAGGGAAGGGCAAGTGACCTGAAATGAGGGGAAAGTTACTATTTCAAAATAAATCAGGAAGTAATAAGACCAGGACACAAAATAAAACACAACCTCGCCGTGGTGTGACAATACCTTTCATGGGCCAATAATATCTCTAACTACAAAATTTCCTCTGGGGAAATTTTGAAAGGGCCACGGGGGCTACTGCTGGTGTGTGTACACTATGATGAGACTCTTCAGAGATTTCAAACTATGCCCATTAACCTCAAAATGTGTGTGTGTGTGTGTAGCGAAAATCGCATAAAGTTACCTGTGTGTGTGTGTGTGTGTGTAATTAAAATCACATAAAGTTACCTGTGTGTGTGTGTGTGTGCGCAAGTGCGTGTGTTTGAAGCATGTGTATGCATGTGTGAGGAGTGTGAGCGCTTAGGCGCATGTGTGTGTGTGTATCTGTAACTGTAATCACATCAAAGATCAAAGGCAATCAGATCAAAGCAATCAACAGAATTAACTGGCACCTCCCAGTGACAGCAGCCAGAGGTGAACTGGAATTTCTGGCCTCGAACAGAAAGCATTTTTGGCAAAACCATAATACCTATCATTGATCCGACTTCACTTTGAGCGTCCTGAGTTCTTCCTGAACGTCTACATATGTTGTTGTTTTTAAGAAAAATGAAAAAATAGCTTTGTTAGAGCGATCTAAAAAAACTGTTAAATTTCACTTTTTCCGAAATCTTCCTGCGTTTTTAATATGGGAGCCAATGAGGCTGTTGGTGGTGTTGGTGGCGCATCTGTGCGTCGTATGCCCAAACTATAACTCTGACAGCTTTACCAGAGGATTGTGAGTGAGATGACAACATTTCCTACATTTCTATGTATAGATTATCTCTGTAGAGTGGAATTTGCGGCCTAGAGCGCAGTTTTCAAATTTATTTTTTGACAATTTATTCTCTCCCTCTACACTCTGGCAATGATGTCACACACTGTGACACGAACATTCTGTGCAATACACACCCATTATAATCTCAGAATTTCTCCAAAAATGATCATGGTCATTGAACAGGAATTGATAAAAAACTATATGACCTATTGAAACGTGGATCAATACACCGATACACAAGACTTGTGTCTACTGTTTAAAGTTTAAATGGAGTCTCTAGATGAAATTATGCCGGAGAAGTAGTCGTAAAATCTCCAATTATTGTTCTTTTTCCCTCATTTTTTGCTGGCCGTCCCATTCATTTCAATGCAAAATTTTGGTCAGTTTTTCGCGACTCACGTCGTGAAAAATTCATATTCTGTAGAGAAAAGTAATAGCACACCGGTCCCGATCAAACTGCACGTTTTGATGAATAATTTGTCCTGCAACTCTTCAAGTTGTAGGACTAGTAGCGGGACGAAATTGCATCCGGAAGAGGAAGAAGAAAAAATCCACAGTATAACAGTAGTGCTCGGGGCAGCTATTGCTGTATGGGACCAGTGCTCGGTGCGATTGCCCCGAGGCCCTAATTACTATGGCATCCTTTCTATAATATCTAACCTGTATCTGTGATCAGTAGCCGGACTTTCAGCAAGAAATCACCAACATCTGAATTTTGTTGCATATGTAGTTTTGTTAAATCCCAGCCTCTGCCGCCTGTTTTCTCCAAAACAATAAACAATCTTGTGAACCCCTGGAGGTTTCCAAACCACAAGCTGAAGCTCAGTTCAACAGAAACGAGGCCTCAAGATTTACAAGCACAAACTGACTTCTACTATTGATGACACTCCCTGAAGTCAAAGAGAAACTTGGCATTCATTCGCCTGAAAAGGCATTTAGGAATATATAAAAGCTATGAACTGTCATCCACAGTTTAACACAATAATACAAGAGAATAACCTTCATTCTCTGCAGATAATTAACATCAATCTTTTATTTTGTTTTCATGCAGATGTGGGATCCCTGTCCTGTTTAATTTAGTCGTGACATTTTCCCTGTGGAGAAGTTAGCACCGAACAACCTGATGATTTCTCTTCTTCATATTTGCATTTGAAAAGCACGAGGGCAGCTGCCTGCAGACCTATCACACACACACACACACACACACACACACGCATACTGGGCTCTGTGGGAGTAGATGTAATGCAGGCTTAATTAATGATTTCATAACTGTTGAGGCGTTAAACGGAGCGCAGGGAAAGAGGGAATCAGATGAGTAGTGAAAGCAGAGCTGAACCGTCAGTGTTAATACAATACGGAGTTTTTTTCTCCACCTGCTGTAACACGCAGTCTTTCTATCTCTCCTCTGTCTGGATCAGCCTCTCACTCTTTCCATCTTTCTCGCTCCCTCTCTGCCTTGATCTCTGTCTCAGATCAGCGCAGCAGGATGCCGGCAGCACGCTGGCTGCTGATATTGTAAATGTGGAGGAGGAGAGCTCTCGTCTCTGCAGACTCTCTGCCGTTTCATTACAAAGCAGCAGTAGTTCTGTGTAGTTTTACCTGGACAGAATCAGGTTGTTAATGAAACCATCTGTGGGCAAAAACTTCAAAGAAAAAGTAACCTTGTAATTTCGGTGGAACAGATCCAGTTAAAAGTTTGTTTCAGTTTAAACTTTAGTCAGAGAATAATTTTTGAGGTCAGCTGTCAGTGGAGGTGGAAAGTGAATTTAGGTAGTCAACGTTTAATTGTTTTTCAGTGAAGGCATATGCCAAACTTGCTATCTTATGACTTTTAATTTGTTCACACCAGAGACAAAGTGACTTGTCACACAGTTATAGCACAACCCTAATCGATCTGAACTGAACTCTTGTTTACTTGTCCGTCTTGCAGAGATTCATGACTTTTTACACATCGCAACCATGTAGTTATTTAAGCATTCTTTTATTGCATTTAAATTACAGAAAAATCTCTTCATTTTGGTTTCATACTGCCGAAGTAGCCTCATTCAGACGCAGCTCCTGGATAAGGAAGTAAAATTCACAGAGCTGTGTGAACCTCTGGATGATGTTTTGAACCAAGGCAAGGGGGTAGTTGGTTTTCCAACGTGTCAAGGACTTCCATATGAGGTACAAAGCTGCAGTAGTGGTTATTTTGTTGCTGACAGAAATAAATGGCTCCATTGATTGTGTCAGAATGTCTCCAGGACCTTGAATAAACACAAATAAGATCGTGCATTCAAGCTAGTAACTCAAGGCGAAAATTTGCTTTGTGTCTGGTGTAAACACACTCTAAGGCTTTTTAAAAATCGCTCTCTGCCTCATGTTCTCAGTATGAGTGATAGTTGTATATAACATAAAGTTTCAGGTATATAAACATTGCTACAATATGAACACTGTCCTCATATCTAAATGACCAAATTGGACACACGTTGTAAACTGTAAGTAAACTATAGGTTATGTTTACTAAACTAGTAGTAGTTAGTGCAGTGCCCGTAGGAAGTATGTATTCGTTCGAGATTTAGTAAATTTTTCAATTATGGCCAAATGAGGTTGTGTGTGAAAGTGGGATGTACAGTGAGGTGTAATACTCTTGCATAATGTTAATATACAAAGTGTATATTGGATAATACATGGATGTACATTGAGATATAAAGAGACACAGAAATAGTTATTTTAAGAAAAAGAAACTTAATCATTCAACATGGTTAGACATATATACAGACACAGATATAGGAGGGAATGAATTTGGATGTGTGGATGTGAATAATGTGAGTAAGGGTTATTAGGTGTGTTGTGGAATGTGTAGATTGATTGGTAACTATTGTGTTTCATATATTGTGGCTATGCAGGCCATTACAACATCTGCAACTCCATAAAACACTTACTTTTCTTAAGGTACTCACACCATCTAGCACATACACAGTAAACATTGATATAAATATGGAAACTATTTGAATATTATTGGAAAACTGAACCTTGTACAACACTTTAAAACTCTGAAAGATAGGTAGGCTAAATAGACTTACAGATGAGATGAGTCAGGGTGGAAATCCAGAGAGAAGTGTGTTACTGACCAGGTGTAGGCCTATCACACAATGGGGAGGCCAGCGAGATATGCCCTAGACACACACAAACACACACACACACACACACACACACACACACACACACACACACACACACACGCGCGCGCTTCTTGCATTTATAGATAGATGATCATGGTTTGGGTTAAAACAACTTGTTTTGTAACTTACTGTAACTTAACTTAACTTACTGTTAATTAATTTACATTACATACATGATGGAAGGGTTAGGGTTAACTAACAGTACGTCATGTCAATGCTGACTTTTAGTCACATGGAAAACAAACAACAACTTTGTCGCTCTTTATACCAATATGTATATGTCATCTCACATCTTTGCTCTTGTCAAAGAGCATGTGGCCATGAGAGGTGTGGACAGTGTGTTTGTCTTAGTTTGATATTATGAATGAAGCAGGTATGAGTGGTTTGTCAGTGAAGCTTCTGAAGCTTCAGTGAGACTCTGAGGCTCTTCTCTGCTGTCATTAACAACCCGGCTGCAGCTCTGTTCTGCTCTCTGAGCTGCAGGCAAAGTCAGCCACTAAAGAAACAGGACAATTACACACATAATGAACACTGCCGAGAGGAGAGATTAAAACTTAAACTGAGCCAGGTGTACCGCTGAATCAGAAAGGGAGACAGAGAGAGAGAGAGAGAGAGAGAGAGAGAGAGAGAGAGAGAGAGAGAGAGAGTCAAATGCGCTGCCAGGTTTATGAAGTTAAGACAGAAGGATGAGAGGAAAAGGAGGGGCTGAATAAATAATCAGACTGAAGTGAGCTGAGAATCAGTCTGACTCGTTTCAGATGTTTCTTCATCAGAGGCTGGATCTGTCTGTCTAAGCTTGACAAAGGCTTCATCTGATGAACCACCCTCGACGTTTTAAAAACACGTATCTGCAGACTACAGACAGAAAGTTAACTGCAGTGAGAGCGGCCTCATAACTCTCAGCCTCTCTCTCTGATGACCTTATTTTCTCTAAACTATAATTCAGAGGTCTAGAGTTAAGCAGCCTTTTGATCTAAATGATGTTATTAATCAGCCGCCAGAGGAGAGGAACCACTAATGACCTTTATAATGAGAGGGCTGGAGTCAACATGCCTCTTCTTCTCTGCTCCTCACCTCCTGCAGTGCACTCCTCCCCTTCAGCGTCTGCCCTTGTGTCTTCTGCTCTCATTTTCTTAATTTTCCCATTCTCTGCTTAACCTCCTCTCACTTTTCTTTTTTCACATGCTTTAATTATTTTTTCATGTGTTAAATCTCCTCAGGAGGTAAATTGAGTACAAAATGCTGCCAGAGGAGAATAAAGACCTGTTTTTTTTTTTTTTTTTTTTTTTTTTTAAACAAAACACTGTTAAGTGGATGCTTTCATCCAAAGTTTCACTACATTCTGGGAGTGAATGCATTTTGCAGAACATGGATTCCCAGTAGGACACAAACCCCACAGCCCACTGCCTCAATTATGAGTCTGTGTGTTCTTTGGGGAATCACAGTCATTGATGGAGAAATTACTTCTCATCCTAACTACAACTGTAGTTTTTCTTTGTACTCAAATTAGTCTGTTAAAGGTCAGTCCTTAGAGTTATTAGACAACGTTTCATAAACTTTCTTTGGCTGATTAACTTTAGGTTCATTCGTTTTTTTTCTGTTACATAACCTTTACGAAGACAATTATCCTTTGCAATTCTCAAGATCCATATATTCTCACTACAGAGCCTGTAAAAATGATTGTTTTTCAATGATGAATATAGTCTTTCTTTTTGGGGTCTTCAAAAATCTCATTTAAAACATTACATCACAGAGTTTCCGGAAGGAAACTGATATTAAATAAATAGAGATTTCTGTAACTATAAGACAAGTAACTACATAAAATACAGACATTGAAGAAATATCAAATTAAGTTTCTCACTACCACAAACAACAATCCTAGTAATTTAGCACTGGTCTCAGTTAAATTATTACAACAACACTTCTGAGCCCAACAACCTGGCGGCAGGTTTGAAAGACATGCTTTCTTAAAAAAAAAACCTAGAAAAAAACAAATGATCAAATTTCCAACGGCTCTTGAACAAATCATGTGTGACAATCGCTTCCAACAGGAAAATTACAAAATCTAAGCTTGAAATAGATTTACCTAATTATAAAAATCTATTTATTCCAAATTTCTTATTAAAAATTTCGCTAATCATTTCCAGTCAAAAATATTAAACTCTGTGCTCCTCAAGGGAAATAGGAAGTCATGAATGACTCAGCTGATGACAAACAGTCACACAGAGTAGAGAGGAGAGGACAAGAGAAGTTGTAAGAAGAGGTTTTAAAAATGTAAACAGTTCAATTTATATAGCATGTGGAGCCCAATGTATCCCCCCCAATATTGATAACACTGGTTGGCACTTGGAAAAATGCTGAATTCATCGATTATTTTGTTGCCAATTTTGTCAAATAAATAATAAAGAAGTTCAAGTTGCATTTTTTTTTAAAAGGCCTTTCTGACGGTTAAATCCCAACAGAGCAGCATTGTGAGCCAATTGTAAAATGCATGTGAGTTTCACAGTTTAAAGTACCGCAAACCGAGACTAAAACACTTAATGCAACATGGTGACGAAGAAGCCAGCCTCCGCCACAGCACCAGCCACAGAACAGCACCATAAAAAAAAAGGAGAAGAAAAGGTCCTGTCGCCTTTGGACCGTCTCATGGCCTTCACATGGTTACCATGGAAACAGAGCCGAACCAGTGACTAAGCAGAGTGGGATCGTTGTGGTTCTCCGGCAAAGCTATAAACAACAGTGGGACCAGAGTCACACATCCAGCACCTTCGACCAAGAAATAATAACTGAGGGGGAATCAGAACAATGAAGATTCTCAGAGTGAAACTGTGGTTCTGGACTTGTTAAAGGGAGATTCATGAGACAGAAAGCTATCTGACTGCCAGGAAGGTATCTCCAAACATCCAGCAGACCAGTACTATGCTGCTCTTTAAACTGGATTTGTGATTTGGCAGCTGAGTGATGTTTTCAATTACAGAATAGTAGTCACACACTCACAGCCTCAATTGAATTTAAAATATCTTCTTCTTTGTCTGCACTTCTTCGTCATTACCATGAAGCTGCACAATGTAACCACTGTTCCTTGTAGTTAAGGGCTTGTAGAGGCTGCAAAGGCTCGTTAGTTCACATATTCTCACACCAACCGAGCAGAAATACGATGAAAACTGCCCCAGACCAAACACCAGTCCCACTCTGCCATGAAGGAAGCCGGTTCTTGAACTGTGCATACTGAAATCTACAGCAGAGCATTTGCATAAAAGCAAAACTTAACAAAAATAGTCCAAAAAAGATGCCAGGATTGCGGGAATAAAGCAACCAATTACTGGATCTGCTATAAAGGGGGTGAAAGCACATCCCTAAGAGCTTCTGTCTCTGATGTCTGGTACCAAGAGCCCTCTGCTTCTCTTTTTTAAACACAGTCAACAGTAACTCTCCAGCAGCAGAAGGCTCATCATTAAAATGTTGTGCACAGAGGTGTAAAACCAGCCAGGAATTCAGACAGCATGCAGGCTCAGCTGGGTCTGTTCTCAACACTTTCTAGGTACAAACACAAGCCAGGAGACACACAGTGAATGTTTATGCATAAAATGATAATATGCTGTGCTGTAGTTGATTTGCACTGCGTATAAGTTCCTGCTGTCTCGTGTTTATGCGACTGCGTGCAGTATTACTCTTGTTTTTACAGTTTTTTTTATAAGTCAGTTAAATTATCATGTCATAATTAAAATGTTTACAGATTGTGTAATAAAGGATAGAGCTTAAACAGGATTTTGCATTCAGAAGCTGCCATGTTTTTCCGCTTAAAGTTGGTGACGTTGTGACGTAGGACGTCTAATGAGTGAAAAGTAGATATTGCCATCTGCAGTTCAAAAAGAGTATCTTGATTTTTTTTTAATTACACATATTTGAATCGTCACACATTTGTATCGCGGATAAACTGTCTCACAGAGTATCGTCACATCCCTTATTATAACATATAAATGCTTCATAACTGCTTGGAATTATGTTTTTATTTTTATTTTTTATTTGCAAACTGTGTCTACTTTCCCTATAATTAGTACCAAATTACATATAATCCTTTCCAGGAATCTTTTTAGGAAATTATCTGAAACTATGAGACCCTCAAAATGTGTTGCCATTAAGTGTACAATACAGTATATCTGAAGAACTTATTTATGGATGGAAAGGACACAATTCTTACTTAATAGCAATGTCACAAACATTCCCAAAACAGTGTGCAAGTTAATTCATGAATTGACAATTGAAATTGTTAACTCGATTTCACCCTAATTTTTAACGCCCACAACCTTCACAGTTCAATTTGATTCAAATAGATTTTTGGGAGTTCGGGGAATCGGTTTAGCAGCACTGAGACAAACTTCTGTGAATTGATGGTGATTTCTGGATATTATTCATCACAAATCCAGTTAGTGGGTGTGTCACGTGGATTCACCATTTTCTGGTCACAAGACTTAAAATATGAAATGCAAACATATATTTCTGCTTTTGGTTAGTATGTGATCTAAAATTTCCCCCACATTATGTAATAATAATAATTAATGACTTTGCCCTGCGGTAAACAGTAACATGCCTCTGGCTTCCCTCAGGCAGACAGCAGGTCTGGGATACGTTACCATCCTCCTTCTGTTCTCCAGAGCGACTCGCTCTGTTTCATTTTGTTGAGGCTCATAAAGGATTAACAGCTTTAGACTACATCTAAAGTTCCTTAAATGCATTGAATATTGATTAACGTGATCTCCTGTTCAGAACATTTCCCTTAATGTCAAAGCGACACGGAGGACTGTGAATATTAAATGTCTTTAAAGCTTCCCACAGCTGCACAGCTTCTCTTCTTCCAGAGCTCAATGTTGATCTGAAACTGGAGTTTAGCCAAGGACTTCTGTCTACACCAACAAGCTCCACTCACTGAACAAGTCCAACTCCCAGCAGACAGAAACACCTCCTGTTGTTGTTGCTGTGATGAAATGACCTTGGACTTGTTGTGTTTGGGAGAATTTGAAACAAAGCTTATGAGGAGTTTTTGTTTTCCATCAGCGTTCAGCTGCAGCAGATAAAGAGTCCTCAGAGAGCCAGACATCCACAGCCACAAGTTCGTTTGCAGCTTTCCTCTGCATGTGTAAAAGCTGACATTTAATTATTTAATAGTTTAGTGCACAGATGTCTCATTAGTTGCCGATGATTTTCCCAAACGACAGTTATCAGGTTAATAAGTAGAGAGAGGCAGGTGTGTCTGCAGCAGCTGTGAGTTTTAATACTTCACACTGGGGTCTTTTGGGATTTTGTCCTCATCCCTTTTTAAAAGCAAAATTAATTTGTTACAAATGTTCAGAGAAATAGCTTGCACCAAGAAATGTTTACAAATAAGAAAACTTTATCTGCACAATAACAAAATATACAATGCAATATTAATGTAGAAGAGAAAAGGTGCATTGTCCAAAAAAGTTAGCTAAGCTAAAAAACTACTGGTCCGGAAACGTATTTTCGTATTGTGGACTCTGTAGCCTACACTATGCATTTTTTTGCCCACTGATTTTATGTACTTTGACCTCATACACAAAGCAATAAGTAGAATATAAGGAAATCCAACGCAAGATTCATGAAACGAGCGCTGTAGTCACGTTTTCTTTTCTTTGTCTTAAATTGAATGGGTGTGCAGGCAGTTTGCATTTAGCATACTGAAACACCCCAATAAACCCATATGAGGGCAGTAGACTTAAGTGCTATGTGCAAGAAAAGAAGACAAGAAAGAAGAAAAAGTTTTCTTCTGCACAGATAAAAACTAAAAAGTTTTGTTAATAAGAAGAGAATCTTCAGCATGTAATCCTCTACTTGTCAAATAATGACTCTCAAAGAAATAATAATAATAACTGTGTCTCCATGCAGATTCAGAAAGGGCAAAACTCAGAACTAAAGCATTGTTGTTAACACACGATAACAAAGCTGCATTTTTTTTGT
This sequence comes from Centropristis striata, assembly GCF_030273125.1. Lineage (NCBI taxonomy): Eukaryota > Metazoa > Chordata > Actinopteri > Perciformes > Serranidae > Centropristis > Centropristis striata. The sequence goes on from NC_081527.1 coordinate 29,758,841, forward strand.
TCCTGCCTATTAATTCGAAAAAAGACAGTTTGATAATTAAGTGGGCTTTTTATTATGTTTTTAGCCACAATTTACTTCTGTTTACTTTATTTTGCCGAATGAACACATAAAAAAAAGCACAAACAGAACTGAAAACTATGATATGAACCTAACCATGAATTTTGTGGATGTTCATACTAATATAGCTGGTGAGTGTTAAAGACAGTCATTAGTTATACCTATTTGTTTACCACCACAACACAGAAAAAAGTCTTTGATATTACTGCAAGTAAATTAAAGGCATTTATGCTGAAACATTAAAGTGTGTCTGAAATTGTACGTGTCTAAAAGCTTCTGCTTCTCTGAGACTTTTCTAACAGTCCTGAGGAGTAATTATAATCCTCACTCCGAGTGGCTTAAAGTCATCAAACAGCTCTGCCCTCAGCACTACGCCTGAGCAAACAGAAAGGAAGTCATTTAGTGAGCAGGATTTTCTTTTTAAAACTAATGATTAAAGCACACTGGATTAAGAATGACTGAATGCATGAAGAGAAGGCTGAATATGTTTAGTCTCATGTCTTATGAATCTCATTGCTCTATTGTTGCATTTATTGACCTAAAGGTGTGGCTACATCAGTCTGTGAAAATTTGCCTCTATTTTCTCTTGAATTCAATCCAAGCCAGTGTCAGTGACATATTCAAGGATTTGTTTCCTGGTTCAGTATGCGTAACCATTTTTGTAGTTAAGAGGGATTCACATGTCAGACTTTTGTTCATGTAGCCAAAAATAACACTGATACACTCCTTCAGGATGAATTCAAGGTACTTCTACTTGACTTCGGGATTTACATTTAAATGGTAAATGGTAAATGGACCTGCACTTATATAGCGCTTTTCTAGTCGCTTTGCGACCACTCAAAGCTCTTTACACTACAGACTGTGCTCATTCACCCGTTCACACTCACATTCATACTGGTGGCAGAGGCTACCCTAAACGGTGCCACCTGCCACCATTGGAAATTAATTCTCACACCGATGAATGCAGCATCGGGAGCAATCTGGGGTTCAGTATCTTGCTCAAGGAAACTTCGACATGTAGGCTGCCATGGCCAACCCTCCGATCAGAAGACGACCCGCTCTACCAACTGAGACACAGCCGCCCCTGTGGTACTCTATACGTCTACTACACTACTTCTCCATTTATCTGACAGCTTTAATTACTTTTCAGATTTCCAATAACACCAGAGAAAGTCGCTGGATTTGTCGCCAGTCGTTTTTAAAAAAAAATAGTCAATAAGGGGGTCTGAAAAGTTGCTAAATGTCTTAAGTTGGCAACACTTCTTCGCCGGCTTTTACAAATGGCGCGTGTTGTTGTGGCATCTAGTACTACGTCACATCCTGCTTAGCGTTCTATCCAATCAGCAACCAGGCATTTTTCAGAGCAGAAAAACGGCCCTGCCCCCTGGTGGTTGGTGGACTACTGGTGTAGAAAGTGCTTGATTAGATATTCAGGAGAGCCCACATTTTAAAATGAAAATTGCCAAAAATTGTGATCATGATTAAAATTTGAATAATTGTGCCGCCCTATAAGCATGTGTTTTTGGGGAGAGAAAAGTTCTGCATGGCAGGTTAAAGTAAGGTTTTCAATGCAGTACTTTTAATTGCAGTGGGGTATTTCCCCCATGTGGTATTAATACTTTTACTTAAGTAAATGCCCTGAATACTTCTTCGGCCACTGGCGATTATTCTCTTCAACATCGGAATCAATTTTAATCATAACTGGTCAGATTTGTTTGACCTGATTTGCATTTGCTATTAAAAGTGGAAATTACAAATCACTTTGCTGATATTTGTGTGCTGAGACTACTTTCAAAGATTTACTGGCTGCTCTTAGTTTTTCTTTGTTTTTGAAATGCTAATCATTAAAATATCTCATCACCTTTCATAACATTAAGATATTACAGCGCTGTTGCCTCTGGCTGTCTTCAGTTCACTCTGATTCTGAGCAAATTGAATCTGCTGCTTGCTACTCATCAAGTACTAACTGGGTAAATGAAAGCCTCAGCAACAGATTTATTGATTTATCATTATTGTGCCTGTGGCTTCTAGGGTCTTTCAGTACAGTTTTAACCAGACTCATGAATATTATAATCATGGTTCTTTTCCTCACAAGTGGGGATTTTGTTAGTGATACAGATTTTTTTTGTTAGTGCTACAGATTTTTCAGCACAATAAGTTTAGCAGGAGGATCAAAATGAAACTACGATTAATTCCATCTTTCTATTTTCCATCTTTGCGTCCATCAAGACCCCTCAGTGTTAAACCTCAGAGTGAAAACTGTCAGCAAAGTGTTTGATGGAGCCACAGACAGCAGAGGTCCTGTGAAGCTCCACTGGTTTTATTTCCACTGGGGTCGTCTGAACTCAGAGTCCATGCACTCTCAGTACTGTGAGCTGCAGCAGATAAGAGCGTCCAGCGAGCTGCATGTACGTATGATGACCCTGAGGTGTTGATATCTGTCTCTGTCTGCTGCTTCTGTCTTCTCTCCACGTGCTGTGTCATCTTGTTGGTGCAGAGAGACAAAGAGGAAAAACTGCTGTCACCAAAAAGCCCTCCTGGCTGCCTGGTTGAGCCAGAACTTTCTGTCTGACGGCCTCCTGATAGAATCCAGTGGAGACCGGACTCTTCCAAAGGTTTATCAGCAGCAAACAGCAACACAATTACACCACAATCTACAATAGGAACGATTACTGGAAGCAGCTTCTGGACATTTACATAACTCAGAATGACGGCCTGTCTCTCTCTCTCTCTTCCAGCATCTATGCTTCTCTTTTCATTTTTCTCTCCTCACTCCTGCAGCATCCCAGCATTACTCTCAGCTCCACAGTTAAACCTGTTAACTTGTATTACACACAGCAAAAAGGATTCCCTCGCTTTAATTCACACTGCTGTGACTGCTGTGTTGCTCTGGCAGGTTTCAGTTAAACAGCGATTAGTGATGGAAACATGGAGAAAACATCGTCTTTTCCTTCCAAAGCAGCTCAACAAACACAGACATCTCCACTTCCTGCCAACACGCCTCCTTCATCTTCACAGGCAACAGACATACACCTTTTAAAATCTCATCTGTCTTATTTGCAGTATGTTTCCTACACAACAAGGTTTAAGATCCTGGATGGAGCATAAGGAAAAAAACATAGGCAGTGTCTTCCTGCCAGAGAGGGCAGCTATTATGCAAATGACTTCAGACATCAAAGTACGAGATGTTTTCCGCAGGAACTTGTTGACAGCAAATGACTGGAGAAGTGGAACTTGTTGGGAGTAATCAGGCAAGACAGCGAAGCTCGCAGCCGACACGGTGGTCAAACTTAACTGAGCATGTGAAATCACAACGTGCCGTTCCTCCTGCTTTTGTTCCACAGTCTCCCTGCGGAGCAGAAGGCTCACTGATCTAACCGAGCATGCTGTGTTAGCAGATGCTGCGACGATCCGCAGGATTTATTTAATGATTTCAGATGGAGGTTGAGCTGCTTCTAGTGTCTTAAAAAACAAAACAAAGAGGGAAAAACAAAAAACTATTCAGCCTTGAAGCCCCGAGTTTAGGAGGACGTGTTTCTCCTCGTGTTATTTTATGTGGTGAATACATTTGGCGGAGACAGTGTGCAGCAGAAGTGTGGCGGCAAATCCCAGAGCTGTTTCTTGACACTTTATGCTAATCTGCTCTATTATTTGCTTCCATTTGCCCTTGATGGAGACAGCTGCAGCCTCAGGCAAGTTGGAGAAACAGTTTTAGGATTAATGCCTGCCACAAACACCCACACACACACACGCACACATATACACACACAAACACACACAAACACAATTTTGGCATTGATCTGACTCTGTGACTTTAACCACTGATCTGTGTCACCACTACAGCTAGCAGATGTTTATAAAAATGTGTCATTCAAATGACAGAACACTTATTCATGTCATCTATGTTCACAATGCAGCTTCTATAAATGATGAACCGAAGAGATCAGATCGTTTTGATATTGTGTCCTTGTGTTTGGGGGAGTTAAATTATTTGTACAACTTAAAGCCCCGCTTCAACAAGTATTTCTTCCTGTTCCTCTCTATGGAGTGTACCCCATACAGTGCCCAACAGAAGGGATACACATGTTGCTGAGGTCCGATTTTATTTTGGAAGTTTGCCCCTTCTACCAGCGGCCACTCAGCTCCCAGCACCAACACTGCACCAGGCTGCACTGTGATTCTTTTGATTTTCTCTAATGGGACTTTTCCCTTGATGTGGGAGATTTTCCTGATATTCTCTTGTCTAGGATGAAAGTTGTTTGCTCCATGGGATGCACACCTGTAAGATACTGCTGCTAGTAGATGGTGCAAACCTCCAAAACATCCCAAAACTGCCTTACAAGCAGCTGTAAAAACTACACACTAAACTCAGAAGGAGGAAACAAAAAGTTAGGGGAGCTAACATTGAGCTAACTCATAGATTGTATAGGAGTGAGCATTAACTATATGACAGTAATGCTGGAGAGCTTGGAGGATGACATATGACTTATAGAACTAATATAGTGACACGTAATCCTCCAAAAAGTTTTGGTAAACTGTGTGGCTTGTTAGCATTGTCAGGAAGTACCTCAGTAAAATATCATTAAAAGAATTCCCTTTCACACATGCAATCCATCCTTGAAGTGTTGAGGAATATTTTCTGCATGGTGTCATGTGTGAATGGGATGTTCATGGAAATCTGTATCCCCAATTTCCCACTTCGAGACCTGGCAACATTTAAGAAAAATAGGGTAAAGAGTGCACCTAAAGGGTAACGTCAGTCTGATAAAATGTAGTATGACATGTTTTCATATGCAACTTGTTTACGGTTTAGCATTTAGCTTTCACAAGTGATTAGAGAACTAACAAGCAAGAAATTAGGTTGTATTCCATTTATCTCTAATGTAAAATAAAGATCTTGTTGAAGTATTGAAGGACAGATATTCAACTGACTGTGAACGAGCAACTAATTTATATTTTGCTGGCGCTGCACCTGCACAGATATAAAGCATGTGGTTCTAGTTGAAGAAAACTATAAATATATTTATGCTCCTTAGCTGCATATTTGTAACACAAACTTTTTCATATGGAAATTAAAGTTGTTATAAGTTGTATTTTTTCAGTAATATTTATTTTCTAAAGGCATCTAGGATGTCACTTTCTGTGTTTTATTTTGTAGCTAGCTATCTTAAGTTCCTGACATAGTCCTACGCTGAAGTCTTATGTAGCATATATTTTCAAAGCATATTTCCTTTATCGATATAATGGCAATGCCATTTGATAATGGATCCTTTGTATTTAAAGAGTATTGGAAATGTTCCACACCATCTGTTTGCCAGGAGAAAACCTTTATCATCGTTCCATTCCAGTCAGCAATTTAATTTAAAGTAAATTCTTTTTTCTGTGTTTTTGTTTTAACGTTTAGTCTGTGGGGAAAGTCTGGCCACTTATCGATCAATTTGCGGCGAGATAAATGTCACCGCATCGCTGTGGATCAGCAGATTGGCCTTTCTGGATAAATCTCATTAACTTTGTAACATTGCCATTTTGCTGTCAGTCATCAAACCAAAATGTCAAGAGAAAACTGGCACCTTTGCTCTGTGGGGTGAGGAACAAGGCATTCAAACATTTAGGGGGCAAAAACTGCTTGTTTTGGTGAAGCCTTAACCCTCGCCCTAACTCTTAAGATTCACTCTAAAAATGCAACTGCTAGAATACAGTAGGACCAGAGATGCAAAATTGCAAATTTTTTATTCGCCCCTTTGTCTGCAACTAGGGAAGTGAACGGGAGCTGAATATTCGCTAATGTTAAATTTGTGTGACTGCAGCCTAACACTGGGATAAAAGAAGAACAGTTGCACGTATATATCTGTTCAGCATACGCAAAATTAAAATCACTCAACTTGCCCCACAGAATTAAATACTGTCCAATTTGCTTGCTTCAGACTATCAATCAACTTGCAAAGCAGGTGTCACTTTACCCCAAAGAGTAGATCTCTCATTTTGGAGTTAGTTAGTGCCAAATGACTCGGGCCATCTGCTCAGTGATGCTTAGCTTCAAATACATTAAAAAATGACTGATGATTGAGTCGACATCAACAGAGGGGTGTGAGTTTAGTTTACTGATATTTTTGTTTTCTACTATTTTCTTGCTCTGTGATACTGACATCCAGAAGACTTTAGATTTTTAATTTCCTATTTTAATAATTAGTCATCTTACAATAGTGATCGCACTACATATGTGGAAAATACAACGTAATGATTTCCATCGCCAGCAGCAATAGATATAACCTGAGAGCACACGAGCTGATGCATCACCACTGTGGGTCTTTCTGCAAGATGAGAGCAGTAAAGGGAGAAAATCTGGTCAGGAAGGATTGGGGTGTGAAATATATTTTTGACAGTTTTCAGCTCATTCTGACAGATAAGGAGCAGCTTCTCAGTTCTGTCTGTGATTTAAAAAATAGAGTAGAAATTCAGAGCAGCTTTCTGTGAGACTGAGCAGCTTTCCAGCAGATTTTATCTTGCTGGTGAGCTGGTTTTTCTCCCTGTAGTGACTGGCTTACACTGCCAACCAGAAAGATTTTTTTTTTTAGCTACCTGGAGCTCTTGTCACTCAGGTCAATCTTAATAGAGATCTCTCTCACAGTCTGGAGTAACCACTGAAGCTCAAAGCCATGTGGAGACAAAAGCCCGACATGAGTTGTAATACCAAAGGCAGCTGTTGTTGTTGTTGTGCTGCTTTTTTCAAGCAAACCGGTTCAGCTTGAGCTACTCAGTCAGAAGGTCACTGGATTTCACAGAACAAACACGTCTTCATTCTTTCACAACACAAAATGTCACAAAAGTCAGGAAAATGACTTGTTTGTCAGTGCTTTCCAAAACAACAAACTTTCCCTGAAACACTTTATATGTGCCACACCTGGTTATTATCTGGATATGTTTAGAGAACTACGAGCAGTCTGTGGTGTCAAAATCACACCCTATTTCCCATTCCAACCTCCCCCCTAGGTGCCTGATCACAACAAAACATGAATATGTATTCCAAAACACTTTCATGAACTGAAAACGCACTGTCAAAGGACCTGATTGACATCTTTCTGTCAATCACAGGTTAGCCAGGACCTAAATCAAAACCTGCCATATTGTTTACTTTACTTTAAATGGGACCATGATTTACTAAATGAACATCATGCTACACTGAAAAAGACTGGTGTTTTATTCTTCCAAAGTCTGTATTTATGTTTGTATTTACATGGGTTACCTTATTTTCTTTGTAAGCACTTGTGACATTCTGCTCGAGAGCCGGCTTACTTTTTTTCAGTGCAAAACTACAACAACAAGTTCCTTGCAGCCTAAAACCCTTTTTTCCCTATAGACTGCCATTAAAAAGAGAGATCTATAAAACTGCTGACATTGCGAACTGTGAATCAATTCCTATCCTTTATATTATAAACCATATTTTGGTACTTTCCCAGAGCTTCGAAAGGCTATACTCCACCAAACTAATCTGTTTTTTGTACCACTCTCAGCCATAAACACCAGAACAACAAGTCTTAGTTTTTGTCCTTTGTAGCCAGTTTAAATAGTATCTCTATCTACCGATAGGCAGACCTCTTTTGATGGGAGCTTACTGACTAAACTAAAGGCTCTCTTCAAGAAAAGCTCAATTTACCAAAGCTACACAGCCTGAAGTGGTTGTCCTGCATGTAAAGTCTCTCTCTCTCTCTGGTTTATATTCACTGGAGCCTCTGAGTAAAGTGAAGTGCATGTCAACATACTCGGCCCACCTGCCTGTAAGCATTGAGTCTGGGTTAAGAGCAGAGCGGTGTGCCGGTGCAGGCAACATAAATGACTGTGGGGAACATAATCATCATGCAGAGCTGCTAGCAGGAGCCAGAGAGGAACCCTGTCAGCCTCTAAAGTGAGTGCGTGTTTGCGTCTAAATGACTGAGGAGAAAGTAATTACCATGCGGAACTGGTCGCAAGAGACACAGAGGAGGTCTTGTCTGGATTTACATGTGTGTAAACGGGAAGGGGGTTCCTTAGAGGTGGTCACACACACTTAAACACATTAAAGAAGAGATAAAAGTGTGTGTGTGTGTGTGTGTGTGTGTGCTGACCTGTCACTGTCCACCATCATTGATGCTCCTCATGTCTCTCCGTTTATCTTCGGCTGGTCACGTCTCTTCTTCCTCTGAGGCCAGTTGTCACTCGGCTGTTTAATGAAACCTAAATTAATGAGGAAATCTTGTATTAATTAATGTAACAGAAAGTCAGACATCTTATTATAACCCCGAAAAGGAAGGACACACTCTAAAATGTAAATAAAACAGATGCAATTACTTTTGTTAACCTTTTGACAAATATTTAATTTAAAACTGTACCAAGACGATATATCTTGCCATCAAATTAAAAACTTTTGGTTTTTTTGGAAAGATACACTCTGAATTCTGAATTTGAAGCAGACTGTTTTTATTCACGCTTTTACACAACATCCCAACTTCTCTGAACTCAGGGTCGTATGAAAACACAGAGCCATTAAATTAAACAAACTTGATGTGGAGGTGTGGAAAGCATCAACTTTAATGAATGTGTTTTTGACAGTCTTGGTGAAGTCAAGAGCATTTCTACAAGAAACTGCATTATTTATAATAATTAACATTAATAATAATAATCCCACACGCTGTCAACTCTTTGTACTAACTTCATTAACAAAGTTTCCATTCTAAAATCTTCATTAGGTAAATAAATTTACTTTTTACTCTAGAATAAATAATGTGGTAATTTGGAGGAATGTATGATACGTTTTAAGAAACAAAAACCATGAGGAACACTGCAGACAAATCCATGCTGTGATTTGATATCCAAAACTTTTGACATTTTTGATATTTCTGTAAGAACTGCATTTTTCAGGGACTGGATGGTGAACTACTCCACTTATTGTCAATATACGAAGGACAGCCATCCATCCTCTGAATGCTCTATGTCTGTAGTTTATTGTTCGAAAGTTTCTTGAGGCTTGTGATTATGATTATCCAACAGGTCACAGCAGGTTATTTTATATGGTGAGGTTAAGATCTAGAAAATGCTTTCTCTCACAATCAAAGGACCCTAGTATGTAGACATATTCAAACATAATAGGCAAAATCAACACATTTGAATTGCCTTAGAAAAATGTTTTTGCCTCAAATCACATGGTATTTGCATAAAGTGGGCATGTCTGTAAAGAGGAGACTTGTGCGTATCCATAGAACCCATTTCCATTCAGATATCTTGATAATTATACGATTTTTCCGACAGTTTTTGCCCCTTATCAAAATTTTAGCCGGACTTTTAACTTTATTTAACTCACTTGTCAACAAGATATTGGTATTAATGCATTCTGTAAGGTACATTACATTACATTACATGTCATTTAGCTGACACTTTTGTCCAAAGTGACTTACAATAAGTGCATTCGACCTGATGGTACAAGCCTAAGACCACAGGAATCAAGTAAATTCATAACTTTAAGAGCCATCTGTAATCGCTACATGAGTGCTTTATGCTAGCAAAGAGCCTTATAGATATAGGCGACCATGACTTAACTGAGATATTGTTGGAAGAGGTGGGTCTTCAGCCTGCGGCGGAAGATGTATCGGTTGTCTGAGGTCCTGATGTCAGTGGGGATCTCGTTCCACCATTTGGAGTCGCCCCAAGAAGGGTGGGAGTTGCCAGCTGCTTGGCTGATGCAGAGCGGAGAGGACGGGCAGGAGTGTAGGGTTTGACCAGATCTTGGATGTAAGCTGGGCCTGAACCGTTAGCAGCAGAGTACGCCAGAGCTAGAGTCTTGAAGCATATCCGTGCAGCCACTGGTAACCAGTGGAGGGAGTGGATGAGTGGTGTTGTATGTGAAAATTTGGGAAGATTGAAGACCAACCCAGCAGCTGCATTCTGGATGAGTTGTAGAGTTCGGATGGCTTTGGCAGTCAGACCTGCCATGAGGGAGCTGCAATAGTCCAGGCGTGAGATGACCAGCGCCTGGTCCAGGACCTGAGCTGCCTACTGAGTGAGAAACGGGCAGATTCTCCTGATGTTATGCAGTAAGAATCTGCAGGATCTGGTGGTAGCAGTAATGTTTGTAATGAGGGACAGCTGATTGTCGAGAGGCCGCTTTCGCCTTGTGAAGCTGTTAGTCACAGCGAGAAGGGCAGTCTCTGCTGAGTGGCCCTTCTTATAACCAGACTGGTGAGGGTCAAGAAGATAGGATGAAAGTTGAGAGTGGATAGCCCATTCCAGAGTTTTGGAGAACGGCAGGCGAGAGACGGGTGGGTTTCTTTAGAAGAGGATTCAACCTTGCTTCCTTCAAAGAGTTAGGAAAGCAGCCAGTAGTTAAGGAAGTGTTGATTAGATTGGAGAGGAAAGGAAGGCGGTCTGGAGCAATAGTTATCTAGTTTCATATGCCACCAGTATCTCCACTGTAGCCGTTGGGCTACAGCCTCTGAAAGACAAGCAATGTCATCTGGGTCTCAGAGGGTTACTCGATGCAAATGCATGAGCCAATATTCACTAAAAGCATTGTTAATTATAGTCTCAGATAACATCATATAAATGCTTCAGCATAACTTAAACATGATTTTGAGATGTAAAAGATTAAAATCCAATTGCATGTTTGGATTTAGGTTCCAGTCTCTATTGTCCTGATGGAGAGGACAGCAGCTCAGCCTGTGTTTATCATTTCCCATGCAGCCAGCGACTGAGCAGATATCAGCTTGGCCTTATCAGCAGGAGCCGCAAAGGGCTGAGGGTGAAGTGGAGCCGATGCTGATGGGGGTAACGGTTCCTGGGGGAGACAGCTAATGATTGTCCCCACTGACAGAGCCTGACACTGGGCCCGGGGCGGTGCCACGAAAGCCTCTCTCTGGAGGACCAACAGCGGCAGCAACAGCTACCATGTAATTTTAATTTTAACAGAGAAATCTCCTCGTTCTCCACAGGCTTAGTTCACACAGAGCTGATATTAACTTTTTAAATTTAAGAATCATAATTCAGAGGAGAGACTCCAAGTTCAATATTCAACTCGTCAGACAAAAAATAGACATGAAGTTCCCTCAACAATGCCTGAAGTCATGATCCTCGACTCATATTTCACAATATATTTAAATTAATGGCAGTAACCCAAAGCTCTTTTAATTGGATGCTAGGGTGATTTCTACTTATATTCTGGTTTAAAAGCTGTGGAACTGAGCCAAGTTTTAAAACATTTAGTGATTTTCACTTCTTTAATGTGAAGATTTGCTGGTTTAAAATAATTAAATTATAAATATGTTTATGCTTAGCATTTGGAAATTGTGACGGGGATTTTGTAACTACTTTATGAATTTCTGAATTGATTCAAATATGTTCATCAGTAATAAGAACAATATCCAGTTTAAACAACTACATTAGATTTCCACTCCTTTAGCCCTGTCCCAATGTTCAGCTATACACATTTGGTAACATGTCTTAGTTTAATTAAGCTGCAGAAAATGTCCTTCAATACGGAAACTAAAATCTGAATTTGGATTTCCCTATTGTGACTGTGGCTTTTTCAGGTTAAAGTCATTAGAAAACACGCTTTATTTGGCAAATGTGTATTCAGTCAGTGGCTACCAGATGATCAGCGGTTGTCCTGACCTCATTTATCAGGCGTAACGGGAGCAATTTAAAGTAGGGCAGTCTTAAAAAGGAGCATGCAAGCTCAGCAAAAACCCTTTTCCTGGATAAATGAAGGTGCGATGTTGTGAGACCACTCAGGCCCATGAGATTATACCAGTTAACTTTGGTTTGCCTTTTTTAAAATCAGTTCACACAATAGAGTACCCAAAATATGAAAAACATTTTGTCAGCACAAGATATTATGTTGTGAACACAAGTTGCTATCTTGTGCACACAAGTTATCTATTCCTGCATTAACTTTATTGCCATTTGGGGGCAGTCAAACTGACTGGCTCTTTAGCTACTTAATGTTCCAATATGTTCCAATATGTTCACCAGAGAGTCGCTAACTTTGTCTGTCTGTAATTTAAGAAGCTGCAATTGACACTGGACCAAAACAGGTCAGTTGTGGGCCAAAAACAACTCAGCAATAGCTGAAAGACACTGGAACACTTCTTATAACTGAGAGTCTGGTGATACATACCCCTTTTACATATAAATAGTCATTTGATTCATTGTAAATATAAAAATACAGATTACATGAACATGAGTTTGGGACAGCTATCTATGAGGCAATATTCATGTTAGGCATATTTTACCTTGAAATAACACATGCTATGGGTCCCTGTCTGTCTGCATTCAGGGGCCTGAGGATCAGCACCATGGACAGCGACACTTACTTGATATTAGACAGAATTGTCAACTTATTACACTCTTTTCCATCCTAAGTCTGACATAGGGCTGGGCGATATGGACCAAAAATCATATCCCAATATATTTAGGCTGAATATCGACATGATATATATCCCGATATTTTTATCACAAAGTGAGAGCAAATGTTCAGTCAAAGTCAAAGATGACATGTCACAAGGAGTTTTATTGAAACCGTTTATTTAAGTGAACATAAATACAACAGGAGTACCTTTCTTTTAAAACCAAAGCTCCATAAAGTGCATATTTAAATGAAAAAAATATCTTAAATAAAAATAGCCTATGAAATAAAAAAGGCCAATATTTTTCTGAAATAAATACATTTATATCAAAAAAGAATAACGAACATTACAAAATAACTAAATATGACAAACCCTACTAAGGGCTGCATTTATATATAAAGAAGAAAAAAAAATTGAACTATATCGATATATGTGATATGGTCTAATTCCATATCACATTTAAAAATATATCGATATATACCTTTTATATTGATATATATCGCCCAGCCCTAGTCTAACATTGACCCAACTTACATTGAGGGGGAAGGGGGGGTTGCAGAGACTTCTACCAGCCTTCCACCTATCATTGTGTTTAACTTGAAAGGGGATAAAATAAATCAATTGTTATCAACCGTCAAGATCAAATTCTGAAAAGTGAGATGAGTCATGAGGGCTATTTACAACTTGGGGAATGGCCAGTTAGCCCAGTCCATGAACATGCATGCAGCTCTGATTCACCAACTTAAAAAAAATATTGACAGTTAGCCCACACCTTCCAAAGTCTCCTGTCTACAGAGACACCCTTCTTCCCTTTGATGTGCACCCTAGAACAAACTACAGTGTCAGGTGATAATGAGAAGACATGCCGTCTATGTAAACACACCGTTTGATGATGCTTGACAGTGGTGTTAAACCCGCAACAGTGATGACCAAGACACCGCTGTTTGATGTCACGATGCCAGACAAATCTGTGGAGTTGGCGGATTCAAAGGTCTGGATCCAGGCAACAGCAACACAACAATGATTTTAAAACACCCACCACACATGACTACAGACTGCTGATCCGTTAGACTTCAACCTTTATCACTACTGAATATATTTAAAGCTTTCACTTCACTTTAGCCTTGTCTTAAACAACAGTACAATTAAGATAATCCACTGATCTCATTCTGAGAACCAAACAAATCCAATTAGCATCCATTACATTTAAGTGGAGGCAGAGATCTTAAAATGTGGATGAATTAAAACTATGAATAAATCTCTAGATACCACCAGAAGCAAGTGAGAAAATGGACTGACACTTTAATTTATGACCTGATTTACAATTGTATTCACCCACTAACCCCACAAACAATGATATTAATATTCAACAATTTGCTGCTCTGCTAATTTAGTCAGTTTTACACCACAATGATCCATTACAGCTCTTCCTTTGCTTGCCTAACTTATTTTAACTACTTTTTATTGATTATTTTGTAATGAGTATCTATTTCCTTAACATATATGATGGGCCTGGACATGGTGGGACTTTATCTGATCTAAATTTCAATCACCAAGAAAGAGGAGAGCAACTGTGTCTCTTTGGTTGTTTAACAATTTTCTCTCACTGATTACAGTGTGAACAGACATCATGCAATCTGTAACGGAGAGCAGAGGGGGGTGACAACATCAATCACTGTTGTGATCATTATAACTTTGTATTTTTTTTCCCCCGAGTGGATATCATGCTGAGAGACTGTACAAAGCCTACTTTGATGATAAGTCCTGCTGCCTAAAAAGTTGCATCTAACAAGAAAAATCTCGGTGTTTCTGAGGAAAACATCTTATCAAATGTTGATCTGTGGTCTGAAGCAGGGTTCCTGACATGAAAAGCTTTTGGTGGTTTTGAACTAGACTTCTGTAGGAGCCTGCACATCATGTCACATCAGTAACATCACAGTTTCTGAGCTGCATGTATCTCTCTTATCTCTACATGTTATTTCACACATATGTGCTTCCCCCGAGTGCTGTGGTGGGAGCTGGCACAGTTGAGGATGCCTGTGACTTTGGATTTTCGCAGATAACGTCCCCGCAGGGCTAATAGAGGGTTTAAATGATAAAACTAATCAGCATGTTCAGTTGAGGGAATACTAAAACCAGTTGGAAAGCGAATGCTTAGAAAGCTGATAGATTTAATGTGCATTTCTTGAAAGGCATGTATTCATTTTTCTGTGGATCTGATGCAACACAGAAATCAGATGTTAAATCAGAGGCCAGAAAACAGCATTTATGAAAAGTCAAAATGTTGGCAATTTCTTCAAAACATACATATTTTCACAGCCGAATAAAAGAAAACCTTTGCACTCTGCTGAATGCTTTGCATCTCGCTTCGCACACCAGGAAATCTCTGATAAAAGAATCCATTATCAAGGTTTAACCCAGACCTGACATCAAAGATCTCATCTGAATCAATCCCCCATCTGCATTGCAAAAGCTTGCCTTTAAATGTGATTTTTGTTTGTGATCGCCCCTTGAAAATTCCTGTTTGATGCAGCTATCTGTTTGTTTGTTTTTTTAAGTTGAACAGTTTGCTTACTGTGATATTCGTGCCATGCCTGTTAAGACTGTCACAGAGTCGTATCTATTAATTGTCTTTTACCATCACTTACTTTAGTGAGTGATGAAAATCTTGTGGAAATTCACCTTAAGAATACAATTATTTTACATATGCTTCATCATCTATTTGTTTATTATTTATCAATATATTTTAAATGCCTCACTTGCTTCGTCTCTCATTAGGTTTTAATGCGTTTATCATCTTCCATGAACCACACTGCATTTAATTTGAGGCAACAATTGAGCCAACAGATTGGCCGAAATAATTTATTTCGCCTTATTCTAAACCTAACTACTCTTCATTTAGACTCTAATTGTTTAGACATAGTACCATATATTTAAAATAAAAAAAACGTATGATGGGCTTCTACAAGTTGGATGTTGGAAACAGATGCAGGAATGGTGGTGTTCCAATTATCATAACACTAAAACCTTACTTTAAAAAAAGTAGGAATTCAGATTGAAGCACTTACAATACAATTAAACAGGAACTAGAAAAATAAATTAAAGCCAGAAAGTGTAACCACATTTTAACATTACATTATAACCTTGATGAAAATAGGATGTTTTGCACGGCCATTGTAGTAAGGTAACATTAGGGTTAACTACTGGGCAATTGAATGTAATAGTAATTTGAATTTGCCGTTTTTAGGTTATACCTGTTGCCATTGTACCTTCATTTTATCAGTTTGACCTTCATCTTCCTGTCTTGGAAGAATGGGCTTCCACAAATATAAACATTTAAATAAATGTAATAAAATGTTCACATCCTGCTGGGTTGAAGTTTGTCTTGGCAGTTGTAGTTAGCCGACGTTAGTTTCGATTCAGACGTTGACATTTTCGGTTCCCAATCCCAACGGTTATCAATCATGGCGACGAAAATGTGTAACAAAAATGTCCATATAAACTTCCTCAGTCGGCCTCGCAGCACAGTGTACTCATCCGCGACCCATTTGAATATTCGGTAATACTATTTTTAAAGTAGCTAGTTAGCTAAAGCGGTTAGCTGATTAGCTTAATCCTGTGAAGCACAACATGGGTCTAAAGGTCTAAAGTGACCCGACAGTTTTCATGTTCTATATCTTTGCAATAAATTATTTTCATCATTCAGTATTCAAGGTTTTCCTCAGTTTGTTTTTGATCAGCATACATCCTAATTGTATGTTTCCTTTATTATTTTTTAATAAAATCCCTTTTTGTGTCACTACTCTTCAAATGCACAACATGAGTCAAAAATCATGTCAAAAATGACCCATATCCATTTTATTTTAGCTGAGTAGCTTGCTAAGCTAACTTCTTGGCTAAGTATTTAGTTAACTGGGGCGTCCCGGTGGCTCACACTGGTAGAGCGCTTACCACGTAGGCTGAGTCCTTGCTGCGGCGGAGCCGGGTTCGAATCCGGCCTGTGCTCCCTTTGCCGCGTGTCGTCCCCTCTGTCACCCCCTTTCACTCTATCACTTTCAATAAAGCATAAAAATGCCAAAAAAAATAATCTTAAAAAAAAAAAAAAAGTATTTAGTTAACTTGCTAAGCTAACTACTTAGCTAACTTCTTAGCTTAGCAATCTACTTAGCCAAGTAGTTAGCTATTTAATAATACAAAAACTTTCTCTCCTCATAAAGTATGAGGCAAAATGGAAATAATGATCTGTTGTTATCAAAATCAAGATATTTAAAGAGTACTTGGAATATTCAATCATAAAATAAGTTGATATCAAAAGATAGAACACAGAAACACACAGCAAGCATTAAATAACATGGGGAGGGAACACGGTGGAGTAGTGGTTAGCGCTCTTAGACAGCAAGAGGGTCGCTGGTTCACCTCCCGCCTGCAGCTCTTCTGTGTGGTTTGCATGTTCTCCCCGTGTCAGCGTGGGTTCTCACCGGATACTCCGGCTTCCTCCCACAGTGGAAGGTGTGAATGTGAGTGTGCTTGTCTGTCCCTGCGATAGTCTAGCGACCTGTCCGGTGTACCCCTCTCGCCCAATGTCAGAAATCAAAGGGTTAACTTATTATTTACATTTTGGCTAGGTGTCCCAGAATTTTGATTTATCTAATACTTTTTCATTTATTCAATTATTTCGACTTTTTTAAATGTTGGTTCTAACACTTTCATTCTTAAAAAACATTTTAATTTTCTTGTTAGAATGGGCTTTTATCTTCACACTTCAGTAGAAAAACAACACAGAATATCTCCTTTGGAAACATCTCTTATTAGAGGTCTTTATTCCAGTTTGATGAAGCCAACAGTTTCTCTCCAAAGTTACATTCAACAATCCTCCTTTTACCTGACAAAGAGGTAACCCACTTCATAACCTTACTCGTCACATCTGTTGCTTACAACGATCACAAAATAGTGATTTCTCCCTCGTAGCATATTTTTTTTTAACATTCCAGGCATACATACTTATATTCACTGTTTGTACAATATATTGTCATTAAATCCATTCATCCATCCACCCGACCCTCATCCAACATGCACACACATGAACACTGTACAGTTTATCAATGGAGTCATGTTTAAAGGCTGCTTGCCTGAACATTTAATATCCACGAGTGGAGGAAAGACACAGCTGAGTACCGTCTGTTTTGTTTTTTGTTTCAAGTTCTGGCTGCTGTGAGTTGATTTGTTCTTGAAGCCAAATGGACAAGGTGGCGTGCACATATAATACAGAGTGATAACCTCTTTATGTGTTCAGAGGACCCCGGTCCAGTATTTCAGGATTACAGGAATGAAAAAGAAGGAGAGATATATTCAGCTAGAAAAGAGGAAGAAGGAGAACTAAATATTAAAAAGGAAGTACAAGTGAAATAAAGAACTACAGAAGCCTTGAGAGGAAAGTGAGGAAAAAACAACAAGTTTCTACTTTTCTCAAGTTTGAACCCCTTTGTTTTCTCTTCTGTGTTTATAACTTAAGAACAGGTGATATAGTATTTCCCAAGTGAAAAAAGGAGTTTTTGCAGTAGATGTTTTTTTGTTTTTGTAATACTCATATCAGCACACAAGCATTTGTGGCTTTCTTTCAGGTCGTTTTCACATCTATGGTTGGTGGTCTCTGGAATGTTTTCTTTTCACACTGAGAAAAATCCAAGTGAACCAAAATGCAACACCATAAACTGTGACAATGTTCACACATTTCTCCTAAATTTTTGTATTTATTTTTTTTAAACTAGTGCTGTCAAGATTAATGCTTAGTTTTTAATTTGAAATATTTAACACGTTAAACATTCTGGGCTGAAAACTGAAAACTGACAGTCATTTGCAAATTGGTCCTTATCACCTCAAGATATTTGATGTATAGTCTGTGGATGCGTGTGTGTGGTCTCCCCTTTACAGACAAATATACGGTATTACAAGTTTCACTCTTAAGACAAAAAGTTCTCACGGCAGATCAATTTTTTTCTACTTGTTTCCCAAATTAAACATGTTTTTAGGAACTCAGAAAGAGTATTCTGGCTAATGATTTTTTTTCTTAAGCCATAAACACAGGAGAGAAAACAAACTAGATCTGACTTACAGAATAAATCACTAGATTTTTCTCCCACTTGTCTCTCAGGGTTTCTGTAGAGAACAGTATGAAAAAGGGCAGAAAAAGTTCTTTAACAACATAAAGTTCCTAAATAAAAGACCTCCATATCATCCCTTTTTCTTGTTTAGTCTCTTAGTGTCTAAAGCCGAGCTCAGCAGTTTGGTTTCTTCTGTTGGTTCCCCAGTGTGGTTCATACAGGAGTGGTGAGTCTTTACAGGTCATAGGATTTACAGTACAGTACATTCTCCAGCCTCCAATACTGAAGCCTCCTCCTCTGAGGCTACTGAGGCCCATTCTTCGGCTTTGGTCTCAGTCAGTCTGTGCAGTAGTCGAGGCTTGTTGGGCCCGTGTTTTAGTTTTAGAAATCCAGTGTTGGGACAGGAGGATGTCACCTTTGCAGTAAAGTGGCACAAATGCAGCTGCAGGAGAAAATAAGATACTGAAAAGTGCAAAGAGTCTAAACTTTGTTTTTTTTTGGTCGCTAGTTAGTTACATATATGTTTTGGTTCATGACGTATTTGCGTGGCTTTGGTCCGGAGTTTGTACAAGTGGAAAAAGCCAGTGAACGCAGGTTGGTTTGAGATGAAGAGAAGCTGCTCCGGGCCCGGCTTAGACCAAGCCAAGCCAGGCCGGGCCAGGCCAGGCCAGGCCAAGCCAAGCCAAGCCAAGCCAAGCCAAGCCAAGCCAAGCCAAGCCAAGCCAAGCCAAGCCAAGCCAAGCCAAGCCAGGCCAGGCCAGGCCAAGTCAGGCCGGGCCAGGCAAGGCAAGGCTGTTTTACGGCAGGGCCACGCTGGGTTAGGAAGCACTCTGCGTTGGGACAGAGAGAGAGAAACAAAAAGAGGCTCATCCCTCGGGTCTCTTTCTACCTGCCGAAAATGTTTTCGTATTCCAGCAGTATTAGCTCCACTATCTGGTTCTGGTAGACCATGTGGACCGCAATGTTCCAGGTTTCCGTTTCAGGCCGCAGCAGTGTGGGGCCGAACACGATGGCCACGCTCTGGGTGGTCATACGGTTTTCCTCACCGTAGTCGATCACCCTGGAGGTACAAGGGATGATTAGACACAGCAGAATAATCCACAATCAGCTCTGTAAATCTCGGTATGTGCCTATTCATCTTTATTTTGCATTAAAATGTTCTGTATTGAGGGGGAATCGTGTTTTTCTTACTTCCTGAGGTGTTTGAAGAGAGCCTGCATGGTGTCGTGGTTTGGTTTGGGCAGCTGTCTCACCAGATCTTTGATGGACTGAACTCGCTGCTTGTAGTCTGGATTCTCTGCAGAACAGAAAAAATGACATTTATTTAAGTCTCAGTGACAACCGGCATTCATCCAAGGGTTACATGCATTTCTCTTTTTATTCACTATGTGTTTACATGCAGACTAATATTCCACTACTATTCTGGATATGACATTATTTTGAATTTGATATGGGTCACATAAACAGCATATTCCCTTTACATATTCTGAATTATGCCTTATTCCAAATTAAGATTTTTCCGATTAAGGTATGTGGGATATGCCAATATTATTTATATTTTAGAAGCACCTCAACTCAGGTTTTTACTGCAGTTTGTGACACACAGCTTCTTGCTTGTGCAGGTCATCTCAACCAACTAGCCATAGTTTGCAAGAAAGCCTGAAATATGTAAGAAACATCTCCCCATAAAGAAATTCTTATTAAGCTGAGGTACTTGACAAGAAGAATTTCTCCAACTTGAGGGTTTGGGGATTTGTAACAGTAAATCTCCTGAAGTAAAGAGGCCTGAAACATGCTTGACATTTAATACAGCAGGTGTAAGACAGCATCCATCGCTGCAGTCTACCTACGAACAGGCTGTTTTAAGGCAATCCAAAAAAAAGTAATAAGCAGCATCCCAATGTGCTGACTACCATCTGTGAGGAGGTGTATAATACCACTCTGTCAACTTAATATTGAGAAAAAAAAAGTTTTTTATCCCCGCTTCAATTTAACATTTAGATGCATTTGAAATAAATAAGGAGGAATCGAGATGAAAACTAAAAGAGCTAGATTTTTACCTATTTATTGATCACCGCGCTGATTATAGGTGTTTTCTTTTCATTACTATTATTATATTTTAATCTTCTTGGCATCAGTATATGCTTTATTATAGGGCTGACTGATATGGAGAAACCAAAATATCTCAACAGTTTTGGGCCAATTTCCTGATATTGTGACGATACTGTAGAGTAGAGAGGAAAATATTAGATTTCCAACAAATAATCATGAGTTAAGTGGATATAATAACTAATTGGGTAGAGGTAAATATTAAAACAGTAAGTACAGTCTGGAAAAAGTTCAGAAAACTACATAATTTTACTAAAATGCAGCCTTTAAAACCAGGAAAAGACAACACTTATGACATTACGATATACTAATTCTAAGAGAATATCTAGTCCCATATCACAGTATCGATATATTATCAATATATTTCCAAGCCCTATTTTATTATCACGTCCTTGGATATGTTTCATGTTTCCTGTAGTTGTTTCGCCTTTGTCTTTTATGTATACATGTGGATTATGTTTTTTACAGATGCAATACAAATAAATAAAGATAGATAAATAAATACATATATATACATAATATGACATTATTTTGAATTTGGCAAGGGTCACATAAACAGCATATTCTCTTTATAGATTCTGAATAAGGCCTTATTCCTAATGACGCAATGAAGAAATATGTACAAAACATTTCTCCATTAAAAATAAAAAATAAAAATGAAATATATATATACCATATTTTCTCAAATAGTAGCCGGGGCTTCTCTTAATAAAAAATCAGTTTGGGACCCGGCTAATAATAGGGGCAGGCTATTATTTGAAGGAGGCTTTTATTAAAAAAGAAAATCAGAGCAGCTCTGACCAGCACTTTTTAGAGTGTTTTACACAGCGCACTGTAGCCAGTTACCCGGATATCAGCCATATTGGAAGTACTCGGATGTAAACAAACAATGAACAGCACGCTGAATGTTCATTTTAAGCAGGATTTAAAATGTCTAAACTACTAAAAAGCCCAGAAGAACGTGCGTAAACAGCTCAACTTTACAGAGAATGATTAGGACAGCAGGAGAAACAAACTTATTTACCTACAGTACTAACTCGTGTGGCCAAACTTCAAAACACAGGTGTTGTGTCGAAATCTGTTACCCCGTCAAATGATGTTTCCTGAATGGTGTTCTCCTTAGCATCACCTCCACGCTTGGAGTTAGGATTTAAGTTATAGAGAGAACTGTTTGGGGTTAAGGTAAACTTGGGGTCATGTTAAGCAACTTAAAGGAGGACTGGTTGGGGTCAGGGGTCAGGTTGGTGCAGGTTAAGGTAAGGGGGACACATATCGACGGGGGAACAGACTTTGACATAACACCGGTAAGACACCCGGCTTATAAAAGAGGTCGGCTTTTATTTACTAAAAATTGTTTTTACACCCGGTTACTAAATGAGGTTGGTCATTAATAGGGGCCCGGCTTTAAATTGAGGAAATACGGTACATATAGATGGTATGTAACACGTACTGATGGCGCTGATAAAGTCATGGAAGAGAGCGTAGGTGAAGAGCGGCTCCGGCAGCTCTCTGAAGTACATCTTTAGAGCTCCAGTGGTCACATGGATGTCCTCCCACTTCCCGTCCACCAGGTTCACCTTCTCATCTGGACACACACATACACAAACTCTTGAGTCAGAGTGCTCTCCATGGACACCAAGGAAGTCTTACATGAGCAGAAGAAAACTGCTTCTGCTACTTCTAAATATTTATTTTTTGTTTTCACATTATGTTTGGTGATTTACTCACCGTGATTGACAGCAAAGCGTAGTTTTTGTATGATAGCCAGGTTCCCACTGACTCTGTACAGCCCGTCTATGCACAGACCTGCAGGGAATCATGGGAGGAAAACATTAATCAGTACTGTGATATCTGCAAATTATTGCACCAGAAGAGAACAGTGATCTGTCCACACCTGAGGTTATCATAAGGCATTAAACCCCACCCTTCTTTTACTGTAGCTACAGTAAACTAGAATGATTTCCTTCTAACATCAGTCCGTTAAACTGACATTTCTTTTATGTTATTTAGATTTTTTTTATTGTCATTTCTTTCGTAATGAAACAACAATCTATACAGTACACAACACCAGATAGTAATTAAAGTAAATACAATTACAATACTAATACTAAATAATCATAATAAAATACATTATTCCAATCCGAATTACTACATGAGAGGTTTATATGCCTTGCTGAGGCTTTTGGGGAAATGAAAGTTTTTAAAAATGTGTTATTTTGACATATGAATTTCGAATTATACTGAGATACCTCATGACCATCTCCAAATATTTTGATAATATGGAATAATAGGTGCTTTGCTAAGGTGCTGTTGCAGGAGAGACAAATGAAGCAGATAACTGGTGCCTCAGTTGTAAGTATTGCCCCATAATAGATTGAGGGAGACCAAACTCCTGGAAGGATTTCAATAAATTGTTTCTGAATCCTTTTATTTAACCACATTTTCCACAAGAAAAGAGCTCTATCAATACATAACTTTGGGTTAAGTCATATGCTTGCCTCAAAACTAAAAGTGACACATTTCTGAACCCACCATTGTTCTCCACGTGGTCGATGCACATCCTGACAAAGATTGGCACTGTGCCATTCTCCCTGTAACACAAACTGGACAGGCTGCAGCCGAACACCTGATCTGAAGACACAGAAAGAAAAAACAGCGTCATAAAAACTGTCCAAAGTCCCTTTAAAAGTTTGCTTTATCTTCACTTAGATCCAGAAACCTCCCTGTGCCTTATTACTTTCCATTAGAGATAAAAGAAAAGACTATAAAAAAAACGTTTGTTTTTTATGTGTGATTTTTTTCCTGTGAAGCCCTCCGTCACATGCTGGCTCCCCAAACTGGCACTCAACTGTGAAAACTCCTGATATAAAACAAAATATCCAAAGGAACAAAATGATGAAACCTGTCTCAGAATAACGACTTAGTAACTCAAAATAATGAGCTAGTGTCTTTTGAGAAAGTTTTGTTATTTTAAGATTCTAAGTCATTCTTTCGAGATTGGATCTTTGAAATTGCACATTATTTTTGTATATCATTGGTCTTTTTCTTCTGCAGTTGAGCTTTCGTTGGTTTAAACAAAGCAGCTTATGCCACAAACATTTAATATTCCACAAAGGTAATCCACATGTTAAAATAACTAGATATTTATTGGTTCCCCATCAAAGTTAATCAAACTCTTTGCTGCCTGTAATTTCTTTCTGAATACCATAATACCCCAGGAAAAAAAGCGTGGACACCGAGCTTGTTTCACAAATACGGGCAAAGGAAAAACTGGTTTCTCCCAGGTACCTTTGATGTATCCTTTGTCTCTGACGGCCTGCAGGGTCGGGCGGCGGGTCAGGAACTTCTTCAGCTTGTGTCTGGTCTTCTTGTTGTCGGAGGCGTCCATGCTGGTGGAGGTCTTCATGGCTGCAGAGGACAGATGGGACAGGACAGTGTTGTCTACCACTCGTCTCAACACACTGATCGCCATGGTTGTTTGGAAGGAATGAAACTGACATGCAGTTGCTTTATAGGGCAGGTATGACACATGACGTGTGACACTTCATGCTTTCATTTTCAGTCTTATATATATATAATGTTTCTTTCTTTTTTTAAAAAAGTCCTGCTGTCATATATGCTTTTTTTATTCAACACTTAAATCCAAGACTTTTGATGATTGATTATCAGACCTCTGCCTTTCTTTGAGTCTCTGTGTTCTTTCTCCTTGTCATGTTTCTCTGCACCGGGCGACTCTGGCATGTCCTCCTCAATGGCCTCATCAGACTCCCACGCCTAAGACACACACAGAAATAAAACACAGGTTGTAAAAACCTGCTGCACCTTTGGACTCTCGGGGCAGGAAAATAACACACTTGATTTGCTGATTGCAAATGAGATCTAAAACCAAACCACATCTTAACATCCAGAGTTTTTGTTTTTTCAAAAACTGTGCTCACATGGGTGCTGATGGTGTCCTGCAGCGCTCGGTACCAGTCGCTGACAACGCCGTCGTTTTCTGACTGGATCAGCAGCTCTGTGCCCTGCCGAGTCTTCACCTGCAACCAGGAGAGAGACTCAAATAAATCAATATCAATCATTACCGGCCTGATTTTGTATTATTGAAACCATCTTTAGCTTCTTTTTTTATAAGGAGATTGATTGACGTGCCTATACAAGCCTGGATGTATCAGGCTATAGTTTTTACTTTTAGAGCTACTAGTTATATTTAGTTATAACATAAATAACATCTTTAATATGTGATGTTTTATAGTTAACTGCTTAAATCCTTAGAAGCAGTAACAGGTGATATGAACTGCACCTGAAGGATTTTTTGGAGACTTTTCGGTGTTTTCTTTAATTATGCACAAAACAAGAATATGAATTCAGAACAAGAGAGATATGGAGGAGCTCTCTCCCACCTCAATAACATGCTTCTTGCTGGATTTGTCTTTAGAAGCCCATTCCACTGAGCCGCCCCTCAGATCCACAGTGAACTCTGGTTTGGACTGACCGCCTCCAAACTGCACAGAGAGAGGAGATAAATCAAATGAGGGCAGATTAACACACAACAGGGCCTGTTCATACACACACACACCTTCAGCCTGGACTGTTCAACCATGCAACAATTTGTGTAGATAAAGAAGAACAAGTGCAGATCCAAAGTTTCTATTCAATTTTCAGATTGAACTGTTCTGCAAAAACAGTTCAACAGTTTAGTTCTGTTACTCAAATTATTGTGGTGTGATGCTTGTGTCACTTGTATTTTTTTATACTTGTACTTCGTGTCTCTTGATTGTTGATGCCATTGTTGTGGAGCACTCTGTATTTAATGACTGTCCTTAACTTTATTGCCTTTTGTTGTTGTCTGACAACTACCATGGACACAACAATAATCAAAACTAATTAAACCCTGTTTACACGTGGTTCAGAAATGCATCTTGGGTGATCAGATCTCTCATGGACAGCACTTCATAAAGTGTCAAGTGTAAAAGACCACCAAGATGAGATGTGATCTGTTCACCACTTGCTGAGTTGATCAGGGATGCATTTAACCACGTATCTTCTATAGTGTGAATGCTAAAAGGCCCCTGACAAGGATGTAAGATGATAATACATCATCAGTGCATGACGTTTTGGTTGTTTTGGTGACACTGTGTCAATGCTCTATAAGCCTCTATAATGAGTGGGATGAAGTGTTGCATGAACATCTATAGTTTTACCCTAATATGGCAGGAGACGTCTTGGATTCTAGATATCTCCAACTGTACCTACACAGCTATACAGGCATAATAATAAAATCTGAACAAAAGACGTCAGCTGAGACGCATGAGGTGAAAACAGCGCTGTGTCTCAGCTGTCCAATGGTGTCCAGGTCCCCAAAACACATCTTAAAACCAACAGGGTCAGAAAGAAATGCATATTATTCCGCATGTTTAATTCTGAATTCATTCTGAGTAATTTGATGCATTTACATGCTGCATTGAAAGTCTCAAAATGAATGAAAATGACCCAGTTCAAACTTCATTACCATTTCTTTTCACCTCGAGAGCTCATTAGCTGCAGAAAAAACTTTGCAGAAACTTAAGTTCACGTAAGCAAAGGAGTGTTTGGAGTTTTGCTCCCTCTGCTTTTATACGTGCACCTAAACACTGAAAGTAATCCTGCCTGTGTAACCAGAAGCCTTTCATCTCTAGAGACCTGCATGAACTTCTATGTTTCTAAGGAAACAACTCTCTGGTTTAACCTAGCTGCCTATAATGTAAGTAATAAATGTATATTTAAAGTCCAGTTAAGCCACAGAGTGAAATGGCTTAACAGATAATGACGCAGTAGGATTGTCTCTAATCTTTGTGACTAATAACACACAGAGGGGTTGGGGTCATGACCGACAGGAGAGAGGGAGCATGCAGAGGAGGAGGAGCACACAAAAGGAAGGAGGAAGCACATACAGAGGACGCTCTGCCGAGCCCAGAGCAGCCATAGGAGACGGCAGGACGTTTCTTAGCAGACGGCCTCCAGTTACTCAACAGTGACAGGAGAATTTCAGGGAAGGAGTCACTGTGGTAGTATGGCTGCATGGAAGGGACGGAGATACATGAAGACAAGGAAGATAGAGGGGGAAGATGGAGCCAAAGGTGAAGACGTGGAGGCATGGAAAGAGAAGGAAAAGGAAACATCTAGAAGAGAGAAAATTCAACCCCAACTCCCATCCAGTGACCTGACAAACTAGTCATGAAAATAAACTTTGAGGCATAAAAACTGAATGCTGCAGGTTTAAAAAGGCACAGCTGGACATGTCATCGTGTGAATGAACAGTGGTTATTTTGTCTAAACAGGATCTTGCTGTGTTGATACAGAAAAGCTAAAAGCTTCCAGGCACTAACCCAGCTGGTTCCGCCTCCTTGGCCTTTGGCAAATAGCAGCGTGGATCCTTGGAGCACGGTCCAGGAAGAAGTCCAGTTCTTCCTGCAACACATCATTCACAAACACTGTAAATGTACTGAAAGTGATTCTATTTGGCCTTTCCAATTTTGAGCATTTTGCGTATTAAACCGAGATTTTCTGATGATTTTGATAATATTGAAGTACTGGACAGGTTCTTATTCTTGTTTACTTGTACTTGGATTAGATATTTCTTTATTTGAATAATATGGGCAAATGTGGGCAAAGCCAGCCCTGTTAAAGTTAATGCAGGTGGGGATTATCTATATTATCTATACTCTCATCAAAGCCACCGGACTCCTTTGACAAAAACAGTAATTTTAGTTTGCAGAAGACAGAAGTTGCTGGTCCACGGCTGTCTGGATTGATTCGTTTTTTGTGTTATTGTGTGACTTTGGTGAATCTAAACCAGCTTTTAAAACACCAAAGTCACACAATAACATGAACAAACTAACTAATCAAGGCAGCGGTAGATCAGCATCTCATTTGTTCTGGTTGGTAAAATTGAAGAGAGCTTAGATAATGGCTTCAGTTCCCCATTGGAAAAAATATGTATTGTATGTGTATCTGTGGAGGTCAAAACAAATGTGTTGAATATACCCTCTGCATCACAACAACATCAAGTTAATGCAACCAACTCTGGATTAGTAGAAAAGTGTGTGCACATGATGCAAACAAAACAGGAATCCACACACACACACACTTGCTCCGTAGTGTAGTTTAGTCCGTGCTACTCACCGTACTTTCTTGCCGTGCTCGGTGATCTTTGTCACATTCAGAACGCCGCACTTTTCAGATGGCTGGAAAGACAAAAATAAAGATAAAAAAGCATCAGGACACACTCTGAAGAAGCAGGTCTCCTCCACATCAATCACTATGATTAAGAACCGCAGCAGGGTGACAGGAGAGACAGCTGCTGTCAAAAATAAATGCTGGTAAACAATGAGAGTGTCACTTTATTGTAAAAAAAACACCACCACCATAAAAAGACCCCGCCACCTCAACAATCACAGCCTTCAGTTCAAAGGAAAAACATTATTCCCACTCAAGAAAGACAACTGACGAAACAGGAAAGTTTACACACACAAACACACACTTCAGATTAAACCAAATTAGAAAAACGTTGAACCATTGATTCTAAGCTATTCTTAAACTCACACACGGACATTTTTGAGGACACACAGACGATTAATGCACCGTGAACAAACCAAACAACTTATCCAAATCCAGTCCAAACTATTTCCTGATAACAAACTGTTTATTAACAGGGATTCTACACAGGTTCAAGTTTAATTTTACTCTCTTACTGTAACTGTATTTCTGCTGTATAATAGAGCTGAACAATTAATCAAAAATGTATAGAAATCAAGACATGAACTGCAATTTTCAAATTACAGGAGGCTCAATATTTGTTAAAAGTGAAATATGTATTAAAATACTATTTAAAATTAAATACTATGATGCTGCAAGGATGTCTTAGTCCACACATTATATTCTTAAGAAGAAAAAATCTTTGTTTGGTACAGATCCCCACAGAAATCACACCATAATCAATTAATCTCAGAAGAATATATGAAAATGATCATTGCCTCATATATT
Organism: Centropristis striata; assembly: GCF_030273125.1. Lineage (NCBI taxonomy): Eukaryota > Metazoa > Chordata > Actinopteri > Perciformes > Serranidae > Centropristis > Centropristis striata. The sequence continues at coordinate 29,787,501 of NC_081527.1, forward strand.
AAAACTGTACTTAAGTAAGTAATTTCAATCAAAATAATTGCAATTAGCTATTTTTTAATAAAAAAAATTGTTCAGCTCTTGTGTTTAATGCTTAGAAAACACATCTTAACTGCAACAAATATCAGAATATATGAGAAGACAAAGGTTGTTTTATAGTGGAAAACAAATCCTTTCCCCTTTTTATTTTCCAGATTTCCCACACCTGTGTAGAAACCCTGCAATAAGCTGCAACATGTGCCACTGCCTACAACCAGGGACCAAGATAAACCCCTGCAGGGCGGAGCCTGCCGGGCGGTGAGGAGGCGAATAGAGGAGAGGTGAGGGGTCAGTACTAACAGAGGCGGGGGGCTTGGGAGACGAAGGGCAGGAGTCAGAGTCGGGAGAGGGGGGCATGAGGCCCAGAGGAGCGTCCTAGTGAGGAGACAAGGGATGAAAAGAACACACTGTCACAGGAGCGAACAACAGAAGGTTAATGAGAAGATGATGGGAGGTTAAGAAGACACAGGCAGCTCAAAGAGCCTGATGGCAATTAGCAGTGAGATTATAATTCTGCTGTTAAGTACCTGTGTGATGTCAAGGAGGCACGCACAGATTATTAATTAGAAGTGGAGGCAGGTATTTATCACAGTGCTCATGCTGCTGCTACAAACTACTTAATCTTCAGGGTGTTTTTAAAGGCAAATCATTTCTGTTTCATTGTGGTGAAACCATCAAATATTTCATCAAGTTCATGATTGAATGTTCAGTTTATTTATTGACAGATTGTATAAAAGAAGTGGACGGAGCCAAAGCTGTAAATCCTAAAAACTACATTCTTTCCAATGGCCAGCAGGGGGCGACTCCACTGGTTGCAAAAAGTAGTCTGATTGTAAGGAATGAGATGAAAAAATGAACCTACTTTAATATTTTCCGAATGACTTTATGGCCTCAATCACTAGCTTCAAGTCTTATTTAATACAGCATGAAGTTTGTTTTGTAAATTATGGTTCAATTTACAAGGTTCATACACTTTGAGTGGTCAAATTCAAGCACTTCTCAAGGACTTTCAAGGTCCATTTTCAAGCTTTTCCAGGAACTTACAACGGTTGTAAGTTGCATGTTTTAGATGAGTACTTACATGCTAAAAGGGGTAATTTCACTCAACCATACCAACAGCGATGGTTTTACACTTTTAACAACCAAAAGTACAGTTTGCTAATCTCAATATTCAATTTATTATTTTTTTCATTGAACATGTGATTATCTATAGTCAGATTGCACAAGAAATACAGTAAGAATTTCAAGCATTTTCAAGCACTTTATCCAAAATCAAAGCACTTTTCAAGCCTTGAAAATACAACATTAAAATTGAAGCATTTTCAAGGATTTCAAGCACCCGTACGAACCCTGAATTTAAAATAAAATAGACGATAAAGCAGGGTATATTTTATGGCGTGTCTACCTTCTCGGTCAGATCCACCTGCTCGTCCTCATACAGTCACTTCTGGCTCCAATAAGTCAAGCTGGTAATGGCCAAAATGCCAAAATCAAAGCTTCAAAACAATAGTCCACTTCTTTTAAACTGTGGTGTGGTGTGTGTCTGTGGTTTGTTGGTGGAATGATTCTTATGAATAAACCCAATCAATGCAAAAAATCATATTCAAAACCAATTTGACAAGAAGATGGGGGAGTGATGATTACTCCTGCTGTGTGATTGTTATCATGCAAGCCAATTCTCTGCTTGGATCAGTCACTGAGTGGTCGGTGCGGCAGCCTACTGACTTGGTGTTTGTACGGGTGTAGGCGGGCAGAGCCTGAGCGGAAACGCCTGGTTTTTAACAGCCGCTGCAAAGCAACCAATCTACAACTGAAACTCATGTAATAACACATCAGACACCATCTCTTTCTGTACGCTCCAAATATAACCACAACTATGTGTTAAAGAAATGGTTTTACTTTTATTTGTGGACATTTTTGCTGTTGAAATAAAGCATTTAAAGTACGGTTGGTGTGTAGTGTGCAGGTTTTGGGTGTCAGACCTTGTCGTTGGGATCTTGGACGTAGGCGCTGTGTCTCCACTTGGTCAGGACGATGGGCTCGACTTGTTTCCTGTCCAGACTGCGACTCTTTGGAGGTTCTCCAGGCAGCTGCGGAGGGGAGTGGTTGTACTGCAGGCAGGAAACAGGGATCCATTTATGTTAGTATCTTCTGACTTCTAATATGTGCATCATATTCTAAATTAGCTATTTTACATCTATATATGAATAAAGACAAACACTAAGAGCCATTATTTAATCATATCATCAGTTTTGTGTTCACTGCTGACCTACTGACTCTGGTGCTATTAATCACTGCTGTCACTTTGCAGTGCAAATTGTTGTCTTATATTGTGTTCTTGTATAATTTTTCAGGGTTTTTTTATGTACTCTAGTTTAATTTGATATAATCATTTTATTATGCCTTCTTGTACTTTTTCAATTTTTCTGAACTACTGCTGTTCTGTCATTCTTCCTGCTGCTGTAACAAACAAATTATTCTTATCTTAGAATATATATATATATATATATATATATATATATATATATATATATATATATATATATATATATATATATATATGCAAATACATACATACAAGGCCTTTCACCTGAATATAAGTATTTATTTGTGGTTATAACTGCAGACGAATGGTCAGTTTTAACATCATCATAAGTCATAACCACAAACTGGGGAAGCAACAATATAAGCCCGCATCCCATTATAACAGATATGTGGCTAGAACTAATCTACTGAAATAATGTGAAGGGTTATTTTTTAATCTCACTGTCGGGAACCTCTTGTGGGCCCTAATTTTCTTTTTATTACTCAAAACAATTATTTGACTATTCAGGGAAATAATTATTTATATTAATACCTAATGAAAGCAGTCATTACTTGCAGACTATTCCTGTCAAACCTCTTGGTTAAACAGCCAGCTTAATAACTGAGCATGTTATATTCAGTTTTACTGATGCCATATCACTTTAATTCGTGGTGCAGAAGTTTTTCTTTTTAGTTACCCATACCCATGCTTTTGAGCTGCTTTTTTTGCATCGCATATATTGAATTCTAATGATTGCTCCGGAGTCTTACCTTCGGCAGCTCCCATTCTGACCTTGAACCATCTGCACTGTAGTAATACGGTCTGCCCTGCTCGTCAACGTGTTTTAACCACTGGCGGTGGAAAAACACAAGACTCATTAGTGTGAGTCCTGACGTCACGCAAGTATTTGTGCAAGAAAATCAAACCTACTTAACAGAAAAAATATAATTTAAGTGTTCTTTGTCATCTATAATGACATATATATATATATAGATCTTAATGCTGTGGAAAGTCCTATACATACTATAAGTGTTTAGTTGAAATCTATGCAAAAAAAATCATTTCTGGGTATCCGGATAATGTGAAAATGTCTTTAAGTGCATTGTGAGTGAATCTGCAGTTTGATATTTTAATCCTTTCTGTATGTGTAATCATTCTCATGCTGCATCAGTGTGGAGAAAAAAAGACAGTTGTGAGCTTATAGGAAGAAATTTACCATAAATCATCTCAAAACCCGCTCCCGCATGCATTCCCAGAAACCACCACAGTAATGAGACAGCAGAAGAGCCCCCCGTGCAGCCAGTACCTTCTCATTAGTATAGTAGCTGACGTACAGCGTGTGGCCGTGCTCGTCCATCTCCTCCGACCAACCGCGGGGCGGCGAGCCATACTGACTGTCTGACTGGCTAGAGTAGGTACTGAAGCAGGTGTCCTCGGATGACAGAGGCTGGAGGCGACCGATGGAGAGCGAGAGGAAGGGAAGGAAAGACGGCGAGAGCGAGAGAGGAGTAGTCTACCATCAATGCAAAGAGAGAGAGAGAAGAGGGGGAGAGAGGGCATCTTTCACCATGGAGTTACAGAGAAGAAGAGACAGTGTTGCACCAAACTACCCACTTTAATACAGAACAGAGAACCAGAGGACCCATCAGACAGCTGAAATCACTCATGTTCATGCTTGATTTTGGAGGACATAGTGTAAATCTGAAGCCGACTGCTGCAGCTGGACAGGGAATGATTAAACAGTGACTGTTTTCTGCCTGTAGGTGGCAGTGTGGTACAGCCGTTTAATGACACAAGAGGCTCAAAATCAAAGATGACTCCCAAATGATTCAGGCTAATCTAGAATGACACAGAGTGTTGGTGTGTTTGTGTGTTTGTGTGAGCACAAAAAATAGCTCACTGTTCATCAAATGAATCAAGACTGTAATCATTTCCACCCTGCAGCAAACAGCTACATGTGTTTTTAATAACTATTCTGGGGAAGGTGGATAATCAAGCCTCATGTCAGGAAGAAAAAATAAAAACTTTAATTTTCTTTGGAATGCATTTTGTCTTCTCTGACAGCCTGTCAGTGCTGAAAGAATAATTTTGCACACGCCTCGCTCTGTCTGCATGTACAGTACTGTTAATCAGGAGGCCGCCACAATATGTGATGAAGTACTGGCATGCAGCATTTGTTCTATTCGTATTCGGTCTATTTAACATCCAAGTCTGACTTCCGATGCTTTGACTGAATATATATTAGTGTCAGTTCTTGTAAATCTATGCTTGTGAGTTTAGGGTGACATCTTTGCAAATTGACAATTAGTTTAGAAGTAAAAGTAGGATTCTTAGTGAATTTAATCTAATAAATAAGTTCGACTCAATAAAGGTTAATGGCAAAGTTATAACTCTGTCAGAAGAGCTGTTGAAAAGGAAGTTTTTTTAATAAACTTTAAAGACTCTAGATGAGTCAGTTCAGTGGTTGAACGTGTAAAATGACAAGAGCCTAAATGCTTTGCAAACTCTCTCCAACTCCTACATGGTCTACTGTCAGTGTTTACAAAGGCAATGTGGCTTCCTGTGTGTTATCAATAAAAGTAATTTTTTTATTTCTATCGCTTTTCTTTTGATTATTTGCTACCCCCCTCACAAAACGGGCAGCGACACAGGTCCATTACTTGAGTCAAATAGAGATACTCTTGTTCAAATATTATTCAGATACAAGTGAAAGTTATTTAGCCAAATTTTTTCTTGAGTTAGAGTTTTGTAGTTCTTGATTTTAAGTATTCAAAACTGCTTGTTCTGCATGTTTTTTTATCAATTTGCATTTTAGAGAAGAACCTTAATGTGCTGACTTCAAAGCTAATCTTTAAAGTAAATAATGCACTTTGTTACTGTCCACCCCTGAATGCAATCTTTTGGGTCGATTCACCAGCGCAAAAATACATCCATTAAAAGGGTCTTATTTTTTCAGCTGATAGGCTCAGATTGTTATTCTAAGTGTCTGACAACATTGTGGAAAGGACCCTTCAGAGAAATAAAAAAATATTTTTCTTTTGCTCAAGGAGAGGTAACTTGTTGCAAGAAAACAACAGTGGAAACGTGAGTAAGAACGGTGGAGAAAGCGAGCGGCCATCTACACAATTCTTTTATGTCGAAATATTTAGCTGATTTCAACAAAGTGGAAGAAGCCACGTGAGATTTCATAACGAGACTTCTCCTTGTGTGAGACTTGGTTAGACACAATAATAAACAGACCGGATCAAACGAAAGGTAAAGAAAAACATATGATTTCCCTAAAGGGTTCCTAAAAGGTTCTTTCTACAACTTTGTCAGACACTTATAGTAACAATCTGAGCTTATCAGAGGCAAAAAAAACAGGCGTTTTTAGTGCTTCTTCCCAATACTGGACAATATTCAAAAATTGTTGTTTCCATTAGTCACTTAGGGTCCAGGCTGGAGAATACTGAATGGTTTTTTTAAGGGAATCCACTTAGTTTTATGATTTGACCCAGTGGGTCACATCATCTAAACTTGTGTTCTAAGGTATAAACTATAAACCATTATCTTTATCAGTTTTGACTAATGACAGAGCCATTGTTTATCTTAAATTGTAAATGTTAAAAAAGTGACCAGCCATTGTGACATTTTTTATTTATTTGACAAAGACTGACGAATAAGTGTCAGTCCTTAATTTAGGACTCTGATCCCCAAAATCAAGAGGGCCCGTCCTCGGCGCGTCCCGTGAGAGTAGAGCCATTGCAAGTAATATGCGGTCATTATAGTCAATGTATCGACCTCTCCCGAGTATTTCAGACGTGTTCCGGACGCGTCTCTGTGCTCGCGCCACGCATGAATTACGCTTCTGTTCTATTTTTTGATGCTGGAGGCGAGTAGCACGCATCAAGCTGGACAGAGAGCGGATCGTTCTGACAGGAAGTCACACAGAAATTGCAGAGCAAAACCGGTCGTTTTTCAAAATAAAACAACATGAGCAGACTCCGGGTCGTATGTTACATCAACATTATGTCACTACCTGTGGCACCAGGCCAGAAGTCAGTTGGAGGCAGGTCACAAGGAGAAATGGACGATGAGAGATTCATTATGGAAGTGGAAAAACGTATAAAAGGTAAACACTGGCGCACGCAAGACGCGCCGCTTTTTTAAAACGCTCCTGGTGGCTGTTAACACCGTGTGGAGGACGCTCACGCAACGCACCGCAGACAGGCCCGGTGGATTTTGGGTATGAGTTCTCACTTGAGGTTCTAAATAAAGATACATGTTAAATAACGTGTATATATTTGTGTGATTTGTTGAACCCTCTACATGTACACATACCTCGGAGCTCTCTCCCGTGCTGTGGCTCTCCCCTCTGGAGCTCCCGGTGCTGGTGTCCCGGGCTCGGGGCGGCTTCCAGGTCCTCTCCTGGGTGGAGCGGTTGTAGTAGAAGTGGCGGCCATTCTGGTCCTTGAAGGTCTCCCAGTCACCCAGCACGTGGATCGGGGAGCCGGAGGGATAGGGGGGCAGGTTGGTCTGGGTGATCTTCAGTTCCTGGAGGTTTGTGTAGACGGGCGACTCGGAGCGGCCGTGGCCTGACGACACCGTCTGATGGGGAGAAAAGAAAAGAGGCGGAACTGTGAGTCATCTGTGAGTGGATTTAAGTCTGTTATATAATCGGGGGAAAGTTAGTCGACAGAGTGATGTAAGAACTTCACAGCTTTCAGAGTGTAAATCAACAGCTGCACATGCAGCACTAAAACACACAAAACACCCCCTGAGCGCACATCAAACACCTCACGCCCCCACTGTTACTGTCATTTTCCTCCTGAGCTCCACAAGGAGTCAATCACTTCATCTTTTCAGTATTTCTACTGAACATCGCGTGGCATTATAAAGGAAGTGGCTAAAATGTCAAACAACATCTGGAGTTTAAGCTGACTTCGCCATTGTTGACCACAGTGGAGCGGAGCACTGAATGAACAGGAGGAGGCGAGGGGAAGGAAGTGTTGTCGTTATATAACTCAGAGTGGCAGTGACCAAAGTCAGGTAGAAAAAAAGGAAGTAAAACTGACTATCAAGATGCATTGGTATAAGTGTTTGCCCGGGCTCATCCATAAAGCTGCATAAATAGACAACTAGCGGCAATTTTTTTTACCAAAAAAAATATTCCATTCAATAAAGATGCACTCATTTGTACAACAATAGCATCTTTCACTTTGTTTAAGGGCCTGACTACAATATCAATATATATATAAAGTTATAACTGTAAGTAAAAGCAGATATGTGGATCTATAAATCTGCTAAACATCATGTTGAAAAAAAAGAGTCACTCCAAAACAGAGTTAATACATAAAGAACAAGAGTTCATATCCAATACCTACTGTTTTTTTTATATAAAAAACAGGTAGATCTGCAGGTAATGATTATTGTCACTGATGATTAATCTTCTGAAAACTTTCCGGAATAATCAATGAATTGCTTGGCCAATACAAAGTCAGGAAAAAGAGAAAAATGCCCCATCAGAATTTCATAAAGCCCAAGGTGACGTCTTCAAATTACTATAAGTTTACTATAAGACAAGAAAAAGCAACATATCTTCATGTTTTAAGTTGGTAGCATCAAATGTTTTGACACCTTTGCCTGAAACAGGATTAACTATTAACTGATTACGAAAATAGCCAATTATTTTTCTCTTCAATTAACTGCTTTCTTAAATGATAAATAATATGATCTCTAATGATTAGCATCACAATTTTTATCAAATAAATGATATGGCATAAAAAGTTGCCTTTCCTAATTTCTTTTTCTTTGTATTCAGAAAATGTCCTTGTGTAAATATTTTGCAAAAGCACCAATAATCAACCCTATAATATTATTGCAATATCTATATTATTGCATTTGGTAGAAAATATTTTTAACTATTACTTTTTCGGGAACAAAAACATTCATGTTGTTTCTGGATTCTTTACTTTTCAGATTACATTTTTAAATCAGAAGAAGTCCCTGCAGTCATTTTCCTGTGAAACAGGATTAGAAACCAGACTGACCACAAACTAAATGTTTTCATGCCCTTACTCTGAACACGGGAGAATCAGCCGCCACTTTGGCAGGTGATCATGATATTATGGCTAAAAAAAGAGTGAATTAAGCTGGTGACTATGGCTTTGAATTACAACACTAGTGAATTAAAAGTTAGTTCCTACAACATGTCCTTGCTGTGGTACAGCCAGCATGCCGCCTCTAATGACAGAGCATCTTTCTTGAAAAACCCTGACGCGCGACTGATCCGGTCAATGGGCCGCTTGTCATGATTATTTCATGCTGGCATTACAAAGACGCTGCCTGGCTGCAGAGCGACAGGCCAAAGAGAGCCATAAATAATGCCGGTGCCCCCGAGGCCTCCTAACACTGGCTCTGTGATGTTTTTATTGCACGGGGATCAATAGGGATGAAATATGCAGGAGCCGAGCAAACAGCTGGAGGTGCCCGGGAGAATCGAATATTCAGTGGACTGGATGAAGACAGAGCAGTGTGCCGTTCAGTAAAACATCACAGCACCCTGACATAAAGCTATAGAGCGTATATTATACAGAATAAATATATATTACATAAGTTGCTACTACCGGAGTAGCTGCAGTTTAACAGACAGGCAGGGACAAAACCAGGAAAGTTTCTTTGCAGCTTCTACCATTAAACCATTAGGCAAACCTTGATTTCCAAAATAAAAACATATTTTACCCGAAACGCCTTTGCGATGCTGTTGTGCAAAACTGTGAAGCAAGGTGCAGCTTTAAAGAAGCTAAAATAAAACAAATGATATCAAATATTACCTCTGGTGGGGAACAACTAGTAAACACATCATCCTCTTCAAGCATTGAAATTGCTCGAAAAAAGCTTCTCCTCAAACGGATCATTGCCATCGTCCACGCTATAATATTTTGAGTCGCATGCAGCGTTCAGTGTTGACACAGCTCTGTGGTCTTCCTGGATTATGCTGAGTGAACATGTGATTGAGTGCATGGATCTGTCAAAGGGGAAGTCCTGCTTGTCAATGAACCGTTAAAAAGCCAGTAAGCTATTAGCCCACTTCAGTGGCGGCCACGAAAACCACATTTTCCTCCCAAAGCTGTTCTGAAATTAAACTTCACTTAAGTGGTCGGAAGCTCTATAAACTGTCCACAAAAATGTTGAAGAGGTGGGGAATTTTACAGCTGAGCTGCAGCATGTTACAGAAAATCTGTTATCAGTATTTATTGTGTTGTCATTTTTTTTTTAAATGTGATTGTTGTTGTTTGTTTGTACTTTTTATGTAATATTTTTCTTCTAAATTACTTGTTTGAATAAGAAAATTCTATGAACATCTTTTTATAGAAAAAGGAGAAAACTTTTTTTTTGTTAGTTTTTTGCAGTCTAATAAATGTCATATCCTCAAAAGGCAACTTAAGAGCAATTTCAAGAAGTGGCCTCAAAGCCAGACAGAGGAAATGCTTATATCATTGGTTTTGAAATGGTTTTCATAGGCCACAAGGTTGTGAAACCCTCTCAGTATGTGGTTCATGTAAAGCTAGAAAATAACAACCACTAAAACTGCACTAAGGTCTTCCACTGACAGCAGCAATGCGGGCTATGTCAAATAACAGCACTCATCATGTAACTAAAGGCTGCGCTGCCAGGTTGACTCATTAAAAATGCACAGAGTGTCTTCTTGACTCCATTATAGCAGCGGCATATTCCTGAGCAGCTGGTGCTGGACATCTGCTGTGAACAGACTGACCACCTAATCAATACTGAGCTCCAAAACCACTGAACCACAGTGGGACATTAAGGGGTTGACCTCTAACATGGACGGAGCTGCTCTGTGTGAGAGTACATTGTGCTGCAGTCGAGCTGTACAAGTGTTAGCGTGTACTTTAGAGTTTAGAAGTGGCGGGAACTCTGGGATTAGAAAGTACAAGTCTTGATCTTTTCTGCGTAGGTAATGTTTGGTGGTGAACAGTTGGTTAGATATGAAAACCTCCTGGAGACGAGCAAGTGGATTAGAAAATATCGGCTACTTTGATAAAAATCTCAAAGTAAAAGTGTGTATAACTGTGGAAATGTAAAGAGACATGTTGAAAGGAGCATTTGGTAAAAAACATCAAATCATTGAGCTTAAAAATGTGTTGCATGGGCTGTTACTGTTAGTGAAAGCTTAAGTTTATGTCTGATACATTCAGCAGTTTAAATATGTTTAATGTTAAAGAAAGTCAGCAACCACGGTATTGCATGTTGTTCACAATTGCAACGATAAAGCATTTTAATTTGGCTGCATTGCTCTATTCACCAGAACAAACTGACTCTTAGAGAGGATGTAAGCATAATTGATAAATAATTAATTATTAAATACTGAATACAATCTCTTAAATAGTATTGTTTGGGGCAGCACAATATATTGTTTGCTTGTCTTTTTTTTTAATCATGACATTAATGTGCAATAAACATTATGAAAAACTGTGATATTGACAATATCTGTAGAAAACTGTCCTTTAAAATGTGATATAATGTTTTTGCCTTTTGTGGTCACTTCAATGTTCAATTTGTTGAATAAAAGAATTAAACAAGAGTATCACACTTGAAATTATTATTATTATTTTTTAAATTGTTGTGTTTTAGCAGGATACAGAAAACAGTCAAAAAGCAAGAACTGAGCACACCTCAGTATTTGCATATATTTATCGCAATTATTATTGTTTCCTTATATTGTGCAGCCCTATTATTGTCAAATAAACAAGTTCTTCTGCATTGACAAGCACCGACTGAAAATTAAGCAGCGACCCTTTTGATAATCAGTTCATTGTTTGAGTGATTTATGAAGCAAAGAGGTTAAATATGCTCTGGTTCCAGCTACTCAAATGTGGGGGATTGCTGCTTTTCAACTATCTTTGAGTTATGGACAACTCAGTATTTTCTGTCATTTTATAAAGAAGAAGAATCACAAAAACTGCAAAAGATGGCCATTAGTTGAAGTGATCTGACCAGTAAGTCTCAATGCCCACAGCAGAAGTCAGACATCTCCTGTACAGCCTGCAGTCACAAGCACTTTGTCTGAGGACGCACTGCACTGCAGCAGCCAAACAACAGTTCTGATTGCAGCTCAGCACACTCCTAATTTCCTATTTCAGACCAGAGCAGGAGTTAATGAGTAGAGAATAGGAAGGAGCGGAGAGTGACGCTGCCAGTGCCAGATAGGAGACCTGCACAGTCTTATCTGTGCTGCCTGCAGCTCTGCAGTGGAATAATAATCAACTGGTCCAGTGTTCTTGAGCTGCAGATAAACCACATCAGAGGCAGAGAGAAGAAGAGATGTGAGAAGACTCGAGCTTCAGGCGCTGAATGCATCACTGCTAATATTAGACGGAAATGGCTGCAGATGCTTTGGCATCACAAAGTTTATATTTAGACCCGTCTGGTGTGAGATTCAGAACACAGTGTTCATTATATGCAAAGCTGTTGTCCCAATTCACAGAAAGTTGGAGTCAAACTGCTGGGTAGCTTTTAGGTGCTTTCCTTGTTTGTTTCAGTTGTGGTTTCAGTGGATCTTTTAATGGTGTTGGGTCATTTGGTTCAATGTTTGGTCTTCAGATCACTTATTCTGTCTGAGCGGTCGTTAAAACACAAAAACATACTCTCAAAAAGATTACAATGAAAAAAAGCTATTACCAATGTTTTGTAGTTTTGCGATGAAAACAAAATACTTCACAAAATTCTCAAAGTGTAATTTTCTGCCGCTGTGGGGTCTCTCAATCAAAGCAATATAAAAATGTACAATGTGTTTATGATGTGAAGTAGGTTAGGATTCCTTAAATGTTCATCATTCAGGAGGTTTTTATCAGTAGCTGAATTGTTCTGCTCATGTTTTCCAAGCCTCATGTGGACTCACAATCAAACACATCTTGGGAAAGATCACAACTTTTGAAAACTACATGACAATCTGCATCCTTAAAAACTTCAGTTGTGCATGTTTTCCACAGTCAACATGTTTAAGTTCTCCAGCTGACCAATAAAAATACTAAAAACACCAAATCCAGACTGTTATTGAACTACAGCTTGAAATACTTCCTCTGTTTTGTACACACTACAACCATACAGAACAGAGGTGCAGCCATCCTTTAGGTGGCAGCCTGAGAACAATGTTTGTTAAGACTAAAAAGGGATTGGCCATTGCCTGAGGAGGAGGAGGAGGAGGAGGAGGAGGAGGAGGTGGGACTCCACGTGTTCCCCTCCTCTCTCCTCCCTTTTTCTGTTTGACACAGGTGAACCTGCTGGGCTGCATACCTGCAGGGAGCTGGGCCTCGCAAACACAAAACACACACACTTGTAAACATACACACACTCTGGTGCCAACCCTGTAAGTGCGTGGGTTAGACTGACACACAAGCGTGCAAGTTCGCACATGCACAAACGTGCACACAAAAACAAACAAAAAGTGAACACCTACGTTTCTAACTTCCCTGTCCACTCAGTCTTTAGTTTCACTGGGGCAAAGTGTCAGTGCAGTGTTGAACTGGTAACTGAGAGGCGTCTCAGTGACATATATTGCATAACACAAGTAGGAAATATTTCTTTGGCAATACTCCCAATATAACTGCCTTTTTTTGCAAGTTTCATGAATCACTTTTTAGATTCCTATTAGTTAAAAAAACGGACCCATTACACCTTATATGTCACCTGTCTGACAAGAAAGCTATCATAATTTTGACAGCTTTGGAGAGTCACTTTCAGCATGTTTGACAACAAGAAATACCAATACTTACCACAGCAAGAAATCTAACTAATTAATTTGTGCAAAAATATTTAATTTAGTCCAATATTTCAGACTCACACTGTCAAAAATATCCATTCAAAGCAATTTTGAATGCATTTAACTTTGAATTCCTTCTAGCTGAGCTGATTAAAAGTGGGAGAAATGTTTATTTGTGTACATACATCTTCAATATCACTGTATTTTTTTTTTTCTTTTATCAGATATCAGTTTGGGATGGAAGCAGTTACTGATGCAATAGTGCTTGAAGCCGCATGAATAGCTGGATGTGGGACAAATGACCAGTGAAACCAGTCAGTAGAGTGTGGCAGCCTGATCGAAACAGGAAGTATTAAAGAGGAGTTGTGCACATGGAAAACAGCCGGGTAAGATTACATCACAGACTTTAACTCGTTCAAAAAGCCTCATTGGCTTTCCAATGAATTAGCCGTTTGAAAAAGAGGAAAAGATTTGCAGGAAAAACATGTTTATATAAAAAATGTAGCTAAAAAGTTATCCTCAAGAGCCCCTGAAAAACCCTCAAGGTTGCAAAATACACGTCCAGTACAGCAGCTGTCTGGTTCAGTCTGGTCTGAGGTAATCTCACGAAATCTCACTGAAATTAATATTAGGGGAAGAAAAGCTAACCGCGGACAAACCCTCTGCAAGTTGACACAAAAAAAAGGCCATGAAACATCGGCACCACCCAAGGCAGTTATGCAACTCCAGAGCAATCACAGGAGAAAAGAGGAGACAATGAAATGCAGGGAAACACAGTGAACTGTCTGTCAGACCTCCTGAAGCAGTGGCCACAGGAAACGGTACAGGTAGCTACATAAATAACGGACATTACACTTCCATGTGTCTGTTTTGGGACAACATGTAAATACAAAATGAGAGGATGCTTTTTAATTGAGTAAGAAAGGTGTTAATTATTGCATAAAATCTCATGAATAGAAAAAGAGGAACAAGGAGACAATTTTTGACACTCAACATTACAGGGAGGAAGTAAAACAAGTGTGATACTCTTGTTTTTATTTTTAATCTTAAATTGGAAGTGAAATACTCTTATACTACTGACCCACGGTACATCAGAAAACCATTGCATATATTAGAGAAATATTTTAAACGTTTATCCTGGCTACTAAAATATACAGAATCTTTGAAGTAAGCAGCTACAACCTGCATTTTTTCTTTTTTGACTAATGACGGTGTGCATTTTTTAATAATTAAATTTCCACAAAACAAAAACGTAATAGTTAGAGTTGGAACATTTACAATAAGATACCACAGTCAATTTAATTCTGGATAAACTACTTAAAAATTATTATTATTATAATGTATTTGTTGCTTTTAATTACTTGAAAAGACACAAATACATTGTATTTTACCGAGCCTTAGCTGAAACTGATAATTTTCCAAATCATTTTATTAATGTATTATTAAATAATCATCTAGTCTTAAAAAATGGAGGAAAAATAATTGAATTTGAAAAAAAAAAGTATTCCTTAAAAATTATCATTATAAACTCTGAGATGACCAACAGTAAAAAATAAGTAAATAAAAATAATGAATTAATAAAATAAGACAAATCCTCACATTTGAAAAGATGAAACCAGCAAATATTTGTCATTTTGTGAATGATACGTTACCAACAATAATCCATGATAAGTATATATCAGTTTGTAATCAATGTGAACCAAATCACAGCATCTTATCGCAGGCAAAAACTTGCTATGACAATGAACGCACTTAGGTATTTACCCTAATGGGCCGACTCACATGTGCAACAAGATTTGTTTGGAGTGCATTTTGGAAAAGAAAAAAAGAAAAAGTTCTTTGTTCTTTGAGGGTCTACACAGTTAGAGATCAGAGAGAAGTTATGTACGGTGCCCTCTTTTACATAATCCCGCCTGAGTGAAGCATCGCTGAAGTCTGTGGGTCCACAGAGGAATCCTGGTCTTGTTCTGAATCTATCTCTGATCTACTCGTGTCTCTACACGAGCTGCAAATGGGTCAAATGTAAGAAACAGCAGGAGGTAGAGAGAGAAACAGAGAAAGTGACACAGAAAGCTGCTCAAAGATGTTCATTTGGTATATCAAGCATTTATAGTAGAAACAGTTAATTCAATTCTAATGCTGCCTGATTCAGTTTGGAACAGTCCATGAGAAGAAAAAGGCATACCTAGTCTAGACAGCTGCTGTCCTGTGTTTCATTGTCTATAAGCAGAAGTTTTTCAAAGATAAGCTCAATAAACTGACCAGCCTACATAAATTCATAAATCCACCGTTTCAACAATGAACTATGCAGGAGTTTTGTGTGTTTTAGTGGGTGTTCAGACTGAAAACAGGCTCTGTGGAGGGGGCATGTTATTTCAGGTACCAATGAGACAATCGGGTGCAATTGAGGACGTCCAGTTGAGGGTTTTTGAAATGCCAACACACTGCACAGTGGCTTACAATTTTATGAGGAAGGAAAGTTGGAAAGTTGTCACTGTGGAAATTATTTAATCTTTCATTGTGACAGGGAAGTAAACAGTGAAAATGTGACGTTAATATTACGAAGCACTCGAAATGTTTTGGGGTAGGCCAAGGCACCGTGTTGCCAGATGACTTTTTTGCTGGAGCCCTCTGTGTTGAATTCCAAAAAGTGATGGGGCTGCTTTTCAACAAGTCCTCCAAACCATATGACCACACAGGATGTTGGTTTTTAACTCTCAAATATGACCCACAGGAACGTTTTCAAAACTAGCACCTTTACTGCTGGCAAGAGATCAACAACTTATCATGCCAAAATGTTGTAGTCGCCATTTTAAAATACAGTTTCTTTAGGTTTGGGAAACAAAACTACATGGTCAGAATGTGATGTAGATACACATGAAAAGTTAAACTACATACGTAACTTAAATAAGAACATTGGCTTTTGGTTTCACTGGGGACCATGGATATATTATAATGACTGGATACCAGAACAAAAGATGGTGCCTATTTAATCCAATGGGAATTGCTCGCCTGGCACATACGCTTTCTAGCTTATGGGTCATAGACTTTGAGATGATGTCATAGATTTTTAAATTGCTTTTCCGAGAGAGTGAAAAGTAATTAGAGTTGCCCAAATGTAGGAGGAGATTAACTTTTCCAGATGTGTGCATGTGTTTTTCTTTGTAAAGTGAACGAACACATGCTTGCGTGTCTCTAAAAGCAGCTGTCTGGAAGCTGCTCTGCCCTCTCCACAGGGGATGAGGGCTATTCCCTGCAGGTCGACCCTTTTGAACAGAGAATCTAATTTTGCAGAAACACTTTTAGTTTTCAGACACATTTTTTGAACCACAGAGATTTAAAACTAGTGAGTAGGAGGGAGTTCAGAGTTGCTCTGTGACATATTTCCACTCTCCTTTCTCACAGTGATGCACTTTTTTAATAGTCTAAAAATGCTTGTTGTCAGAGGTAACTTGGCTTTAAATATATGATCAGTGGTGACGTTGTTTTTTCGAGGCCGCACAGCAGAACCAGCTCGAGGGAAAACAGAGCAGCGAGGCGGCTGACAGCCTCCACCGAATGATTAATCCTCTAATTCCATCTACCTGGCTGGTCGCGGCTAATGACGCTAATTCTGCTGCGCTGTGGTTTGCTGGAGTTTGGAGGGGTCCACTAAGGACAGCTGGCATGCATATATATAAATATATATATATGTGTGTGTGCGTGTGTGTAGGGGATTATGTAAGAGGGCAGCAGGTGCAGTCACTGCTCAGGACACATAATGCAATGGGATGTGACTTAGAAAGATGCACGCTGTGTGTAGCTTTCTACTCCAATTGGGTTCTGCAGAGGATTTAATGCTATTATCTAACGCAGAAACTTTGAGCCCTGTTTCTAGGTAGAAAATGTAGCTTTAGAATGATGCTAGTAAAAGACAATAGTTTTCAAAAGAAGAATGAAATCCTTCAGTACAAGTTAAAATAAAAGAACCATCCAAATTAGAAAGATAAGGTTTTCTCTTTCACAAAAGCCTCAACTGAGATTAGCCTATCTGCTTTTGTTGCATCTCTTAGAAATAAATTGTCGACCACATCACAACAAGCTTTGAGACGGTATCTAAATCTCCAGTGATGGGGCTTTACATCCTGACGCCTGTTATCTCAATCCGACTGTTGGTTCAACAAGAGGATGAAGATATGAACTCCTGCAGCTCTGTTAATGCCAGTCTCAACATCCTCCCGACACCTGTGCACCGGTTATCTGAATCTGTTCTTCCAGTGCAACACCACGTCTATTAAACAGAGACTTATGAGAGTCCTGAGCAGAAAAAAACCCAATTTAATTGGCGTTCCTCTATTTAAACCATCTATTTATCTCGGGATGGGGCGGCTCGGCACACGAGTGCTTTCTGAGCAGGGTGTTAAATTCATTAGTTGAACACTCTCAGGCATAAAGGAGAGGCAGTTGTCTACCGTTTGCTGCTGAGAAATTTCAGTTTGGTGTTTAATGCCTTGCTCAAGAGCAATAGGAGCAGTTTAAATTTAGATTTCTCCCAGCTGGTCGGGGGATTGGAACCAGTGACCTTCTGGTCACAAGCCCCACAAATGTACATCTGCTCCCCTGAGTCTGAGTTAGAGCCAGAAAGCTGACCCAGAAAAAACAAAAAAGCATCATCTATGTCAGCACGCAGGGTAGAAACGGACATTTATCTACTGTTCTGGCAAATGAATTATTGATTAAATTATGGGTAGAACTTTTAGGGTGGTTTAGGGTTATTACAAGATAAATATGAGGAGTTATGACATCCTTAGGATAGGAAAGGAGTTATTCAAAAAGTGATGTGTTTTTTCTGACTTTTCTACATGAAATACTGTTTTACTGTAAATATCCAAACTAAACAGTTTGGCAGGGGAACATTGCTCTTGGTTTACTCTTTGTTGAGCTCATCAAGATATCCAACATCTTTCAAGATTCAAGTAAGACCAGGGAATAATTCAATTTCAGTGGAATTGGATCCTGATTCATTCATATATTAAGATATAATGATCAAGTGGCATGAACATGCAACAGATTTTGGTTGCCCAAAATGAATGGTTGCAATTTGTAGTAACTTTATAATTTGATCAAAGCAATTTTACATAAAGGAACACAATCTTTATTGAAGTAACTAAATAAATTCCTTTGTAGTTTGTATTTTATCTGATGCTTTATAGAATTTGAATCCTAAGTGCTATCAGAAAACATGGCCACCCTCAATTCCTGGTATGCAAAATAGCAGCACAGTTCTGACTCTCGCAGCAATATTTATTTATTACCAATGCAACAAACATTAAAATGTATTTATTTGGGGTGCATCATTTTGCTGTTTGTTGTCCCTATTGTTTGCCTTTTTTTTAAATGTTGCTGCCGAGCCCCCAAGACACAATTACATCATGTAAACTTATTATAATAAAGTACATACTAACTCAAATTTCTCAGAAAATCAGATCAATGTATGTCTGCATATTTATTTATTTATGTCCTTCATAATAACTTGAAACCATTATGTTAATTTTACATCAACATTCTTAATTAAATGAGAACATACTGATGTGTTAAGTATTTAAGTGACACTAATGCCATGTGTTAATTCATGTAGACTCTTTATTCATTGAAATACAAGAGAACATGTAAAATCATCATATCGTTATCAAGATACTAAATTACCTATATCGGGATAGTAGGTTGCAGTCCTAGATTCAAGTAAGGACTTACAAATGACTATTTTGTAATGTATGTAAAACTTTCAATGGTTGCATCCAATCCTTCTGTAATTATTAGCCTTTTTCTAAAAACATGCATTTTTTTCTTTCAACTTTAGAGTGCATTTCTGCCGAGATGTGTTTTGAAGTCGCATGCAAGAAAATGTCACGGGCAAAGTGAGCAGAAGGGGTGAAAGAGTTTACACAGACAACATTTACTCCTCATTGTCAGCAGCAGTGAATGTCAACAGAACAGCCCATACAGCATGCCAAACATCTCCCACTGAAAAGGAAATGGGAAAATGTGGGTTAGAGGGCAGTGAGAGAGAGCACCTGCAGCCTGATGCACCTGTCCACTCCACTCCTTCCTCTTAGCCCTTTAGTCTTTTCTAGAGCACGGTACATTACCATGATGCACCACTAGATCCACCACCTGACCTCTGAGGCCTCCCAGTCTGACCTGAGCCTCACATCTGAGGGGACAACAGGCTTTTGAAAGCATTTAACTTACTGTTTGACCTTTGCGCGTCTAATTTGATAACCCAGACCTCTGATTTGATTTGAAAGTGGCGAGGCAGATGGCTGCATATGTGGGTGTGTGCATATGAATGTGTGAGTGTGTTGTAATCCCTCTGTGGCACACAGGGCACATGCAGTTCATTTCCCATTCAGAACACAGTGTGCTTTCAACTGCAGTCTGCCAACAGCAACATCGTCTATATCAAAAAATGACTTCTAACACAAGGATCATACAGTCAGATCATAATAAAATGATTATTCAACCAGTTGAAATTAATCAACCAGTCTCTTTTATTGAACCAAACCTATCTGGCAAAAAAGAGAAGCTGGAAACCTCTTGCCACTGAATTTTGGACACCATCAAACATGTTATTGAGGAGTCGAACACATTAGTTTCCTTCCCTGCTCATCCTGTCAGATCACATTACAACAAACACAGCTTCACTGTTGAGCAGCCTGACCCAGCTGGGCAACACTGAATGGGTTAAGACTAAAACCCAGTAGTGAGGAACAGAACTGAGTATTATTCCTTCAATAACAGACACAGGTCCTTTAAGGCCATCAGTTCAAATGTGCTGGATGTCCATTCATGGACATGAATGAGGCTATATGTCCATTAACCCAGCAAACTGGGACACAACACAACCACGGTGCTCTGAGCTCAGCACAGTGTAGCTGACAGAGATAAAAGGAGGTAATTATCCAAGTAGACTTCATTCAGTTAAAGCCTCGAGTGAGGCGAGCGGCTGGAATACACCCGTGTTGTCCACATTCAAATTAATGCTCGTCTCTTGGCCTTCCTCAAATTTAGGTGTAAACATGAAGGCACCTCACCCCCAACAAGGTGTCAGTGTCACAAGTTGTGCCGCCATAATTTATACGTAATAAAACTGCAAACCTCAGGAGACAAAAACCTCCCGAATTGAGGCCATCATTAATGCATTCACTCTATACAAAACAGTGACAAATGTCCTATTATAAAAGTCACCTTTTATTCAGGCTTTATACAACTTCTATTCTTTAAATAAATTTAAGCTTTCTAAAGCAGTATTAACTTTCTTTGTTCGCAAAGTCACAGTGTCCCCTTATTTCATCCTTTTGAAAGTAAAGTGTTGTACAATTTTGCTTGACACTGCAAGCAAAGAAAAAGTGGACTAGTTAAATTAAATATTTTATAACTAATTTAGCTCTTCTGCTATTGAAAGGGTCCAAAATTTCACCCTAAAATAAAATAGAAATATCTTTCTTCTCATACCTGTAGTGGCGTTTACTTGGCTTGGGGTGCTAAAAGTGCCAAAAACATAATTTAAAAAAACCTCTACAGCAATGTCTCTTTCTACAAATCATGACTCGGTAACTCAAGATAATCCCCAGACCTTGTTATGAGAAGCTTCATGTATGAACTATGGTACAAAAAAAAAGAAAAACTACCTGAGCTGCCCCTTTAACACAACACTTTTCTTCATGTAAAGACAATACATGCAGACAACAGTTTCATATCTTTTTAAGGGATTTCTGTAAAGCTGAAACAAGTAGTCAACAAGTAGTAGTATAGTAGAACAAGTCAATAAAAGCAATACATTTGTCATTTATCGATAACCAGTTACAGCTGAATCTTACATGGTTGTTTCCATTGTCTCACATGATAATATACTGAATATATTTGGGTTTTGACCATTGTTTCACTACTTTCTGATGTTTAACAGACAATAATCAATCATTAAATGAAGAAGCAGTATAACCGATGATGAAAATAAAAACTAGATCACTGACATCTAGGTAAATGCTCTCTGACCATGAAGAGAAAGAAAAAGGAAAAGATCAAGCTTTAATCAGAATAGTCATTCTTTCCTAGTAAAAAGTGAAAATCAGTAATTCATCAGACTTCCTGGAACAATATCAAGGACAGGAGGTCTTGCAGACCCCATCCCAGCATCATAGCTTTAGTTTAGTGCCCACAGCAGTTTCTTCCCACCCCTGGACTCATGAAAAGCCACATTCTTCTCCTCGATGTATTAATAATGGCTGTGAGGTCAAAAGTGTGGGAGACACGTCAAATGCCTGTATGATGACTCAATGTTGCCAATAAAGTTCCCTAATAAATGAGCACGGATGACGAACATTTCAGGGTCAGGGCTAAAGATGTGAGGACTGAAAGTGCTGAGAGGAAGTTAATGAGATGTGAGATGAAACAGGCGCACAATTAAGAAAGTTATAGATATTAAAAAACCCTGACAAAAAACAAGCTTTATATGGTTGTGCAAATAGCAGAAACACTGTCAGGAAGGCACAGACGTAAGAGTGGACCTCGTACATGAGTGGGCACTGGAAAAGAGTGAGTCACGCCTGAGACATGACACAAGTGGCCTTTTTACTGACAGCACGAATCATGGAAGAAACCAGACATTAAGGGATTACTGGAAGTGAGATGAATTTGTGACTTAAGACAGAGAATCGTGTTACAATAGCTCTAACCCTAATGGTATTCTGGGTGAAACGTATTCCTTCTTCCTCACACACTTTAAGTCAGATGCTTTCACACAATGAATTTCCATTGAAATTTGGTTAAAATAAGTATTTTCCCCCTTAGGCCACCATCTGGCAAAATCCAGAACCAAATTAGTCCACTTTAACAGCCTTGCACCTTTGCAGAATAAAATAGCATTACATTACTGATTATAAACAGCTGCAGTAGTAAATAAAAATCATCTTTAACTGGCTGCTGTTTATTTCCCAGTCTAGTAGCCTAAAATAACTCTGCAATGTTGTATAAAACAGCCTGATAATGAGCTGAAAATACCAAAAATGTGCTAATTTACATTTCTTACGCTGTTGTACTTCAGGAGTAAATGAAAACAAACTTCCTGCTTTTAAGAGGTCAGTGCAGCTGTGACCTGATTATGATAAGTAGGCTACAGGCTTGGCATTTATATCAGATGCATCTAGTTGTATTTTAGGCAAAGTGAGAAAGCCAACAGACAGATTTGGGATGAGATACAGCGATTAATCCCTGTACTTCCACAGCATTTATTACTTTAAGAAGCCTTACTGACTGATAGAGATAGGATCAAAGGGCCACATTAGTTTTATACTTAAATATAAAGCAAAGTTTTCCTTTGGTATCACTGGTGTTTACCATCTTTTAAAAACTTTATGAGACAATGAAAGGAGCACTCAAACTTCCTGGACAGCTCTTCAGTGATGACCTCATGCTACACGAGTAGCTGTGACTAAAAATCCAAACAATAAGTCATCAACAAACACATGTTTCTGCCTGTGCTATCAAATCAAACTGCTTATGTTTCTATAGTAACAGTCCAGTACGCAACACTGATTTGTCACTGGCCAGTTTTGACAGGAAATGCGTAGTAAGTAGTGATGTTGTTTCCCTGGGAATCTTTAAGAGCATCTGCAGAAATTTGGAACATGAATTCTGAGCAATATATTAAAGTACATGTAGAGCTGCTTGGTTAATGTGTCAAGTAGTCAATTGAATGAAAAAAAGTCTCCAAGTGATTTTTAAAGCAAAAATAGACAACATTTAATGGTTCCAGCTTTTGTAATGAAATGAAAAACAATTTGGTATGTTCTCTCTTATATCACATTGTAAACTGAATATTTTAGGATTTTGGACTTTCAGTCAGACAAAAGGAAAGGAAAGGAAATTTGAAGTCGTAAAGTTACATTCTGGAAAGTTTCTATTAGGGGTGCACCAATCTGACTTTTTCAGTCCCAATATTGATACCTAAACTCTGAGTATCTTTACTGTGTGTCAGGGTTAGGAATAGCTTTCTTCACTTTCTAAAACAAAATGTTTCAAAATAAGTGCATTGATATAACTTTACTGAATTGGTATGGATTATGGAAATAATAAAAAACAATTGAATTGAATGTATTGGCCCCAGTGCCACTGTTACCAAATCCACCAATGTAAGTCAGCATCGGTCTGATATCTGATCCGGTATCAGTGCATTCTCACATTTCTATGTTGTTGTTTTTTTCACTTCTTCTGATTTTGTATAAAAGAAAATAAGGCATGCCTGCTTTATTTTTTTTTAGCAAAAGAGACAGACAGGAAAGGGGATGACATGCAGCAAAGGGCTCTAGTCTGGACTTGAACTCCAGCTGCTGCTGTAAGAACTGGTAGCCAAATAATCAGCACTTTAACCAGTAAGGAAAATGACTGTCAGTTGCAGCCCTGATTCAAAACTATGATTCAAAAGCAAACCTAAAATGATATTTAACAAGACAAGAAAACACCAGAAGAACACTACATGCCTTCAGGTCCACAACGCCAGTTAAACACACTGTGATACAGAAAGTGAAGAGGCTCAATAATTGCAATGCGGGGAAGCTGAGCAGCAGCAAGCGACGACAAAATGACACAGCAATTAGAAGAGCTCAGAGTGTAATTAAGCTTGACAATGTGCCCAAATATTCCCACTAAAGTCTTTTCGCAAGGTCAACAACGGTGCAGAGTAATTGGCGGTGAGTAATGAGGAAATAATGTACAACTAGAGTCAATCTGTGCAAAGATACAACAAAAGAACCTGATGAATAGCACCTCTCAACCTGATTTAAGTGTTCAGAGGATGACTTGACATCATGATAACTCCTATACAGTGCACACTTTAGTTTCACTGTTTTCTGTGGAGAAAATCTGCATCTTTCTCAGCCCATGTAGTTCATCCTGCTGTGTTTCCTGCCAGAGCCTCATTGATCATCATGTATCCCAGTTGAATCATGGGACGCTGCAGAGGGCTGCCTCTACAAAAACAGGCCAACGCTACTGTATTTTCTCCACAGCAGGCAGATCATTTTGCAAAAGAAAGTGCTTTTTGTATATCAGCACAAAACATCTGCTGTAGAGAAGGTAGAACACTAACTGTCTCTTCTAAAATGTCTCCTTTTCTCCCCACTTTCTTGTTTTTAGTGCATCTTTTCTCCAATCTTTCACAGCTCATTTCACACTCTTTTTGTTCACCGGGGAATCATGTATCGACTTGCCTCTGCACACCTTGAAGAATGTGGTGAAGAGGGAGAGCGCGCGCAATAGAGGGAGAGAGAAAAAAAATAAATGTACTCAAATACTTTTTACCTCCTCCAGCTACAGAGAAGAGGCCACGTGTCCCAGTTTCCCTACAGCCGCATGCCTCGACAGCGCACCACTTTATGGAGGAGGAGGAGAGTAAAGGGCAGGTATGAGGAAGACAGAGGCAGGAAGAGAGATCCCCCTGGCTAAGGATGATCCTTCATTCAGCCTCTAGCATGTCACGACTCCTCCTTTGAAAAAACACTTTGCAGGCTCATGTTAAGTGTGCAAAACTTGGGCTGGCAAGCTGAGCACTGCTTTAAGATTCAGTTTTAACAAATTGAATACTGTATGATAAAGATATACTATGTAACTCCATCAGTAGAGTTTAATATTCGTGGTAGATCTCCACTTTGACACAAACATACACAAGTCGCTTTATATTCCACTATTACCACCTGGATTTATTAACCTAATCTGTGCAGATAATGACATAATATCTCAGCTGCTATTGCATATAAAGAAACATTGACAGTAGGGCGTGGGATTTGATCACAGTCCTGCCAATGGTCTCACATCATTTCACTGATCTAGATGTGGCTGTAAAGAGCCAAGAAACTGTGCAATGCACCAGTAAAAGCCATGACTGCAAACTTAAAACTGGTGCATTCACATGCTCCCCGGATGGCCCCATTTATCGAGTGGAAAAGTGTTTTTTTCGAATTTTGGTGTTCATGATCTTTACGTCGTAATGTGAAAACAACACAAACGCTACAAAGAAGATGCTTAAACATGTTGCCAGCTCTTTTAAGAGTTTGCGTTACAAAGACGAACAAACGAAACAATCAGATGAGCTATTAACATGTTCAGGAACTCATCTTTCCAATTATTCCGACACCACATGAAAGCAGGACAGATGCACTATCTAGCAATGTTCATCAAAATGAAAAATAATTTGAGTATCCATCCCCAATTTTAATCTGCTCCAAAAATGAATGTGCTCTTGATTGGTCCATGCTACACCTTTCAGTCAGGTTTCATTAAAATCGGACCATAGATTTTCAGTAATCCTGCTGACAAAAAAAGAAAGATTTAAAACCTAACCTCCTTAACCACAGCTTTACAACAGACAAGAGCTTTGACATACTCTCACTAACTGACTCTTCTGTGAGTTTTATCATCATTTATGATGATTCATCCATCATCCATCAAATGAAAACAAATATGTGTTACTGTAAGAGAAAGGAAAGAAGGAGCCCTTGAGAAAAGCACCTCATCCCAGCAGTTGCACTGACAAGATATTGTGGCTACAATACAAAACTACAAGCAAAACAAGTGTCAACCAACCCGGAAACGGTAAACAAAAATAAAAGTATGGGGTCGACAGGCAAAGTGGTACAAAACAAAAAGAAATTGGGAAAACTGCATTGCACATGCTGAGTTGTCAGCTGCTCTAGCTTGCCTTCAAAATGACTCCTGGCAGCTTTCCATCAACTGGCTTCCACAGGATGAAGCAACGTGGGGAGAGAGGAGCCAGAGATAGAAAGTGCTGGCTGCGATTCCTTCAATGACCATGCAAATCCTGCAAGGTCATTCTGATAGGCACGCAGGGAGGCAGAGAGGTAGAGAGGTAGAGTGAAAACAAAATTATGCAGTTGTGACAATTATTCAAAAGTGTGGTCTGACTGTACCAGACAGCTGCTTCCCCCAGACAAGTTTCAACCTGGAATGAAAAGTGAGTATTTGCCAATAAAGCACTCAGGACTACTCAGGTGTGACTGTACTGAGATTGAGTAACAAATCAATCCATACGTGCTACTGAATTTTTTTCCATGTAACAAAAACCACAAAACTCACTGAAGTTGAACTCTCACGTCACAATATGTAGATTGTTGTTGTCTAGATGACTCAGATAAAAGACTCCACAAAAAAAAGGGTCAGGGAGACAAGAACAATCTGATAAGTTTGTGTTTTTTCCATGAAAGATAAAAAGCTGACGTCAATGTGACATCATAAAGCACAATCTCAGCTTCCTGTTCTCCTGACGTTGATTATACTAAGTCTCACCATAAATAACAATATTTACCAGTTCATTTTGATCTTTTGTCAATCTCTTAGAGGGTTGAGACTGTACAGTTTATTACAACTTTGATCTTATTTGTGGAGTTTTGGCAATCATTTTTATTTGTTATAATAACATTGTACTCACCAAATTAATTTCTAAGCCTTGCGAACTTGGCAAAAGTCTGAAGGTGCAAGAACAGATTGTGACCCAGCCAAGATATTTTTTATTCTTTTTTTTGGTGGTAGAAGTGAAGGTGCACGTACCTGAAATGTATTTAATAATCATCTATTACACAGGAAAACTTTGCACACAACTGCAGTGAGAAGGGTTGGTCAAGTTAAAGCAGGAAGTTTTTTGTCTTTGTCCTCTCTGCAAAAAAGAAGCATTGACTGCTCCTGTTTCTAGCCCTGTCTGGCTTCGTTTTTACAATAATGCTACACTTTGAGATCTCAGCAATAAACTTTGTGAGTACAACGTTATCTAATTTTGATAAGAATGGTGGCAAAAACTGTAAAAACAAGACTCAAGCTGTAATACACCAGAAGTCTGGGTTGGCAAACATTGGTCATGATTGAATCACTTCCCTCTGGCAGGAGGCTTCAGTCTATCAAGACCAAAATCTCATGCCACAAAAAAGTTTCTTCCTGACTGCAGTTGGCCTTGTGAACAAGGAACGAGACCCCCACTAACACAGCTTCTTATTGACGCTACACATTACATCAAAGTCTTCACATTTGTCTCTATGTGATACATAAAAAAATAAATAAGGATGGGTTAAATGCAGAGGTTGAATTTCCCCATTGTGGGATTAATAAAGGATAAATCTTAAATTTATTTTATTTTAATCTCTAATCTATTAACAAACACCTTTTGACCATTTCTGTACATTGCAGATATTCTATTTATACTTCAGACTGTGAATATTTGCACATTCCTGTGGCAAGAAAACTACTCAAAGTTCAGATACTTTTAAGTTTGTTTTTTTTTTAAGTTAAGTTTTTTATTGTAATTTTCTTTACACACACACACACTTTGACTTTATAGTACTTGCTTTTATATTTGTTTTCTCTTGTTTATGATATGAAACGATACTAAAGCTCATTCCTTGTGTGTGAAAACCGTCTTGGCAATAAACATGGTTCTGATTATGATTCTGATAAAACACTAAACTCTTAGTCCGACTTAGCAGATGTAGACTGTTGATATAAGCCTTTCATTGGTTGCCTACCAATGATATTGCTATTTAAAAGACGATTGGGATTGATTTGAAGAGATACAAATCAGCCAGTATCCCAGAATGATAATGGGCGCAGCCAGATGTTTCTCCACACAACGCTACTGGTTGTCGCTATCCTCTTTCTTTTTTCTATGAGGTATTACTACAGGGGAAAAAATAAAGATGAGCTGCCTTTCTCTGGTTGGACATATTTTTATGTCCATAAATAAAACACAAAGCCAGAGCTGCAGTGGTTGCCATATTGTTAAGATTTAGTGGCTCAGTGACACTTCACTGGTAGATTTACTTTATAACAGTGTGAAGCAGAGCAGCAAGGACAAGGATCAGATTCAGCTTCCACTTAAACAATTATAAATTACCACAATACAGTGAACAGAAGGCCCGGCACAGAGAAGGAACGAGTATCATATGATTTAACTTTGTGTTTACTCTGTATACTAAAAATCCAACTGTCCTTGGGGGAAAAACTCTTGTTTTTCTCTATTCAGAATACCAGCCATTCACTGGGCCCGAACCTGTATTTCTGGTCTTGAATGCAAATGAAAAAAAAAAAGTGTGCTTCACATCACAGAAAGAAAACCTCAACGAGGTACAAAACCCTGCTCAAGTCTAACCAGTTCAACGAGTCAAAGGGGGATCGCTGGGTTTTCTTTGCAGGGTTTAAGTGCATTTTTCAGATAACTACAACAGCACAGAATTACACATACAATGTAGGATGGTATACTACATCAGGTATTGTAAATTATCAGAAGGCAGGAAGAGGAAAAGGAAGAGGAAGAGGCACATGCAGGCAAGACTCCTAGAATAATCTACTAATCTAATCTGAAATGGAATTATCTCACAGGCCACAGTCCGAACAGGAAGTTAAGGAGCTTTTATCCTGCAGGAGTGGAGCTGACATTAAACCTCTGCAAGCTGACAGGGTGCAGCTAATTTTCCCAGCATGACTCTGCAGGTCCGTCTACTACACTTTGTGATTGAATTGTTCTGATAACACAAAGAAGAACAATGTTTCAGACCGCGTGTTTGGGAGCTGTTTTTTTTTCAATAGACGCGTGGGGAGCGGGCGAGCATTCATAACTGCACAGCTGTTTAATGACAGTTTGACAAATAAACACAAAAGCTGCAGAGCTGGGTTTGAACTCGTAGCTAGGCAGTTAACGATTACGCCACTCTGAGACCTACCGATTATGCGGAGGAGTGAAGATTGCAGCAAATACTTGTATTACTTGTCTAAACATGTCAGTTCATTTATGAATAAACTCCAAATAAAGAAGCCTTGAGCTACGAACAAACATTTAAAAAAAGCTGACCATTACGATTGTTTAGACATATTTCTTTAAGAAAGGTATCATATATTTTTTCTAATTCTGCAACTTGTTCAATGATATCACACATACCTGACAGTGTTAATGCATTATTCAGTGTGCAGGGCAGTGTACATAAGATCTGACGTCATGGTTTATATATAACCACAGGTTTGCATGCAACTACAGCTTTACTTATTAGGAAAAAATAAGAAACAGAAAGCCTTCACATGCATACATAGTTACCATAGAACTAGAACAAAGCTTAAGCTGGGATCATCCTGTCAATGATCCCCAACCAGTTCATATTACAACCATTTACTCACTGGTTTCTTTATCCTGTGACCCCTGACCTCATTGTAACTACACTCTTAGAAGCAGCATTGATGGATCATTGAGCTGCATGTACACTGAAAGGGTAAAAAAGAAAAAAAACGAATTTGCTGAAGATGCAGTGACCCACTGACCTCAAACCTTCAACTTGTGACGTCCATAAGAAACACACAGTGAGCTCTGTGGGGGGGGGGGGGGGGGAGTAGGTCTTTATAATTCAAGCCCATTCACATTCACAGCCCAACATGCATACACATACTATGGACAGCTCCTATACATGTTGACTTGGAAATTAAGGCAACTGTTATGTTAGGTATGGTGTGGCAAAACAGCAACTTTACCAAATTACACATTGTTGAAGAAAGTGAAGAATCAAATTACAATAATTCTTAGAATATGCCTGCAACTACTAATGATGTTTATTTTTGTGTAATCTGCAAATTACTTTGTTGAATACTTTACTTTTTTCATTAGTCAAGAAAGTGTGAATATAGTGCAGACATGTGACTTTAGTCATCTGGTCCCCAGCGCTGATATAGTGTGACAAAAAAAGGTCTTCAAATTGGTTGTTTTTTTTCCAAACAATTTTAAAAAATCCTACTTATAACCTTAACAATGTGACTCACAAATTGTTTCTACTGTTGCTTATGTAAAAATGCTTGATTAACTTGTCAGTCTTTTCATTCATTGAATCATTTCAACTCTGAACCGTAAATTGTCGATTTCCCCAAAAATTTTTTAAAAAGTACTGAAGAAAATGGAAAAAAAGAAAAAACATACAAGAGCAGAAAATGTCAGGAAATTGTCAGTGACGTGCACAGAAAGTGTTAAACATATTTAACTCATTACACTCATCAGGGTCGGAAAAAGTTACCAGCTTCAGCATGGAAACAGCTACAAGTCCTCGCTGTTGGGATCTAAGGCTCTTGCCGGGTATGTAGTTTGTACCAGTAATAAGCTAATTTTCCATTGTTTTGGGAACTTAAAGCTTGTGTTTTCACAATTAATTTTTAATTTCCTGAACTTTTTCAAATAAAAATAAATACAATCTGGGTTAGGGTTAGTTATTATAAGGCTAAATGTTCTGAAAAAGGCACAATTACTCAAGGAAATTCTCTTCTTCTATCCAGGTCTTTCATAATGTATTATATTCACCTCTGAACTCGGCTAAATATGACGTTGTTGCCATACTGCAAAGTTAATAATCTCTGAGTCTGAACTTCACTGGGGGCAAAGTGCACACAAAGACGCTCCTTTCTACAGGAAAGTGAGAAATTATAGTGCACGCTGTCTTCAGCCAGACAAGCATGAGTACACATGGGCAGGGCTACGAGCAAACCTTTATTTATATTGGACCAGGAGATTATATGGTGCAAACTGCTCTCTGTCATTTAGTGGCTGCTCAACCACATGGTGGTTTGGAGGGGATTGATCTCATAACGCAGAGAAAGAGTCGTGTTCAAACATAACAAAGGCATAACTACATTAAAAAAGGAGCTTCTTTTTATGTATTAGGAACAGTGTCATGTTTACATAAGCATCTAATAATATATCTTGTAAGATAAGAAAGTATAATTATAGAATAATGTTTACATAAAAATCTAATGGAATATGGAATATCTTGTAAAATAAAGACAGAAAATAATAAATAAAGGAAATCAGAGAAAGAAGGTTGTCAATCATTTCTTATTTTTACACTTTTTTATGAGTGGTCAAGACCACTGTTACCAAGATAAGAGAAAACATCTTATTTTAAAAGTCCACTTTTTTTTGTCCAATGCAAGAAAACATACATTTTAAATTTGAGGAATACTGGACCAGGAACAGGAAAACTTTGCACATATTTAATGAGACAGGTGCGTGTAGAAGAGGAATAAGTAAATCACAAGTTGCAAAAAGATCTCCAGCACACTGTCCAACTTGCAAAACATACAGTCATTGCAAAAATGTGGTTAATCTAAGCCATTCCTTATTTAAGACAGCTTCTCATTTTCTTAAACCATTTGCAATTAACATATATTTTCACGTTAGACAATGTGCTTCTGAGGTGTTTTGCAAAATTTGAGGAACAGAGAAAAATGGATATCACAAAACAAAAAGTGTGTGTGTGTGTGTGTGTGTGTGTGTGTGTGTGTGTGTGTGTGTTATTAATTATAATTGTGTACATGTATTATTTTCCTGTAACAGCAGTACTGACACCCATCACTCATCATTTTGTTTAAGTTTACTTAATAGTGTCAATTGTACTACGCCTAAGGTTTTTCTTATAGCAGCCTGTTTTGGTGACATAGAGTATTTGCACACAGCACAACATCTGCCCTTACATAGAGTTTGAGGGGCATTGCCTATGCTTATAAACAATGATGATCGAGTGAGATTCACTATTCAGCACACCTGTATAAGAGCAGATTCAGAGAACGTTTGGTGCATTATGCTCATTGATGATGCACCAAATGATGCAAGATGACATATTTACCATTGGGAAAAAAGTAACAAATGATGTTGCAAAAAAGGACATTTACCTTTAAACTAAGACGTTTATGGCTTGTTGCTGAATCTATACTTAATAGATACTAAAAGGTAACTAAGAGTAATGTTTACATTTAGTTCTTCATGATTTTGAAAGATAAAGCACTGTTCTGTGAAATATATTCGGCTCAGTGCACTGAATATCTAAACTATAAGTCATTCTAGCAATGTTAAATTACAGCTATCTGAAACCCAAATAAAATATTAGAGAATATTCTGCCTCCCCGCCTCCTCCTCTCTCCCATCATCACTGCTGCCCCGAGCTCGTCTCAACAGCCAGCTGTCCAAACAAATGTTACGTAGCCAGCGCTTATGTAATGAAGCATGGCAAGTGCTTAGCGCATCCTCTTAGCTATCCTGTTGCATGCCACCATCAGTTCAAACATCTCAAAGAGTAGAACAGAACCCCCCGCGTCTGTTCCTTCTGGCCAGAGAGAGTGGCTATGGCTCAAATAATCAATGTTACGGATCACTGTGGAGCGCTCGTGCTGAACAAATGGGTAATAAACAGACAAGTCCTGCCCTGAGCTTGTGAACAAAAACTGCAAGATCAGCTCTCTCTCTCTCTGTGTGAGAGAGAGAGAGTAAAGAGAAATACAGAGCTGAGAAGAAATGGCATTATCTCTGAGTGCATGTATATAACTTTAGGGATCATCAGTCTCTGCTTGCATGACTGGAATCGAAATAGGAGTGCAGTACAGAGCAGCATGCCTTATTAAATTTGAACCGGACTTCATTTCAAGATAATTCTCTCGTAATGCAGCAAACATAGTAGATGAAAAATGCCAGCTGGCATGAGTGAAAGCTTTATATAGTGTGTTACTGTGCAAGACGTTACTTTGATAAAACACAATATGCTGCAGGAAGTGCATGCTGACTTGGCAAAAAAATGTGCACAAAGCAGATCGAGTTGTATGCATCTGAAGTTTCTGTATTTTCGAGCATCCCTGCTGCCACTACACATGTATGGGTAAAGAAGCTGTCTTACCGTCTCATTCTCATCTGGGTACATACTGTCCTGTAGCTGTAGTTGCCGCTGCAGAGGAACAAGTCTCGTAGCCGGCGGTGCTGACGAGGACACTGATGATGCAGAGAAAAACACAGCAGCCTCTGCCTATTCACAAACTCTCTCCCTGACTGACATGTCACTGTGGCAAACCAGATAATGTCACTCTGGGCCCCGACACAAACACACACACACACACACACACACACAAACACACACAGTGACTCTTATTCACTCACACATTCTTACATAAAGAGAGAGAGAGAGGCAGAGAGACAGAGAGAGAGAGACAGAGAGAGAGAGAGAGAGAGAGAGAGAGAGAGAGAGAGAGAGAGAGAGAGAGAGAGAGAGAGAGAGAGAGAGAGAGAGAGAGAGAGAGAGAGAGAGACAGAGACAGAGAGAGAGCGTCCAGAGCTCAGTGATGCTCGCTCTCCCTGAGCTGCAACAACACACACTGCTTGACCTGCTCCACCATAATGCCACAACACAGGACGCCCCAGCTGAAATAACACACACACACACACACACACACACACACACACCAGATATCCAATTGAAGCTTCCAGAGGGATTAAGAAAAGCTCCATAAAGTGAGGGACATTGTGCCCCCCGCCCCCACACACACACATCTCTTCTTTGTTTCTAATCAAAGAAGTCATACGGGGCAGAGTTACGCTTGATCCCCTTTAATCACTATCCATGATATTTATCACTGTTTTCTTTTAACCCTTGTTGCTTGTGAAGAGTCGAACTTCCATCATTCCTCCTGAACCTGCAAGGTATTAATCTGCATTATGATGCAGCAAAAATTGCATGTAAAGTCTCCAGTACTTAATGTCTCTAACGTAATAAAAAAGTCTATTTCTGGTTTAGTGTGAAAGCTGTAAATCTTCACAACTTGGCCGCAATTTCTGACGCAACTCCTACAATCTTGTTGATATGTAAATTGATTTAGATGGAGAAAAAAAACAACACCTCCGGGTTCTTCATGTATTTGAGAGCTGTCATTCAGTGAGTCTGATTCACTGGATTGATACCGAAATGAAACTGGACTTAATAAGTGGACTTATTTTTTTCCCTTTTTCTTTTTGTCATTTGCTCTCGAGCAAAGTAATATATTCATGACAAATGCACATGTTCAGCTGTTCATATTTACAACAGCTGTGTATAATTATACTTTTTTAAGGGGGGGGGGATTCAAATTTATTTTAACTAATTGTGTTTCATTTAAATTTATTCAAAGTTGATTTGTTCAAAAAGTGACAGCCCAACAGCTTTGTTTTGTCAACGTGATGAAGTAAGCACTGTTATATATGTAGATTTCACGAGAACAAGCCAAAAGAGACACTTGCTTTTCAATTTACTCTGTAAAGAGTAGAGCTTGACCGATATGGGATTTTTTGACTAACTGAGAAAATTAAGAATAAATAGGAATAATATAAATAGCTAAATAAAATCAATTGCTATTTTTTTTAAAAACTGTAAAAAATGAATAGCTAACACCATTTCAAAATCACAGCAAACAAAGTTTTCTGCATTATAAATTGTGTAAAAAAGTTTTAAGAACAGCACATATGAGACAGCATATACACCGATACCTATATGCCTTTGATAGGCCAATATCAGTTGAAAATATCTGACAACAGATATATCTGTCAGGCTCTAGAAGTGTCTAATTTCGAGTAATGCATTATATTATGAAGTATATGGATACTGCTGTATAGAATTACTTAGACTTAGATCGAAGATTCTATCCATATCATCTACCCACAGCTTAAAACATGTATAATTTTGCAGTATTTGTCTGTCATGGAGCATCTCTTTTACAACTGACTTTAGTGCAGGAGTGTTGGAGCAGGAGGAGCAGGTGAATTTGATATAAAAGGCAGACAAAAAGGAGAGGATCAGAGAGAAAGAAAGAGATGCAAAGTGAGGGTGTCAAACCAAGCCCTACCCCTGCTCTGTTACACAAGAGCACAAAAAAAGGGAGTGGGTCAGCTGCCAGACCGCCTGAAGCCCTCAGTCTGTGTGTATGTGTGTCTGTGTGTCTGTGTGTGTGTGTGTGTGTGTGTGTGTGTGTGTGTGTGCGTGTGCGTGTCGCAGGTTGAGAACAGTAACAGAACAGTACTATAAACCCCTCTGGGCTCTGGGCTGCTTCATAACATTGGCAGTGAGCACACAAAACTGACACAACCACAGTCTGCAGTGCTCCACTGAGACTCTCCATCTTATTCCCACATGAACAGCTGTTTGCTGATGGTGATTTTCCTGAAAGGCGACATCTGTGAAGTTCTTCTGAGGCTCCGATTTCCAGAAAAACAACTAAATCCACAACACAAGCAGTGTAAAAAAAACTGCACCAAAAATGATGTCTTCATTAATCCATACATCAGTGAATTATGTGGCTTCAGATCTGGGACTTGTCCTAACTTTGTGAACCACACAATCTGATATATGAATGATGCCTAGTTCAGAATTGAAAAAGATCAATCAATATCATTCATATATCAATCTATCAATCACTTTCAGACTTTCAGACTTTCTCAGATTTCAAATGAAATTCAGTTAGTCTGGTAGAATCTCTGTTAGAATGAGACAGCCTGATGGCTGTAGGAGCGAAGGATCTTTTGTATCTCTCCGTCCTGCAACGGAGAGAGAGGAGCCGTCCTAAATAAGATACAGGCCTGTTTTTTTGTAATGTAACCTCAGTCTGACCAGTCAGTCAGTATGAGAATTCATAGGACTCCTAGGTCACTCTTAGATCCACGTAAGTCACAATTCTACGCCGGCGAGAGTCTCTCATCACTCAGTAAAGACAAAAAAATGGACAAGAGTTGTGATAGAGGTCAGCTGTGAGGTGATTTCAAAGATACTCTACTTCCTGTCTCCTCAGTGGGCGTGGTCGCCTCTTCTGCTACTTGTTCTGAAGTGTTTTGAACGTCAAGAATGATGTTGTCGAATTTTATTTTCTTATATTAGTTTACACAGCTTACAATCACATTTAGCATTACGAAAATTAGTTAGCTGGTTAGGACGATCATAAAGGTGTTGACATAGTCTGGCTGATGCCGTTACCAGATCTTTTGGGATTTGGGCAACACAAATGCTTTCTATGTTACCAGATGTCATGAGTGAGTTGCTGGAAGAGCAAACGTGGCTTATGAAAAGTGGCTTCAATACTTTAGTGCCTCTGGAGCAAAGGATCAAAATCTGTCGAAACCCACGTGGTGCATGTACAGGAACTGACTCGACAGTCTCGCTTCTATGCCATCTCTGCTGTTATCCCTCATAAGTATTGGGTTTGATACGTCTGTACAAGCAAAATCTTGAGGGGTCGTATCATAACCAGTCCGTGTTTGGAAGCACTGTGAAAGAAAATGCCGAAAGTTTTAAAGTAGCTAAATATATATACTGCACAGCAGCTTATACATGACACCGTATAAGCTGATTTTAGTGGCCAACCTGCTGTGTGAGATGTTCAGGAGCGCGACTGGTGCAAGCTGGAATCTGATATGGTCATATTCAAAAAGTAATGTGGACAGCCAAATAAGAAAAATCAGCTCTGAGCAATAAATCCGATTTGAGCATTAAAGCTTGCAGTGTGAACGTATCGTTACACAGCAAACGTTAGATCTGAAATGATCAACTGACAGGAAGACAAATTAATCAAACATTAGCTTCTTTTTTTCCTTTCTTATAGGACAGTAAATTTACTTTATGTGGAAACATTTTTCAGCCAAAACAAGTCAAGAACTTGTCACCTTGGGCTCTGGGAAAATGCAGCATTTTTCACAGTTAATGACAGTTTATAAACCCAAACAATTAACCAAATAATCAAGAAAATACTCTGCAGATCAATAGTAAAAGACAATAATTATTAGCTGCAGCCCTAATAAACACAGCATGTCATTGTGCTGACAGTCACAGTAATCGGGTTGGCTCAACAGTGACCCAGATGTGAGAGCAGCGGCTTTGTGACAGAAGGTCACTGGTTGTAATCTGCAAACAATCTGTCAGGAAACATGACAGAGTAAGATAAGACCAAAAAGAAAGAACATAAACATACGGCTAAGGTTAAAAAAAACCAAAACATAATATGACTACAAATGCTGGGATGACAGCAAGAGCAGTTAAGTCTGGGAAAAAGTGTTTTTTTTATTTTTATTTGAATGTTACTCCCCTTCTGTCAACAGTTAGCGTCAGAGTGCCCTTGAGCAAGGTGTTTAGTGTCTGCAGTGAAGCTGCAAAGTAGTCGAAAGTAGAGGAAGAAATATAAATAGGCAAAAATGTATCAATGGACAACCGAGGGGTAGCTTTAAAAAGCAGCAATTAATTAATGTTTTATTAAAATTCTTCCCAAATTGCAGCCAATTGTTCATTATGTTTCCATCTGGGGGTCCTCAGCATGAAAACATTTGGGACTCCCTGAAAGAGAGGATGATTTAGCATCTAAATAACCCTGCAGTGAGTTCAGACTCTCCCTGCCAACATGTGATATAATAAGCCTTTTTTAATAAGGCACAGAAAGAGAATTAACAGCAGTGCAGATGGTCTGGCTCCCATTAACAGATCCCTCAGACTGTGCGTGTGTGTTTATGAATGCTCGTGTGTGTGTCTTTGCATAACTGAACAGAAATGAGTGTGTGGTGAATGAATGACTGGAATAGATTACTTATTTTATGTGCTACGGACGTACATTAGTGTGCATGGACGGGTGTGTTCAACCACTCCATGCACATAAAAGGTGTGGCAGTGGAAAGACACACACTTGCCAACTCAACTTCCTGCCACACACTAGGTAATCAAAGAAATGAGGAAGTGCTTCCTCCAATCACTCATCCTGCTGAGAGTCATTAGAGGTTTTTAGCTGATTGCAGCTACAGACTCTGCAGGGTTGAGTGGGTGTTGCATACAGAGAGAGGGGGACAACTTTCAAAAGTGACACACCAAGAAGAAGCTAAAAAAACACAACTGATATATGAGCATCTTCTCAAGGATCCTCGTTCTTGATTACAAACTTTAGAGGACTTTCATACATGCTTTCCAGGACTTTCAGACAGAGATGTTCCTATACCATTTTTTTTCCTCTCGATACCGATTACCATACTTGTGCTGTGGGTATCGGCCGATACCGAGTACCGATCCGATACCAGTATGTTATAAAAAAAGATATATCAGCCTACACCTGCATGACTGTGACTGTGTTATCAAGATTCAAGCCATTTATTTTTACATTTATTTTTAAATGAAACAGTATACAAAACAGTAGTGCAACAAATCTACTCTTCTGTGTTTTATTTAAGGCATCTTATTTTGACAGTCTTCTTGTAAATTCTGTGGTGGACTCTGCTAACACATCCATGTGCTCTTATTTTGAAAGCTACATGTGTTTGCTTTTATTTTGAAGGCGGGTCTAACACTCAAAGTCAGAACTTCAAAGTCGAAACTTCTGACAGTCGTGTAGACCTTGAACGCACCATTAGCCGCCTGACTTTCTATGTGCGCTGCAATGTAAATAGTATAACTAACGGAACATTACTCTTACTTACTGTTTTACCGACGATGTTTGTCGCTGAAAATGGGGGGGGGGGGGGGGCGCGGATCGGGATCACTTTGAATCTGGGGGGGACATATACAGGAAACATACAGAGACAGACCTAGTTTAATGTTAACTCGCAATGTTGCAGCCTCCAGTTAATTACGGGACACTGGGTAGACTAAAGCTGATCTAAATATATAATATGGATAGTCAAGGTACCAAAACATCATGCTACGGGGTCAAATTCAGTCCAAAACAGTGTTGCATTGGGTTTAAATTAGGTAATCAGTCTATTTATGACCCACTATTACTGTAAGGACACAATGAAGAAACATATATCTGAACTGAATGTTCTGTTTTGGTGGCTCTTTCAGATACAGCTCAACCGCTTCCTTGTGGAATCGCCCATTTCCATCAAGTGTGTTGGAGCGGATAAACTATTCTACAGTGTCAGAAGCTGGCACAACGCACCACTGTAATCGGCTAGTAAACAGAGTAGAGGATGCAAACCGCAAACAGTTGCCTTGGCCAACTAACCCATCTACGAGAGGAAAATGGATGTCATGAACCTGGTTGGGCAAGTTTTACCATCCTTTTATGTCAGCTAGAATTGATCATGTTCCATTCTGTCCAGAGACAAAGATAAATGTACATATTATCGGAACAGTTGATCAGTCATGCAAGTTAAATATTTGCTGCATCAAAATATATTGATAAAAGGTGTTTCCGTCTCCAATTTAGTTTTTAGTTGTTTTTTTTGACAAAAGGTAAAAACCACCTCAAGCAATCGTAAAAACTTTTTGCACAATTGAGGAACTTTTTTAAGGTGTCCATTTCCATCTAGCTTTTCTAAGTTGATACATCAAAATGTAAATTAAATATGTGAATGTTACACAGCTACTGACTAGTATTTTGGAAGCTTAAACATATGACCAGAGCACTAAACCAAAAAAGGGAAAATGTTCTAGTCAAACGTGCTACAGACCTTCAGTCAACCAAGTCAGTGGACTTAATTTGCAAGACAGTAAGTTTCCAATATAATCTATCCACTTCTATCAATAATTGATTTAAATTCCTGTTCATTTATTCTGGTGAAAATACACATTTAGTCTAGTTCATCAACCCAATCAAGCAAATGCTTTTGTCTTTTAATCTTAACCTTAGAAAAACAAATCATATGGTAAAGTTTGTTCATGCATGACCATTAAATAATTACTGAGTCTGTCAAGTTGTTATTTATGACAAATAAATTATAACAAGCTTTACAGAACAATTAATACTAACATCGGATAATATGAGGCTTGTCATTAGTGTGGTATCCTCCACTTGTTTTTTTTTGTTAAGCTACAGTCACATTGCAGAGCTCTGGATATTTCATATTTTTGGAGCAAAAACTGAGAAAGAAACGTATTGTTTGAGGTTCTTTCATACAGAGCACACAGTTAGCATGCTCAGAGTTTCTCACAAGTACTGTTGGATTATTATGATCCTGGAGGAAGAGGTGAATAGATGAGGCGGTGCAGCGAAGCAGCAAATTAAAACACACTGAGACCTTGACAGCCATTATATTCAGTGGCTAGAGGGGAACATCTGCTTTGGTGGATACAGTGTCCAATCCACTGCAGCTAGGCGCTTTAAGATGCAACGTATGCATTAAATATCAAGTGATATCTCAGTTGATAACTTCAACATTTTCCAACTAAGGATCAATGGCTGCTGGGCTCAGGGGAAACTCAATATGAATGTTGTGACAGCTCTGTGTTTCTCAAACATGCCTGCACAATTTATTTTATTACTTTATTGTTGCACTGCAGCATGTTGCCTCTAAACTATATTCCTTCTGTTTTGGATGCAGAGAGCAGCACCAAATGGTGATAACAGTACGGTGGGGATAATAACATAGGGAAGTTTTGTTTACCTTGATTATGTGTTGAGGTTGACTGCAAAAAAAGTATGTATTTTACTGAACCCATACCCTTGCATACAGATTCTCCAGTAATGCATAAATGCAAATTTAAACTAACTTTGAGCCTTCACTAAAACCTGACCTGAACTAAGCTGAATTGTCAGCAAAAACTACAACTCAGCACTTCTTATGGCCACCTTTTTGAGAAATGCTTTTATCAATTCTCTTTACCAGAAGTGTTGAGCTTGCATTAACAGCAGGACTTGCATTTGAAGTAAAGGAAACAGGAGGTCTGACTTAGATTTAAGGTCTGGTCACACAGTAAAGTGAAGTTTATCCCTGGATGAACAAGGAGTTGCAGTGTTAAGGAGAATACAGTGTTAAAGGCAGGGTTGCCTCTATTTCTATGACAGTTGCTTTGTGGTGCACAAAGCTAAAAAACAAGTTTGACTCTCTTGAATAAAATTATCCATATCTTGCATCTCGGCCTAAATAAAATGTGCACATCAAATCCCCCCCACCCATTCATGTTGAAACGCTCATTTATCCCCGCCTCTCTACTGCTCAGTCTTGGGCTCATTAACATGAATGGGTGGGGGGATTTGATATCTTCTAGGACCTAATGATTGAAATAATTGATATAAAAGTCATACAGGATGCACCAAAAAAGCTTATCCACTGATTTACAGACATGTGATGGACCCCTTTCTTCTGGTGCCATACTTTTAATAACATGTCATTACAACCTAACTTAAAATAGGCCTAATTTACAAATCTTGAGCAATTTTGTGCATAAATTACCAATTTGCCATTTCTTCATTACCCAATATTATCTTGAGTTTATAAACCAGTCAATTCCAAGAGAGACAAGTTGGGCAAATCACAACTTTTTGTTATACACATTCTGTCCCTCCTGACATTTTGTTCTCTCAGTTGTAAATTCTGCACTGTCGAGGCAGCTTGCTATTGGCTGCAGTTCCACAAAACTGAACTCAAGACAAAAGATTCACATGGACTTATTGCAAATCCACTGAGCTGAAATGTCACGGTTTTAAATTCCGGTGTGACTGTACGTTCATATGGAGAGAAAATAACTCAATACTTCTTAATCAGTGCCTAAGATATCATCAAAATCCTCAGCGGTGTCTAAGATATTTGATAAAAGCCCATATGGGGACATTGGTAATATTTTCAACACAAAAAGAGACATGGAACTTTCACAAGCTTCATTAAAAAGCAGCCCAGCTGTCTGATATAATGACAATTGCATGATATAATCAAAGCCCCACAGTCTAACCCCTAAAAAATACCAAGGACTGAAGCCTGGAACACGACAGAGCAGCGACTGCTGAAAGATGACGAGTAACAGAAGTAGTGACAAAGTGAGCCCCACTGTCAGGTCCAGAGTGGCAGATAAGAGCTGCTCTCCAGACGCACTCATTACTGCCTATAAGCACGGAGCTTATCAGAAGGAGCGGGTTGAGCTGGCAATAAGGAATAAGGCCTGCCAGCCGGAAAAATCAACTCTACTTTCTGCGTTAACACTGCTGCTTTGGTTTTATGTTCTGTCATGTTTTTATTCCCTGTTCCCTTTAAAAAAAATATTACGCTGCAGTAGGGAAAGATATGAGAGGAGAGTTAGGGGAGGGGGCGGGGCTTGCACTTTTTTAGGAAGTCCTGACTCACATCTGAGCTGTTGTTACCAGCAGCATGCTGCCAGGACAGGAGGAAAAACAAACAAGCAACGTGACAGAAACTGGAACACTTTTACATCAACACTTCTGACTCACATGAGCTGTGCAGGACCATGTACACACCTGATCAAACAACAATCAATCACTAAATCATGGTGTTGACAACAACAGCTATTTACATGTCCAGATATAGGAAAATGCTAGATGAGGTGGAAGTAAAGAATAAAGGGCTGTCCACACCAAGAACTATATTGATAACTTTAACGATGTGAGCACGGATGGTCGATAAAGAACACGCTGCAGGCTCCAGCTGTGTTGGAAACCCCCTAAAACTTTCCGTTTTACAAAAAATAACAACAAAAAAGGTGCAGTCAGAAACAGCAGATATAAACACTTTCTATGCTTTCTATCACATCACGCCTTTCTACTTCTTCACTTTTTTGAATTTATTTTTTTACCTTTTATTTTCTTTGTATTTGAGAATGTCTTGTGATTGTTCCTCCTCTGTCTCTCATTGTTTTTCTTTTAATGTAAGAATTGTTTTTAACCTTATGGCATCATCTTCGTTGTGATTATCTGCTCTCTGTCGAAGCACTTTGTAAACTGCTCTTTTTAAAAGGTGCTATATAAATAAAGTTATTATTATTATTATTATTATTATTAATAAGTATTAGTTGTAGTAGTAGTAGTAGTAGTAGTAGTACTTGATTAAGCTTTACTTAATCATTATTCTTATTCATAAGA
Organism: Centropristis striata; assembly: GCF_030273125.1. Classification (NCBI taxonomy): domain Eukaryota; kingdom Metazoa; phylum Chordata; class Actinopteri; order Perciformes; family Serranidae; genus Centropristis; species Centropristis striata. The sequence continues at coordinate 29,830,235 of NC_081527.1, forward strand.
ATATGAATAAGAAGAATAACAAAACAGTTTAAAAGTAGCTGCTGCTGACTGATGTGTGTCTTTCAGGAGAGAGAGAAAGTGGGATGCTGTTGACTTTAACAGGAACAGTTAATTACAATTTGTTATTATATAGAGTTTGAGCGTATTTTGATTGGCTGTCAGTGTTTCTATCACTCATCTAAACACTCTGAAAGTGATCTCAACAATATTTTCTTCACTTTTGTTGTTATTTCAGTTGTGGTGTGGATGCCATCCACCTAAATTACAACCTTTTTAAAATATACATTTATGGTTTTAGGGTCTTTGCAGTTATCATTCTTGGTGTGGACAACCCTTAAGACATCATTTCTTTACTATAAACACCTCAAACTGTATAATCACTCTTACCCAAGGGTCATTTAAATAATTAAAATAACAATTAAGGTTTTAAAGATTACTATTTTACTCCAGAGTCCTGTGCCGACAGAAACATGCAATATAAACTAAACTTTTGCAACACCAAGAAACATAACTTAAATGTTGTTCTCTACTTTCTTACCTACATTGCATAAGACATTAACAGCCTTTATAAGACGACATTGCCATGACACAGAACAGTGTCCTGACATAAAAATAAACAAATACATTTTGTTTTAACGGTATCAAAGTGCCTCGTCCATTCATTCAAAAAGTATCTGAGGGAGGAAGATAAAAATAGAACAAATAGAAAAGTCCTGTGACCAAAGGAAGAGATTTTGTATTTGTTGTAATATTTACACTTGCAGACCAGAATAAGAAAATCTCAGCGTGTTTATTAACTTTCACACAGAGCTTAACTGGTCGTCTAGATTACCAAAACAAGTTCCACTACTCTGACCTTTTCTGCTGCCATTTAAATGGCAAACAAAGAGGCCGAGGAAGGAAGGAACTCCTCATTGTGGACTGGACGGCTTCAAGAGAATATACGGATTTTGAAATTGTATACTGTCACATTTAGATAACCTTTAACAACACATAGTGACTCAGTGATTTACGTCATTCAGAGTGATGCATCACTCTAAAATCAGTATTTCTGAAAGGGTCAAAATCTGTTGCGAGAAATGCATTAACTTGTAGTGAAGTGTTAACAGTTATTTTATGAATCTGAAGCTAAATGTTTAGTCAATAACAAGAAAACCTACTTTTGGGAGTAGTTTGAAGGCACCATGAATGACTAATGCAATTTTTTTTATTACTTAATACTTACTTAATACACTTTTTTAAAAGTATTTATTTAAAAAGGTGTTTATTATTATGATTACTTTGTATATTTTAAGCTAAAAACTGAAAACAGAGCAGACAAATGTGATGTTTCTTTGTCAAGAAAAGAGTTTTAGTGCAATGTCATATTGTGTTTAAATTGCGGTTATAGCATTAAAGGAAAAGGAAAAATCTTCCAGTATCAAGTTTCACATATAATTTAGTGAAGCAATAGCAGTGCTTGATGATTACTTTTGTTTGCCATGGCAGATTTTATATTTATGTCACATTTGTATTCAGGTCAAAGTTTTACAAATTGTAAAAAGGACTATTCTATGCATGTGTAATTTGAACTTATACTACATTCACTTCTTTTCTACACCCAAAAAAAAGAGGTCTACACCCAGTGGCAGCACCACACAGAGCTGGTTTCTATTTTCTGTCTGGCTTTTGTTCAGCAGCAGACTGAGCTAATGATTTCAGGAACAAACACCCCCACTGACCAGAGTCACAGATAATCAGCTGCCTCATCTCACTGAAGCTGCGTTTGTCTGCACCTCAGTGGCTTTGGAGCGACAGATCAACACCCCATGTTCTACAAAACTTTTTGATTTAGAGGTCAGACCATTTCAACATGTCTAGACTTGCAGAGCCAGACTTTAAAATTCAAGATAGCTACTGGAACGACAGTGAGAACACCCGCTAACAAACGTGTGATTCACTTTTTAACATGGACAGCTTTTTAAAACACTGAAAATAGATGTTCAGGTTCAGATCCTTTAACACTTTGGATTGGGTCTGTGATGCAGGTTTTTATCTCTTAATATTTCCATGCAGTTTTAGCCACAAAAGCTGGGGGTTTGTCTTTAGTTTCTATGAGCAAAATGTTTAGACTGAGCTGTCGGTCAAAAATAAGTTGAGCCACTTTCAGTGTCATTTAGCAGCATAAAATTACGGTAACTAACTATAACTTTTAGTGCCAGTTTAATACACTTACACTTACATTTGTTAAACTGCAAATGATCCCCACAGCTTCAATGGGGATGCCTCTTCAAAATTATATTATTGCTTGTATTTTCAAAAGTTCAGTACAATCACAAAACAGCTGTGTACAATACTGACAGTGGTCTGATATTGGCAAATGGCTGCAGACGGCTCCATTTCATGATATGTGACACAGACTATTGACTCCCTCATGATGCCTGAGGGATGATGTTTGTTGTGTTGTGTTATTTTGAAATGCCTGACCCTTGCTTAAACTCAACTAACACAGAGCCTGCACTGGGCCCGGAGTTTAAACTGGTTCTCAGAGCCAAAACGAATGACAAGTAACCCAAAAACATTGACACAAGCACAAGCAGTTTTTGAAATGAGCATGTCTTTACCTGGAGATGTTCAGTGGAGCTGCTGCTCAGCTCGTCTCCCGACTCAGAGTCGTTGGTGCGCCTCTCTTCCCCTGCAGAGTCACAGTGTTGGGTGCTGTCTACGTCCAGCGGGGCTCGGACCAGGTCTGGGGATCGAGCTCTGGTGCGGGGTAGAGTGCTGGACCGTCCTTTTTCAGCAGGCTGGGGGGCTCCACCGTGGACAAGGATGTCAGCCAGGGCTCGGTCGTGGTCGGTGGGAGTGGTAGGAGGGTGATGGTGGTTACTGTCCCGGCGCTGACTGGGGGGGCTGAAGTGCCCAGAAGAGGCAGTGTGAGCGGAGGGTGAGCGCTGATAGTTGGAATCACGTCTGTGAAGGTTTTCAGTGGACCGGTCAGGGGGTCCCAGATCCAGACTGGTTGGCTTTACCCAGAGTGTGGCCCCAGTTTGTGGAGGCGTGTTGCCAGAATGAGCAGGAGGATGTGGGAGAGGTTTAGGAGGCGGCATGAGGGCTTTACGCACTTCGCGGACATACTGAGCGGGTACGTAGAACGCTTTAGTCCCTTCTTCTTTCCTCACCTGCCACCAGTCCTCGTTGGTTTTCTTGACCAGCATGTAGCATTCCCCCTGTTGGATGGTGATGAGGCGGTCCTTGGCCTTGTACTCATAGTCGTACTCCACCTCGATGTAGACCTCGCCCGGGGCAATCGGCAGCTCCGCCATGATGCCTCTGACTGTCCACCAGACAGCTCACCGCATGGCTTCCTGAGCACAGCTGGAGGGAGAACAAGGACAGAAAGTAAGTATCTGACACTACTCTACAAAAAATACATTTCCACTTTGCTATCTTAACAAACATGATTTTGGTGATTATGGTTTCTTGGGTTTAACAGATTTGCCATTAGACCGTAAAAGTAAACCGTAAAAACAGCAGAAAATCCAAAATACTTATATACTGTATTTCCTCAAATAGTAGCCGGGGCTTCTATTAATAAAAATTCAGTTTGGGACCCAGCTAATAATAGGGGCAGGCTATTATTTGAAGGAGGCTTTTATTAAAAAAAGAAAATCAGACTGGCACTTTTTAAGAGTGTTTTACACAGCGCATTGTAGCCAGTTACCCGGATGTCAGCCATATTGGAAGTACTCGGATGTAAACAAACAATGAACAGCACGCTGAATGTTCATTTTAAGCAGGACTTAAAATGTCTAAACTACTAAAAAGCCCAGAAGAACGTGCGTAAACGGCTCGACTTTACAGAGAATGACTAGGACAGCAGGAGAAACAACCATATTTACCTACAGTACTAACTCGTGTGGCCAAACTTCAAAATACAGGTGTCTAAATCTGTTACCCCGTCAAATGATGTTTCCTGAATGGTGTTCTCCGTAGCATCACCTCCACGGTTGGAGTTAGGATTTAAGTTTAAGGTTAGGCCTTATAGAGACAACTGTTTGGGGTTAAGGTAAACTTGGGGTCATGTTAACAACTTAAAGGAGGACTGGTTGGGGTCAGGTTGGTGCAGGTTAAGGTAAGGGGGACACATATCGTCGGGGGAACAGATTTTGACATAACACCGGTAAGACACCCGGCTTATAAAAGAGGCCGGCTTTTATTTACTAAAAATTGTTTTTACACCTGGTTACTAAATGAGGCCGGTCATTAATAGGGGCCCGGCTTTAAATTGAGGAAATACAGTATATATATATATATATATATATATATATATATATATATATATATATATATATTTATATATAATATCCCTGTAGTGTTGTTTTGTTTTGGTCCGAGTAGCCAAATGTTGGTCATTTCATCTGTGGAGTTGTCTGCCTTCTCTTGAATGTAATGAAACTATATGGCAGTGAGCTTGTGGTGCTCAAGGTGTCACAAGCGTTCAAACAGCAATGTCTCTTTACAGAATTTATGACCTGGTTACTCAAGATAATCCACAGACCTTGTTGTGAGCAGTTTCATGTAGAAACTAGTAGAAGGAAAATAGTCCCTACATGAAACTGCTCACAACAAGGGCTGTTAATCAATAACAGGTAAGAGAATAAAATAGGTATTTTTGATTTGGGGGTGAATTTTTCATTTCCTCAAGGACATTTGTTTCATGTCATCCACCTTTTTCTCTCCCCATTTCTCATGTCTGCCTCACTGCTGTAGGCCTGCTATGTCAAATAATTGGCAATACTTTTTTCACAAAAGTAAATATTTATTAGGATTATGTAAAGTTTGTTTTCTTTACAAATGCATTTTCTCTGTCGGTATCTGCTACAAAAACCTGCAAGAAAGATAATAGTATAAAGTTCATGGAACAATTTCATAATGCTGGATTTTGAAAAGTTAAACTAAATAAAATGTCAAATTATGTTTACAGTGAAAAGCATTTATTGTATTGTAAGATGTTGTCAGGCTGAGAATTAAGCCTACTCCCAATGTATAAACATATTACTCTGAAAAAATTCCTTCCAGAAAACACATTTTTAACACAGGAAGTTGTGTTACTTTACATTTCAAGCAGCAACGACAGTAGTTTATTTAAAATGCAAAAAAACAGTAGCAGCAATACTGATCAAAAACAGTCAAGGGAAATATGAATATTTAATAATGATAGGAAACTAAAACATGCGGAAAAAGGTGCTATGATAATGGAAATGGAAATATTTAAAGTTATGGTGAGTGACTCCTGAAACAAGGAAGAACTTCAAAAAAGTAAAATAATCAGTCTTGGTAATGTATTTATGAGTAAAAACACTTTAATTTTTGTGTTCTTACACAACACAAACCACACAAACAACTATGCCTCTGAAAACCTATTCCTCCACTGATCTAATCAAATGAATAAAATACAAAGTGAGGAACTTTAATCCTCTTCAAAGGCTTCAGAGCAGCACATAATGTCTGACATGAGGAGGGGAGGCAGTAATGTGACTCACATGGTCTTCTCCCACCACTGTCCCTCTGTTTCTCTCTCTCTCTCTCTCTCCCTCTGTGTCTGATAATGACAGCTAGTGGAGCAGAAACTGAGGCATGTTGCTGCTGAGCGGAGAGATTAGTCGAATCACACACATAGTTTCCTGCTGAAGTCACATGTGTACACACACACACACTCACACTCTTACAACACGAGGGGAGGCTCCAACACACCTTGAGCAAGCTCTGCTTTTAAGTGTGTTTTTTTCTTTAAATATTTTAAAAATGCTTATAAATCAACTGATTGTGACAGCATGAAGCATGCAATGGAGCCAAACCTTAGTTTCAAAAGCACGTCTTATCTGTAGTGAACTTTGATGTGAAACTTGTTTAATCCATGGAGTAAATAACATGCTCAAGAGCTCAGAGCTAAGAAATATTTGATTCAATTTATTGTGCACGTATTGGCCTTGCGACATGATGAGATCTTGTCATACACTGCCTCAGGCTACCTCTGTGCATGGGCTACTTTGATAGACATAGATTGCTCCAAACTGGAACCAGTGCTAGTTGGAAAATAAATATCCTGTGCTCTAACAAAAAAAGGGGGAAAAAAAAGAGTATATTATCAGTGCAGCTCTGTTTAGTGTACATTATTTACACAACTTACTGCTTTACTATATATATATAGCACTTTTCTTCTAAAAATCCCTAAATGTGAGCCATTGATTGAATTAAGATTTCTGTTAAAACAAATGTGAATATTGATTATGTTAATTGGTCTGTAACTTTATGGATTTGATTGTTTTATTAATTCCTGATCTGTGCTGTTGACAATTGATTTAATTCCTCTAAGTTTGTCAATAGGGCTGTAGCAATACATAGATTTAGATCGATGTAACTTTAATGTTTGGGGGTAAGAAATCTACCTGCCTAAAGTTCATTTTTACTCAATCCCATACAAATTTATCTATTAGTGGTTATGAAATAACAAAAAATGTAATGTTTACTGGTGCTGAGCTTGTGCAACTCTCAACAGAGATGAGAAGGAAATTAAATGGCTCACACTTTAACTATTTCCATCATCAGCTCTGATGAAAAAATATTTGTTTAACTCCTTTTTACCACTTGCCGCTTGCAGTCTTATACACGAGTTACCTGCAGAAAACATTACTATGTTCACATTCAAAGGAGAAAACACAGCCTCATTGTTGTAATAAAATAATTAAACTGGTGGTTCAACAGGAACATTTTAGCCTTTTTAAAATTAATCTAATGTCCCAAGCCATCCAAAACAAAATTAAATGAGTTCACATGACCTTTTGTTCCCAGCTGAGCAACAACCCAGACAGTGGTTTCCAAAGAAATCAGATGTCGTCTGGATGAAGTGGCAGGATATTAGAGCGTCTTCTGCAGTTAAAACAGGATATTACAAATGGCCGTCATAATTTTAATCAGTCATCAGTGAGTCCCATCCAGGCAGAACTTTGCCTTAAAAAAACGACTTAAAGACTATGATTTTAAATGGGCAATCAAGACTTAAAATCTTTCTTTCAGCTCTAATATTCATGATGCTCACACACAGACTCTGAGCCAGCAGCCGACTGGGCACCAACAACACAACAAATAACTTCCGCTGCCAGGTCTGCTGCTGCGAAACAGACAAAATCCTGATGGATCTATTCACAGAGCATATTTATAGAGAATTATTTTCCTATCCTGTTCTTATCCACTATTAGAGTCTGATTAATCCATAAAAAGCATATCATGGAAGATAGTCAGACACAGCTTCACCCTTTTAAAGCTGCTTATTAACTGGCTCATCATTTTACAGCCAGTAAACATGATTTATTTAGCGATATTATCCAATAATACTCTCTTTTTCTTTACCAGTTGTGCATCAGCTTAAGATCTGTGATTAGAAGTGATTAGGCCAATATCGACTGGCTGGATTACTCCTGATACAGTGGCCGCAGGGATAATATCATTATGGATTACCTCGCTGGTTGATGCTAACAGGCACTGAGGGAAATCTCACCAAATCTACCGGCTATACAGAACGTCCATTAGCCAAATGAAACAAAATACTACAACCTCTGAAGCCAATTCACAGCTCACAGTAACAACACACAGCAGACTCCCAGAGCATTAGACTGGCTGACAGGCGTATCATAACAAGAACTGGCAGCCTTGTTCGTTAACCTGTGACCTGCTAATTCAGCTGGCTGGAAGAGGACAGCGTTTCTATCTAATCCTCATTTTGAAGACAGGTAGACTCAGGTCGAGAAAGTTTGCCGGGCTTTTACTGAATAATAAGTAGAGCCTGTCTGATATGGGATTCTTGAGTCTAAGAAATAAACCTGCTCAGCCTGCACGTGTTATAAGATTAGTTGAAATTATTATTTTAGAGACATTACAAGCAGTAGGCCTGCAGAGTGTTTCTTCCCCTCTGCTACGACTCCAAGTTTCCAGCAGCATGTAATGGCATTGTTTTACAACATGCAACTGTTAGAAAAATATTTCACACAGAACACCCCTCCTCCACTCCCTCCACTGGTTACTGGTGGCTGCACGGTTATGCTTCAAGACTCTAGCTCTGGCCTACTCTGCTGCTAATGGTTCAGGTCCTGCTTACATTCATGATCTTGCAAAACCCTACACCCCTGCCCATCCTCTCCGCTCTGCATCAGCCAAACAGCTGGCGACTCCCACCCTGCGAAGATCAACCTGCCTCAAAACCTCTTCCAGACTTTTCTCTGTTCTCGCACCCAAATGGTGGAATGAGCTCCCCACTGACATCAGGACCTCAGACAGCTTAGACATCTTCCGCCGCAGGCTGAAGACCTACCTCTTCCACCACCCAACTTAACTTAACCTCGGTTAAGTCATGGTCGCCTAATTTAAATTTTTATTTTTTTAAACGCTCTTCTTCTTAAACATATAGCACTCCTGTAGCGCGTTACAGTTGGGTCTTAAAAGTTATGTACTTATTTGGTTCCTGTGGTCTAAGGCTAGTACCATCAGGTTGAATGCACTTATTGTAAGTTGCTTTGGATAAAAGCGTCAGCTAAATTACATGTAATATAATGTAACGTAATGCTGACATTGACAAGGAATTGATAAGATCAAAGGCATACAATTCCAATTGGATCAGATCATTTGGAAGTTCTTCCAGGGTTCAACGTTAATGTTTATAAATCTACTTTTACTTGCCCCTATAGTAGAACCCGACCTGACATGGGATTTTTTAGGCCGATGCCAATACAGACTTAAGAGGGGGAAAATTCATCAATAACCGATTTGATGGCTGATATAGAAATGAGCTGGAATGAAAATAGACCTTTTTATGTGGATTGTGCACCAGTTTTCCCCACTCTGAAAATGTACCCAGAGAGCTACTTTCTCAAACATAAGACTTTAATAAATAATATTTTACAATTGTATATATTAAACAAAAAAATGTATGACATTACCTGTCAATTCTATAAATGCTAAAAAAAACATCTTTACTGTTCAGTTTTAGTCAAGTTCTGACTATTAAAAAAAAAATTAAAAAATGAGTGAATACCATTTCTAAATCATGACAAGCAACATTTTCTGCAATATATCTAATGATATATATATATATATACACTTTATATATATATATATATATATATATATATATATATATATACACACACACATTTTTTTCATTACGGCACATATCAGACAGCATACACACCAATAATCAGCCAATATCTGTCAACATTCAACAGATATATCTGTCTTGCTAATAATACACCTTTCTTATAAATAAAAAATCCGGTATGAATCCAAATAAACGCTTTTTGCCCAGAACAGAACAGCCATACTTCGGGGTTATCAATCAATCAATCAGCCTTCACTCACATCGTCCACAGTCGGTGTGAGATTTTATCTGTGCACATGCTGCACTGAACGTTCCATTACATAATCTGTCACAGTGATGCACTTCGTATAAAAAGTCTGTGGTTCGTCCGTTTGGTCAGTCCTGCTGCATCCTGTACTTCTTCTCTAGTTCTGGGAATAATAACTTAAAGCAAACAGTGGGCCAGACTTTCTCTACCTGCTCAATAGAAACCAAATATAATTCTTTTAAGCCTTTATTCGAGAAGTATTGCTTGACACTAAAGTGGCTGGGGAAATTTGGAAGTGAAGTCACTGCAGCAAATATACAAAAGTTAATTTCCTGCCTTCCTTCTGCAACATTTCCCCTGGTTGTTTTCTTTTCACATGTTTACTTGTAAGCTGCCATAGTTCTTAATTTAAAACCAACAATAAACAGGCTTTTTTTACCAACACATCTTCCAGACATTACAGCTTACATGAGAAGATGATTGCAACTTATTTATACATTTTATTTATTTATTTTCTTTCATTTTTAACAAGTACAATGTACATAGTTAGTTTGTAAAATATCTTTTTCAATGTATTTTAAGTCAAATCCAAGTAGGCTTACCTCTGTGAAAACAAAATATTTTAGAGCTGAAACAATAATGATCAATTCCTCTGCCAATAATTTTCCCGTTCACTAAATTAATTGTAATAATTCAGTTTAAATATGACATTTAAAATAGTGGAATTGGGGTTGTATTTGAGAGGCTGAAAACAGTATTTTCTGTCATTTTTTGCATGAAAATTAATTTTACAAATATAGCTAATCATAATAAATGACAATTATTTACCAATTGTTGCAGCCCTTTTCAGTTTGTCAATCGACAGAAAACAATTGGCCACTTTTTTTCATAAGTAATTCATTGATTGATTGATTTTTTTTTTCCAAGCATTCCAGCTTCTCAAGTGTGAGGATTTGCTGTTTTTTTTATTGTATGTGAATATCAACTGAACTTCTACTTAACTGCTAGTTGGGGAAAATAAGGTGCGTTGCGCTTTTTCTGACCAAATTAATAGATTTATTTTAGCATTAACATTTTTTTTTTATTATTAATTATTTAATTTATAATTTATAACAATCTTGTTCTTCTGCCAATCTGATGAGAAAAATAACTTTCCAAAGAATATCCTAGCATTATAATGAATTGAATGAAATGAATGATGCTCTGTAAGTGCCATAACCATCCTGAATAAAGCTGTGCAACTCTATAAACAATACACTGTGGCTCGAGACTCTCTGGTTGCTCTTATTCCTCATATTGAAAGGTATTTAGACGGTTAAGTACCTGGAGGCTCTTGTCTCTTTCACTTATCCCTGCCTGGATTAAGCTCCAGCATCAGCGCTGCCGTTATAGTAGACAGAACAAATCTTCTCAGAGTCCAATCAGCAAAATCAGAGGAAGCACCTTAATTTGATGTGATGGTAATAAGATTTACAGTGGGCTGTGGGGTGGAGAATAAAGCCAAGCAGAGTTACAAGAAGTGACGGCAGGGTCTCGGCTGAAGACACGATGGGAAGGTAGAAGAAGAAGTGTGTGTGGGACTATTTGAACTCATATGAGGTGGAAAAATCTGCCGTTGTCAGCACATGCAGGAAACACACCCTCTCATTTTCTCACACCTCAGCAAAAAATAAAACAGTACCTTGGAAAAAGTTTTTCAAACGTTAAACGGTTAAATGTTTCCACTGAAACACAGAGAAGTGAGGCAGCAGAGACACTGCTCTGCTTCGGGTCTCACATGACACTTGTTTGCAGAGTTCAGACAGTTTTCGGTCCAGTGCTGACCAGCCACTGGAGTTATTTACACCAGAGAGAGCACATTTCACTCCCATTATTGAGTTATTTAAAGAAAGGGGAAATGAGGGCTCTTATTAGGCTCTTTTGAAATGTTCATGGTGTCATTATAGAACGGCCAAGAGGTCAACTATTCAGAAAGAAAGCTGTGATTTAACTGAAGATTGTTCAGAAGCATAAACTGTTTTTAATTGGAACTTCTTTCTACAAAAAAAAGCTGGAAAACAAGTTGAATATAACTTTAGCAAATGTCCTGTTTTTATTGCTTTGAAATGCAAAAAACACTATTTACCTCCTAGTTTTAGAGATAAAGACATCATTCAGAAACTATAAAAATGGCTCATGTGACAGATGTTTTTCTGTGATTTTGGGTGAACTGAACCTTTAAAAGTGGGGATTGATGTCACAATTTGCAACATCTGGAAATAGCAAAGCCTCACGAGTACTACACTGTGACTTTCGCACGAAAGTCACAGCAAATATAGGTCCTCGTATCCCTAAAAAGCCTAGATTCAGCACAGGCTGTCCCAGTTATGCACCCCTCACAGCGACTTTCCTCGAAACCCAACTCCTCGGAGGACGTCCCCTGAAACTGTCAGTAACCACGATCTGTCACACTTCATCAAAAACCACAGCCAGCTGCAGCTCACTTAATGTGGACTTCTTGAGAGAGGAGAGATCTGTCTGATAAAGCAACACAAATCCATTTAGCACCTCCCTACCTTACAGTACATCCTGCCAGTCACTCGTGCATCACAACCACTTAAGGAAAATGAATGCTCAAACAGTTTATTCACAATTTATCTATTCCAATACATTTTTGGAGTTGTAATTAACAATTTATAGTGATTATGCATGCACAGACTCCATTAAAGATTTAGTCTTTGTCACAAAATAGCAATAAATACCTATCAAATCAACTTCTAATTGCTTATCTTTCCAAAATAAAAGTCCAAAACTAAGATATATTCAACTCACAACAACAAAAAGCAGAAAATCCTCAGATTACACAGGCGCAAGTTTGGTAGTCATGTCCGATATATGACATCATTGTCACATTTCTGCAAACAAACTAATCACTTTATTTATCAGGCAAGTAAACAATTGCATGGTGGTTTAAAGACTTGGTAAGTATGTTAAGTGATTTCACACCTCAGAAAAATCAGTGCTCCTATCCATCAACACTATAAAAGCAGCTCTACTGTGATTAATAGGCCTAGTCCAAATTCAAGCCACAAAGATTTATCTTGAATCTGCAAACCTCTAACAGAGGCACGTTTTTTTCTCACGCTCATTGTCATTTAATTGCATTCAAAAAGGTAAACTGACCTGTCACCTGCTTTGTGCTGCAACCTGACAGGTTCATGTTACTGCTGACAGCTAATCAACTTAACCGTCTGGAGTTCGTCTATTTATTGAAAATACACTGAGCATGTTTTATTTACAGTGATAACTTTATTTATATATCATATGAAGACAAGCTGAGAAAGCCAGTTGAAAGTGCAATCATAGGGGCTTTCACACAGTGTGCCATTTATGTTTCTAGACAATTATTAAATGTGAATTTTCTTTGTACTAAACTATTGCTATTTTAATTAACATGCAAATAGACATGTTGTTGATGTTTTTATAGTTATTTATTTATTTATTTCATTAGTTTCTGCTGTTTTTGTATGTATAAATAGTGAAAAAAAATGGTACATCTCCATAAAAACCTATGTCCTTTGGTTGTATTTTGGGTTCCTGGCAGCTTTATACTTGTAATTTAAATAAAATTGAAAAATCTGACTGATAGCCAAGCTTGTGTTGAGAAAAAGGAGCCATGCATGTGATGTAAGGACAGACTGAAAGAAGCTAAACAGAGACAGAAATGAATGTATAGGAAGTTGACAGATTTGAACCAAAATCTCCTGGACTTCAGAGGTTTAAACACACAATCCCAAATAAACCTATAACATTGCTATTTGCTGCTTAAAAGCAAAGTTATGGTCAAATAAATGCCCTAAATACGCATCTGTAATGTTTATTTTCTGATTATTTGATGATTCTACTTTAGCCAGTATTCCTACAGGGATTACTAGTTAACCTTACAGTTCCTGCTTGTTTGTACCCCATTCCTCTAAATTTAACTCACTATGGGGATACTTTTTGCCACTTTCAGTAAATGTTTTAAAGACTTACCTTTGAGTTAAATTCACGTTTGTAGTCCTAACATCAAGCTACAGCTCTGTTTCTGGGCGTGTGTCTTGAATTACGGGAGCTAATCTGCCGCTAACGTTAGCTAGCTAATTAGCTTCCCTGCTAAACATTCCTCGGTGTCCCAAACAAACACCTTCACCCACCTTCTTCTCTCCTGGCGTGGGACACTCCGTGGAAGAAAAAGGGGGACAACACGCTCCGTATGCTCCCAAGTGATGTTAAAATCCCTGTAAACTTTCCTGTCCACCGACCGCCGAGTGAAACTGGTTGTTTTACTTGTCAGGTTAGTCAGATAGCGGCGCTCCCGTGTCTCCTGGCCGGTGTGATCCACAGCAGTGCTCGCTCCCGTGGACTCACGCCTGATCTGACAACTTTGGCAACTACCTTTGAGCAAAGATCGTATGTTAAAGAGATGTATCACTCGTGTTTTTGCTAAAATAATCGCCTAAGTCTTTTTTTTTTTGTCAAAATTGTTTTCTTTGCCTAAATCAGCGGTTCCCAAACTTTTTTAGCCGTGGACCCCCTTCTATGTCCCAACCGGGTTGACGCACCCCAAATCCCCCACACCTTCAAAAAAAACAAAATGCAATAAGATTTTTTATAGCCATATTAAAGGTGGAGGATGATGACAGGCTCAGGATCAGAGGCAGAAAGCAGATCAGTTGGGAAAATGTTAATGTTGGGAAAATATTTTGAGCTGCGTTGAACAAAAATTGCAGCAAATTTAAATGAGCGTGGAGTGAACACAACCCCGTCATCATAACACAGGTTGGAAAAATGATACAAGAACAAGAAGATAACTTCTTCTACGCTTCATTAAAAGATCAAAACAAGCAAAAATGACCAAAGATGACACAAAATTATCAAAATAGACACAAATTGACCAAAAATACATGTAAAAATTACCAAACAACCAAAAAATAGATGCAAAAATGACCAAAATACATGCAAAAATGAACAAAAAATGACACAAAATTGAATAGCCTGTATTTATTAATTCATTAATGACACGTCTTTATTGTGTGGGGGAAAAAAAATTTAATTGTGTCTTTATCAGACCGCCATTACATTTTTCATCTCGCGCACCCCCTAGCAGCAGCTCACGCACCCCCAGGGGTCCACGCACCACACTTTGGGAATCCCTGGCCTAAATCATCTCCTCATGACGCCGGCCACCTATGGTAAAATCGCCCCCATCCTCAGTTGATCAGATCATGTGATTTTACCCCTTTAAGATAATGGCGTATGTCAAGTGTGTGACTTAAGCGGATTTATTATGCCTAAGTCAAAATAAAATGTGACTTAGGCAATTTTTTGAACATGCCTTTGTGACTTAAGCAAGATATGATAACACTTAATTTTGAAGGTGTCTACATAAGAGTGACATGAGCGTGTCATAAACATGACATGGGATGTGTCATGAACATTAATGACACTTTGAAGTAACATTAACGCTCATGATACTTGTCATGTCATGTTTCTGACAGGCTTGTGTGACTCTTATGTAGACACCTTCAAAATAAAGTGTTACCATATCTTGCTTAGGTCACAAAGGCATGTTCAAAAATTGCCTAAGTCATTTATTTCTCTTAAGTTACATAATTTACATACAGTGTTATTACTATGCCAATAGCCATCCTTTGTTAGATCATTTTTGAGTGAAATGATCAATAAATAAATATCATGTGTTACACTTTTGGTGAAGTTTTTTGTCCTATATATATACGCTGGACTTTATTTTCACTCCATTGCTCTAAATGGAGAAAAATATATAGGACTGATTTTTTATTTTTATTTTGCCGCCCAACTTGACTTCACATCATCTTTTAACATATTCATGAACTCATTAAGAGAGGCTCCGTCTGGAGTGGAAAAAGAGACAGAGTGAGACCTCTTGTCTAATTCTATATTCTTTGATCGGAGCCTTCAAGTGTTTCGGACCGCAAACGGGGATTCAGCGCCACCCGGCGGCCATAAACTGCACGTACAGCTCATTTCAAGACGCTCCAAACATCATTTAGTTTTGTTAAGATAAATACATCTAATGACAACTTTTCAACTATTTGTTTTACAGTTATTTCCCATTCATGTTTGTTCCAAGACTGTGAATGCATGATTATGACTTTTAATCATTTGATCACTCCACTTCCAAAGAAGATACATTTGTTTTAGTAATGTGTTTGAGAAGCCTAGCCATCAGCATTAGCCAGGTGTTCTGTCGGAAAATTCTACCTGTCCACATTAGCGGCTCTACGCTCTACGCATGCGTGGGAGCATGATTGATGAGGGGCATTAATCCATCGAAAGGTGCTAAATCCCTAAAATCTTAAATAAACAATAATGATAATGCATCAAAATATGCTTACAGTACACGCCCTTGTGTGTGATCAAAAGCATATAAAGAAGTCCTAAAGCTGACGGAAATGCAAGAAAACACGGAAGGTAGCTTTTTTTTTTGTAAACACCGGCTAATGGCAGAAATGTCCTGGTTCTGTCCAAAAATAACAAAATCATCCAGTATACACATCAAAAGCTAATTAACACTTTAAATATCTTTTGTTTACAAAAAAAGAAATGACAAAAATGACACTAGGTGGTTTTATGGAGTTGCCAGGCAAAGAGCAGGTCAGTGCGCTGCGCAAAAAAACTGTGGAGAAAAAATAATAATTTTGAGCCTTGGCTTTACCTGCGGGAACCAGTTGATTATTTTGGGTAGATAGCGGAAACGCCATTCAATATATATATATATAAACATGCCACCACGTTATTTGAAAAGTTCAACCTTAGATTTTTTTTGGAAAATATTGCACCGTATACTAAAAATAAATACCGTAACAATACTAGGCCTACTGGCACAAATTACAGGTGTACTGTTTGTATTTTACAACATGTAAAAAAGAAACAGTACAGGGATGTTTTTATTGTGTACGTTTTTTATTACGGCTGATTTTCAATCAGGGTAACTTGTAACTAAAGAGGACAGCTTCCTGAAATATTACTCATTGTCAATGTAAATAAAAACCAAATGTTCCATAAATCATAATTTAAAAAATGAGTTTGTCACTTTTGACAAAACTAGCAAACTTGAGCAGAGTAACTTACTTAAATATATATAAAAAACATTTTCATAATGTTATTAGTTACCAATTATTCATTGAGAATGTAACTACAATCATATTGCACTGGTTAAATATAATCTGGGTTTATTATGGTTATTTATTTTTTGTAATCTGATTTTGAGACCCTGATTCCACATAATCCACTAATACCCACCCTGCTACAGAACAGATTTACAATTATTAAATCAGGATTTAACATGAATTGAACCTCAATGCAGTATTTTATCTTCTGATATCTGTATGTTTTGTGTCTGTTATTTATCCCCATTTGTACTTGTACTATATCTAAACCCTGACAGAAGAGCTGTTGTCTCTTCATCAGACCTTTCTGGTTAAAGAAAGGATACATTTAAAAAAAAAAAAAGGTTTGGATATTCCTCTTCAGTCCAAATGTGTTGAACCACTAAAAAAGTATCAAACCAAATGTACATAGAAATACAATAGTTTTCTTAAGATTAACAGTATCAGATTTCAGAAAATACACTTTAACCTCAGTACCAGTTCAGCATTAAAGGTCTTAAATGATGCCGACAAATGCAAGGAGAGATGCACGTTTTCTCATAATTATTTAATCACACATACATTTACATCATGCAATCAATCCAAAACTGTGATCTCATGAACTTCCCATCTCCGTCCATATCAGAGCCCTGCTATTTGTGCCCCAGTTCTCCAGGAATGATCCAGTACTTTGTCCACTGATGGATCCTCAAAACTGTCCTTTAAAAATTGACCAACTATTACACAGTAATAAAAAAGTGGCTACACTTTAATTTAGAATCATTGCAAAAATCCAATTGAGGTAAACACCTGTTTATATTCTTTGCTGTTTTATTAACAATTTTCCCCATTACATATCCAGTTTTGGTGGAAGGTCAAAGGATAAACATTTTGAGGTCCATGCTGCAAAGTCTTAACTAATCTAGAAGATTACACAGAGGGAATAAAACGTCTCGATAGACACCAAACACTGTCCTGTCATAGATACATGGGAGCTACTCCTCCCTGCAGCTTGCAGAAAGCAATTATTACTCCTTAAATTATTTGCCAGTTCCATTTACAGGGCTTTGGAAACGTCTCCCTCCTCCAGTCAAAAACAGCCACATAATGGAGTGTTTGTTGTTTTTTTCTGAGTGCAGGTATTGTGAAGAAGTGCTAATATTAAACCCAACTTTCCTGTTACAAGATGACAAGTTTTAGTGTGACATCTTGAGCGAGAAAGTTGAAATCCTCCCCCCTTTTCAAGCTAGATTTGTTCAACTAATCTCAGCCGAAAACATAGAAAGTTTCTTTAATCTGTATTTCTCAAAAGCTTATTTAAACATCTACTACTTAAACTGCACTGGACAGGGACGACAGGTAGTTCACCGTCTAGTACAAAAGTAGATATTTACCTTAGAATGTGGTCCAGAAAAACTGTTATATCAGCTTTTCAGAAATGGCGATTAAAGAAAAAGTTTGTTGAGAAAATACGCTACGAACCAAAATTAGCGAAACAGAAGCCAACAAGGAAGAGGGGCAGGACTTTTGACTCCATGTGGCAGGATAATCGCTGCAAGCACACCCTAATCACACCTGCCAGTTGACTGATATACAGTGTATTTTACAGTATATTGCACTTGCACTAGATGTTAGTGTTCTCACGCTGGGGTTACAATCACAACAAGCTCTTTGCCAATGCAGTGGGGCTTCACAGGGTTTAAAAAAACAAAAACAAGCTGTGATGGGAATTAAAACACAACAAAAAGACAATAAAACACAAAATAAATCCTACACCCCGACTAGATTTAGTTAAATAAAACCCTCCTACAGATGATGACAGAAGATTGTTGTGCAATTTTAAGACCCTGCTCTCCTGACTGGCTGATCAGCGGCAAGGGTCCGACGCATCGACTGACACCCCCGCCCAACACACCCCTTCAAATTATGCATCTATACGATCTATGGAAACAATGAAAGAGATACAGTACATTAAACCCAGCATTGCTTTTTCTGCAAATTTACAACCAAATACGGATACTGACATCACAGGTTCTAAATCTCTAAGAAAAAAAAAGTGTGAGGGGAGGGAGGACCAAAAAAACAACTGAGGCGAGGCACCCTTGAAAAGAAAATGATACGGCAGGAAACAGTTACAGCTAAAAAAAAAAAAAAAAAAAAGAAAATAGGTCCTGGAGATGAGTGACCCAGCTAGGACAGGACAAGCATTGTGTGGTGTGCTATCTCAGTCTATATGCCTGCAGACTATGTGCTCCAATGTGCAGAGAGATATAAATAGCGCCCATTAAAACAGCATTTACCACTGAGAGAAGTAAAAACAGTACATTTAGCTACTTAGCATAGGCTATGCTAAAAAGGTGGAAGTTTGTTGTGTTAACCGGATCATTCTCTTCCTTCCTACTACATTCCTTACATCCTTCTCATGAAGTCACCAATAACGAGTATAGGTTTTATTTTTAACTTAATGATAAAAACAATTGGCCTCCACAGGTATTTAGTTAAATACATCTACAGTACACTGTCGCACGTCGTGGCTTTATATTTATTTTATCCTTCTTTTTAGCCGTTCCCCTTGCTGTCTCCCTCGTTTTCTCTCGCTCTCTCCGGGGGAAGCATGTGCAGTAGTGCCAATTTTACATCTGTACAAGACCGGACAGAACAGTAGTGCTCGACGCCATCTAGTCAATTCAAAACCATACAGTTTTTTTGTATTTTTTTCCCTTAAAGTAGCATGTAAAATCTATTCAGAGAAAAGTGTGGTTAACAACCAATAATAGTAATGATGAAATGTACAGAGGTTAGCCTATTGGGTCAAGCTATTTCTCGTGGTAGGGTCTCTGTTTTTGTCTTTTTTTGTGTGTTTTTATTCGTTTGTTTTTATTTTTTCTGGATCTTGCTACCCTTTTACATTCAGCATGGCACAGTGCAGAACTACTCGCACGACGACGACGGATGACGACAGACTGTGCAAAACAAAAACGAAACCGAAGCTCTACACATTTTGAGGTGTTGGCTGGTTTCGCTCGCCGAGGCTGCGCTCCAGACTGCGTTTGGTTCGGTGGATAACAATATTATCTTGCCTTTTGTAAATTATTTTTTTTTATTATATCCAGTACGAGAAAAAGAGATAAGTCATGATGAGAATTAGGGGAAGTGGGGGGAGTGGGTGGAGGTGAGGGGGGCTTGGAGCTGTACAGGCCAGGAATATTTATATATATATATTTATAATTCAGAAACTCCTTCGTGGCTCCAAAGCAGCGACGAGGAGCCTGTTCGCTGTAATGGAATGACAGGTTGTCGGGGTGGGCGGGGGGTGATATTGGCTTCTTCTGTGGTGTTGTCCTTCTGTCCCGCTGCTCTTCAGCTGCAGATAAACAGAAAGAAAAGATGTTGTTGGTGAATGTCACACAGTTTCTGCAATTACAACTGCTACTATCCATCAAGACAAGTCAAACTCATTTTAGTTCACGCAAACAAGAAGGTAGATTTTTCATTCGTGCGTCTGCTGAGTCACAATCAAGGAAAATCTGATTATCACAAAGTAAACTAAAAGCTGGATTCCAAATTGATTAAAGAAATACTTTGTAATGATGTTGTCCTATTTGTGGTATGAACTGAATCTCTCCATTTATTGAATCTTATTCATATATTTTTTTAAGTTTATGGCTTTTAATAATGGAGTAAAACTTCACTTTTCAACTTCTAAACCAAAATTAGCATCCCAATTAATATGACAATGTGAAATACAGAGTCTATGTATATGAATAAAGGTATTATATATTAATTTGGCTCCTTCACTCTGTAGTCACCAGATGCGGTCCACTAAAAAAACATGTAACTGAAGATAGGGAAGCTATGTGTGGTTTTATTATATCTTTAGAGATTTCTTGTAAGATGTTATGACATGTGGCCTTAATTGGATGGATCATAGTGAAGATACAGACTAAAAAAACACAGAAATAAAGACAGTGTGGCAGCGTGACTTCTAACAAAGTCTTCCATCCAGAAACGCAGTTAGGACATTAATGAAGATAATTCATCATACGGAAACCTACAGTATTAAATGCTTCTCTTGGTTCTTTGCGATCACCTAAGCTGTCATTTTAATGTTTCCATACTTCATCTCGTTATCTGGCTGAAAAGAAAGAGCGGTGTTATTCTTACTTTTTGTCTGGCTTGCTGCCAGCAGTGCCCCCTCCCCTGATGGACACCGTCTGGCTGTTCTGGTAGAAGCCTCCTCCGCTGCGGTTGATGTTGGGGTGGGTGGGAGACGCCACCGGCTGCTGCCCGGGCCGGATGGGCTTGGCTGTGGAGAGGAGAAAGAGGGGTTTGAGGACAGGCCGTTTCAGATGAACAGATGATGTTTTAGCACTGTCAGGGAAATTTGCATTTCATTGTCGACAAAACGCAAATTAGACCGCGATCTCCTGTCAATCTAATGAGAAAACAACTTCTATTCAAGTAAGTGGTTGAGAATTTTAACAAAAACATCAGCTCTTACAAAGCTTCTGGTTTGCCGTTTTCAATTATACTCCAGTCTTGTCATTTCAAGTTAAAAAAAAAACCAATTTACTCCTCGGTTACTTCTCCACTCATAAAAACAAATTTTGGGACCAAGTCACTTCTGAATGTGGCTAGAAAGAAGAAATGTGCAATAACGTAAATGATCTGTATCATAGTGGAATGACAGGAATGTTTCTACTGACCGATCTGGGCCGAATGCCCCCTCCTGGCCATGTTCTTGGCCCTGACGGCCTCCTTGATGCGGTCCACCTCCTGCTGGTAGCGCTTGCGGTCGCGTGCGGCGTTCTCCTTGGCCTCCTTCAGAGCAGACTCCAGGGCCTTGACCCGTTCAGCTGTAGCACGAAGACGTTTTTCCAGTTTAGGAAGCTCACAGCGCAGGTCTGCATTGTCACGTACCAGCTGTGGGACAGGTTGCATCGTGTTAAAATCACTTCTTTTATCTACCATTCAACGTTAACCCATAGGTGGGGAAGCATGATTAAGCAAAGATAATGACAGCTAGGACAATATTGTAGAACAAACTGAAATAAAAAGGCAGAGAGTACGATGAATAGAGAGCAGCAAGAAGAATAGGGAAGGAGATCAGTCAGAGAAGGGTAATGTGACAGTGATAATCTGGAAGCTTTATTCAAATCCTACCTGTTTGTGAACCTTGGTGAGCTGTTCAAGATTGTTCTCAAGAAAGGAGATTTTCTGTTTCTGTGCAGCGCTGCCGCCTGTGTCGTCGGAGTCCATCTCAGCGCTCTGGATGATGAATAATACACACGCATTAAAACTTAAATAATCACAGCATTAAAATCCTTTAATCCACTTATAGCGCTTCAGTCATCCTAATTTTGTTGTCATGCTTCTAAAATTATGACTTTGACAAAAATAGCCCGCCTAAATATCTCCAAACTGATACTGAAACATTACCACAGCAAAAACATAAAACATTAGAAAAACTACTGGAATAAAATATGACAGAAACATCTTTACGATACAATAATCTGATGTCCTCTAAACCTTCTTTGACAGTTAACTTCAGATTTTCAACCTGGTGTCACTTACTAAACAGTGTTTAATATGACTTTTTGCAAAACAGCGCCCCCACCAGTGCATTAGTAACAGTTCAGGATGGGAGTGGTACTGCAGCACAAAAGACAGCACAGACACTGTCCCAAACCAAAACCCACAAAATAATAAATGCAGATGATGTTCTGTAAAAAGTTTATGAGGGAAAAACTGGAAAAATCACCACATTGAGACAACTCATAGGAAAAAGCCCCGGCTCTTAACTTAAAGTCAGCTTCTGGTAGTAATAAACTTTGGTTTAGTGTTCTTTTAACAGTACAGTATTGTAATACCTTTCCAGTATCAGACACTTCATCCTAACATTATTGCTCTTTGATGAGAAAATGACACAGTAGTTCTGCCTCTATTATGCACTTGATGCTGAACAAATTCCACTATATGCAATTAAAGATATTTTCTTGTCAACCGACGATGGACATCTATAATCATAGTATTTACCTTTTTCACTCTGGTAGCCAAATCCTGGACAAAGAGCTTCCTCAAATTGTGCAGAGTCTGCAGTTCCTTTGCCTTGAATGGAAAAAAGACAATTAATATCAGGAAAAATAGCTTGAGTAAGATGATTTGAACAAAGTGAAATAGTCATTTTTTAATCTGAGAATTGAAGATATCAGCAGCAGACATACATTTAGATCAAACAAACTCAAGATTGAATTTACTGGCAATACTAGCAGGAGGAAAAACAACTTTTTAAAAGAATTGGAGTGGGAATTACTGGTTTGATGTTTGTTTCTCTGATTTCTCCCTTTTGGCATTCTGATTAAAGAAATACTTCTACTACAAATATTTGATACAAACATGAACATGATGATGGACGTTAGGGTATGATCAGTGTAGGGTTGTGTGTAGTGTTTCATTATTGTGTTTTTCTTAATTTCTGTATTGACTTTTGTCTTATCTGTTGTATAACTTGAATCTCTCTATTTCTTAAATCTTACTTCTAATTCACACAGGGTCTGTCAACTCTCAACATTTTTAGAAGAAATTTCACAAGACCCACAATAAGAGCTTTTTATCGTTAGTTGATTGAGATGAACTCACCACTGTCTCCTCTAGACCCTTCAGGTCCTGTCTGGCTTGCTCCCTTCTGTCCTGCATCACACTGAAAACAAAAACAACAATTCATCATTTCACAATTTTAAACACACATTCCATGTGTCCTAGTTTATTTCAAAGAATTTATAAATGAAGGAAGGGTCTGTCCCAAGCCAGCAGTATGTTACATGTATTTGAGGATCTCTGTTATCAATAACTGACCAGAAATTAAAATAGAAATTATATTTAATGGTACTGAGGAGGGCTAACGTTAGCTAGCTCTATCCATGGTTTCTTTCATTTTCCGAAGGTTGGGCTAAAAGTAAAATATATGTGCCTCTGTAAATGTGGACCGTCATTAAGCGTCAAGGACTTGTTAGTTATTATTTACTTGTCAAGTTATGTTAGTATTAGCACCGTGTTTAGCAAATATTCTCCAGCAACATGTCTGTTGAGACATTCAACATTCATCAGGAAAAAAAATATTGTTAGTGAGAAATAATCATTGTGAAGGTGTAAAACAAACAGAATGGGAGCTTCTGTGTTGGTGGGTGACAGCGGATGTTGTATGCAAACGTTGTCATGACTTATTTGTGTGCAAGCTAATAATAGAGTCTGGATGACCAGTACAAAAGTAAGTCATTGAGGCAAACTGCAGGGCATTACAGCACACAATTAAGTCCTAGTTAAGGATATTTACCTGATTCTCACAAGCTGTATCATTGAGTCAGGTCAGTTATAGTCAGAGCTATTAATAAATTGATTTGGTTATAACTGCAGATTGGTTAGTGATAACAGGTCAGATCTGCCCTCACTGGTCATGTATTGGCGTGTTTGATAAAAACATACGTGAGCTCATGCAGTTTGCGGCTCTTCTCCTGGTCGGTGGATTTGAGTTTCTCGTGCTCCACTCTGAGCCTCTCCTGCTCCAACATGATCTTCTGGTTCAGACTGGAAGAGACAATAGAGTGTCAGGTTAATATGAGCCTACTGACTGAATCTGTATAACTGTATAAACGGCAAGTATTCTTTATCGCAATAACATTTGGAATAAAAAATATTTTTAGCTACGTATTTTTTTAAATCTCATAACTACATCAAAATCTCATCATGAAGCATTTCCTTCCTAATGAAGCAAAGACTGAAACCAGAAATGTGAGTCTTACTCCTGCAGCTCAGTGATGAGTTTCTCCTTGTTGTCCAGCTCGTCTCTTAGGCTGCTGATCTGCTTCTGATGAGCTTCACGGTGGGAGTGGATCTGCTTCTCCACCGCTTCCTGAACACACACAAACAAACATTTGCGTACAATTTGTTTGACATACTGTTAGTTGACAACTCCAACATTTACACTTTCCAGCTTCTTTATACCTTGTTTGTGGTAAAAGATCTACACAAAGCGTTTATATTTAGAAACAATTTTCTGCAAGTCAAAGTTTAAAATGCTGATGGCAACAAGACAGAAATGTTGAGTAGTGTTCACATATGGCAGCTGTTTAATGGGACTGGGGAACATACCTTGACTTCATTTGCAGTCTGGATCTCATTCTCTTTCTCCATAGCATGAACTTTCTCTGTAAAACATAAAACACAGGATTCATTGTCATGAGATGGAGTAGAGCGAGTCTGTGTTCACTGAACCCTAAAAATATGAAAATTAGTTAGTTGAGTTGGGTTTTGTTTCCACTTCAGTGTGTCTGTTATGTACATAATTATTGCCACCACTGCTTCATAATTTTATGAAATGTCATGGAGTTGCAATTACACGACTCTGCAGTGCTGTACGCTCCATTGAACTCAAAGGAAAGGTCGTCCGCTCTCTCTCCACTTTGTGGATGAGCGACTGGAAGAGTGACAGTATGTCAATCACTCGCGAAGTCATGACAACCAAATAAACAAAAGCACAAAAACAGAATTTTCCTCTAATGCAAAGTGGCAAAAGCATAGACGGCAACGTTCCAAAGGAAATTGTGCTCATGCGTGACCCCGCAAAATATGACAGCTAAAGTAATGTGGAAAAAAAGGATATGGATCTGTAGCACTGAATTTGATGAATTTACCCTTTATCAGACTACAAATGAGACACAAATTAGCAAGCTAGAGCACTCTGTGGTTGCTCTGCCTCATTCCCCACTGCTAGGATACTTCGCTGGGAGCTAAGTGGACGGCAGCTCTGGAGACGGACCCTTAGTTAGAAGCTGTAGCAACTCAAATTCAGCCAGCACAAACCCGGCATGGTCGGTTCAAGGCTTATTTCACAATGAGTCTGGGACAGTTTTGCTGCTCAATTCACCTGATCGGACAGTGGATAAAGAGTGCATGATGTCAGGTGCTTTTTTTTCTTGGGCACAGTTTCTTTTTTTTTTTATCGCTTGCTCTGATCTGCCATGTTCTGAACACTATAAACTAGATACGGTAGATTAATACTTGAGGATCAGGAACCAATGACTGGAACTATAAATCTTGTGTTATAACCAATCCAAAGTTCTTAAAAAAATGGAGCTTTGTAACTACTCAGAAACAGTTATTGAAATCCAACTGTGGACAGGCTTTTGGGTTCGATAGATATTGTGAGGTTTAAGTTCCTGACAGGCGATTTAACTTTTATACCACAGCTCCTGTTATGATTTAACTGCCTCCAGCAGTATTTAAAGGGACTGGAAGTGATTGCTGGTGCTTCATCTCATGCTCTGCCCTCTAACAGCGACATACCCTGAGCGCTGATCTTGACAAGTTCCTCATTGAGAGAGTCCACATTCTCCTCCAGCTGCCTCTTCTTCTGCTCCACGTTCTGCAGGTACTCAGTCAGGGACTTGATTTTAGCCTCGTGCTGGAGAGAGAAGAAATAATACAGATGTTTATGCATACGATTCCTTATGAGGATTAAGAAAGCGGAAGTCTTTTTTTTTTTATATTCACACAATTTTGTACACACTTGTGAGATGCGCAGCTGGCAGGCAGCCAGCTCCTTCTCGTTCTCGTCCATCTTCTTGTTGCTCTCTGACTGGGTGCCCTCCAGCTGCTTGCAGCGTTTCACCATGGTCTTCACTTCTGACTTCATCTTGCTGATGTACAGACGGGCCACAGTGAACTCCTCATCTATCAGGCCGCTGCCCTCATGTTGCTGGAAGTGCAGAAGAGGAAAGATGACCACATGGAGGAAACAGAGTTGAAGAGACAGAAGAAAGAACCAGGTGTTCATGCATACAATATCTGAATATGTATCATGATGGTCACTGGGCCTTAAAATATTTTTATATCACTACAACATCCTGTAAAATGATTTTATCTCATCATCCAAAACAATTCCTTCTTCTTTCCCTAGATTCTGATGTTGCTAATGACACACACAAGCCCTGGCAGTACCTTGATGTCATTGCTGCCTACTGCGATGCCAATCTCGGCGAGGTCTTTGAGCAGTGAAGACATCATCTCAGTCACCCTCTTCTTCTGGTGGTTGGACATCTCCTTCAGCTTCTGGAGCTCAGAGTCCAGAGACGACAGGATGGACTGCAGGAGGACAGAGATATGTTCAAATAAATGTTTTCAATGGCAACAGAAATGGAAATTACATTTTGGGAGCAGAGAACAGTGTAGAGTCTAACTTTAACTACTTCTTTTGTTTCACATACTTATGATGTTCATGAAGTTACATTTCTCCAAAGATTCTCATTTTAAGTTCCACTTAGAATTAAAAAGTTAAATTTTCCTTTGTTCCAAGTGTAATAAACACGCTTAATTTCCACTGAGCATTGTGTTGTCACATGTTTTCTCCAACAGAGCGCTGGAAAAATAAAAACATCTGTCTTTTATCACCTACAGACGGCTGACAGCAAACAGGTGAAATATGTAGAACTACTTCTCCAAAGATAACTTTATAGTTGACAAATTAATAGATGTATCTATGTACAATGTAGATGTATTATACAATAATGTATAATAACGTTATACAATACGTTAACGACAAATACGATTGTTTGCTGTTACCGTTAATGTCTCATGTCCTCTCTTATGTTGTGTTTCTGGACTAAATTAAGTTTTGAGAGACAATAAAGACCTGAATTGAACGGTTTTGTGATTAATGTAAGTGAGGTTTCCTCTTATATAAATCTATCATGTTGTGCATCATGAATGAATGGAATAAAACCAACCACTGAATGACTTTAAATTGTGAAAGGACCTGTAGCAGCAGTAAATGTGTGCATGCAAGTCTGCGTGTGTGTCTGTAGTTGTTTTCATCCCTGCAGGTTGTAATTATAGTGTTGCGTGCTGCATATTAACATAGCCCACACGAAGGACAAACAAAAGGCATATGACTGAATTAAAGCATCACAGTGACTTTGGTCTTGCTGATATCTGTCCCCAGCTCACCGATTTCTGGCTAAGCTCCTCGCTGATGGCCTCGAACTCCTTGGTCTTATCCTCCACCTCCTGGCTCTTCTGGTCATAGTTGACGGCCAGCTCCTCCAGAGCCTGCAGCACCTCCTTCACCTCGTCCTTGGAGGCCTCGTTCTCTGCCTGCAAGCGGTTCAGCTCCGCCTGGAGGTTCTCGTGATCGCGGCGGGAGGAGGCTAGAAGCTGCGAGCGGGGGGAGAGAAGTGTAATTATGTTTTCAAATGCACTGGGGACACAGGAATTACTTTCATGTTTGTTTGTTTGTGTTTGTTACAATAAAGACGTGGAAGAGATTTGCATTTTTGATCTGTTATCAAACAAAAGCTTTCCTCCCTGCTGACCTTTTTTTTTTTATTTGATAGACAGATGTATGCATCTGTTCTTACAATAGGAACCTCATTTAAACAAGGACTTTCATACAGGCTTGGACTGTAGTATAAAGTGTGCAAAAAAAGCTTGCTACTAAAAAAGATTAAATAACAAATAAACTACCAGACAAAATTAGCATATTAGCAACTCCCACTATAATTAAGGGATTGTAGTCCTACGTGAGACAACAGGAAAGGAGTAAGTATAATACAAATACAACCTGACAGCTGTTATAGCTTTCTGTGTTACCTCACACCTCTGAAACTACAAAGATCAAGAGTTCACGCTGCACCTGCGCCTCCCCTCCACCTGCTGGACCTCCACTACTCACCTCATCCTGGTCCAGCATCTGCTGCTTCAGCTTCTCAGCCAGCTGGCTCTGCTGGTTGATTTCCTCATCCTGGTAAAGTAAGGAGACACATAGCGACATTAGCATTCACATCAAGCACCACAGGTATTACTGGAAATTATAAACCGCTGACGAATTTAAAAAAGTGCTGAAAAAAATAAAAAGGAACGCCGTTTTTATTTGCTTTCTCTTTTGAAATATCTGAATTTGTTTAGAAGAAATAGTGACACACACACACATATATATATAACAGCCAGGTGAATGAAAGAAAATGTTATTAAATAAAAATAAATGTGAAAGTCTCTGAAAGAAACATCAAAGTCCCCCTCTCTCTTCAGGCTCTAGCATCAATGAGTTTTGTGAGACCAGCCAGCGGGACATCTAACAGTAGGGGACCTCTATGGATTAACATTTACTTAAGAGAAATTTTAAGAATAATCTCCACATCTGTGAGCAAACGAGCCTAAGACCAACAGCAACAGTTGCCTTACTTCTCTCTGATATTATTTAAAGATGAATTGAATGGAAACCAGGAGGCTTGAGGCAGAAGAATATCTGAAGGACTCAATCTTGTTAATCACTCTTTAGTTACCTCGGTATGACATTATTCAGAGAGGTTTCCCTTCAACCTACAACACTTTCAGTGTTTGCAGATTTTATGCTGAAATACACTATTACATACTATTGTTTCAATGAGTCAGGAGTGTATAAAACCTAATGTTCCAAGACTACAAAGCCACATTTACCCATTCATACATCCTGCCCTCACTCACCTTATCATCCAGCTGTTTGTAAAGTTTGGCCAGCTCAGCCTCACACTTGTCCTTCTCCACGTCTGTGAGACGAACACCCGGCACATTGGGTGTGGAGACCTGCTTTTCGTTGATTATGTTGTCCAGGGCCTGCACCTCGGCGTTAGCCTTCTCCTTGTCAAACTGCTCCTCGACTGGCACACTCTCACCTGGGGTATGAGACACACACACGTTAAGTTTGCATCCGTTAATAGGTTTAGATAAACAAATAATGTAGAGCAAAACCAGCCCTTTAAATTAAATGCAGTGAGCAGACTGTAACCAGTAAAAATGACCATCACACCAATGTATTGGTGTATTACACATACAGAGAGGAGTACTTTCCTGTAGTAAGAATGTATGACAAAATATTTTGCAACCTACATTGGAACCTAAACTGCAGAATCTGGATAAAACAGGTTGTGTAGCATTGTTTCATGACACAATAAAATAAGTTACAGTCTACATCCTCACCATTCCTCCAGCGGTTGAGCTCGTTCTCCAGCCAGTTGACGGTGTTCCTCAGGGTCTTATTCTTCTCCTTCTCTCTCTCATATTTCTGCTTCCACTGCTCTGCCGTCAGCTCAACGTTGACAGTGACCGTGTTCTTAATGGTCTTTGCTCTGGAGGAAGAAATAAACAGGTTTTGTTTCACTGAAAAGGAATCTAATAAGGACATTTTATGCTCCTTTATTCCTTAAAAAAAAAAAGGGACATGATGTATCAGCAACCAAACATGGACTGGACCAACTGTGATAATAATTATTAAATGATTATTATGTATTTGTTTGTTTAGTTTTTTTAATTAAAAAGTTGCATTATGTAACATTTAAAGGGTTAAAAGTTAAAATACCATTAATTTATATTATTTATATAGCAGTTTTAGGGATTTTTTTGTCCTCTGAGGTAACAGTGTTTTTGTTTATATTTGACACTGCACAAAAAATAAAAATCTAACTTGCTTAACATTGACATATACCACACTGTGAAAAAAAGTCTGAAAATGAATGGATATTTGCTTATTACAATCAGGAGTGATGTTGTGATGTTAAAAAAAACAACTCTGCGATGGAAGAAAATAACAATATATCATTTTATAGTAGGTTTTTTTACGATGAAATGTTTGCCTTTGAAGGACACCAGAGCAACTTTTTGAAGACTGCATTTTTTCCATAGGGATCTCAATTCAAATATATTTATATAATAACAGAAGAAGTTACATAAAGCAGCAGCGGGGTTTGTTTTCAATGGCCTACCAACCTTTGTCCGAACATGAGGGTGGATTTGGTTTCGGCCTCGTTATAGGAGGAAGGCGAGCAGCAGATGACAATGGTGGTTCGACAGTTACCACCCAGCGAGTCCTGCAGGATACGGGTCATCTTGCTGTCTCGGTATGGGATGTAGGCCTGGTATACACAGGAAAATATACAATATGAGAAGAACATAAATTGACATAGTGCAGTGGAAAATCTAAAAAGACATGCTTGACCATCACTTTTCTCTATCCATCATTAAAAAGTAAAAATAATGACAAAGTGAATTTTGACTGAGACATATCACCACGTTACAGAGACCCTTGATTTGAAATGCAAACACTCTACATGACAAACCCCAGAATTAGGCAGAGGAAAAAAATATATCTTTGTTAGGATAATACACTTAAACATTCTGAAACTGAAGAAGAGGCCTGTGATGCCAACAGGATTCAATGTCTCCAGTTACAGTTAATCAGTTCAATAAAAAACAAAGCTGAAGTGCAATGCTAACTTGATATATTATTAGTATGGATACAAACAGCTAAGCTGCAGCACTGTGCTGTAAATCTTTAGACACCAGGATGCTCGTCAGGAGAGAGACATCTCTGTACAATAGTTCACTTGTTTGGGACCATCACAGGCTGTCCGCCCCAGGTTGTTTACAGAGCGAAGGAGCCAAAGAACAAACCAATTGTTGATCAAAGTGAGAGTGTGAAATCACTAAGAACCAACTGAAGCAAAACATTGCTGGGAGGTAAGTTTTTATCTGCTTGTGTTATGATTGCAGCACAAAGGACCTGTAGATGGTGTAAAATGGTACTTTCACAGTAAGATCACTGAAAAAGATGAAGGTTTTCCAGATGCACCTGCTCTGGGCTGTGCAGCTGCTAAACTATACACTTTCCTTCTGTTTTCTACATTAACAGTAATGTGTGTCACTTCAAAATGCTATAAAAAATTTGGGGGGAAAAATCATCACCTGAGGTTATATAAGATCCAACATTTTTGGTGCTGGATAAGCTTGACGATAGGAAACACAAATTTAGGGTCATTATTTCCTGAAGCAAAGATTAAAGCTTAACTGACAAGACAGTTAACTGTGCCACAAGAACTCAATTAGGAAACACATTAGATCGTTCACTTAACTTACAATGCAAATTAAAAGACCAAAATCCACAGAACAACACCACCATAATACACTCAACTAATGGATCTCCTTCAGCCCAGTTCACACTACAGTGAAGAAGTTTAGCTCGAGATCAGAGACAAATTAGCATTGGCTCAGTGCTTGCAAATGAGTGGATGAAAGCAATAGGAACTTTACTTTATATGTTGCATTTATAGCATCAACAAAAGTCAGTGTTTCCCCTACATTCATTCAGCAGCTATGCACCACAGCTACAGATTTATGAGGGTTGCAGCTAAAATTTCACAAGGTCATATCATCCGCTCTTGTGTACAGCTGAAGAACATGGGGTGCAGACGCAGTATGGCTGCAACAAGTCTGCCGCAGCAGAGCATGTCCGTTATAATCAACAGAAGCTGCTAAACTGACTATCGAAGCAGCACTTTCCCGTGTAGGCAACGTGCTGCACATACAGACAAGAAGGGAGGAGAAACAAGATAATCTCTGTAAGCAGACTTGGTAGTAAACAACCGCTAAAGACCCGCTTGTGTGCTAATAGACTCTGTGTGTTCATGTCCTTAGCTGAGCTATTTTTGAAGTCTTTTGGAAGTAACAGAAGTATTTCTGTAGCTCCATTGCGTATTATGTGAAGGGGGATGCAATGGACTCAGTTTAAAAAATAACTTAGCCTTTTAAATTATGCATTGTTTGTCAGAAACTGGTCAAGTCATAACTGAGGAGGCTATTTGACGTTGTGTGCTCCGATTATTTTGGCAAGCAGTTAACACACAAGCAGATTTTGTTGACTGAAAACTCAGTGGGTGGATGTAATTAATGCCGAATTGGGAATTGTAACAACATTGAAAGTCATGTATTGAGAACTGAGCATTGTTTTGGATCCTAAGTGCATTTCCTAACAAGACCCGCCCCTGTGAGGCTAGGATTGGTCCGGTTGGTGCCTTACGTCCTTGTGGCTTAACATTAATGTCACTCATTAGTTTTGCTAACTTTCGGGTAACCGTTACTTTTCGGTTAGGGTCAAGTGTGGTAAGCGGTAAGTGTAAGGAGGAAATGTAGTGGGATCCATAAGAACGTGTGAACCGAGCATTAATTTAACCAACAGATTAAAATAAATAATCCCAAAGAGATCTGAAATAAAGTTACTGACCGTTCCTTCAGCCAGAGCAGAGATGACGTTTCCCAAGGAAGACAGAGACTTGTTGATGTTCTTGGCTTCATCAAGCACAGCTCCCTCTGCTCCTGTTTTACTGACCTGATAATCACAAACAACAAATCCAACAAGGTCTCAGTGTTTGAGAACACACTTTAATCTGAACCCAACCCAAGTCAAAAGAAAATATATGGATCCCAATACTTTATCACTAAATAATAAATATGCCAAAGCCCAAAAAATCTACTACTATGTATAAAGGTTTTCTGTACCTTTTCACTGCCAGCCAGATCCACCAGGTAAAGTTTGCCGCTGAGCTTCTGCTCTGTTTGAGTGTTTTCCTGTTTGACGTTTATCAGGAAGATACTGTGACTCCTGGAGCTGTGCTCGTTCATGTCTACAGGAGAAACGATACCCGCGTGGTTAAAACGTATCAGGATAACAGCAAAAATTACTGTGAATGGATTTGTGACAGACTACAAGATATCAGGGTTACGTACTTGTAACTGCTACATGTCTGTTTGATTTTCCTTCATCAATCGTGTCCATGACCTCATCTGGGCTGCAGACAAACCTCTCAGTGCAGCCCTTTAAAGAAAAGCAGAATATGAAGTGAGATTATTGATCTTCACAAACAAGCTTTACTGGACACTTGACATGTGGCAGGAGGTGAAGTCTCACCTTGACATACGGTACTCTGTTTTTGTCTTCATGCACTGACAAATTGGTCTTTGACACTGGAGATGAGAAGAAAAAGGCATCAGAGAAATTGAGCT
This sequence comes from Centropristis striata, assembly GCF_030273125.1. NCBI lineage: Eukaryota > Metazoa > Chordata > Actinopteri > Perciformes > Serranidae > Centropristis > Centropristis striata. Next base: position 29,863,626 of record NC_081527.1, read on the forward strand.
TGCATGAAGAACACAAGGCATAGTGTGGGTGTATCACAGCTCTAACCCTTAGTTTCTAAAACCACTGCAGGTGAGGAACATCTCTGGTCAACACATCTCAAATGTTCTTGAACATTGACTCATCAGTGAACTACTTTTGAAATATGTCCTAATTGCCCAATTAACAGTGTACAAATTACTAAATGTCCACTCAGCAGGTTTAAATACCTTGAAATAGAGGTGATAGACCTGTTGGCCAATTATAACAAGTACTGTGGGATACTGTATTCAAATTTCCTTTTCGTTAAACTAAAATTAACTACAAATACATATGAATGTTACCAAGTCAGCACCAGTACCGGGTAATATAAGAACCTAAATCTCACAAACCACCGGTGGGTTTTAAAGATATGTTTTTCTCTTTTGGGGAGTGGGAAATGCCAAACTTTTGTCAGAACCACCCCCCCCCCTCATCTAATCTTGATCCAATGATAGTTCCACAAAAATCACTTTACTCTACATGTCTCATTTATCATTTTACACTAAGGAGATCCCATAAAAACATAATTCTGCACTCTGCAGAACAACTGGGAAACCATGAGTGACTCAGCTGAGAGCAACAGTCATGTGACACAAACTCAGTCACACTTGGACTGAAGCGCAGCAGCATTTATACAGAGCAGAGAGGACAAGAGCAGTTGTAAAAATGTAAATATTCAGTTTGTATAGCATGTGACACCAGCTTTTTTCCTACAATATTGCTAACACTTGTGGACACTAAGAATAGATATTGTACTCATAAATTCCAATAATCGTGTTATACTGCACAAAATATAATTTTGAGTTCTCTCTTCTCTAATGTGAAAGGATGTGAAACTGCTCTGTCTCTGTTCAGAGGATTCAAGTAAAACATAACGGATAAAACAAAAAGATACCTTAATTTTCAGGTGTAAACAGTTGTCTTAGACTCTTATTTGACTCAGCTGAGAATATCATGTGTTTTATGTGTTGTTGTATATGTATAGTATGCACCCTTACAACTGACAATTAAAGTGTGTTTAAATCTAACGTCTCCCTCCATGTTCCTTACACAGATGCTCGTTAATTTTTCTGACAGCTTGTTGTTTCACTTCTGTTACAAATGTCTGGTAAAACTAGACACTAGATGAGAGGTAAAGTGTTTACTTCATCATCACATCACTTACCATCCAAAAGGTCCCGGATCTTGTCTAAGTAAATTTCAAAATATGACACCTGTGAGGAGAGAAAGCACCTCATTATTTTGCAATCCAGCTGAGAGATCAGCCCAGAGAATCAAAACACACACAGAGAAGGCTGTCTTGTTTACTGCAGATGATAAAAAAAATTTAAAAAGCAGCACAGTCATGAACAGGTTTTTAAAAAATACACAAAAGACAAAGATGACATTCATGCGTCAGAATTACATAAAGGGGAAAACTCAAGAGGCACAGAAAAAAAAGGAGTTTTGACATTAGTTTCTTATGTTTGAGACAGAAAGCTTAATAAGATAGATATTTTAAAGTTAACATGAGTTAGAAAAAGCAAAACATACTGAATCAAGTTAAGGTCACACCACTTATATGTTTAAATTTCGTTATTTCTCTAAATTTCCAAAAATTGTACACCATGTATTGTAATACAGTGGAGAGTCAGCCAGGGAATATGATGCAACACCAAATGACATGTTACACATAATTTAAATTATCTATACAAAAATGCTTGGTAATAGCAAACTGTAAAACAGGAAGCACGTAGTCTGTTGCAAGCTCTCATATTTGATCGTGTTAGTTAGCCATAAGCATCAGAATATCACATTATCTGAAGCTGGAATTTAAATTAGCTGAATTTGAACTTTCTATTTGGAGGATAGCCCTCCATTTTCAGCTGTTTACCTATTTTAACTACTTACTTTGATATGAAACTCCAAGTTTTCATCCATGGAATAGATGTAGTTGAAGATATCTTGAACTATCCTGGGGATAATGCCCATTGCATCTGTGTCATGGAGATTCCCCTGCAAACAGAGAGCAAACAAAGTTAATGTGATGATGTGAAGTGATGTAAGCGTTACTGGAAAATCACACCAGTTGTGAGAAATCATCCTTACCTCCATGGTGTGTGTTTTGCCAGATGATGTCTGCCCGTAAGCAAAAATCGTTCCATTGTATCCCTCCAGAACATCTACAAGACACCACAGGAGGTTTTTGTATTTAAATCAGGATAAAAAGAGGATGATTATTGTATACATGTATCTAAATAGTAAGCCTGGTGTGTAAACATACTGAAAAAACACAAGTGAGACCTTACCTTTTACAATCTTTTGGGCGCAGGCGTTGTACACTTGTTCCTGTGTTGTATTTGACTGAAACACTCTGTCAAAACTGTACGCTTTGCCCTGAAATTAAGAGAAGATTTAAAAAAAAAAAAAAAAGGGTCAGTGAGTAATGGCAATAGCTCAAAAACAAACCTATTATTGTGTAACCTCAATAACAATATGTAAAGAGATCCGTGTGGGCGACTTTCTTTCACCAATTAATTAACCAACAAATACAAAAGAGATTCAACATTAGTTTGACATCAAGCATCAGATAGGTGTCTGAGAAACATCTATTCATAGTCAGGATGTTATTCATTCTGCTTATCCAGTGGCAGTTACAGTAGTTTGTTTGTAATCAATATAGCATGAGCAGTGGTTGCTGTGATAGCTTAGGGGAAGAAAAAAAGATCTATTCACAAAGGCACACATTAAAAAAACAGCATATGCAGGCAGTCCCTACTGACTCTTGAGACATTTCACTGCTAATTAGGGTTTGGACAACGGACCATCGGCGATTGCTGACAGTCATCGACCACTGTTAACTGCTAATTGTACCTAGGGTTTCAAAACATGTCTTCTCTGATGGGCAAGTATTTTCTCAGACATGTTTGCACTTATTTGATAGCGACAACAGAGAGGTGACAGGAAAATAGAAGGGATGACATGCAACAAAGGTCCCCTGTCAGATTCAAACCACGGGCCCTACATTACATGGTTCAGCCTTGTCACCAGGACGCTCTAAAGCTGTCACAATTTTAATGTTCTCAATCTATTTCCTCCTCTGCTGGAAAGTCAACTGTCCTGGTACAACTTTACCATCCTATTTGAACTCCTTTTAACATTAACAGTGAACTAAACTAGAGCCAGAGCTTTTAACGACTGACTACAGAGCCAGCCGGCTTCAAACAAGCAAAAGTGAAGCTGATTGTGAAATCCTACGGGTGTGTTAAAACTTCAAAGCACACTTCCAGTGAGATGGCAATCAATATCTGGATTTAAAAAGGCAACCGCAGGGTTATAAAACTTATGCTACAAGCAATTCTGAGGTTCAACCGAGATGGCATGCTGTCTTAAGGGAGTTTGAGGTCCCAGTTGACTCATCTCATCTCCAGCATGATGGGTGGGGTTCAAGTATGGTGCATTAAGAGTTTAAGAACAAGACAGTCCCTATTAGATTTGCTGTGATACCCTAAGTTATAAAACATACATGTCTTAGTGTTAGTTAAATAGTTTTCGGTGTTAACACCTATAAGAGCTGAAAATATCTGAGAATTTTGACAAACAGGTGGTTTCACCACAGATTAGGGTAGTCTTGTTTAGGGATAGTTTTACATGTAGATACATTATAACTCAAGGTGAAATTACAAATGTGTCACTGCCTGGCATTAAAAACTACAGGCACCTTTACCAGTACCAGAATGATTCAGACTACTACAGCCGAGATGTCCTCAGTTTGCACTCCGTCTCATAATCCCCCCTGACAGACGGTCACATCTAAAGCACACAGAGCTGCAGCATCTTAAGACGTTGATAATTCAGTCCAGCTAGCCACATCCTGGCAATTAACCCTGTCCAGAACAAGAGCATTGAGCTATTATCGAGCCTGCCAGACGTTGTCAGCAAACAATGGCCCAGCCCAAGTTTAAAGCCCTCATTGTTGCTGCCGCTGCTGGCCGCGTTACCTACACTTCTGCCTAATGGGATTACTTGCTAAAAATGTAATTACATTGAAAAGCATTGTTAAAGTATTAATAAGTGCTCTGTCACGTTCATGCTTCCTGATATCTTTGTTATGATACTTGCCCAGGCTAAGCCATTCAGGAGAGCCAGTAACACACAGCCCAAGGTTATTCTGCAGCATTCACATGATCCTTATTGTAAAATGCATGAAATCTAATTAGATTACTGCTGCTAGGCAAAATAGGTCAGCATTCCACATTTTATCAATTTTGTTTATTCAGCAATTTTGCTTCCTGGTACAGAGCTGGCAGAGGAGAAAGAGGTGTGACTAGCTTCTATGTTATTTACTTTTTTAAATGTGTTAGGAGGACTTTTACTGATCTCTCTAATCCATTTCTTCCCTATCATATCTCACACAACTCCACAATTAAACTAAATGTGGCAGAGTTGTATTGTTGCAGGGCTTCCCAGGCTGCTGCATGCAAATAAGAGATGTGACAGCAAAGCATGAGGGGAATGACCTGATCTTTTATGTGCAAAAGTGACACGGAAGTAATGGATGCATGAATAATTCACCTGCTGCACACTACGCTGGCAAGCCTAGCTTGGCAAACCAAGCTAGTTAAGACACCCACACCACCTCATCTGGAAACTTTGTCTCCCTCCCTTTCCGGTAAAAGACTGGCAGGACTTTTAAGTAAGCCACAGCTGAGTAAGGGCGTACTGCAGGAATATGCTCTGGGAGAACAAAGTCACTGGTGTAGTGAATATCTACATGAATATCTGCAAGCATCAAAGCCTGCAATGGTGAAACTGCTTGTTTGATGCCTTTACAACTTGCAATGTGGTCAGCTCCATGACTGGCTCAGCGATGCTGTTGAGGCTTCAGCCCTAATACAGGATCCACACCCTAGATTGTTTCAAACGGATACAAATATGAGCTAAGTGAGTCAGTCACCCTGGATAAGAGCATCTGCAAAACAAAGTACATCACCATAATAATTACCCTCCCCACCCGGAGAGATCGCCCAGCGCCCGGCCAACTGTCTGCTCTGATTGGTCGAACAGCTGGTTACCAGGAGAGAAAACACAGGGGGATTACCCAGGAGGCTGTGCTGCTGCTTATGGGCACTGTAAGTGTTGTACTTCTCGAAGCAGATGCACCAGCATAGGTTACTGGGCTCTGCCTGCAACACTTGCGCCCTTCACAATGCGCACTGGTATTTTGGCACCATGACTGGCACTCTGAACTTGGGCTGGGCCACATCATGCTTGAGGGGCACAGACAGTGTGCTTGCTATTAGTTAAAGGCCTCAAGTCAGTGTCAGCAAAACTATTCAAGAAGTCACCACAGCCACAGCAGTCTTCTCTGTTATGCATGGCAAAAAAATGAATAGTCCTGTTGTATTCTAAATTCACCACCTAAATTAGTAGTTCAACTCCAAAGAGGATGTAATTCATATCCACTTGACCGAAACCTACAACTTTGTGAATGTCAGTTTCTATTGCCTTGTAAACCATTTTAACGCATAGGTAAGCAAAGATGCAAAGTCCACAAAGAGAATGATAATGTCGTGAAGGAAACCTAATGTTTAACCATGATATTTTTTCTTTTCTTTTTTTTATGATTTTTTTTTATGATACCACATTGTTTTTTTTGCATGTTTAGCATGTACGAACTTGAGATGTCTGCCTGGATTTTATGCTGTTGTTATGCTCTCTACCTATTGAAGTCATCACAAAAAGACAAACCTTTTCCCCTTTGTGCATGATTGTAATTGCTGCCATTAAAGATATAGTGTAGAGGCACGCAATGGCATGAACAGAGGTTGTGTAAACAGTTCCTTTCTAAGACATACTGTAAGGCGCATGATGACAAAGCATCAAGTGCACATCATTTGTGAATGGACCTCAGGGCAAATTCTTTGTTTATTCAGTAAAGTGGAGGTAACATGGCACTGCATTAGTAAAGGCATTTCCTTCTTTTGTCATAATGGAAACTGTGCCCATGTCATTATCCTTATCGAGTGCTGGATCTGTATCACTAGAGGGCTAATTAACCCACAGACAACAAACTTTGGTTTGATCCCAACCTGAATGTCCTCATTAACAGAAAGTACTTATCCAAAATGTTGAATATGTAGAAGCTGTTGGGTTATTAACTGTAAAGTGTCCAGTCACTGAAGGCCAACAGAGTGTTACTGGCCTGATATAATTTGACATTTCCACTGCCAATAACATTTTGACATTTGCACTGTCTTTGTTTGCTATTTCTTTCTCAAGAACAGGTTAGTTTTTAAACTTTGTTTACAAAAAGGGTTGAAGCCAGCTGGTCAGCTAGCTAACGTTAGCTTTAATTAAGCAACAGTATTAAAACTAGCCAGCTAACCAAGGCCGGCTAATCTGTCAGCTAGCAGCTGGCCTAGCCTGCTAGCCAGCAGTCTGTTAGCCACTACTAAATCAAAGCTGGCTTACGTTTATGCTGACGCAAACTATTTATAATTAATAGCTTTATCGCTACAGATGCACGGCTGCTTATTCATTAATATCGTGATAATAAGAGCAGTGAATGGCGTTTGGGATTTGCGGGCGACATTTTAACCCTTAACCAGCCGGAGTGTTTGTGGCTTTGTTGAATGACAGCTCCTAGCCATGACAGGGCAACTGAGAAAAGTGACATTTTAAGCCAACGTCGACTTGGCTGGCTTTGAGAAATGTTAAAATAAACGCTACTCCATGAACTACAGACATAATGAGAAACAAGTTTAATGTAATTGCTTGTTTTTGTTGTCTTCAGTTGAGGGCCAGCGGGACAACGCAGCGGTGAGCAGGTCAGCCGAGCTAACCGCTAAGCTAACAAGCTAAGGTGCTAACTACCGGAGCTACGAGACAATCAGAAATGGCGTACTGCTGACTGTGCCAGAGGGCTCTGTCAAACAGGTAGCTAAAGCTCCATCAGCACCAAAAAAACTCACCCCGATTGAAATGTTTTCTTCCCCTTGAAACTTGGGAATGTATCTGTCGCCTCTGGTCACCTCGGAGCTGTTCAGGGGCCTAAAACGACACATCACTTTGATGGTGCACTCCGCCGGGTCGGCCATCTTCACGGTTCACGAATGGAAATTCACCAATAAAAATTAAAGTGGATCCTGGATCCCAGGGGCGGCCGCGGGGGGCTAAAAAGGGAGGCCGAGCCCCTCTGTCCCAAGCTCAGGTTCTGTGAAGGACGATAATCTGCCTGGGGATTCAACAGAAAGCCTTGTTTTCCTCTCAGTCGCTTCCCCTGCTGTTAGGAAGCCATGATGCCGGTGTAGAGCGGCTCATAGAGCGGCTCGCTGGCCGCCTCGCCCCTCCTGCTGCTGGGGATGTGGATCACCATGACGTCACCCCGCCGCTCCCCTCCTCACTGTGTCTCTGTTGTTGTCATGAAACTCAATCATTTAACTTCATTTTATTTTATCATTTTTATTTAAACAGGAAACAGCCCTATTTAGATCTCTTCTGCCATGCAGCACTGTTTGATTTGTTCAATGCTTTGCTTTTAAAAGTGCAATTTTGAGGTACCGTGTACCTTAGTTGAGTATTTTCATTTTTACACTACTCCACATTTGATTTGCACTTTTTATTTTTAAACTTAAGTTAGTTTGTAGATTGAGATAATCAACAAATAATTTGACATAAAATGATAGATTTAACAGTAAAAAAAACTAAACTTTGCCAGCTTCAACATTAAAGTGACGAGTACATTATATACAATACATACTGTATTTAAATATATGTCATGATTCTGCATAATGGACACTTTTACTTCCAGGATTTAAAGCTGCACTATGCAGGATTTTTTTTTTTAAACGAATGCATAGACTCATGCAAAAGTATCTTCACTTATGATCATATCCTGTTTAAAATATGGATGCACTCTCGACGACATCACCCATAGGTGTCAGAAATGGGTGGCTCCAGAGCCATCCTTTTCCAATGACTTCTAGCTCCCAGCATAGATATATATTTTTACATATTTAGCTATTTAGCTTCGGGCTAGCCCAAAAGACGGGCAAAGAGGTGGAGTGGCAGTGAGCTGAGGTGGGCTAAATGCACCAGTGAACCACCTGTGAGTGCCAAAAGTCTTTGATGATGACCCCCTTTTCATTCGTAATGAAGCTCTGCCTAATACTGGCGTCCCCAGTCTGTGAATTCACATTGCAATTCACATTGCAGTCCAGCATTGTGGAAGGAAGTGGGAGGAGAGTGTAGCGGCAAGTGCAGTCAAAACAATAATGGTGGAAGAAGTAGATTCTACAAACTCAAGCAAAGTTTTTCTGCATTTTGCTTTACATGATTCAATTACTGTCGGATTAAAGTGAGAGGCGTGTTTCGGTATTATAACATTATCGCCAATATAACGCCTCTGTTACTCCGAAGGTGGTACAGAGACGGGATCACATGGTCCCCCCTACGCCTCTGAGATGTTCAAATTAAAAGTGTAAGGTCACACAGGTGTAAATGTCGCGGTTTTGAAATGACAATAAGCTATATAAATATTATACCCCCTCAAAATTTTCATGCAGGGGGTAATCATATTTATTTCTGCTGTAAAGTTTTTAACATGGGGGTCAATGGGTGCGTTTCCACTATGCCAAAGTAATATCCTCTTTTGGGTATAACAACAGCACCAGTGTTCATCACACTTACCTTATATTTTCCTTACAGGAGCTTACATAACATGTCCTCCACCCTATGAGAAAGCATACTCTGCCTTTGAAGCTTTATTACATATATATATATGTCACAAAGTCACCAGGAGAGACTTTTTTATGTTTTGCAGTGTATTGATTTATCCTTAATTGTTTTGTGTTTGAATCATTGTTTTGAGGTGCCTCTCTCTCCTGTGGCTGAAGGACCTCCCCCTGCAGCAACCTGGCACACCTGCAAACACTAATCACCTTCCAGATAGATAAGGAGGAGGCAGAGCAACATGCAGTGGGGAATTGACAAAGACACAGTAGAGCAGATCAGAGAGAGCCTGCAGTAAAGGAGAAGTAAAAGAACCCCTGGTAAAGACTCTTAAAAGACTGTGCTCCTTCATCACCCACAGCATTTTTTACTGTTTTTAAAAATCTGCCTGTGTAAATAACCTGCCTTAAGTGATCTCTAACTCCGTGTACTTGTGTAACCAGAGAACAAAGAAACCTGTGACACTTTTTGGCGTTGTCTGCAGGATCCTGGTCAGCTTCAACTCGTTAGAGGACGTGGGGTCGTTTCTCTACCAGTGCCGTGATGACTCGTCCCAGCGTCAGCAGTGATTGGTTGATGTTTCCCACCTCACAGGCTCTCTTATCCACAGCGCTAGAACTCCCGATGTTCTCACTGCCCGCCAGATCCACCAGGTTGAGTTTTCTGATCTTGACCAGCTCCTCTCCGTCCAGAGAAACGTCCTTCATGTGGATGGATACGGAGAACAGCGAGTGGGAGCAACTAGAGTATGCATGTATGAGCGTGGACGCGGTCCTCCTCTTGGCCGATCCTCTCAGGATCTGGTAGACTTCGTCCTTGTTGTGGACTGTGCCCCTTCATCACCCCCAGCATTTTTTTTACTGTTTTTGCCTGTGTGAATAAATTGCCTTAAGTGATCTCTGACTCTGTGTACTTGTAACCAGAGAACAAAGAAACCTGTGACATATACTCTGTGAAACATTCAAATCTAAGACGCAGTTCTTTTTTTATGGCAGCACTTTATAAAAAAGCCATTTGTTTCTTGAACTGCAATTCCTCAGTAGGCCACTTGAGGCTGGCACCTAAAAGGAGTAAATCTTCATTAAGCACGTTTAGATTGGGGTAAGAAGTGGCTGCTGGGAAAGTTTCAGGCCACACACTCTCAATTGGCTGCTCACTTGGCATGTCTCCATTACAAAAAAAGGCCCTAGAGGGATTTGAGACTCCAGTGATGACATATAGTTTTCTGTTGTCTCTTAGAGACAATTTCTACTGTGACTTCATATACGCAACAGATTTAACATGGAAGACGTGCCAAACGTAAACAATAAGGACACACTGAAATGGAAGGAGCAGAGCTTATTGTTGTGACTACTCGTTACTTTGCCGGCTTTCAAAAATGTGTGTTGTTGTGGCATTGAGTACTATGTCCATCCTGCTTAGCGTTCTATCCAATCAGCAACCAGGCCTTTTTCAGGGGAGAAAAATGGCCCTGCTTTTCGACAGGGCCAAAAATAGCCGGTCAAATGGCCGCTAGGGCTCACATTCAAATTAGGGGCGTTTTGACGAGGGAGACGCACCTCACTCTGGATATTTGACGATAGTGGAAACGCACCCATTGACCCCAATGTTAAAAACTTTACAGCAGAAATAAATGATTACCCCCTACATGAAAATTTTGAGGGGGTATAATTATATAGCTTACTGCCATTTCAAACCGCAACATTTACACCTCTGTGACCTTACACTTTTAATTTGAACATCTCAGTGGCGTAGGGGGGACCATGTGATCCCGTCTCTGTACCACCTTCGGAGGTAGTAACAGACGATAATGTTATAATACTGAAACATGCCTCTCACTTTAATCCGACAGTAATTGAATCATGTAAAGCAAAATGCAGAAAAACTTTGCTTGAGTTTGTAGAATATATGACGGGCGGTTCTTCCACCATTATTGTTTTGACTGCACTTGCCGCTACACTCTCCTCCCACTTCCTTCCACAATGCTGGACTGCAATGTGAATTGCAATGTGAATTTACAGACTGGGGACGCCAGTATTAGGCAGAGCTTCATTACGAATGAAAAGGGGTCATCATTAAAGGCATTTGGCACTAGCTAAATATGTAAAAATATATATCTATGCTGGGAGCTAGAAGTCATTGGAAAAGGATGGCTCTGGAGCCACCCATTTCCTCCACCCGATGTGGCACTTTCCACTTTGGCACGTCTTCCATGTTAAATCCGTTGCATATATGAAGTCACAGAAACTGCCGCTAAGCGACAATAGAAAACCATATGTCACCACTGGAGTCTCATAAATCCCTCTGGGCCTTTTTTTGTGATGGAGACATGCCAAGTGAGCGTGAGAGTGCGTGGCCTGAAACTTTCCCAGCGGCCACTTCTTACCCTAATCTAAACCTGCCTAATGAAGATTTACTCCTTTTTGGTGTCAGCCTCAAGTGGCCTTCTGAGGAATCGCAGTTCAAGAAACAAATGATGGCTTTTTTATAAAGTGCTGCCATAAAAAAGAACTGCGTCTTAGATTTAAATGTTTCACTGAATATATGTCACAGGTTTCTTTGTTCACTGGTTACACAAGTACACGGAGTCAGAGATCACTTAAGGCAATTTATTCACACAGGCAAAAACAGTAAAAAAATGCTGGGGGTGATGAAGGGGCACAGTCCACATCAAGGACGAAGTCTACCAGATCCTGGAGAGAGGATCGGCCAAGAGGAGGACCGCGTCCACGCTCATACATGCATACTCTAGTCGCTCCCACTCGCTGTTCTCCGTCTCCATCCACATGAAGGAGGTCACTGTGGACATAGAGGAGCTGGTCAAGATCAGAAAACTCAACCTGGTGGCTCTGGCGGGCAGTGAGAACATTGGGCGTTCTGGCGCTGTGGATAAGAGAGCCTGTGAGGCGGGAAACATCAACCAATCACTGCTGACGCTGGGACGAGTCATCACGGCGCTGGTAGAGAAACGAGCCCACGTCCTCTAACGAGTCGAAGCTGACCAGGATCCTGCAGACAACGCCAAAAAGTCACAGGTTTCCAAAAGTCCGCTATTATCCGTTATTGTTATTCATAAATAACTGTTATTGTACTGTACTGTACTGTAAAATAAAAAATATAAAATAACAGAACATATTTCGCCGCTGCTTTTATGAAACTAAGTAGCGGCCAAATTCAGCCAGGATCAGTGAAATATTCAGGCTTAATCCACTTTGTGGCTTTTACTTGCTAAATCGTGCAGATTCAACCTTAAAGCATCTTCTTCCATTTTCACAAATATGTGTCATTTGTCATTCAGTGCTGATGCCAAAGCCACATCCATGTCGTGAACTGATTTTGAAATTGCGGCGCTGAATTTGTTTATTTATTTTTATTAAACTGATAACAGATGCTTGATCTTAGCCAAAAGGCAGAGAGCGGCGCTGAATTTAAGCAGGAGGTCCAATTACGCAATGACGCACAGCTGCACACTCTGTAGGCTGTCCCATTTGTGCGTTACACCAGTGAAAGGAAGGACTCTGGCCTCGCCTCCGGAGGACCCGACTCCTACGGAAGGATCCTACCAAGGAAGGATCCTTGACTTTGGGATACAGCTAATGATTCAAAAACAAAACAATTAAGGATAAATCAATACACTGCAAAACACACAAAAAAGTCTCCTGGTGACTTTGTGACATATGTGATAAAGCTTCAAAGACACAGAGTATGATGTCTCATAGGGTGGAGGACATGTTATGTAAGCTCCTGTGAGGAAAATATAAGGTAAGTGTGATGAACACTGGTGCTGTTGTTATACCCAAAAAAGGATATTACTGTAGCCTGTGAGTCAGCTGTCTTTAACAGAGCAGGAGCTGCAGCTGTGAGACCTCCTCCTAAATAAAAATGCATCATGCCTGACCTCATGCAACAGATGCCCTTAATGTAGCAGAAGCCACAGCAAACCACTAGCTGCTGAACACATTTTTTGGCCACTCCCAGTAACAGTGAGGGATATCCTTTTTCACGTCGGAGTGCTCAGCTAATCCAAATACCAGTTTGACTGGGAGCGAGAGGGTGTGGTGCCTCTGTGTGAGCTAACAGGGCCGTCTAGTTGTCCTTGAGCAACAAGTCCCCAAAGACCACATTGTCTACTGTTTCATCATCTATGGGAATGGGAGTGTTTTTCCAGTAATATGAGCTGGTTTTGTACTTGTTTTACCTTTCTTCACACATTCTGATACTTTGAAAGCAGGCTGACGTGTCAATTTATCACACTGAGTTACATATTTACCAGATACCTCCACCCCACCCCGAACTGTGTACCAAAGGGCTCAGCGTCCAACTAAGCCTATTAGTTGACAGCTGTGTCTTGGTTATTATAGTCTTGTAGCGTGTAGATTAACTTTCATTGTTAATTCGTTAGACTGTGGGTGTAGATGTGTTTGGGGAATAACATTACATTAATCTGCATTGTCTGTCAGGCTTAATTAGTGCTCACAAATTAGGAAATAATCACTTTATTTCCACTCAAAACTTATGCAGTTATTTGTTGAACAATATCTCCCTAGTCTATGGGTAAAACATGCAAAAACACTGGAATGACCCTTTAATATTCACGTTGCATATTGTATACTGTCCTGATCTTTAATCTTTTTAACCCCTTGTCATGCTGCACTCACAGGTCTTTGATGATTTGTAGTACTAGTTACCAGGTAAACAAAGATAATATTTGTTTATGCAAATGTAACATGTTATGCATGCTAGAAAACTGACAGCACTCTATACTGGAATCACTGGTTTGTCCTTCTTCTGGTTTGTATGTAGCGCTTCCCTCAATAATATTCAATAAGGGGAGAGCTGTTGGGTTCTTTTATTCTGTTAGCAATATTACTTTTAACCCTAATTTTACAGACTTTAAATATAATCTTGTATTTCTATGTTATTAATGCTCTGTTTTTTAAACACTCTAATTCACTGGTTTTAATATAAATTATTTTATTCAAACTTTAACCTATTTGTCCTTTTAACCTATGAAATAAATCCTTATTCAGAATCATGCAAATAAAATGATCAAACACCAGTTTGAAGTAAAGAAACCTCAATTATTTACTTGAACAAAAATAAAAAAGACAATTTTAAACATACAGAATAGTAAATTAAAATGACTTATTTTCTACCTTTTTATGCAATTATGTTCACCAATATGAAACAAAATAGATATCTCTATTTCAAATATATGAGAAAAACACTCAAATCTCCCTCATGAACACCAAACACACTATGTGGGCCCACAACACACACACAACAATACAAGCCGGCACTACTTAATTATGCAAATCAAAATAAAGTTGCAGGCCTGATGCGTGGCTCGGGTTCGTTGCGGCCTCAAACAAAATGACCGTTATGCTCCAGCTGAGCAAAATAAATGAATCGGTACCTTCACGTTTCTGTCTGTGTCTGCAACCAACCGCACAGGTGCCGCTACGTCCTCCAGCAGTCGTCCTCACGTCCGTCCACGGGATGACACGCACCGCTCCGGTCTCCTCCGTATCTCGTTGAAACAGCGGCTCCACTCGGCTCCGTCCAGCTGCGTTAGCTTGGCAGTTCCTCTAGTACGCCCACGTGTTGTGGCGAAACTCAACTAATGCACCGTCCTCGTAGCTAGCTTCCTTCTTAATCAGCGCGACCCACCGTGCAGCTTCGTGTTGAAGTCACGGCAAAAACTGTCATGCACTCGCACTGTCCCGACTGTTGCTTTAACACTCGCAGTCACAAATACACACAGTGTCACACTTTTTAACTCTAGAAAAACTTTAGCTACTTGGTCATTACATTCATGCTCACTCATGCCTTTCCATACATCTTTCTTCTCTCTTCCCCTTACTCTCTGTCCCCTCCCTTTTTCCTCCGTGAGAAACACCTGCCTCTCGGACGCACAGACCACCTCATACAATTAGTACAGACAATTACCAGAACATTGGTTCCTACCCAAATGAATAAACAAATAAAATCTTAAAATGATAACAAACATTTCTAAGATACTTTTGAATACATTTTACTCACTATACTTCGTTTAAATGTATTTATATATATATATATAGATTTGTATATTTCTAATTATCTCTTTTTTAACTAACCATGTTTTGCAACTAGGTTACATACTCCCCCTTCTAAATGGTTTCGATGTCCTCATCAAACAATATAGCATGCAACTTTTTACAGTTCACTATTGGAAAGGGTTAATGACTCATTCAACTTAACTTTTGCCAACCTTAATGATTACCCCCCTATGCACAATAGTGATGGGCTGATCCCTTGCATTACCAGGCTCATCATAAGTTAACCTAATGACTGGTTTCACTTTTCTTTTTGGATGGTTTTCAGGTTTGCTACCTGCACTAGTTTTAGTGACTGTCCCTGACTGATCAATATGACAAGCGTTGTCAGACTCCAGGTCACTCTCTTCATCAGAATCTGGCTCGTCCTCTGCTCCTGCCATACTGCCGTGTTCCTCTTCTACAATGTCCTCCTCAGGATTTACGTCAGATGCTTGAGAAGAATCACTGTCCTCTTGAATGAGGGCTGACTGTCCTGCAGTATTTCTTTCATTCTGTAGGATCTCCTTCAGGTAAGTACTGTAGGGTTTTGCAGGTCCATAGCACTCCACCTCTGAAGAGGAATCTGAAAACTCCTGCAATTCCTGAAGAGTGTCCTGTGCTTCAGGTGAGAGTGTTTCTGATCTGCTCTTTGTTTCAGCTCTTGTCCTTGCCTTCGATGGTGCCTTGACTTCAGTCTCCACTGTTGGCAATCTCACCAACTGTCCAATGGGCAGAAGATGATCACGATGGAGAGTTTTTATTCCTCCCCCATCCTCTTGTTTCACCTTGTACACTGGAATGTGCGGCATCTTTGACAGAACGACATAAGGAATAGGACTCCACCGACTTTCCAGCTTGTGTTTTCCTTTCAGTCCCAGATTCCTTAGCAACACTCTGTCTCCAACATCCAGTGTCTGGAATCCCACTCTTTTGTCATAGGACCTCTTGTTCCTCTGATGTGTCTTACCGGCAGCTTCAGATGCAAGCTTGTAAGCTCTTTGCAAGTCTTCTTTGAGTTTGACCACATAGCGTGAATGGCAACCCTCAGCTTTGCCGTCTGGAGAAGTTCCAAAGCACAAGTCTACGGCAAGTCTTGCTTCGCGACCAAACATCAAAAAATAGGGCGAGTACCCTGTAGCGTCACATTTGGTACTGTTATAGGCATGAACCAAGTAGCCCACATGTTTGCTCCACGCCCGTTTCTTCTCACACCCTAGGGTTCCCAGCATGGAAAGAAGAGTTCTGTTAAATCTCTCTGGCTGCGGATCTCCTTGCGGGTGATAGGGAGTGGTCCGTGACTTTCGGATTCCCATCATTTTCAAGAGCTCCTTGATGAGTTGGCTCTCAAAATCTCTCCCCTGATCTGAGTGGATTCTTGCTGGTAGGCCATAATTTATGAAATATTTGTCCACCAGGATCTTTGCCACTGTCTGCGCTTTCTGATTTCTGCTGGGGAAAGCTTGAGCATAACGTGTAAAATGATCTGTGACGACCAACACGTTGCTAATGCCTGAAGAATCTGGCTCCATGGACAGAAAATCAATGCAAACCAGGTCCATTGGTCCACTGCTTGTAATGTGATGTAATGGTGCTGCTCTATGACAGGGGGTCTTTCGAGTAACACACTCTCCACAGTTCTTTATATACTGTTCAACATCACTTGCCAGTTTGGGCCAGAAAAATCTGTTCCTCAACAAGTCTGTAGTTCTTTCAATGCCCAGGTGACCCAGATCATCATGGGTGGTCTTCAACACAACTTCTCTGAACTCTTTCGGTAGGACAAGTTGAGTGAGTTCTTCTCCCGAAGGTCGTTTGCTCAAGCGATGAAGCAGTCCTTCTTTCATCATCAACTTCCCCATCTCTTTTTTGAGACGAGAGAGTTCTGGGCTGAACACATTATCTTCAGGCCATTTGTCATGTTTTACAGCTTGTATCGCAGCTCGGATGACGACATCCTCTTCTTGGGCTTTAACAAGCTCCTGCTTCGACAGTTGCATCGGAGACTTCAGCTCCAAGTGTGTCGGGAAAGCGTAAATGTTCGGCACACACTCGGGAGAAGCTCCCAACTGATCCACATACCTCGGTGGATGGCCTGCAGCCCCAATGATGCAGATCTTTTTGCAGATGGATCTGACACCAGTTTGTGTTATGGTCTCCCATTGATCTGAACTCTCATCAGGCATATTCCTGGAGAGCAGGTCGGCATCTATATTGTGTCTGCCTGGTCTGTACTGGACATCAAAGTCATAGGTGGATAAGGCAGAGAGCCACCTATGCCCCACAGCGCTTAGTTTGGCAGTTGAGAGCACATATGTAAGTGGGTTATTGTCCGTACGTACGGTAAACCTGACCCCGTACAAATAATCATGGAATTTATCCACGACGGCCCACTTAAGAGACAGAAACTCCAACTGGTGAACTGGGTAGTTTCTCTCTGATGCCTTCAGCTTCCTGCTGGCAAATGCAACTGGTCTCAGGCCCTCACTGTGTTCTTGATAAAGAACAGCACCAAGCCCTTTCAAGCTGGCGTCCACGTGCAGGACATATGGCTTATTGGGGTCAGCAAAGGCCAGAACAGGTGCATGGGTGAGACAGTAGATGATCTTATGGAACGCCTCTGTACATGTCTCGTCCCATCTGTCACCAAAGGGTTCCGACTCTTTCAGGTAAGTCTTTGTGTGGTCTTTGTCCTGTTTCTTACCCTTCTGGGTTGGGGCATAGCCTTTTGTCAGCTCAGACAGCGGTCTGACAATGGCTGCATAGTTGGCAATGAAACGGCGGTAATAGCCACAGAACCCCAAAAAGGATTGAAGAGCCTTCAGGTGTGTAGGTTGTGGCCATTTGGTAACTGCCTCTATCTTGGCTGGATCAGGAGATACCCCCTCAGCCGATACAATGTGCCCAAGGTATTTTACCTTTGGTAGGCAAAACTGACACTTGTCAACTGAGATTTTCAGTCCAACCTCTGCCAAACGATCAAGGACTTTAAGGAGTCTCTCTTCATGCTCCTCCAAAGTTCGGCCAAACACAATCAGGTCATCGAGGTAAACCAGTACCTCAAGGAGGTTCATATCACCCACAGCCTTCTCCATTAATCTTTGGAAAGTGGCTGGGGCTCCTGTTATCCCCTGCGGCATCCTTTCGAACTGAAAGAACCCCAGTGGGCAGATGAATGCCGTCTTTTCCTGGTCTTCCTCAGCCATGGCAATCTGGTAATATCCACTTCGCAGGTCTAAAACGGAGAACCACTTGCTTCCAGTCATTGAATCCAACACATCATCGATGCAGGGGGTTGTGTACTGGTCCGGGATTGTTCGGCTATTCAGCAATCGGTAGTCAATACACATTCGCACCGCCCCATTCTTTTTGCGAACGATCACGATGGGGGATGCATAGGGGCTGCGAGACTCCTTGATGATCCCTGCACGCAACAGTTCTTGGAGATGTTTTCTCACGTCTTCTAGATCAGCTGGAGCTAGGCGACGAGAACGCTCCCTAAATGGCCGTGGATCTGACATCCGAATCGTGTGTTTGACTCCCTTTGCCAATCCCACATCCCATTCATCTAAAGAGAACACCTGGGACCTTGTGGATAGCTTTCGACGAAGTCTCTCTTTCCAGTCCTCCGCGACAGGTGAGTCTCCAAACTGAATCAGATTTGCATCAAACCCATTGGCAGCTGTTTTTGAGGGAGAGAGGGGAGTGACTGCATCTGTCAAATACATATGCCCGATAACTGTCCCCACTGGTATAACAGTCTCTGTCAAGGACTCATTCTGAATCATGATCCTGAAATGATTTACATTCACTTCTTCGCTGGGCACCACCATAGGTTGCAGCAGCACACCAGCTGGGAGCGGAGCGATTGGGGACGAGCCTACCATCAGGATTTCTTTGCTAAATTGTTGGTTGTACTGGACTTTGCAGTCTGCAGTACAGTCACCACCCGGGGGTAGAGTGAGTGGGCCAGGACCTTGCCATAACACGCAACCAATGTCACCTTCTTCTCCCAGGGCTTCGGCTGTGCTATGGGAGGTTAGTTTGCTGTCTTGGTGGCATGCTTGTATCCCCAAGGTCTGAGTGATATCAATGCCACTGTCTTTGCATTGCTGTACCAGACGGCGAATGTGACTGGCATTGGTCCCCACGATGATAGGAGTCTGGTCCGCAGTGCGGGGTTGGGGACAGATTAAAGCCAAGACTGCAACTGTCTGGTCTACACCTGCGACTTTTGCTGGATACTCCACATCGACCACTACATATCCACGGTAGGGGTAGCTGATCTCTGATTCACTTAGCCCCCACAGAGCTAAGCCTGACACTGGGTGAATTGAAACATCAGACAGGTAAGTCTGATACCAGGACTCAAAGATAATGGTCACTTGAGATCCACTATCAAACAAGGCGTCACAGCAATGACCATTTACTTTCACTGGTACTATACTAGGTGGGCCAATCAAACCTTCGGGGATGCCAACAGGCTCTGATATGGTAACAGCACTCTTCTTGACTCCACAGTTAACTTCACTGTCTGGAGCATCACCAAATGACTGCTTGTTTTTGGTAAGCTTCAAAGCCTGAATTAGCTTTTTGATGACCTTGGCTTGGTTTTCCGGGTTGCGACACTTTGAAGCAAAATGTCCGCCCTCGCCACACCGATAGCAGAAGTTCTCCTCTGATCTTTTTGGTGCGCTCTTAGGAAAGTTGGAGACTGGTTTAGAAGCTTCCATGGTTGAAACTGAAACTGCTGCCTCTGGCTCAGGCATCTTGTGGCTAGCTTTCTGCTGTAGTCTTTTCAGTTGTTTTTTCAAAGCAGCCAGCTCTGTGTCTTGGCGGTTCTCTGCCTCAGAGGGTGCATGAAGTGTTGCAGCCTCTTTATACTCATCTTTGGCATGGGTTGCTTTGGTCACTACAGATGCCATCATTGACTTCAGTTCTCTCATTTCAGCTTTTAAACGCTGGATCTCAGTTTGCCTGATATCCACATCTGGATTTGCATGTACTTGACGTACCGAGGCATTGAGCTTCTTCCTGGAAGCTTCGTACTCTTCCTCAGCACGGATCTCAGTCAACAGCTGCAGGAAATTGGGGGGTGCAGCCTTTCTCTCTCTCAGGCGCAGCTGGATCAGCATCATGTCTGAATCAATAGCACCTCTTAACAGTTGCTCTAATCTGGCTTTATCCATGTGGCTCGCTGGGAGTCCACCTCTTTGGATCACTTTCGTCAGAGATCTTTCAAGACGTCTGAGAAATTCTGACAAGGTCTCTCCGTTGTGCTGTTGCATCAATCGAAAAGCGAAGTAGAGATCATCGCCAGACTCAGCACTTCCAAAGGCACTTTCTAAGGCTTTCAAACACTCGCCTGGAGTGGCGTCAGGATTGGCTTGCCGCACAGCTTTTACAATTTCCAGTGCGGGCCCCTTCAAACTTCCCAATAGTCGGCGTCTCTTTTCTCTGTCGGAGCATTCAGTCTCCTCGACCATAAGCCATGCCTGTTCTAGCCAATGGTCAAATGGTTCTTCACCTGGTGGGGTTGGTAAGGCCCCTGAAAACATGCGTAGTCGACCATAATTCCCACCATCAGATGGTTTTGTCTTGTCCAATAGCTCTCCGACAGCACGAAGAATGGATTCAGTGGAGTTGGTGGGCGGGGGTGCACTCGGGAATAAGGATTTGAGGTCCTCCATTGTTTTCCCTTCAGACTGCAACAGTCCTTGGAGTTTACTATTGAACTCTGTCGAATCTGTCTGTGTTTCTCCACTGATGATAACAGGCCACGCCTCCCCACCATCAAACGGCACAACTTCTGGGGGAACCCTATCTTCCTCTACCACCTCTTTACTCTCACACAAAACCATCCGTCTGTTCAGTCCGGCATTGAAATTTCTTCCACGGACACGAACCCGTCCTAGAGTCTTGATGGACTCCAAGGTTTCTTCCACTTCCTTGATATCCACATCTTCTGGAACAATGGTCATTAAGGCATGTGTCTCATCTAAACCCTCACCTCGACACCAGCGTTTTAATTCTGACACTAATTCTGCTCTTTCCATTGTTATACTTTTGCACGTTAGATTAGTTACTGGTACATTTAACTTTATTTTGACTAAGAAATACAAGACTATCCCAGCGGTGCCTCCATTTTATGTAGCGCTTCCCTCAATAATATTCAATAAGGGGAGAGCTGTTGGGTTCTTTTATTCTGTTAGCAATATTACTTTTAACCCTAATTTTACAGACTTTAAATATAATCTTGTATTTCTATGTTATTAATGCTCTGTTTTTTAAACACTCTAATTCACTGGTTTTAATATAAATTATTTTATTCAAACTTTAACCTATTTGTCCTTTTAACCTATGAAATAAATCCTTATTCAGAATCATGCAAATAAAATGATCAAACACCAGTTTGAAGTAAAGAAACCTCAATTATTTACTTGAACAAAAATAAAAAAGACAATTTTAAACATACAGAATAGTAAATTAAAATGACTTATTTTCTACCTTTTTATGCAATTATGTTCACCAATATGAAACAAAATAGATATCTCTATTTCAAATATATGAGAAAAACACTCAAATCTCCCTCATGAACACCAAACACACTATGTGGGCCCACAACACACACACAACAATACAAGCCGGCACTACTTAATTATGCAAATCAAAATAAAGTTGCAGGCCTGATGCGTGGCTCGGGTTCGTTGCGGCCTCAAACAAAATGACCGTTATGCTCCAGCTGAGCAAAATAAATGAATCGGTACCTTCACGTTTCTGTCTGTGTCTGCAACCAACCGCACAGGTGCCGCTACGTCCTCCAGCAGTCGTCCTCACGTCCGTCCACGGGATGACACGCACCGCTCCGGTCTCCTCCGTATCTCGTTGAAACAGCGGCTCCACTCGGCTCCGTCCAGCTGCGTTAGCTTGGCAGTTCCTCTAGTACGCCCACGTGTTGTGGCGAAACTCAACTAATGCACCGTCCTCGTAGCTAGCTTCCTTCTTAATCAGCGCGACCCACCGTGCAGCTTCGTGTTGAAGTCACGGCAAAAACTGTCATGCACTCGCACTGTCCCGACTGTTGCTTTAACACTCGCAGTCACAAATACACACAGTGTCACACTTTTTAACTCTAGAAAAACTTTAGCTACTTGGTCATTACATTCATGCTCACTCATGCCTTTCCATACATCTTTCTTCTCTCTTCCCCTTACTCTCTGTCCCCTCCCTTTTTCCTCCGTGAGAAACACCTGCCTCTCGGACGCACAGACCACCTCATACAATTAGTACAGACAATTACCAGAACATTGGTTCCTACCCAAATGAATAAACAAATAAAATCTTAAAATGATAACAAACATTTCTAAGATACTTTTGAATACATTTTACTCACTATACTTCGTTTAAATGTATTTATATATATATATATAGATTTGTATATTTCTAATTATCTCTTTTTTAACTAACCATGTTTTGCAACTAGGTTACATGTATAAAAAAATAAAATTCATTAAAAAAAAAAGCTGCACACATTCTGTTAACATAGCGCAGCAGATTTTAGACACTGCTCCTACAGTCCTTAAGATGAACACACGAATAAGAAAAAGTTAATATAGAGTAGTAATAATAATAATAATAATAGAGTAGAGAGCTGGAGACAGAGGAGAGAGGGGCGATAAAGACAGATTATATTCTGGTTGTTGCAGGAAATGAGTGTGAACCTTTGGGTGATTGTAACTGGGATGTTTCTGCATGTTACAACAGAAAGCTACTTTAAATTGCTCATCATAGCTCCTCTGAAACATTACACACACCCAAAACACCAGGACTGAAATTAAGAAAATATACTCAAATTAAGAAAATATACATAATAAAAGCAGCAACGATCAATTTGCACACATTCAAATGAATGCTTCTAACTAGAGTCAGAACTGGTGATTCTTTGAATATTTCCCTCTGGCTCTTCCATAAGCTGTTTCATGGGCTGATACAAGGTAATAGTCAAATTAGTATAAGATGTATAATAAAAGATGCAAAGATCAGTTTGCAGCACTGTTGAATTGTAACATAAACTCAGAATGGATGAAGTTGTTAATCTTGAGATGAACAGGCAAAGAAGAAAAACAGAAATTCAGGAGAGGGCTGGAGACAGAGGACAGAAGGCCAGTAAAACAGAATATATTCTGGTTGTTGCAGGAAATGTGGTCAGCCTCGGCAATGTGTGGAGATTTCCTTACCTCTGCTACAAGAATAGTGGAGGTAAATCATACAAACTATTTTTCTGGGTTTGGTGCAACATTAATATTGATGATTGGTGAGTGAAAAACATATTTCTCATATAATTTGTCATTTCCTGGAGTGTATATGTCTGTATTAACCACAGGAGCCTTTGAATACCTTTGTTTCTGCTGGAGACTTCAGTCGGTCATACACCCAGGAAGGATTCATCACCTGCTGGAGGAAACTGTGTCCACTGGCACAAGGTGAGTTGATCTGTGCTGGAGTTCAAGGTGTATCGTTATACATTTTTTTTTACTTTGTACATAAGACTTGCAACAACGTGAAAAATTAAATATTTAAGAGATAGCTCATCAAGCTCTGAAAATGTGATTCCCTTAAATATTTAAACCATCTTCAATTATTAAAAAATGCAAACCTCTAGAAAAAGATTATTTTTCTTTTTTTAGGAATTGGATATGGAAATACCATAATCAAACTTTATGACTTCAGCCACATTATAATCCAGGTCTGGGCTGTCTTCTACCTGGTGTTCTCCTTCAGGTCAAAGCTCCCCTGGGCCACCTGTGAGAACACCTGGAACACAGGTGAGGTTACACTATTTGCTTTAATGGTTACAGCTGGCAAACATGTTCAATATACCACAACATATGCACTTTAGTCTATCTTTATGTCTTCATTTGTATAACAGTCATTTTCTTACATTTATTTTGTTTTCTAAACCAGCAAACTATCGGTCTTCAGATTTTGGATTCTCCTTTAACTAATTTGACAACCAATCACATCACCTCTGCTGCTACTGAGTTCTGGGAGTGAGTTTGTATTCGTATATATATATATATATACATACATACATTATATTAACACATAATGGTATCCAGGTAAAATATCTCGAACATTATGTCATAATTCACGTCATAATTCATAAGTCACTACAGCATTCTTCAAAGGAAATTACCAGCATGATTATTTTCAGACTTCTTCCAGGAGCTGATCATGTTATTAACATCATTGAGGACATGACAGGAAAGAGACCATCTCTTTTCTTCAAACTGTGCTGGAAACACATCATTCCTCTGCTATCACTGGTGAGTCAGAAAAGTTTTAATAGAAACAAAATGTAAACGGGTCTTGATTTTCTCCAGTTTTCCAGTTTTGCAGCAATAATGTGAAACATTTTTGTGAAGAATAACTAAGACCTAAAAACTGTTTCTACACATTCGCAGATTTCCTTCTTCCTGTACCTGGTTGATTACAAACACCTCAGGATTAACGGCCGCTACATCTTCCCTGACTGGGCGTACGCACTCGGATGGACAATGACCCTCTCGTCTGTCCTCAGCTGGACAGATGTGTGTGACAGCTGGAACCTCCAGACAGGTCGGTGTCCATCTGCTGCAGTTTAAATGGTTTGTTGTTTACTGTAATTGTCCTGATGATTGCGTCAGTGTGTCAACTAACTTGTGTTGTTTGTTCCAGCGTCTGTCTGTGCTGCCAGCCTGGCAGAGGAGAAACATGGAAGAGGAGGGAATGACTGTTGAACTGAGGACTTAGTGTGACCTGCAAAATCAATGTAATTAGACTTTTTTTATCTGTTTTATTGAGTCATATATCAACTAGCTAAAAACTTTGTTTTGATGCATTTCACTTTTTTGTATTTGTGGTGAGAAATAGCTGAAATAGTATAATTCTCAGCTATGAGTAATATCACTATGTGCTTTTTTGCATCTATCTCTAAATATTTCACACTGCTGCAGTCACTTATTACTTATTTACTCTCCCAACATTATATTTTAAACTCTTTTCTTAGATTGTTCTGATAAGTAACTTTAAGAATGATGATCACTTTAGTTCCTTGTAGACGTGTCACTCTATACTCTGGACACACACCATCTGGGCCAGCAGCCTTCCCAGAGCAAAGTCTTCCCAGTTCCAACATCACTCCCATCTCTGTGACAGACAAGGGTGGAGGTGTAAGAGGGGGGATGGATGCTGCTTTGGAGATGTACACATGTTGAAGAGGAGGAGGAGGAGGAGAAGGAGGATGAGGAGCAGCAGCATTGGCATTGGGTGAGGCCGCTGTATTGAATCTATTGAAGAACTGGTTGAGTTCATCAGCTCTTTCTACATCACCCGCCACTGTCTTTTCTTGTTGTTGTAGCCAGAGATGGTGTTGATTCCTCTCCACACTTCACGGATGTTGCTGTTCTGTAGATTTCTCTCCAGTTTCTTCTTGTATTCCACCTTTGACATCTTTAATCTCTTCAATTTATGTTGTACTAGTTTGAGCCATGTTTTGTTACCATCTCTAAAAGCTGCCTTCTTCTCATTGAGGATTGCCTTAAATCACTAGTAATCCAAGGTTTGTTATTGTGGAAACATCGTACAGTCCTAGTGGGTATGACTGTGTCTCTACAGAAGTTGATGTAATCAGTAAAGCAGTCAACCTGTCTGTCAATGTCCATACTGTTCTCCTCTGTTTCCAGCAACACATTCCAGTCTGTACATTCAAAACAGTCCTTTAGAGCCTCAGTTGCCTCTGGTGTCCATTTCCTGACTGTGAGTTTAGTTGGAGGCTGCCTCCATACACAGAGTTTGTTTATTAGGGCCTCGGGGCAATCGCACCGAGCACTGGTCCCATACAGCAATAGCTGTAGGGCCACTACTGTTATACTGTGGATTTCTTCTTATTCCTCTTGCGGACGCAATTTCGTCCCGCTACTAGTCCTACAACTTAAAGAGTTGCAGGACAAATTATATATCAAAACGTGCGGTTTGATCGGGATCGGTGTGCTATTACTTTTCTTGACAGAATACGAATTTTTCGCAACGTAAGTCGCGAAAAAATGCTCAAAATTTTGCATTGAAATTAATGGGACGGCCGACAAAAAATGAGCGAAAAAGAACAATCATTGGAGATTTCTAAACGTCTACTTCTCCGGCATAATTTCACCTAGAGACTCCATTTAAACTTTAAACAGTAGACACAGGTCTTGTGTATCGGTGTATTAATCCACGTTTCGATAGGTCATATCGTTTTTTATCAATCCCTGTTCAATGACCATGATCATTTTTGGAGAAATTCTGAGATTATAATGGGTGTGTATTGCACGGAATGTTTGTGTCGCCGTGTGTTCAGACCGGACGCGTAGCGAATTTTCGCGTTGCGTTACTTGCGCGAGTTGATCGTGCGAGTAGTTGAATTTACTCGCGTTACTCGCGTCACTCGCGCGAGTAAATAACTCGCGAATTTTCGCCCAAGAGACTATTTAGCGCCAAATAATTCCCTCCATTTCATTCTGTCATCAACCATGACAAGCATAGCGTCCCTGTACCTGCTCTGGAAGTCCGAGATACGTCGGAAAACCGTCGTGTCTGGGTGAGTGACATCATCCGGAGGCGCACTCAGCACGGAGAGAGGACCGCAGAGTACTTCCACCTTTTTCCTGTCCCTCCTGCCGACCCACTCCTCCTTCCTGCCTCTTTTCTCCTCTCTCTCATGTATGTATCTCGGACACTGTCGTCCAGAATCTCAACGCTGATAGGCTGTCCCGACACAGCGTCACACGAATATTTCGCCAAAGTTGAATTTATTGAACTCACGCGAATTTGCGTTGTTTCATTCGCGTTGTTTCATTCGCGCCACGACATTCGCGTCAATCGCGGCATTCGCGTCGCGCGAAACCTGCGATTCGCGCCGCCGGAAAAAATTCGCGTCTATTCGCGTGTTTGCATTGACTTTGTATGTAATCTTGTCGCGCGAAATATTGGCTACGCGTCCGGTCTGAACACACCGTCAGAGTGTGTGATGTCATCGCTCAGAGTGTAGAGGGAGGGTTAAAACTGTCAAAAAATGTATTTTAAAACTGCGCTCCAGGCCGCAAATTTCACGCTACAGAAATAATTTATACATAGAAACGTAGGAAAATTTGTCTTCTCCCTCACAATCCTCTGGTAAAGCTGTCAGAGTTATAGTTTGGGCGTACAACGCACAGATGCGGCACCAACACCACCAACAGCCTCATTGGGTCCTATATTAAAAACGCAGGGAGATATTTGAAAAAGGGATATGGAAAAGTTTTTTTAGATCGCTCTAACAAAGCTATTTTTTCATTTTTCTGAAAAAAAAAAACATATGTAGACGCTCAGGAAGAACTCAGGACGCTCAAAGTGAAGTCGACAATGATAGGTATTATGGTTTTGCCAAAAATGGTTTCTGTTCGAGGCCAGAAATTCCAGTTCACCTCTGGCTGCTGTCACTCTTTCGGAACTTTAACAGGTGGTATCAGTTAATTCAGTTGATTGCTTTGATCTGATTGCCTTTTAAGTGCGCACACTCCTCACACATGCATACACCTGCTTCAAACACGCACACACAGGTAACTTTGTGATTTTAATTACACACACAGGTAACTTTATGCAATTTTCGCTACACACACACACACACACACACACACAAATGTGCGCGTATGCGCGCACACTCCTCCACATACATGTTTCTCTCTCTCTCACACACACACACACACACACACACACTTTGAGGTTAAAGGGCATTTAAATCTCTGAAGAATCTCATCATAGTGTACACACACCGGCAGTAGCCCCCGTGGCCCTTTCAAAATTTCCCCAGAGGAAATTTTATAGTTTTATTATAGTTATTGTGGATATTGTAAATAAACGTCCTCATATTGAAAATATGAGAGAAGTTGTTCCGACTCGTGTGAAAATCTTTTCATATTCAAAGTCCTACCAAGCTACCAAAAGTCCCTCTAGACAGTAACAGTACAAAAGAATACAGCTTATGTTTAATTGGTAACTCAAAATTTCCCGTAGGAGTGAATGAGATTGTGAATGGTCGTCTTTCTCTATGTTGCCCTGCCCTGTGATGGTCTGGCAACCTGTCCAGGCCTCTTACCCGATGTCAGCTGGGATTGATTTCGAGTTCAGATAAGTGGTTGAGAATTAATAAATTAATATATAATTTACCATGGTGAATAACGAAAATTCAATTTTAGTTTAATTTTATGAGAGAATATCTTCTTTTAGTGCATGAGTCATGATAATCGTTTATGCGTTTATCTCACACACACACACACACACACATTAGTAAGAAAAGTACAATACAGAACTAACTAAGGCTGCTCTGTTCTGTGCATTTGAAGTATTTTGAGAGCTTTCTGAGCTGCACTTCCCTTAGGGCTGAATTAATAACTTCATAAAACTCCACTGTAAGACACCTGAGGCTCTGTTACACAAAAAATGGTTGAAAATAAGATAACTTAAGATAATTTAAATACTTGCTGAACACAGTGCAAGACACTAACCACATTTCGGCTGTGGCTCAGTTGGTAGAGTCGGTTGGCACCCAACCGAAGGGTTGGTGGTTCAATCCCTGACCGTTGCAGCCTACATGCCGAAGTATCCTAGAACAAGATACTGAACCCCAAATTGCTCCCGATGCTGTGTTCATCGGTGTGTGAATGAATTCCCAATGGTGGCAGGTGGGACTGTTTAGGGTAGCCTCTGCCACCAGTATGAATGTGTGTGTGAAAGGGTGAATGAGCACAGTCTGTAGTGTAAAGCGCTTTGAGTGGTCGCAAATCGACTAGAAAAGCGCTATATAAGTGCAGGTCCATTTACCATTTCAACACTCAGTTAATCATAGCATTATTTTATTAAAATAACGTACTGGGCTAATACAAGATTTGGATGGCAAATTCTTATTTCTGCACTCACTTTGTAATCCCATATTAAGGTTTTAGAAGTTTTTAGTTTTACAAGATTTAAACAAAAAGTAAAAATTGGTGCATCCCCTTCTCGGAGAATGTGGTAAATTTATGGCAAAGATGCCAATTTTCTGCTTTACTTGGAGCATCATTTTTGTAACAGCTAACAGGCAGTTCTACACAGGGGCCTACAGGGGCCACTGCCCCCGTGAAGAAGCCCTTGGCCTCTGTTGTGGCCCTTGTGTCAAATTAATAATAAAATGATTGATGGAACGATGGAACATTTCTTACCTATTTTTTGTTCAAACAATATCTTAATATTCTTCAAGAGATTCTACCAGACTAACTGAATTTCCCCTTAGGGATGAATAAAGTAATTTTGATTTGATTGATCTCATTTTACACAAAGTAACCCAGAATGTGTGCATTGTATACTAGTTTAATTGTGCAATAAAATTGATTATATATATATAAATGAAGATAATTCTCACTGTACTGCACTTTCAAAATAAATAAAATTGTGCACAAAAATGACAAATGTCATTGTCCTACAAAAATAACTGTTATTGTTGGCAAGTCTCATTGTTTCAATCAATGTACTCAATCTTCCAAATATACTTAAGAGATTTTTGAATAAGCTAAAATAAAGGTTTTGAATGACTAAATATCATCGTTTTTATTGTGCCCCTCTCATTAAACACTGGCCCCTCTTTGGCTCCCATAGTTAATTGGTCTAGAACCACCACTGCTGCACAGCAATTATAATTTACTCCCAAACATTACAAAGCTTGCATCAATTCTGAGAGAAACATGTTTACTTTCATTATTTAATGTTTATTGAATAAGTCATGTATTAACAGCTGGTAGCAGTAAGGTGAAAAGTAAAATGTTCCTGATGTGGACATGTCTATGTAGTTGAAATCCTTTTGAGAAGTGATTTTCCATTCCTTGATAGTCCCCATTTGTGTTTCAGGTTGTTTTTTTTGTTTTTTTTTAAGCAAAGGATCATTACAGAAAGTCTGCAGCAGTGCTTGTTGTTCCTCAGTGCCAATAAAAGCGTCCGACTCTGTCGTCCATCATTTCTTCTGGAAAAATCCCATGATTGAAGCTTGTTTAGTTCCTTTATTTGCATTTGCAGACGTTTTCTTCTGACTCTTCTTCTCATCCTGTTTGCTACTTGCGTGTAGTTTTGCAGAGAAAGGATCTTTTGGAGCTGGTTTGGTTGCCTGAACTTCGTCTTCTGCTTCAGAGTACGATTCGCTCTCGTAGCCTTTCTCTGTCACTGAGGGAAAAAAAACAAAAATAGAACACATTATATCAAAAAGCAATGCGAAATTAGTACATACACTATGCAATCTGTCTGCTTGAAAAATGAAAACAATCTCTAAAATGTTGTCCAAATGGAGTTTGGATCTTTTGGAGCTATGCTCTGCACAATAATCTCAATGCTGATTTGCTTTTACGATTCAGTGGCAAACATGAATTATGATGCAAATTCATGTCTCTAAATTGACATTGTACGCAATCAGGCCATCCAAAAAGTTAGCTTTTGGTGTGAACACACCATTACTCAATTAATTGACAATTTTTTACAAGTAAAAGTTTGTTATTTTTAGCAAAAAATGTCAAAGTTATATTTGCAGGCCTAAATGTAAAAAATGTCATGTCAATTAGGGGTGGGCGATATTGCCCTAAAAGATTATCACGATATTTCAGGGTATTTTTGCGATAACGATATTCTTGACAATATTACAAAATACTGAAAAATATATAGAAAATATGATTTTTTTAGTCTGTATAAATGAATAAAACTAAAAGTAATACTCTTGACTCTTGATTACTAGCAAATAATAACAACAACCCTCTAGGAGGTCTGGGGGCCCCACCAGGAGAAAATGTTGTACATTTTTAAGTACAATGCATCAATCTCGTCCACTTTGAGAGCTAAATGTGAGCAAACACCCCACATAACATTTTTTACAGTCAACAGCACTTTCCACTAGGACATGGAGTAGCAGGACAGTGCATGTCCCACTGGAGATTTTTTTTTTTATAAAAGCTCATATTTGGTGCCTCTTACACATTCTAATGCCACTATTCCATCATATACACTGGTCTTAATAATTGCATATTTATGAAATTTTGAAAAGAAGATTAAGGATTCTTGTATGTTTTATTTAAGGCATCTTATTTTGACAGTATTCTAGTAAATTCTGTGGTGGATTCTGTTAACACACTGTGCTCTTATTTTGAAAACTGCATGTGTTTAGCGACAGGAAGTAATAGTAGCTTTTAGTGATTAACATAACTTTAATTGTTAGCTAACATTAGCTAGTGGCTAACGAACGGCATAATGCAGCAGTATGTTTGGACTGTTTGGACCTCTGATTGATAGGATTTAGTTTGGGGTGCGCACACTCGCAGGTGGTGACACACGGAGAGATGATGTGGGGACGGGACTGATACAGACAATTAGGCACAGCAGCTCGGTATATTCTGCGCATGTCTCGGAGGAGGACGAAGAGGTGGGTTGGGTTTTGACTGACTGACCGGTGACGGACACTGAGCAATGGCAATACAACGTAAAATAACTTTATATTATGAATAGTGTACATATAGTTTCAGTAGCTTGAAATGTGACGTTAGCTCAGCGCATTAGACTGGCGGGCCGCCACAGTCTAGGTTATTAATGGGAAACCCTTCCGCCACTATGTCAAGAAGTAGAAATGTTGCCAATATCATGATAACATTTTTTACTCATAAAAAATTATACCGGTTTAATCGTGACCAACATGATATGGCACATCCATAATGTCAATAAAAACATAATATTAAATGGTTCTGCACTTATATAGCGATGTTCTAGTCGTTTTGCGACCACTCAAAGTGCTTTACACTACAGACTGCGCTCATTCACCCTTTCACACACACATTCATACTGGTGGCAGAGGCTACCCTAAAGAGTGCCACCTGCCACCATTGGGAATTCATTCACATACCGATGAACGCAGCATCAGGAGCAATTTGGGGTTCAGTATCTTGCTCTAGGATACTTCGACATGTAGGCTGCGACGGTCAAGGATTGAACCAGCAACCCTTCAGTTGGGGGGCAACCTGCTCTACCAACTGAGCCACAGCTGCCCTATTATAGGCTTGCTAAATTTTTTCTGAGAGTATTTTCATTATTTTGATACAGTCAAAGTGAAACTGTGAAGTTGTTTTTGTTTTTCGAAAATGCCGGTTTCCCGCCTTTTTCTACTTTATTATGACGTAATGGGTCACTAGGAAAGGGGTCCATATTAACCCACTGAAACAACGCATATCGATGCCCTGTGTTGAGGAGGACACGTTCCCGTCAGTCATTTGATTTTTTAAGTTGCATGTAAACTGGGACAAGGACAGAAGTCTGATTAGAATTTTAAGCATAGCTCGATTAAACTGTGCCTGTAAACGCACTGATTGTTGCATCAGTCTAGGTCATGAAGATGCAAAATTCTGGATATTGCTGCAGTTTTTAGTATGTATTCGATAAACATAATCCATTAAGGGTTTGGGTTTTCAGTCATCTTTCTGCTTTTCATACCGATGCATCCTTCATCATCGACAAAGGTGCGAGACTTCAGGACTCGTCTCCTCTTCCTCGTCTTCATCTCAGAGTTTCCCTGCTGCAGAAACAAAAACACAAACGTTTTATCAATGTGTAATAGAGGAACAAATTGCTTTAATCTTTCCCATACTGACCATTAAATCTAATCATCAGGTTTTATTACTTACATGTGAATGTGGAACAGACTCGACCTTCTTCTCAGGACTCGGTGACGGTTCTCTAGTTTCCATCTGCTGTGGAGAATCTGGGATGACTGAAGAGATTAATGAGTATTAGTTTTTACTATTGCTCTTATAGGGGCTTTTGAAATGTTCACACAAGGTCTTTTATATCTTATAATATTCTGGCTTTACAATCTGCATAAACAGAGCCATATTTCTTTGAACTGTAGCCAAAAACATTCCTACACCACAATATTATTTATGGTGTCATAATGCACGATTAGATTTTCAACTCCAAGATTACGATTCCATTAAATTTTCTGATATAAACATTTTATTTAGCAATATGTACTTTTTAGACTCTGGAATCTTTATTCATAAGTTTTCAAATAAAAAACTAAACTAAAAATAACAAGAGAGTAGCTTAAACAGCTCACCGTCTTCATCGCTGCTGTCTGGTTCAGGCTTCTTAATCCTTCGTCTCTTTTTCTTCTCCATTTTCTCCTCCTCGCTGTCAGAATCCTCAAGCCGCTTAGTTTTGCTTCAACAAGAGAAAGACTTATTTAAATACATTTATAGCCATATTTGACTTTTGTGAACCAAGTCAATCACCAATTTAGAACTCACCTTTCTAAAGTAAGTTATTCAATTCAAGACAAAACTGTTTATTTCTATCTTAAGTTTTGAGCACAAATCAATAATATAGTGTGAAATAATCTATACTTGAAGCCCTTCTCCCCTGAAGTGTTCTACTGAAACACACACACACACCTCCTGGAGTCTTTCTTGGTGTCTTTAGGTGGCTCCACTGCAGCAGCAGCAGCAGCAGATTGTTTTTCTTCAGGCTGTGAACTCTGACGTTGCAGCTCTGCTGAGGATGACTGAGCTGCTTCCTCCTGCTTCACAGTTTTCTCTTGTTTCTCTGCAGAAGTGAGGAAGGTTTTGTTGGAAAGTTAGTGGCAGAATAAAGGCAGCACATCGGTAACTCTGGTGATAACGGAACCACACATTCACCAGCCCTCACTTTTAAAAAAATGTGTTTCTACCATCACATTTTTAAAACATCAGCCATGTCCATTCATGCCAAACTTTCTTATTCGATAGCCTGGCTAACGCCAGACTAATCACAAATGAGATTAGTCTGGACACCACCAATTCATTTCTCCATAGAGGAGGCGTGGTTTACGATCCCCCAGAGCCGTTTATTGGACGCTAAGAATGTCTATCAAAAGCGTCTGTAGGTAGCTCTTAGCCAATCGTATCAGTTATACAAGATGACGTATGCAGAGCGACAGAAATTTATGTTTACATAGCCAGACTAGCCCATCTCTACTGTGAGACTAAAATGCTCATTTCTGCTTCTGCAACGTTTTTCTGTAGCATGTTCTGACTCTGGCTGCTCTGTAGTTTCAGCTCACAGTCTACCGGGGGTGTGGGTGTCTGTGAGAGAGTGTTGCTTGCTGCTTTGCTTCTCCAGTTCTCACTTTCTGCAAGATTATTTATTTTTACGCCTCATTCCCCCTCATGTCATTCAGCCACACACATCCACTGATATATGGGCAATAGACGAGCTGCTGCGGGTCTCTGGGGGCTCCGCTGCCCCCCGGCTCGTATCAAGATCACCGGCGTTACAGCAGCGAGCGGTAGCAGGGCTAAATGGTAGATTAGGCTTTGCCAAATCCTGCCGGAAGCAAGGCTAAAACATTCTTTTTGGTGGTGAAATAAGAGTGTAAAGTCAAACGTTGTTCTTCTTTTAAAATCAACTTTCGCTCTAAACTATTTTAAAAAGTCGTCTACAGCTGGATCGAAAGAGAGCTTCGCGTCTGCTGCAGCCATGTTGTATCCGTAAGAAAACTACTAAAACTACAAGCTTCCATCTGTCGAGTAGTATGCGTCATCGTCTTGCCGCCCCTCCCCGTTCTGTGACTGGATCCCTAAAACAGGGCTAAGAAACGGCCATTGTTGCCAAACCCTTTCGCAGTTCGAAATCGAGTGTGCAAGGCAGTATGGGTATACCCAGGCTACTTATTTGCATGAATTGAACATGACAAAAAAAGAAAAACGGGCTGTCCATGACAACAACAAAAAAATTGTTGTTAAAAAAAAATAATTGTGGACTAACGCTCAAAAGATTTTGTTCAACTTAGTTTCTCCTCAAAAGGTGTGCTCAAAAATTTATTTAAAAAAAAATCTTTAAAAAAAACATCAGAAACAACCAACAATCATAAGAAAACCGATCATTTCAGGCATTCGCTGTCTGTATTGGGTTTATCTAAAGGTTAAAGAGCTTGAAGTAGTCTGAAGTATTTTTAATTAAATCAACAAAGTTCTATAGCATTCTAAAATTAAAAACACAGACTGATACTGTATTACAAGTATTTTCCAGACAATCCAGTTAAAAAAGGACCAGAGGAAGCTAGTGACATTACTCACTTGCTGCTTGACTCCCAAAGAAGTTCATCACAGGGTTGGCCTTTGCGGCGGGTTTGCTTTTAGGTGCATCAACCTAAAAAAATACCAAAAAAAAGTGGTAAAAACTACAGAAATCATTCTGCTACTGCAGTCATTAATTTCTCTTTAAACAGCAGTTAACCACTCAAAAGACCACCAATCCGTACCACAGGTGCTTCCTCTTTCTGCTCCAACTTCACGTCTTTCCCGCTGTCCTGGTTCTTAGGAGCCGATTTATTTGAAAACATTCCCATGATGCCTTTCTGTG
This sequence comes from Centropristis striata, assembly GCF_030273125.1. Classification (NCBI taxonomy): domain Eukaryota; kingdom Metazoa; phylum Chordata; class Actinopteri; order Perciformes; family Serranidae; genus Centropristis; species Centropristis striata. The sequence goes on from NC_081527.1 coordinate 29,898,882, forward strand.
GCTTGGTGGAAGGTTTTGAAGTCAGATTTGAACCTCCATTCATGCCAGATTTTTTGATTTCTGGCTCTGGTGTAACAGCTCGCTGGACTTCTCTCGTCTGCTGCAGCTCCATAGAAGACATGGGCACAGCACTGGCACAGCGGATCGCACTGTATCTGATAAGAGAAGGAATAATTGACTTCTTTCCTGAAACTGACTGGCCTTTTCTAACCCATAGACTCCTGGTTGGGCTACTTCATTCACTAGATAACGCTACCTTGAATTACAGTAGGCTACGAAGTAGAAACTGGACAGAAGAAGCAGATGTTCCAGGAAATAATTTGAACTGTTCCTATAGGCACTATCAATTCAAGTTATCAATCTACAACATCTGCAAAATCTCTGCAGCATACCTGTATAAAAATGTTTTTCCTCCCCTGTGTTAAAACCCTGATTACTGTCAACTCTGTAGCACAAAATAGGATCAACATACCTGCTGCAGTTCTTTAGATTGTCTTTCACAGCATCATAGTCAACGCTGTAGAGAGGCCCGCTGTCTTTCAGTAAAGCTTTCTGGACGCTGTAGACGTGAACACTGACTAGGAGGCTCAACTTGGATTTGAAATCTGCAAAAGAAAACACCAGAAATTAGCTGCCTCTGCTTCGACAACAACAAAAACAAATAATCACACTGAAGAACACATGCAATTTCCAAAAACAGCCTAAGTGTGCAGTCTGGAGGCTAAAAGCAAACAGCTACAACCAGCCAGAAACCCTGGTGATGTTGGAAACACTTTCACACACCTTCCAACTGGTCCTCTTTGACAACTGACACCTTGTGACACTGAAAGGAAACACAACATCAGCGATGAACACAAGAAAAACCTGATATGAAAAGAGTCATTATGTACAGAAATATGCAAATAATACAAAAACATGATTTAATTTATTGTTTCTCACCGTTTGGCCATTGTCCACAAACTTTCCTGACACCAGATAGGTGGCATGGATCTGAGCTGAACTTTCCTTCCTCTTGTGATCCAAATAATGGTAGAGCATTCTGAAAACAAGACACATGTTTTCGTTTTATTCTAAAGAAATTCTCAGACATTGTAATTATTCTGACCTTATTTTCTTGGTAATGCAGGGTTTGTTGATTGTTAACATTGTTGACATATTTGTATTTTTGCATTTTTTTACAACAAGTTATTTGCCGATATCACAAAGTATGCCATGTTACGATTTCACATAGATTTAATTCAGGGGCCTGCGATTAATACAAGTAACATTATATGTCCATTTAACACAATAAATAACAGCTATAAAACCTCACAAAAAGCTACTCAAACATGATTTGACAATGCTATTTCCAAGCTTTTGCTTGAATAAGCTTGAAAATCAATCTATTCCTTTTAATAAAAAGGATAATATAAATGTATTTAAAATAAAGGTGTATCTCAAAGAAAAAGACATGTATTAGATATGTAATATTTTCACTTTGCATCAAATATACAATCAATATATGGTTTTATGTCAGGACACCACTGTCAAAAAGCCCTAGACAGACTTGGCTGACGTTCAGGTTATGTGATTTAAGTGATTGGCAAGCCAATTACCTAATGTGGATAGGAATACCTGAGCAATCAAAGTCTGACTCTGATAATAAATCTTTGTCCCAGTTTTGGCAAAGTTGTATACCGTTATCCTAAAGAGGAATAACTCACTGTTTGGCTGTGTTGACATGAACTCCGAGAGTTAGACTGAGCCATTTATAGGTCACCTGTTAAACACAAAATACACGATAATATTATAATTACATTCACATTTTGTGTGCTAGAAAAAGACTATAGAGAACCAACGTAACCATGTGGGTCTAGAACCGCTATTAACGTTTAATGAACCAGACTAACGTTACAGTATCAAAAGTTACAGTAGACAGTCTTGTACCAGGCTAGCTAACCTGCCATTACTTGTAACATTAGCCCTTTTGTTTCCATCATCAAACACGATGAATATGTATGGGAACAGCTCATTTAGTTTAACACAATTTAAACCTTTGACTGTTATCAACATTTGATAAATCCTACGGTATTGGTCCATGGCAAAGACACAGTTGGCGGTTACTAGCAGTAAGGGAAATATAGTTATAGTTAACTTAACAATTACGTTTTAGTTCAATTCAAAGATATTTTCGAGATCAGCCACTAGCCGAATTAACGAAAAGCCCGAGTAAATCATGAATAGTTTGAAGATACACAATGAGAAACATAAACATTAGCTTGGAAGAGAGCAAACAGTAAATATTGCAGTATTTCATATGCAGTTCAACGGCTAATCATGTCGGGGCTAACTCGGCTCTAACGTCGGTAATTTGGCATCATCCCGCCCGGGACAACGTCGAGAAAAGAGGAGCTAAAACGATTAAAGAGTGCACTCACAATCTTATCGTGGTCGTTGACGAATTCGTCAATGTTATCCAAATAAAGCTCGTCCATTTTTGTTTGATTATCCGTGAAAGCTGCCGTCTCGTTTAGCCGATTTGACTGCGCGGGAAGGCGGTTTATTTACTTCCTGTTTAGTGTCACATGTCTGTTCTGTCTTCCGGTGGGATGAGTGGCTACAGGTTGCCCCCTGCAGGCCAACACTGGTACTGACTAACACAGGCTGAGGTAGATATTCATTCTCTTTTATTGTCAACTAAACAAAACAAAAAAACAGGGGGAAAAAGCACATTTTATCCCTCATTTCATGATAATAATAAACCTAAACAAATAATCAAATTAATTATTTTATTTTAACAAGTAAATTATAGAACAACCTAGAACAAGCCTTATACATTAACCCTTCTTCCACTAGAAATCCTCCTTTTGCAGATCTAATTTGCTCAAGCACCATGTTTCAATATAATTTTAGGGTATTTTACATACAATTTGGCAAAATTTCTACTTTTTCCTACCCTATATGACAAGGAATATAAGGAAATATACTCGTCTAACTACATTATATAGCAAGATAAATTGTGGTTAATGAGCTGTAAATAATAATGGTGAGAAAAAAAAGCCAACGAGGCAAGAAATCATATTGTCTGTTAAATTAAAGTGTTATTTGACTGGTTGCTCTTATGGGAAAACACCAATAAAAAGCACACATTTTCTCTAAGCTGGAAGAACATTTTTTTATCACCCTTGGGTGTGATTATATTTGCCCTTTGGGAACCGTTTTTATTGTTTTACTTCGGCTTTCTCACCCATTTTCACTCAGATATATTCTTAAATTTGTGATGTTGTGAAGCTTTAGTAAATATTTCTTGTTTATCACTCAAAAGATTGCAACTGATTGTTTGAAACAGAAGAATTAAGATGCACTGATGAAATAAATAAAAACATTTTCAAGAAGAAACTAAACAAAACTAGATAAAGTGTCATTCAGAGACTTGTACATTCATTATTCTTTTATGTGACTTTATATTTTACACAAAAAGGGAAAAACACATTTTCATTTTCTTCAGTCTTTTTCTGTCAATATAAGTTAATCAGAGCTGCAGTGGAACCATGAATCACATAGTCACTAGTTTAAATTAGATTAGGGACCTTTGTTACATATTATTTCCCATCTCTCCTTACATCTCTCCCTGTATTCTCTTTAATTTCCATACTGTTATTCTTTAATAAAGTGCTTGAAATGGCCCCAAAATGCACTGAAATCATGTTACATGACTTTAAGATGGATGGTAAACCATAAAACAGAGACATTCCAGAGTATAAACAGTTTGCAAACCTTGAAATTGTTCTATAACTGTACAAGGCTGTGCTGTTTCTGAATTGTAGCATTTTTTTTAAATAAACCACTGCTTTTAATTTGTTTTAAATGGAGGATCCAACTGGCTAGGGAATAATAGGCAAAAATACTAAAGGGAATAAGTGGTGTCACAGCTGCAGAAGGCAGTTAAAAATGGAGAAAACAAGGCTCCTCTGCAGGCTGCAGGCAACAGATCAGCAGCAGTTATGAGTGCATCACGACACAGTCAATATGAATTTTGAATTCTAATAAGCTGTTGTGACAGGAATATTCAGGAAGGACAATGTTGATATATTAAACCTTCAGTGACCTCATCATCAATTGTAAGATTTCCAAACAAATAACTGGTCAGCATGAGGGTAACTTCCTCCCAGCACCGCCGCTTGTCATCATTTATCTGCATCAGGTGGAGCTCATTATGACTGGAAATGAGCCTTGTGAAATGGCTCGTACATCACTTGTTGAATGAGTTTATGCAGAGCCATAAATATTGATAGTGCATGATTTTCTTTTACAAACCAGTGTTGCACCAATAAACAGCAACATCAGAGTGTGAGAAGCAGTACTTGTCAAATGCTTGACATATAAAAGACCAACAAATGATGCAGTGTCAGGCTCATTATGGGCATCATGATAAACCAACTCAGGTGTGGAAAATAATAATGGTGACAGGTCTCCAGGGGCCCCCATTAATGCTCCCTGTAATAACAATATAGCAGCAGTGTTTCAGTAGAAGCTCTCCTACCACACAGGAGGCCAAAGTTTGATTCCTGGAAATTGCAATAACCTTTTTAAACTCAATCATATCAGAGAAGAATAACAACAACTGCCCTTTCAACCACAACATATTATTGATCGCTCAGTGGTGGAGTTCACACCCTCCATGTAGGGGGTCTGCATGCCATTTCAGGTGCAAGCATTAATGTAACCTGTGTGAAATTAAAGCAGAATGAAAAGGTCTGTCCTTAGCATTGATGGCTCAGTGGTGCATTTCCCATTCGTACAATATTAACCAAATCTGCAAGCAAACAAACATTAAATCACTAGCAGAAGAAGGTAAAAGTCTGTAATGAGATTTTATTGGGAAGACAAATGCCATGCTTATTAAAGTGCAATTTGTAATTATGCTTTCCAAGAAAATAGGGGGCAGTATTTCACCTTGATTTTTTTTTTTAACTAAATGCAGCAGTGAAACCTGTCAAGATTGTGTACAGTTACACATACAAAAAATCTGCAATGTCCTCAAAAATGTATAGCCAACTTTCTAGACTATAATACCGGGATTGAAATTCTACATTTAAGAAACCATACTGACTGAGATTATTTGCTCAGCTGAGGCATAGAGAGCAACATCCCTGCAGAGAGGAGCAGTCACAGGCGGATGTGAAGCATAGTTTGGTGTGCGGACTTAATCTTCAATCTCATGTTGTCCAGCTTGTTGATGAGAGAGCCAGGTGTTGGTGAGCCAGTAGTATGGGGCTGCTGTTAGCCTGGCTTTACTGAACAGACCCTGGACTCTCACCCAGGAGAATGAGGTCCGTGTCCAATATGAAAACAAAAATAAACAATGTGATCACTGAACTACCGTGCCTCACATATTTACGTTGCTATGTCATTTCCGTCACGTCACTTGTAACTACTTCACTTCTGGCATTTACGTACATTTATTAACTGTTTAAACTGTGTTTTATAACGGCAAACCAGGCAATTTTGGCCCTAAACCTCAAAGATCAGTAGTTGTGTAGCCTAAATTCAACAAAGCCAAAATCTTTGGGTTTTTTTTCAACCGTAAACTGTAAATGTATGTATAATAACGTGCAATATTTTTTGAGCGATCTGCTCTGCTCCGTACTGCGAACGATCAAATAGGTAGTTCTGCTGTTGGATATGTTGTTGTCACTGACATTAACATCAACACTGTCTCTTTTTCACATTCTGTTGATCATTTGTAGAATGTTTTAGACTAAACACTTTGCCAAGTTTGATAATCTACACCTTTAAATAAGTAATGATGTTATTCTTACTAACCCCCCGAAATCTAATTAAACACATGGGTTTTATATGATTAACATTTGTGCAGGTGAGAAAAATGTGGGGATAAATTAACAATGTTAATAGTTGGAACCACAATGCTGAATCACCCCCTGCACATGTGATGATTAATTCAGGTGTTTTCACTGTTTCTGCACTCAGATGATCATATAATATTTAGAGAGAAGCCGCTCTGAATCTTCAGTTCACTGAGAAGCTGCTGAAAAGCTGATCAGCCTGCCAACTTCTAATAGAAATGTCAAACAGAAGGGCAGCAACGTGCAGCAGAGAAGGGAAAAATATTCCCAGAATGGTGACGAGAACCCTTGTCTCACCACAGAGAACAGAGATTTCAAAACTGAAATCCTCAGCTGGATCAGAGTTGGTTAGGATGAAGGAACAAGGCCAGTGTGACTTTCTTTCACTGTACAGGATTCAGATGTTCTTTTGGAATTTGTTTTTTTTTCAGCCCAGTGTGGTTCAGAATGTGATCTTTTCATAATGTATTAAAAAGATACTTTCCTGAAGATTTAGAGGTAAAACTGCTTCTGGTATAACCAAAACATCACCACTGAAGAACGGTGCTGCTGTATGGAGGACTCAAACTCAAACTCAATAAAAAAAAAAAAAAATGACTTGATAGAAATGAATATGCCATTAAATCTACCAAAAATAATATTGTGAACAATGTGACATAAAATGATGTTTTGATTTTGCTTCTTTATTGAATAAATGTTGTATTTATTCCCCTATATGTTTAATTATTTCATCTATTAATATTTATTTAAAAACCTTTTTTTATTTTTCTCTCTTTTTTTCAATTTCTTGAAATGAATGTTGTTTGCTCTTATTTCTTTACTCTAGTTCTACTAGTTTTTTCTATTTTAAATTCAGTTCCAACTTTTAAAGATTAACTAATTTAGATTAGTTAAGACCAAACCATCATCATCAAAAAAAATTTAAACATTATTTCTTTTAAGATCAATGTAAAAAATAATATAAGCAATTTAGAGGAATAGCATAAAACAAGAAACAGGTGGTGTTTATTTAGTTATTTATAAATAAATAAATTCATAAATGAACACAAGTTAAATTTATTTAACTATCTATCTTATCTATTTTTGTCATTGAGCTTATGCATTTTTATCAAACTTGAAATGCTGTGAGCAGATTCAGTGAATTGCTATTAAACCTGAACCCATCTGAAGTCACATCAGAGTGTAATTGGAGCGCCCCAGCGGCCCCTCTGGTTAGCTCAAGTGCCTCTCTGGTTTGACCTAATGGGGCAAAAGTAAACCTCGACTGTAATCTCAACCCTGCACATACAAGATATGCCACTTTTTATTCCTGCTGCTCTAGGATCATCGCTGTTTCTGGGGGAAACAAAAATACTGTATTTGGTACCTTTATCGCTCATTTTGCACAGGAAATCATTTAGTTTTTCCTTCCTGTAAAGAACTTCATGCTTAACATTGTGAATTTTGCATTCCTGCACACAGTTTCCAGCTCGTCTGATTGAGGATCAGATGGTTGCAGCAAAAGAGAAGTTTATTATTGAGGAAACCTTTTTTGATACATTTAAAAAATAAAGCAATGCAGCACTTGCATCTAATCATGACAGTGGATCCAGACGATATAAGCAAAAACATTTGAAAGAATGTTTACAGAAGCCGTAGAAAGTTTGAACTATTAATGTGCAGACATGGTAGGTAGAATACATTCCTATTACAGAATTATAATCATAGCAAGATAAAAATTATTGGTAAAGAGCAGAAACAAATAGGATGTACTTAAATAACACAGATAAAATAAAAGTTCAGCCAATTGTGTCTGAATCTGTTGAAGAATTCGATTAACTGCCCTCAGGAAGACGCAGCAGCAAATAATAACACTTACAAAAAGTTCTTTATTTTGCCAAGTTTCTGCAAAGAATTAACACTGGAACCAGGTCTGTTATTGTTGTTTTTCACTTCATATGTTGTGCTTTTCATTATATGTACTGTAATTTACTGCCTGTTGTGTACATGTTGTGTTATTTATTGTGTGTGTTGTGATTTACTATGATGCCTTTCAACCAACCTGGGAAGCCGAAGGCAAATTTACACATAACTGGATCAGAAGTCATTCCCCGAGCACAACGCCAGAACAAATGCTGGATTTACTGCTACAACTGCAGTTCAAAGTGCTTTCAAAATAAAGGTGAGGCACACATAAACAGAAGGAGAAGCAGCATTAAAAACAGCAGAGAGAGAGAAAAAAAAACCATAAACAACTTTTACAATAGAATAAACCTCATTGAAAATATAAAAAAAAACTGAATAAAAAGGTGTTGCACTCATGTTACAATGTGACTGTTGTGTGGATGCATTTAATAATCAATAGATCAATCTAATAATGCTAATAAGCATTATTGGTCCAACCATTAATCCGACCTGTGAAGCTGTTTCAGATTCTACAGTTTTATTTGTGTCATGTTGAATTCTAGAGTGATTTTCAGGCTGTAGTTTTATGTTGTTGCATTACAATTAACATACTACAGCTTCAGGTGTTCCTATTATTTTGTCCACTCCTCCTGTAGTGAAACATAGAGGGAATGAGTCAGCATGACAGCCCTCTGATAGCAACATCTAATAAATTTACTGACAAAGAGCTTTTGTTGTGCTCTTAACGGAGCAAGCAACATGATCCATCAACCACACATACATACATGCCTATACTGCCAACAGTGGACTGAGACACTAAACTAGCCAAGTGTGGACTTCTGTTTCTGGTCATTTTGAAAAAAATAAAAAGAACAGAAACTTTAAAGGTCTTTTCTGATAATGTAACTGCAAATGTGCTTTTTGAAGTTTTCAAAGAAACGCCAAGTGGGGACTTACATCTTATCAAAGAGGGGACATCCATTGACTGCAGGTGCAAAAAAATACACATAAACAGCAGGAACAGAAGGTACAAATACAAGCATGCTGAAATATAAATATCAGTGTACACACACACACACACACACACACACACACACACACACAGTCTCATTGTCAGATTTCTGTCAAGAGCCTTCCCTGAGATTAGATCTCCCTTTTCAAACACAAAAAAGCTGTGGACAAACATCAGACAACAATTTCCAAAGGAGAATTAGAAACAAAATCACATTGAAGCGTAACACAAAGTCTATTTTTCTGTGTGGATGCTCACAAAAGCAGCAGTTTTCCTTTTAGAAATGAATCTGCAAGATCTTTGATGTCTGCTGTGGGTTAAAGCTTGCAAATGGATTCTTTTATCAGCGATATCATGGTGTAAGAAGGAGAATGCAAAGCGCTTGGCAGAGGAGAAAAGGTTTTCTGTTATTCTGCGGTGGAAAATATCGGGCCAAATTTTGACTTTCCTGCTGTTTTCTGGCCTCTGATATCGCATTTGACTGCTGCGGTGCATCAGATCCACAGGAAAGTAATCTGCTCTTGCATAAAAAATGTATTAGATATCTCTTGTGCCGCCACACATTACAGAGGTGTTTGTTCTCCAGCAGGCTTTAGGATTCTTTCAACAGGAATTTCTGATTGGTTTTATGATTTATAACCTCAAAAAAGTGATAGCTCAGCGAGGAAGTTATCTGCTTAAACCCATAGCTGCCGACTTCTTCAACCGTACAGCAGCGGTCACACCTCCAATCACAGCACTCAGGGAGGCAGACATGTGTGAAATAGCACATAGAAAGTAGACAGATCCATGCAGGAACATAGCAAACAAACTGCATGCTGTGCAGCCTCTGGTTCAGAGGCTCAGATTCTTCTTCATGTCAGGACGCGTGCTCCAGCCCACAGATCAACACCTGATAACATGTTTTCCTCACAAACACCAGCTGAGAGGATTGTTGTTGTTAGATATGACGGTGGATCCGAATTGTAATGTCTTCACTGCAGGTGGAGAGTTACTTTAAGAGCTGGAAGGGTTCTCCGTCTATCATGAAAACCTTTTTAATAAGTTCTCACAGCATGCTACTGGGGAGTGACAGAATAATGAAATACAAATATTACTCTTTTTTTTTTTGAGGAAGCTGCCTTAAAGACGTCCCACTTTGGAAACAAACAACTCACTACCTATTTTAGTCCAAGTAGTATTAACCAATCATGATTGAGTGGGCTTTGTTTGAATATAAACAGTTCATGAAGAGCTCAAAGGAGGTGGAACACATTGGCCGAAATACAATCTCAGGACCAGGCAGCTATTGTCTGATGGCGATTTGCAGATTTATCCGTTTAAAGAGATGAGCTGGCGGGCCGTATGGACGTAAAACACTCATAAATAGTGTAGCTCTTTTCACGACGACCAACACAGGGTGGCTCTTTGAAAAGCACCTTTATTGAGAAAGTCTCATCTTTCTCATTCATTCCTCCATCTCATGCCGTAAGAACTGCATTAAAATCAGGTGCAAACAAATCATTTAAATGTCATACATCATTTCATATGCAAATTAAGCTTAACGACAACAACCTGAGAGGCATTAAACTTGAACAAATACCTTGTTGGCTGATTGTCATGAAAAAGAGTTCCTTAAAGTCTTCTTAGTCTTTTGAAGTGCATTTAACCATCGGCTTACTTCACAACACAAAACAGGAGCAGGAAACGTAGTTACGCCACAATACAAAATAAAATGCAAACAACTAAAAATTGACTCATGGCTTATTTATAAAACATCAGCAGATTATTGTATTTTAACTTATTAATCACATTTTAAGCCTTTTAACCTTACATCAAACAATTATTATTCTATTTATTACATTAAAGTATGTATTCACAAATTATGCTTGGTGCACAAATGCAACAGCACTTACAAATAGTATTGATGAAGTTGCCAATTGTACTGTAAACAATGACTGGAACAACTGGAACTGGAAGTCTTGGTCCTATATCAGTTATCTGGATATCTGCTGGCTTCACTGGAATTAAATATATACCAGAAATATTGACAGTTGCCTGACAATGTTGTCAGTCTAACCAGGCCAGGTATTTTCTATTCTTTTTTTGTCTTGTGGTTCTTGGCCCCATGACCACCAGCTGTCAATCAGTGGAATACTGTGGAATCATCAGGAATGTGCATCCTCATGCATGTCCACAAGATATGCAAAATGGGGACTCATTAAAAAAACATGTCTTAAAAGCATTACTAGTTACAATACAATATCTACACAGTGTACCTTTAGATTGAATTTAAACACGTAGTTTTGGACCCTTGAAGACTATCTTTCAGTTGGGTAGTGTCCATTTTCCGTTGAATTTGAACAGAGCATTCAACTGCATAGAAATATTTTTTTTTCTATAAAACAAACACACATTGTTGTTACCCTTTGAATTCAAACATATGTCTTACATCATGTATGAAGATGCAATCATTTTTTAAATAAAGTTTAAATAATTTCAATAATTTTAGAAGCTGGAGTAAACCGTAGATGTGAGTAATCATTCGTGTCAGATCTTTCCCAACATGTCTGATCCAGTGACCTGCCAACCATCAGCAGGTTTTTCCAAACACTCGGCTGCTTCCACTGAATTACAATCAGAGCTGGACGTCACAGACTCAGTGCAGATTCGTCTCTTAACATTGAAATTACATGGCTGTTGCTGTTGGTCCTCCACAGAGAGAGACTGGTGGCGGCGCCCCAGGCCCAGTGTCACACTCCGTCAGTGGGGACGATCATTAGCCGCCTCCCAGAGGAACCGTCATCCCCTCAGCATCGGCTCCACTTCACCCTCAGCCCTTTGTGGCTCCTGCTGATAAGGCCAAGCTAATATCTGCTCAGTCGCTGGCTGCATGGGAAATGATAAACACAGGCTGAGCTGCTGTCCTCTCCATCAGGACAATAGAGACTGGAACCTAGCCCCGAGGCTATTGTTATTCTATAATAGAGGATAGTGTATGTACAGCCGAAATCCTGGCCAGGTGCTTCAAACAGAACAGAAGACAGTGAAAGGATGACTCATTGACTTCGTGGTTACAATGGCTGTGTTACAACGAAAATGTCACAGTTTCCATCCCTGCTGCCGTCTGTGTCCTTGAAAAGGTAATGAAATGGTTGTCATCCATTAAAAATCACTCTGAATATCAGCGGCTGAAATTCAAATAGAACCAAAAGTATCACATGCTCCGGGCATATTGTGGTTAATTTGTGTGCTTTATGAAACTATATGCAATAATATGTAAATAGGTGTACAATAAATGACTTATCCTGGACATTATTGTAACAATTCTAAAATGGTATACAGATTTTTGTAGTTAGCATCGTTAAACCTGAAAATAAGAATATTTACTAGAACACAACATGGACACATCATCCACCAGAATAATGTGCATTTATCAGCCAATAACAAAAGGGGTGGGCTCCTATTTTACCTTCTAGTGGGTTTATCTGCCTATACAAGTAAGAACAACAGATTTCCCTGCCCATTCAATGGGCTCACTGTTTCGTTACATTTCACTTTTACTTTTATCAAATTTAGGCACCAAGAAAGGCTGCCGTTTCATTCACCTTACAAAACTACTTCACTAAAAAAATCCTGGTTAACTGTTATAAAAACAGACTTTCAAAAGAATAACAACTGCACATAAATGTAAAGAATTAAGTAGTTTCAAAGGTTGTCAATTCCGGAAGTGACGTAGTTATGTTGGCTATGTAAAAACCTAAAAAGAAAAAGTGAACTAGCATTACTTCAAATAACATTGTTTACTTTTGGTGACAGTCCTGGGATTGTTTGGCCCAAGAGCGACTTTTCATGCATTACTGCGTTTCCTTGCATCCCCTCAACATCACTTCCATCTTGGAAAACTCGTTCATGAACACTACGGCTGGTAGGGGCCGCTAAACAACAGATGCTAATGCCATTACATGGGTGGATGATTACCTATTGGTTATGGGCTGATAAACGCCAATTTAATAGCCTGACTACAGTTAAATTGGGTGTATAGTCACCCTTTGAATTGATACAATGTACATTTGTAGTAACAGTATAATGTATAACATATTAACAGTTACGGAGCGACAGAACTGCTTATTTGTGAAAGTCCAATATATCAAACACTTCCTTTAAGCTTTGTTTTGGTCTCCACCAGCACCTGAGAGAAATATAGTCTCTTTACCTGTTAAATGCTAGCCAGGCTAACGCCAGACTATATCACAAATGAGATTAGTCTGGACACCAGCCATTCATTTCTGGAGGATCGTAAACCACGCCTCCTCTACGATCCTCCAGAGCCGTTTATTGGGCACTACGAATGTCTATCAAAAGCGTCTGTACGTAGCTCTTAGCCAATCATATCAATTATACCAGATGAGGTATAGAGCGACAGAAATTGATGTTTCATAGCCAAACTAGCCCATCTCTACTTTGAGACTAAAATGCTCAATTCTGCTTCTGCAACGTTTTTCTGCAGCATGTTCTGACTCTGGCTGCTCACAGTCTACCGGCAGTGTTAGTGTGTGTGTGTGTGTGTGTTTGTGTGTCTGTGAGAGAGTGTTGCTTGCTGCTTTGCTCTCCAGTTCTCGCTTTCTGCAAGATTATTTATTTTTACGCCTTATTCCCCCCTCATGTCATTCAGCCACACACATCCACTGATTTTATGGTCAATAGACGAGCTGCTGCGGGTCTCTCGGCGGCTCCGCTGTCCCCCGGCTCGTAGCCAGATCACCGGCGTTACAGCAGCGAGCGTTAGCGGGGCTAGTTGGTAGATTAGGCTTTGGCCAAATCCTGTTGGAAGCAAGGCTAAAACATCCTTTTTCGTGGTTAAACAGGAGTGTAAAGTCAAACGTTTCTTTTAAAATCAACTTTCGCTCTAAACTATTTATATACGCCGTCTACAGCTAGATCGAAAGAGAGTTTCACGTCTGCTGCAGCCATGTTGGATCCGTAAGAAAACTACAAAACTACAAGCTTCCATCTGTCGAATAGTATGCGTCATCGTCTTGCCCGATCCCTAAAACAGGGCTAAGAAACGGCCGTCGTTTCCAGACTGGCTGCAGGTTCGAAATGAAATCGAGCGCGCAAGGCAGTATGGGTATACCCAGGCTAGCTAAATGCCCCAATACATTTGCTACTGAGCATGTAGTGTAGGCAATATTGGGTTATCCAAATTTTTTTGCTGAAAACAGCAGCCTGAGTTGAAACTGTGGCTACTGGTTTTAGTTATAGAAGTTTAATTCAAAACAACACCTGTATTAAACACTGGAGGCAGCAAACACACTTTACCCTGTACATTTGTTGACAGGGAAGCCAAACACTGCAGCAGGTTTGGTTATCAGTGTGTTTCTTATCAAAAGTCCACATTACCGTGCTGCACACAGATACTGAGCTACAAAGTTTAATCACCTCATCAGTTGGTTTTGGCTTCAAACTGAATAAAGAAAAGAGAAAAATAACGTTTGAAAAACCCGTAAGCACTCTTGATTAGATTTTCGCATTTGTGTGAAATGACTGATTCCCACATTGATTTGGTTGGTGCTAAGGAGGCTCAATTCTGGCAGATTTCTTGCAGATCTTCTCATCATTACTGCTCGTCCCTCCAGCCATGAAGGTTCGGCTTCACTGAGCCACACAAAGTCATTATTAACCTCATTTCTTCATGAATGCTAATAGTTTTTTTTCTGTGAAGTTGATTGTCTGTCTGATTCCCTCTAATGTAATATCTGCACATTTGTGTCGATTTCATGAAGCGGTGAAGTGTATAAAGTCTTCAGAGAAACAAGAATGACACATAAAAAACACACAATAATCTCAATGGTGCACATTAAACACACCCATTCACACACTCCCCAGGCCATGTGAGAAACTCCCTGACACACACAAGACCTCTGCTCTGACTCTTGTTGCCAGTTCTGTATGGTAATCACACTTTATCTTAATCATTAAAACACACTCACACACACACTCTGAGCCCGACAGGCTTCTCTGCTGACTCTACCAGATCTGCATGATGATTATTCCCCGCAGTGAGCTGCATGTCAACACTCTGCATGTCCACACACAGCCCACTCAAACAGAAGCCCCCTAAATGAAAAAAAGGGGGAATCTGATACTTAGATCTGCTTGGAAACAGCACAGTGTGGCTGTAACTTCTTCATGCTGCTGCTACAAAGCACCACAGGAGACCATCTGCCTCGTGTCTTCAGTTCTGTTTGTATAAAGCGCTTATGCCGAATTCACATCATGTGGGATGATACCCATCTGTATGAATTCACATGTTCATGCTGGCAACTGTTGGTGGCTGGTGTAAAATTGTGCACATTCTCAAATTTTGGTGAACCTAGAGGATATGTTTTGTTGTTTATTTGCTCTTCATGCACTTTAGTACCACATGACACCAGGAAAGATACATTTTAATTGTATATGCTTTCATTTAAATTGCAGACAGTGTGTTTGGTGACATGCACGTTTGTCCCGGTCATACTTTAGAGCAGGGATGGGCAACTTAAATGCTGGAGGGGGCCACAATTTTTCATCGACACTACCACAGGGCCACATATAGGACCGTGCACTTAACCAGATATGATGAAACTGCAATTTTAAATATGTTTACAGTGCAGTAACTGTACATAGTTCATGCCCAATGCACATAACAGTATAAATAGGAATACAAAAGGTTTGAAGCAAATAAAAAATAACCTTTTACTGTAATTTATTTTTTTTCAGTACAAGAACAGCAGACCAACATGAATTGCAAGAAGTAATTTTGTGCATTTTTACACTGCACTTTTAAGATTTCATGCTCAAATGCATGTAGTTGTACTGAGGGCCACTTCAAGTCAGGGTGCGGGCCGTATGCGGCCCCCGGGCCTCCAGTTGCCCATCCCTGCTTTAGAGTATGAGCACATGGCTGTTTCATGCAGCACATACATTGAATGTATGAGCAGAGTTGAGCTTTAATGAACGGATTTTGATGGATTGCAAAGCTGAATTGTTTTTTAAAAGTTGTAAAAAGAAAAAAAAAAGTTAAAAAGAGAGTTGACTTATTTTTTCCTCCAATATCACTCACACACCATACTATGCACTACATACTCAACATGTGTACCATTGTTCAACATACTTTTGAGTATCAAAACAACACTATGTTTCTTTTTGGATGCACATCGCTGTCTGGGTTGCTGTTTTTGTTGTTATTACCTTTATTTCAAACTGTCAAAACACATATGCAGATAAAGCATTGGGGGAAATAAAATAAAATAAAGACTTATGCTTTGGCCTCTGTCTGTTACGAACATTATCATCACCATAACAGTGCATTGAAGGGTATTTATGCCAGTGTAGTGTCCAGCGTTTGCATACAATAATATTTATGCAATTTGCATACTATTTGTTAGCTTTTCGGACACACTAAAATTTGGCACACTATGCAGATTATACAAATATTTCTCTGATGTAGCGCTGCTCTAGAAACAAATGTAATATGAGTTGAACAAATTTCCAAAAAGTGAAGATTTCATGCCGACTTATTGTTAATCTCAGAAAGTTGTTTGAAAATCAAGCCACTACTGAATTGCTTTCTTATTTTTCACTTCTTGTTTCTTTTATAATTTCTGTTAAACATTGGCTGTTGCAAGTTTTACAACTGAGTTTACAAAGGGATTTTTTCTCTTCGATCGATTTGAGTAGAGTGGGGTGAATTCTTGGATGAGCACGAAGTGATATTGAGCTTTGAGTTGGGGAGCAGAGAGCCGAGACTCTCACTGTTCCACTCTGTTCAGATGCTCTTGTACGTACCATTGCAGACCTTGTACAAATTGCAAAAGTATTATTCAATATGAATTGTTGGACAGTTTCAGTGCAGCAATAAGTCTGGACAAGAGCCGACCTCACGAAAGGTGTTTTGTGTCTTAGGAAATATTTCAACTTAACCACAATTTTGTTATTGATCTCTGATGCCAAAACTTGTGATTGGGAAAAGATAATCATTTGCAGACAGCCTGATTATACTGCAGTGACATTACAGATTACTGATTACCATATATTAAGAATAACAACAATTATATTTTGACAGCACGGCATGAGACAAGCAGTAAATCCCAGTAGATTCAACAGGTCTGTACTGCTTCAGGTTTTTTTGATATTACAGCTATTTAACTTGAAAGCAATTTGCCCATTTGAATATTAATTTTCTGAATGGATTAATAAGACTAAATTGACCCTGACTAAACTGACCCTGAGTATTTGAAATTCATGGTCTCCATTCACTGTTTAATAAATGGTAATTTAATGCTCAGCGTAGCTCCGCTCTCCCGTCTTTGCTAACTGAACTTACTTCACCGTGAAATCCAGTGACCTCTGAATTATTGGCTGAATCTCCATTTGTGTGTGTGTGTGTGTGTGTGTCACAGAGCCCCACAGTCGTAAATGTCCTCGGCAGCTTTGCTTTCAGGAAAGCAAAGTGAGAGGAAGATCTCCATTAACCTCTTAACCTTCAATGTTCTCAATATTTCTCTCTAACTTCTTTTAAAGAGAGATTAAAAAAAATCCACTGTGTTATTTATTCCTCTCTCTTCACTTTCCCCAGGACTTTTTAAAGCAATATTTTGTGTTAAACATTCAAAGATACACGTTTTTTTTTACTGTTTTTTTTTCATCTTCACAGGAGCTGTTTGTGGTTGTGGTTTGTGGTGTTGGGCGGAAGCAGCTGCCTCTCATGAAATGGTTTGTCGATATTTCAACAAAAAGTAATGCACTGAATTTCGTACATACATCGTTCATACAGACTGCAGACACATTAAAGAGGACTGGGAGGATTGGTTGATGGCACAAACCCAGTACTTTGACAATGTTTAGAGATTGTTCAGTGTGTTCCTTACCTTAAACATGTGGTTTTATTGCCTAACCTTTAGTAGGAACATGTTTGAAACAGCAACTGTTATTATGTAGGATATCATACGAACTGAATGGAGGACAGGACATACTTGCCCACTGTTAGGGGCTGATTATCCTTAATAAAGCCCATTTAATCAAATCAAATCAATCAAAATTACTTTATTTATTCCCGAGGGTAAATCCAGCTAGTCTGGTAGAATCTCTGTTAGGATGAGACAGCCTGATGGCTGTAGGAGTGAAGGATCTTTTGTTTCTCTATGTCCTTCAACAGAGAGAGAGGAGCCGTCCACTGCTGTTTTTTTGGTCCATAAAGGTTTTGTGTAGCAGATGATCTGGGTATTTCAGGATGGTCTGGAACATGTTGACAGGTCATCTCTCCACCACCTCCTCCAGTGTGTCCAACCTATCGTATGATAACAATTCAAACAGGTCATTATTCCATTATGAAACAGGTTATGTTTTGTGTTGTTCGTATTGGGAAATAACAGATCATGAGAAGAAAAAAAGCTTATTGAATGCTTTTTCTTTACATTATTATAAATGAAGAAATTCAATTCAAATCGAATCGGTTTGTAATAAAAGTATATTGTTTTTGAATCGAATCGTAACCTGTTAATCTAAATGGGAATCGTATTGTTTATCACAGAGATGTGCAACTCTAGTCTCTATGTGTCAGCCCTGTGATAGTCTGGCGAATTGTCCAGGTGTACCCGCCTCTCGCCCAATGTCAGATGGGATCGGCTCCAGGCCCCCGCGACCCCAGTGTGGATAAGTGGTTAATGAATGAATGAATATTTTGGTTAAAAATAAGACTTGGTTATAAAACTGAGGATGAACATGATTCTTTTTGTACTCCATCGGCCTACGCAGCAGCTGGGCCCGAGGAAGCTTTCTCCTTTTACCCCCTTATAGGCGTCCCTGCTTGAGGAGTGGCAGAAGGAAAAATACCTGAGAGGAGTCACTGTCGCAGGTGGTCATTAGACTAACTGACTGGTTGCCAAAGTACCTGTCCGAGGGCAGATGCCAGAGAGACAGAGAGGAGGAAGAAGGAGATACAAATGGATCAAAGTTTGCATGTGTGCCAGAAGCTTTTTTGCTGACATGGTGATGGTCAGCTCTCTTCCCTGAAGTATTCTTCGTTGTCTCAGAGCACCGTTAGTGACGTGAGCAGCAGACTGGAGCAAGTAAATCTACCTCAGAAAGCGTTTTGAGCCCTCAGGTTCAGTTAAGGTCTGCATCCTTTCTTGTTTGCATTAAAGGCATTAAGTGGTAATATGCTGGGGCCTGTTAGCAGCTAGTAGTGGTTAAATTAAATCCCCTACAAACCTAACAACTAATAATTTAACCAGTGCTGTGCTGTGACACTCAAAACACAAACATTTCACTGATATAGAGCTGCTCTAAAAACAAAACAATCTCACAGGAACGAATGAAACAAATTAAAATGTTTAGATGTCATGTTCACTTATCGTTAAGCTCTGAAAGTAAAAAAAAAATACTGCCACTACTGAATTGCTTTTCAATTTTTCATTTATTTCTTGTTTGTTTTGTTTTTCTCCGGCTTGTTTCTGTTCAGCTACCTAATACTCAGAAAATAAAGAGACACGATATAAGATTAAATTCAAGCTTTCCCACCTGCTGCCTAAATCCACAATCACACCATCTGTCCTCCCCGTTCCCAACACACACACACACACACACACACACACACACACACACACACACACACACACACAAACACACACACACACAAATACTTGCCTCATTCTGTCTCTTCATAAGAATACAGACTGAAAATGACATCACAGCTGAATAAATTATATTAATGCATTTTTCATTCTGTATTCATCATTCTGTATGGTGTAACTGATTAAAGTTTTATCATATAACTCTATGCATATATGCAGCATGTTTGTTTTGGACTTGCTTGTTTCTCTGTAGAGGTTTGGTGACACTGAATCCAGTGAAAACAGGAGAACATAGCTCAGAATATAAAGCCTTAACATGATGTGATATCCAGTAGCTCATTAGCCGTGCGACTTCCAGTTAAATGAACCACTGCAGTGACGACTGAATGAGAAATTGCTTCCATTGCAAACTAACTAGTTTCAACTTCTCATTAAATGTGGACTCTGCAGCCTAACTTAGTAGAGAACTGCTGCTGAAATGTCTACATGAATGCTTAACTACTCCTACCAATAATAACAATAAACTTAATTTTTAGAGCACCTTTCATACACAATCTGCAGCACAAAGTGCTTTACGATGAGGAATTTATGAAAGAATCAACATGCAAAGAGGGATAGACATAATTAATGAAAAATGGAAAATACAACACACTTGATGGTAGTAAAAATCAAATAAAAATAAGATGAAAGTAAAATACATAACATTAGATGGAAGATAAAACCCACTGAATAATAATAAAACATTAAAGTCAGTACCCATATTTGCAGCCTGCACATACACATCAATAAACGTTACAGCATCAAAGCGTCTCTTCTACTCTCTTCTTCACTTGTCTATATCAGTGGTGGAGATTTGAATTGTCTTTTGATCAGCGAGCACACTGAGATACAGGTATGTGATTGTTTTACATGGACAAAGAAATGGAGGTGAAATATCACAGAACATTGGTAGCATAAAGAGTTTCATGAGCTCCAAACAGATTATTCTGAGAGAATCAAACCGTGTGCAAACCTGAATTTCAAACGTAGAAAAACTATTTGCAAGTCACATACTGACATTACAAGCTTTTTCACAGTCAAAGCTGCACCTCCCTGCACTGCAGCTGTGCATGCACCAGAGAATATGAATATCTTTGTGTAAAAACATTTTCAGTTACATTTTAAAGTCACGGCAGATGCTCTTATCCACAGAAACTATCAGTGAGGGCATCTGCAGCTGCGTGTTATTCTGTTGTTCTGGATGACAGAGCTCATAAATGTCTGCCGGCTGGAGCTGTGACACGGATTGGAGCTAGAAGGAACAATATCAGATCAATGCTAACATTTCTCCAGCATGCCTGAGGCTGAAGCTGCCTCCATCAAGGGCAAATAATAGAGCAGATTAGCATAAAGTGTCAAGAAACAGCTCTTGAATTTGCCGCCACACTTCTGCTGCACACTGGCTGTGTCCCAATGTCAAGGAAGGATGCTCAAACGGCTGGATTAGAAGGATACTACGTCATCGACATCCGCCGAAGTCTTTCTTCTGCCCAAATTACAAGGATGCATGTATGTATCCTCCGTGCGCTCCGACTACCCACAATGCTTTGCGCACACCGGTCTACCAGGAGATTTAAAAATGGCGAACGTACAAACAGCAAAGTATTTTCAGTTTACACTGAATGTTATCACATAACTTACAAAACTTGTGTTCAAAGTCAAGCAAAAACATATCCATAAACAAATGCCAGAATATTTAGCTAAAGATAATAAACATCATCTTGATACATTGCCGGTTAAGTTAATTAATGCGTCTCAGTCGCTAAAGTTATTGTTAATTAATTTATATGCATCAGATGCTGATGTAGTATGTGCAAAGTATATATAACTATGCCATTCAAAAAGTTATACATTTCTTTATTGTGTTTATAGTGACCGAAAGTCCGCTATTATTCTTTATTGTTATTTATAAATAATTGTTATTGTACTGTACTGTAAAATAAAAAATATAAAATAACACAACATATTTCCATGGTGAATTATGCGCCGCTGCTTTTATGAAACTAAGTAGCAGCTAAATTCAGCCAGGATCAGTGAAATATTCAGGTTTAATCCACTTTGTGACTTTTACTTGCTAAATCGTGGAGATTCAACCTTAAAGCATCTTCTTCCATTTTCACAAATTTGTGGCAGAGTGCTGATGCCAAAGACACATCATGTTATTAACTGATTTTTAAATTGCGGTGCTGAATTTAAGCAGGACGTCCAATTATGCAATGACGCACAGCTGCACACTTCGAAGGCTGTCCCATTTGTGCATTACACTAGTGAAAGGAAGGACTCTGGCCTCGCCTCCGGAGGACCCGACTCCTTAGGAAGGAACCTACTAAGGAAGGATCCTTGACTTTGGGATACAGCTACTGTCTCCACCAAATGTATTGTGTATGTGTATGTATAACACGAGGAGAAACACGTCCTCCTAAACTCGGGGCTTCAAGGCTGAATAGTTTTTTGTTTTTCCCTCTTTGTTTTGTTTTTTAAGACACTAGAAGCAGCTCAACCTCCATCTGAAATCATTAAATAAATCCTGCGGATCGTCGCAGCATCTGCTAACACAGCATGCTCGGTTAGATCAGTGAGCCTTCTGCTCCGCAGGGAGACTGTGGAACAAAAGCAGGAGGAACGGCACGTTGTGATTTCACATGCTCAGTTAAGTTTGACCACCGTGTCGGCTGCGAGCTTCGCTGTCTTGCCTGATTACTCCCAACAAGTTCCACTTCTCCAGTCATTTGCTGTCAACAAGTTCCTGCGGAAAACATCTCGTACTTTGATGTCTGAAGTCATTTGCATAATAGCTGCCCTCTCTGGCACGATGAGGAAGAAACTGCTTATATTTCTTTATTCATCCTCCATCCAGGACCTTAAACCTTGTGGTGAAAAAGAGAGAATAGCCTGAAACCTGTTGCCTGTGAAGATGAAGGAGGCGTGTTGGCAGGAAGTGGAGATGTCTGTGTTTGTTGAGCTGCTTTGGAAGGAAAAGACGATGTTTTCTCCATGTGTCCATCACTAATCGCTGTTTAACTGAAACCTGCCAGAGCAACACAGCAGTCCCGGAAATCACAGCAGTGTGAATTAAAGCGAGGGAATCCTTTTTGCTGTGTGTAATGCAAGTTAACAGGTTTAACTGTGGAGCTGAGAGTAATGCTGGGATGCTGCAGGAGTGAGGAGAGAAAAATGAAAAGAGAAGCATAGATGCTGGAAGAGAGAGAGAGACAGGCCGTCATTCTGAGTTATGTAAATGTCCAGAAGCTGCTTCCAGTAATCGTTCCTATTGTAGATTGTGGTGTAATTGTGTTGCTGTTTGCTGCTGATAAACCTTTGGAAGAGTCCGGTCTCCACTGGATTCTATCAGGAGGCCGTCAGACAGAAAGTTCTGGCTCAACCAGGCAGCCAGGAGGGCTTTTTGGTGACAGCAGTTTTTCCTCTTTGTCTCTCTGCACCAACAAGATGACACAGCACGTGGAGAGAAGACAGAAGCAGCAGACAGAGACAGATATCAACACCTCAGGGTCATCATACGTACATGCAGCTCGCTGGACGCTCTTATCTGCTGCAGCTCACAGTACTGAGAGTGCATGGACTCTGAGTTCAGACGGCCCCAGTGGAAATAAAACCAGTGGAGCTTCACAGGACCTCCGCTGTCTGTGGCTCCATCAAACACTTTGCTGACAGTTTTCTTTCCAGTCTTTTCTTTTCAGACTTGTATGAAAAAGTTCAAGTCTTTTTCTGTTGGTAGAAGTTGATGGAACACATCCTTCAAAGCTGCACTAATCACTTTTTTCACACCAATAATGGAAATAAGAATGTGCAAAGTGAAAGAAGACACTTAAATTCTACAGAACTTTTTTAAGTTTGATCACTCTCATTGCTCTCACATCAGAATCATTTCTCATCGCAGCAGGCAGCTGTTTTCAGCAGAAAAGCTCTAACATAAGCCAGTGTATGTAACCTCTTTAGCTCCCGACAAAGCTAGTGACTAGCTAATAAACATAATGTCGCAAGTAGTGGATAAAGATCCTGATTATTAGTTGTTGAGACCAAAACAGCTAAAAGAAGACTAAATAGTGTCATTAAATTAACCATGTGGACACGATTCTTTTAAATGTCAACTTAAGACATATCTGTTTAGACAGGCATTTAGTTGACTATGTACCTGGTCAACTAGACGTCCAGGCTTAAATTATGTTTTCTTGATGTATTGTGTGTTTCTGTGTTTGCCTGTATGTTGTTTTATACCCTTGTCAAGCACTTTGTGTTTTTTTTCCTGTAAAAAGTGCTTTATACATAAAATGTACTTACTTATTTACTTACTTACAAACGTGACTAAATGGAAACTCCAATGGAATGGAAAATCCAAATGGATACTCATGTGCCTGTTAGTGTTTTTTTTACAAACAAAGTTGTTCTCCTCGACTTTGAGTAATTCCGCCTCTATCTTGACCAATCAAGGACCAGCATGACTTCATGCCTTGACATGATTAAATGAATGCCTTGACGTGTTCACAGAGCTTGAAAACACTTCAATCAGGGGGTAAGATGCATATTTTCCTCAAGTGTCCTCAGCAGATTCTTTAATTTGGCAAAAGAAAGACAAAACAATACCCAAACACTGCTCTCTGCTTCTAATTCCTCTTCTATTTTAGGTGGACATGGCTGACTATGTTTCCACCACAGATGATTTTCTTCAGCTAAAAGTGAGGATGCAAACGTACCCGTATATATGATATGATTACAACAGTATCTATCTATAAAAGCAGTCTGTAAGTCTATTTAGCTTACCTATCTTTTGGAGTTTTAAAGTGCGCTACAAGGTTCGATTTTCCAATAATATTCAAATAGTTTCCAGCGAATATCAATGTATAATGTGTATGTGCTGGATGGTGTGCGTACCTTGTGAAAAGTAAGTGGTTTATGCAGACGTTGTAGTGGTCTGCAATGTAATGTGCAAATTTGTGATTAGCATGCTAAGCGGAGATTTAGCTTCATTCTTATGTTGCATTACTATGTAATTCAGGGATGACATTCATGTAGCGTAATGCCCATAATCATTTGGTATGAGATACTTACATGCAATATAGTATATCAGCTAATTGGGTTCATGTTTATGTATTTTTAGTGCAGCATACTGTGTAATGTGCTATATAGCATGCTAAGCAGAGATTTAAGCCCTTTTTTCCCGCATCAGTTTGATCCATTGAAAACAGTAAAAACAATATTCTTCCTCCGGGCACTGCACTAGTGTAAATTAACAACACATCTTAGAGAATGTTGTGCTATATGCTTACAGAAAGGTAATCTGCTAAATAAATCATTACCTAATATGCTCAAAGTGCAGCTATTTTCACAACTGGGAAAAGAGAACTCATTATAAATAAAATATCAAGCGATCAAGTTATTATAGTTCAAGGCAGCTCTAGAATAGAGACAAAAAACAATCCCACAAGGTTTTTGTACAAGCAGCTTATAAGGACCCATATTTACATTTATTATGGCAACAACTTCTAGTGGCTGTAGTAATTATGAGAGGAGGAAAGGAGGAAGTAATAGTAATAATGACACATTTTATTTATGTGCGCCTTTCACATCCCTCAAAGTCAGCTTACAGACACAGCAGAAAACAGTAAATAAAAACCAGAACACAATCAACTACATACAAACAAAAACAGCAATAGTGAGAAAGGTAAGACAGAATAGGCTAATCTAAAACAAAAGTGAGTTTTGAGCTGTGATTTGAAGGTGTGGAGAGAGTAAATGTCATGGATGGTTTGTGGGAGAGAGTTCCAGAGACAGGTGGGCTGAACGGCTGGAGGTTGTAGAGCCCATTGATGATAAACGGGCTGGAGATGTAGTGAGGAGCATGAGGAAGATTGAAGGGTCTGGGAGGGTGTGTAGGTGTGCAGGAGGTCAGAAAGGTAAGGAGGTGCAAAGGAGAATTCTATATTTATTACGATAGTCAGGTGTTGTTGTATAAAGAGCAACAAAGCCTGCATAGAATGAAGGTTGAGGTGGATGGACAGGACTTGGACCCATAAGACCATCATACATGTGCCTTGTACATACTTTAAGATAATGTAGGCTAACTTGATACTAGCAAGTTAATTTTGTCTACTTCTGAATATTATCCTTAGGTTTCTTTTGTTCAGACAAGGAAAGTAGGAGATGTTTTTTCCCTTACATGTTTCGACTGACAACTTCAGTCTTTGTCAGAGGCGTCAGCTGATCGCTGTGACGTGTCTTTAGTGGAGTTCCTCATGGGGCGTGGTCAACCTGTCAGAACTGGCAGGTCCGTCAGGTTGACCACGCCCCCCGCTGAAAAGGTAACAGCAGGACGACTCACAAGAACAGAAAAACACAAAGCAAAACAGGAACACCTCAAATCAGCAATATCGGACCACTGCAAGCGACAAAATCACATCATGGACTGGGACAACACAAAGATCATCACATCAGAAAGCAACAAACACAAAAGATTCATCAAGGAGGCAATAGAGATCAGAAGACAGGGGAATACAACAATAAACCGGTATGAAGGCAAGGCAAGGCAAGTTTATTTGTATAGCACAATTCAACACAAGGTAATTCAAAGTGCTTTACATACACATTAAAAACAGCAAGACACAATTGAAAACAATAAAAACAGTCAATTAAAACAGGGAAGATACAGCAGGATAAAAAAAAAGAGATAAAATAATAAAAAGCACAAGTCAAACATTGTGTAGTTAAAAAGTAAGGGCAGTAGAGTAGAGCAGATAAGTGTTAAAGTTAAGAGTACGCTTCAGTAAACAATAGTGTTTTTAGTCCTGATTTAAAGGAGCTGACCGTTTGGGCAGACCTCAGATCTACAGGTAGTTTGTTCCACAGGTGAGGAGCATAATAACTGAAAGCTGCCTCACCCCGCTTAGTTCTTGTTTTTGGGACACGCAACAAGCCAGTTCCAGATGACCTAAGGGGTCTGGATGCTTCATAGAGAGGGAGCAGATCAAGCATGTAATTTGGTCCAAGACCATTCAGAGCTTTGTAGACCAGCAGTAAGATTTTAAAATCTATCCTCTGACTCACAGGAAGCCAGTGTAGTGATTTAAGGACCGGTGTAATATGGTCCAGTTTCCTTGTGTTTGTGAGGACTCTGGCGGCAGCGTTCTGGATCAGCTGCAGCTGCCTGATTGATTTTTTGTCAAGACCTGTGAAGATGCCATTGCAGTAATCCAACCTACTAAAAATAAATGCATGGATAAGTTTTTCCATGTCTTGTTTGGACAGAAGACCCTTAATTCTAGCTATGAATGAAGGAACTTACATGCTCTCACACACCTGGGACTCTCTCCTGCAAGGACTAGCGGCCGGCGGGGGGCGTGGTCAACCTGATGGACCTGCCAATTCTGACAGGTTGACCACCAAGTTGTCAGTCGAAACATGTCAGGTAAAAAACTTCTCCTACTTTCCTATGTCTGAACAAAAGAAACCTAAGGATAGGCTAACTTGAGTATGTAACTTAAGTTACCGAACAAACATACTTATTTTGAATTCTAACCAGGGATCTTTTCCAAACTTAACCAAGTAGTTTTGGTTCCTAAACCTAACCAAACAGCCACCGTTTCGCAACATTAACAAATTGTTTTAGTGTTTTTCTCCTGCCACTGGTAGAGGCATGTTTAGGAAATGCTCCTGTGAGTTGTATCAGAGTCTAGGAACATCAGCCTATGTACTTGTGTGGTTCGGATGACTTGTTGTTTGGATAATGTTGAAGGAATATAAGGCAATTGCATACTAAGGTATTATTCATAGCCTCCTCAATATGTAATGTTAAATTGCATCACGACTCCCTTGTTTGTGCAGACTTCATTGTGAGCAGTCTGTTGGTAATGGCATACTTAATTGTTAATTTATTAGGCATTATGCAGTAAATACTAAGTATGTAGTCTATTAGTATGTTATTTAGCACAAGGCCTTAGAAACCAGAATGGTGTCAGTTTTGAGTCCTTCAAGATGTGTGTGTGTTTCTTTGAGATCATGACTGATATTTAAACTTGTGTGAGGACAATAAGTTTAGTTTTGGTGCATAAATTTCCCCAAATCCTTCACATCCAATCAGTGTCTGAGCTGGTGAAGGACCAGGTTTGAGGGTTTCCTCTTCAGATTTCATTTGAAGGACAAATAAACATCAAAAAGCTTTTGTGTATTTTCTTTAAGCTTAGTTCACCCATTGCAAAGGAATTTAAAAATGTTAATAATTAAAATGCTTATTAGCCATTATTAATAATAATACTTAACACTACATAAAAACAGTCTCCTCTTCAGCTCATTTTTAAATCTGACCAGCTTTAATCAGTGGTGCTAAAAGTAAATCCGCTTCACCAAATGAGTTTCTGCTCAGTTTACTCAGGCGTACGGCTGTTTGATGACTTTGTGGTTTTAAGCCTTTCAGAATGAAGATTTAGAATTACTCTTCAGGAATGTCTGAAAGTCTCTTAGTGACCTGAGGTGGAGTAATTCATACAGGGAATATGTGAGGAGTACTTGAAAGGTGGATAATCACACAATGAATAAGAGTTTTCTGAATTTTGATCTGAGAGCATTTTCTTCACCGTGGATTTTAAGGTGATGCAGCTCAGTGAGATAACACCTTAAAAAGAAAAGAAAAAAGTGAAATAGCTAAATAGAAAAGTGAAAACAAGGAAGATGGTTAATGAGTTCCTTGGACACCAAACAAAATCACACGTCTTGAGCATAAACAAATCATGAGTAAGAATGTTATTTCACATTAGAAATGTAAAACAATCAAATAATAACATATTTAAACCTGCAACAAATGATAAATGAGGCACACATTTCCAGCCTAAAGGCAGTTTAATGTGCTCTACATAATTCATAAAAGACATTCGATTAGAAATACATTTAGAATATAAAATACAACCAGAAAAGTTGCCTCAGGCACTAAAGGAGCATCATGTTCACAATGTGTTGGTGAAGATGCTAAACCTCACTGTTCATTTGTTTCTAACTGTTTTATTTTTGTCTTTATTGTTGTTATGGACATGGACAAATTGGGTTATACGATATGATTTGGTGTTCTTTCAATAACTCTATTCCAAGAAACTGACATTTATACAAATTTTTTATCTAATCTGAACGAAGCTGTGATTCATTTTTCTGCACGAACATTCGAAAGCCGAAACTAAAATGTATGATGTGTGATCTGCTCTGTGACTGCTCTGCCTGTAAGGTCGATTAATCTCTTCAGAGCAGTGACTGACGGCTCTCTGTGACCTGAAACAATATGCGACCGTTAACCAGCGACCTGGACCCGGCCGAGGGAGAAGCTGGATCACAGCTGCCACTCCTGCAGCGCGGAGGCTACAATCATAAGAGTCCATTAACAGTGTAATTGAGGATAATTAATGGCAACTCGTAAACCCTCTCATCACCTCAGGTAAATCTACTTTACTGTCTGAATCTCTCTGGATTATGCCTGCACATCTTTAAATCGTTACATATTTAATCAGTCACCAGTGATTCTTAGACATTTGTTGCACTTTGTAAAATATAGAAGATATGGAGGTTTTATGGAAAAAGTTCAGAAACAGATATCTAACAGCTGCAACAAAGGCGTGAAGGAACTGTGTTACAAGAGCCGATGGGTCGGCAGGAAATCTACCGGGAGCACTAAAAATAATGCACAAAGGTACATGACATTTTTGGGGGGGATTCCTGTGGGATTCCTGTGGGATTCCTGCAGGAAGGGAGTCAATTTACTATTTATCACGGGACAGGGACAAGACAGGGAAAAACAATCTATGGAAGGAGGTGGAACTAGAATAATCCGAACAACAGATCAGTTTTTCTCCAGCAAGGATCTAATAGGTGGGCCTCAAAGGGAAACGTCATTTTTGGACGGGACAGGAGTTTTTTCAGTGAGAGTGGGATGGGATGTCAACCACTCACTCCAGCCCTATATGTTTTCTCTGAAATCTTCGATTAAAAACTCTTAAATAAACCTTATGTTTTTAAAATAGCTTAAACTTTGTGTGTTTTTCCCCCTAATTTTTTCGGACTGGACTGGCAAATCAGTAGAGCAAAAATTCTGTTACTGGGAAATAATAGAATCAAAAGGTCTGCCTTAACATTGTCATGGGGGTTGTTACTATAACTACTACTACTGCAATTACTACGGGATGTGACGTAGTACTCGACGCCACAACAAATTGCGCAATTTTTTTTAAAGATATTTTTTGGGCATTTTATAGCTTTATTGATAGACAGATATGCAGAGTGAAGGGGGGAGACAGAGGGGAAAACATGCAGGAAAGGGCTCCGAGCTGGATTCAAACCGAGGCCGCCCGCTTGTTAGGGCTGAGCCTCTGTGGTATCCGCTCTACCAGGTGTGCCACCACGAACGTGCACCATTTTTAAAAGCCGGCGAAGTAGCGAGTTGTCCCAAGCAACAAGAAACATAAGCCCCTTTCATAGTGCAGTCCTGCAAAAGTCTGTGCCGGCTTTTTGCCTTAGGGCGTTCATAGTGACCCTGTTAATGCGTGACATTCTGCCCTTTCATAGTGCAGTAACAGGTGCACAGTAGCACAGTGCTAACAGGCTAACAGTTAGCTCTGTAGCAGTACAGTGTGTATGTGAATGTGTTCTTCACCTCTGCTTGTTTACAACAAGCACCCGACACTCTGTGCAGAGTTAGCGATGCCGGTTAATTTACGATCAACAGTGGACACTTTGTGTACAGTTAGCATGCACATATGTTTACATTACGTGGCTGACGCTGTGCACAGTTAGCGACAGTGGCCACGGTTGTTGTGCACGCTGTCCCAAACTGTCACTAAGCGATTATGCGATGATCGAAAACCATACATCACCTCCGGAATCTTGTAAATCTCTCTGGGGCCTTTTTTGTAATGGAATCATGCCGTGTGAGCGGACATTTGAGAGGGCGTTGCCTGAGACTTTCCCAGCAGCCACTCTTTACCCTCATGAAACGCGGCTATTGTCCTACAAATATTGGCCCTTGTTCCCAGGAGGGGGAAACAAATCATGCAGAATAAAATAGACAAGGAAAGCAACTTCATCACTTCTCCTGGGATCTTTTCAGTCCAAAAGGTTAAAAGCAACAAGTTGACATCACAATACTTCATCTTCTTTCAGCATCACGGACAGCGAATGAGCTTTTATCCATCTTCTGTTACTTGCTGCTGCTGTAGACACACCTGCCTCTAATTACTTGTTACCCTGATAATTGTGTCATGAGGGAGACTGATCAGCAGCTAATTAAGCAATTTTGTTAGTCAGATACTAAATAATAACCCCACAGTTTATACTTTCAAAGAAAAGCTCCAAACAACTCATGCTCTCTGAGGACTCTTTATCGGCTGCAGCTGATAAAAAACAAAAATCCTTACAAGCATCGACCGGCTTTGTTTAAAAGGCTCCCAAAACAACAAGTCCAAGGTCACTTCTGCAACAACAGCAGGAGTTGTTTCTGTCCGGTGGGAGTTGGTCTTGTTCGGACTTGACTGGAGCTTGTCGATGGACGAGCGTCCTTGGCTGAATTCCAGTTTCAGTGGAGCGATGAGCTCTGAGAAAGAAAAGCTCCAGAGAGACACTTAGCTGTCATGTCGGCTGTGTGTCACAGTGACTCTGCATATAAGAATAATAGTCTGAATAAAAGATCCCTTTAATCAATATTCAATGCATTTTGGGAACTTTAGTTGTAGTCCAAAGCTGTTAATCCTTTATGAGATACAACAAAAAGAAACAGAAGGAGGACGGTAACATATCCCAGACCTGCTGTCTGCCCTGAAGGAAGCCGGAGGCATGTTACTGTTTACCGCAGGGCAAAGTCATTAACTCATAATTAGTTAATATGTAAAACTGTGTCTGCTGCTGCTGTTATCTCCAAATCACTTACACAAAGAGCGAACCCTGTGAGATTAAAAACATCAGGAGCTGCGGTTTCCAAACTGAATAAAACGGCACTTCTGTCGGAGACATTTGGTTTGAAAAAAGTTTGGTCTGAAAAGGCTCCAGGAGAACGACTCCGCCTTCAACAAATACATCAACATCTGTTAGAAAAGTCAACAAAACCAAAAGCTTCAACATAAAAGGCAGAAGTTTGAGTGATGAAGAGAGCTGCGGCAGTAGACAACTTTGGGTTGAAGATATCAGTGGAGCAAAAGTGATAAAGTAATAATAAAGACCACCTCCTACTAAAATATCTCAACAACTCCTGTACAAATTACCATGAAAGTATGTACAGACATACAGTACATGGTCCCCAAAGGATGAAACACACTTACTTCGGTGATCCCATGAATTTTCCTCTCATGGCACCATGAGGTTAAATGATTGATTTTCGAGTGAAATATCTCAACGACTTGCATCACAAAGACATGTGGTGCAGACATTC
The DNA here is from genome assembly GCF_030273125.1 of Centropristis striata. Taxonomy (NCBI): domain Eukaryota; kingdom Metazoa; phylum Chordata; class Actinopteri; order Perciformes; family Serranidae; genus Centropristis; species Centropristis striata. Next base: position 29,930,667 of record NC_081527.1, read on the forward strand.
ATGCCACTTTCAGGGTGAGTGGAAAATACTTTAATGATCCTCTAACTTTTCATCTAACACCTTCATAATTTGTCAAATAATTTGGTTTATGACCAAACATCTGCAACACATAACAAGCTGCAACCTCTGAGCCCGAAAAGTGAAGCAAAGAGCCTTAAAGCTGCATTCTTTCTAATGGCCAGCAGGGGGAGACTCTTGATGTTTCTTTAAAAGTCAGTTTTATGGAAGTTGAAAAATGACCTTCTCAGTTGATTTATTTCCTCAGTTAACATTCTAATGATGCGTTTGTGGTCTCAGTTGCCAGTTTTAAGGCTTGTTAAATACAGCATGATGTTCATTTGTGACGCGTTCCATCACAATGAGTCGGAAGTCGCAGCCGCCCGTTCTTGTAAAAACACGTTTAAACATGAAAAAAGTGATTTTGGGCTGTTTTGGGGTTTTACGCGTTTCTGAAAAAAATAAAGTCTCAGCTTTAAGAAAATGTTAACATTAATATGAAATTCAAATATTATGGTCCCATTTAGGTTAAAACACATGACAAAGCCTTAGAGTATGCTTTTGGGTGTGGCTACCTTAAGGGTTGCTACCACTGTTCACTGTTCAATGTTTAACTAAGATGAAAACACAGTGAGAGGGTAGTTCAAACACTTTGGCTGCCGAATAATACCAATCTGAACCACATTAATGCCACTAATGACACATTTTTCCACATACAAACATGAAGCAAACATTCAAGACAAAGTCTCCAGCAGGAGGATTAAAATGATGGTGGAGCTGCTGATTGACAGTCGTGTGTGTGTGTGTGTGATTTAATGTGATTAATTATGTTTTGATCACAGTTCTTTGTCAATATATTAATCTCCAAATGACTGATGTTTGTTTTGTTTTCCTCACAGCAGATAATTAAAGAGAAAACTTCACTTTGACAGGATTAATTATTGCTCTGAAGTGTTATTTTGTTACATTTCAGGCTAAACCGGCTTTATTCTGACATTTAGTATGTTTTCTTTTTTTTTCTTTGAGTCATCAGGTGAGGATTTGGGTGTGACTCCAAAAGTGTCATCTATTATATTTTTAAAAAAAGTCTAAAATGGGTTTGAACTGAGATTTAAGCTCTGTTACTTTAAGTCATTTATGTGCATTAAAACAAATCAAAACTAGACGAGAACATTATGTCAAGCAAGTGGATTTTAGCAACTAAGGATGACAATACCGGACTGAAATATCTCAATAATTACCAGATGGATTGATTTTTTTACTTTCTGCCACTTATTTTGTCTTTTGAGGTGCAGTTTTAATGGGGGTCACAATAACTCTGGGTTCTTGCCAGGTCTGAAATTTTGGTCGGCTACCTACCAGTTTGAGGTGTTTCATGATTTCCCCTCATGGCTAGCCTGGGTATACCCCTACTGCCTTGCGCACTCGATTTCATTTCGAACTGCAAGGCGGCATGGTGTCCATGGCCGTTTCTTAGCCCTGTTTTAGGGATCCGATCACCGAACGGGGAGGGACGGCAAGGCGACAGACGGACGCTTGTAGTTTTGTAGTTTTCTTACGGATCCAACATGGCTGGAGCAGACACGAAACTCTCTTTGGATCTAGCTGTAGACAGTGTTCTAGATAGTTTAGAGCCAAGTTTATTTTAAAAGAAGAACAACATTTGGCTTTGCACTCCTGTTTCACCACGAAAAAAGGATGTTTTAGCCTTGCTTCCGACAGGATTTGGCCAAAGCCTAATCTACCAACTAGCCCCGCTACCGCTCACTGCTGTAACGCCGGTGATCTGGCTACGAGCCGGGGGACAGCGGAGCCGCCGAGAGACCCGCAGCAGCTCGTCTATTGACCATAAAATCAGTGGATGTGTGTGGCTGAATGACATGAGGGGGGAATAAGGTGTAAAAATAAATAATCTTGCATAAAGCGAGAACTGGAGAAGCAAAGCAGCAAGCAACACTCTCTCACAGACACACAAACACACACACACACACACACACACACACACACACTAACACTACCGGTAGAATGTGAGCTGAAAGTATAGAACAGCCAGAGCCAGAAAATGCAGCAGAAAAACGTTGCAGAAGCAGAATTGAGCATTTTAGTCCCAAAGTAGAGTCTGGCTGTGTAAACATCAATTTCTGTCGGTCTATACGTCATCTGGTATAATTGATACGATTGGCTAAGAGCTACATACAGACGCTTTTGATAGACATTCATAGTGCCCAATAAATGGCTCTGGAGGATCGTAAACCACACCTCCTCTACGGAAAGATTAATTGGTAGTATCCAGACTATATCTCATTTGTGATAGTCTGGTGTTAGCCAGGCTACCTCATGGTTGCTGTCTAAAGATCTGTTAAAAGTGAGAAGAAAGCTAAAGAACAGACACCACATTATCTGTATCTTCCATCCACCTGCAGCTCAATATTTTTTACTTTTATCTCCTGACTTTCTGTTCAAAGCAGAACTGCACAAAGTAATGCTGCCTTTATGTCTTTCTGTCAACATTGTTGTTTGAACCAGTGACTTGCACCAACATCATGGCCGGTGGTTTGATGATAAAAGGCAGGTTCTGATTTAAATGATATCCCAAAACTTAAAACCTGACTTCTGTTAAAGTAGACTGCTTTCTCATGAAAAAGAACACATGAACTTGTAAAGTAAAGATGGTGGATCATCTGATGTACATATCATAGACACCTGACTTACCTCTTAGCATATACAAATATATATAGAGAGTATAACAAAGCTCAGAGGAGCAGATCAGTACTAAATACTGCAAAGATTAAATACAGAAAACATATGTAGATAAGTCATGTCTACATTAAAAGGTTTAAATTCAAGTATCAAACACATGGTCTTATTATTGATAATGACTCATTATAAGCAGTGGTGGAAAAAGTATTCAGATCCCTTACTTGAGTAAAAGTACTAATACCAGACTGTGAAATTATTTCACTTCAAGTAAAAGTCCTGCATTCAAAACTTACAAAAAAACCAGTATCTGCAGAATGGCCCCGCTCAGATTGTTTTATAAATTCCAAATATTTCATTGGATTTTTATTATTGATGCATTTATGTAAGCAGCATTTAAATAAAATTATTTCTGATTCAAATCAGAATACACAATAATCAATAAACATTAGGGAAAACACAATGGCCCTCATTTATCAAACGAACGTACGTCAGAAAGTGAGCGTAAAGTGGGCGTAAGATGATTTCTACGCAAGCCTCGGCATTTATCAATTTGGACGTGAGCGGACGGTACGATTAGATCTCACGTCTGCTCTCAGCTCGTGTACGCAAATTTGGGTCAGCGTGAAGTCCACACGTCTGAGTCGGAGAATTGATCTTAGACTATTGTATCGATGCCTGGAGCTGATAAAACTCTGTGGTGTTTTGATTTTTAATAGTGACAAAGCAAAACATGTTTAGACTACATAATTTATCATTAAAACATAATCCAAAAATAAATACACCCTACGATCGTGAAATTCTTTAAACAGAATACCAGCTGAGGATATTAAATGTTGTTGTCTTCTGCTGTTTACAGTTATCCAGCTCCGACACCGGAGCGTCAGCGTCTCTTTTACCACTGGTGCTGCCCGAATAGAAACATTTCCAATCAGCGCTGTCACACACTCCTCTGACTAGGACATCATTATTAGTAAATGTAAAGAGGTTAATAATATCTCTCCATCATAATAATAGCAATATTCGGATATTATATAGATTATTAGGCTTTATATGTCACAATGTAATTACTCAAACCTCGCCGGGAGTTTAATAGTCTGCTACTTTGCTGACAGCACCACTGATTTCCTTCTTTTTCACATTTTATGCTGCCAAACAAAACTAGTTTGTTGTGTTGCAGCTGTTTGACGTCAGCGTTTCACTTTCTGACTCTGAGAAATTCCTCTTCTTTTTTAATTAAAACTTACTTTAAAACATTGTTTACCTCCTTCAACCAAAAAGCTGAAAACTTCTAAGTCCGTACTCCAAATGTAAAATATTCATTGAACTTGTTTGAGTTTATAATTTTAAGTACTTTTATTTCATAAACCTCCGTCGCTGCGTATTTCTTTAATATGTCTATATTGCCCCTATTGTTAATTGTAACGGTGCACTTTGCTAATAAAGCTGACTTTAGAGGGTGAAAAAATCCTCCTTTTGGCCGTATTGCGCCCTTCGGTGTTGTAAACTCTGAAGGCGAGTCTTCTGAATCGGGTATATATTAGGGCGTGGTATTTAAATTACGCATGTTTCGAGCCGCCACATTTATCAACAGCCGATCATTCTTACGCTGTGGTTGGCGAGATACGTTTGATAAATCACACGTGGACCCTGTCGTAAGACAAAATATACACTCAGATCTGCGCTCGTTTCTACGCTCGCTTGATAAATGAGGGCCACTGAGATGTTGTGAAACAGACACCACAAAAGAAAAACAACACATTATGCCTAATATAATGAAAATACCAAAAGCAATAATGTTTTTGTCCTTTTCTCAATACGTTCTGGCCGTCAGTGGATATAAGATTTTATTATTTATATTTGAAAACATGTAATTAATAAATAGCCTTATTGAATAAAGGCTCAGTAATTTTCTTTAAAAAGCTGGGCAGTTAAGTTTTTAGGAAAGTAGAAAATGGTGCATTTGTCAGGAATATATTCTTCTGTGGATTTATACAGTAGTTAAGCCATATGTCACCTAGTGCAACAGTAAGGCTCATCAATGTGTTTTGGATCATCAATGGAGGTTTATGGAACTGAGGCAAAAGATTTATCACGTTAATATATAGTATAATATCACAAGATTTGTATATTTATAGATAGATTTGTTTAATAAAAGGATACCTACCAAGAGTGTTTCCCTGGTAACCTTCCAGACTGTTTGACATGTGAGTTCAGTTCTAAAACTCTAGAATCCTGAGTCAGATTCTCTTTGGAGCTCAGATCTCTTCACTCAGAACACACTCTGCTCATTTGTGCCAGAGAGATCAACCGTGTCAGACTGCTTTTCGCATCTATCGTTGAACTTAAACCTGTGAATTTTTACATTGTCGCTTTGCCTGTTTTGTTTGTTGTGTATTGTGATATACAGCAACAACTTCTCAATGGAGTTTATTGAAGGAAGTAGAGGAGTCTACAGACCCATCAGGGTAAGTGACACACTTTCTGTCTTTACTGGAGCTCAACATGTTCACATGTGTTTTTAAAGATGTGACTAAAACTAAACGTAACATGTCTTATTTGCTTTAAAGGTGTTGTTTGGTACACCCATTTATGATCGGGCTCTGCAGCTCTGCTGGAATACAAACAGCTACAAGTCTAAGGTAAGACTACTGTCCTCCCAAGATCACAGTTGTAGAAACTACCAGGTCAATGATGACAAACTCTGTCCTGCCATGTTCAACGATGACTCATCTCCTTTATGTTTTTTAGATTGCATTGCTGAGAGAACTGCTCATGCTTCAGGAAGCTTACCAGATCCCATCTCAGGTGACTCCTGAAGACATGATCCACTTCCTCATGGAAGAAAGCAAGAATACTCTGAGAGAACGGTGAGTTACTGACACACATACAGACCTCACAGTCTGCTCATGTCTCACTAATATTACTCTCATAATGTCGAGAGTAACAGTAAAATAAAGCTTGTGTTTGTTTCTGTCTGAAGCCTTTGGGAGTTTGAACTGGAGGACTTTGATGAGGAGGACGCCAAACCTCTGCTGATGCTGGTAAGACAACAACCCTGAGAAGACTCTCAGGAGTTTGGAGTAAATGATGCTGATTTATCCTCTAAATATCTCCAAACTGCACTTCATATATAATTCCTTGTTTTAGGTATGGGCAGTAAATATGAGCAACAAGATGAGGGACATTGAGTTTGAAGCCCAGATGCTCCTCAACTCCTCAGAGCCCTTACCTCCCAAATTTCAGTAAGTTACAATTGACTCATATTTATTAACAGTTAAACTGCAGTTATTTTAATATCTCTGTATTTTTTCTGAATGTTTTAAAATTAATTTTGATTACTGTAATCCACAGACATCCTAAACTCTTCAACATGGCGCTGAAGTATGCCAAGATCCTGAGAACCAATCATGTGGCTCCAAGCTCCAAAGTCCTCAGTCCACAAGAGGTGGTGTTGGAAGTTGTCCCCAGAGTCCTGCAGGGCTTCTGGGCACTTCCTCGCCGTCCCCTCTTAAACATGCCTTCACAGAAACTCAGCACAATGTCTGTTGGGGTTACAAAGGCCGTCTTGGACCGAGTCACTGATGCTCTCACCGGTGTGGAAGGTCAGACCACCTTCTCCCGCTCCATCAGGGACGACGTGGTCCTGTCCATCCTGACAACCATCAGACAGACGCACCCACTCCACATCCTGGTGAACAGGATCAAGAGCTTCGCACCAGAGCTGCTCAGTGAAATCGTTGATGTTGCAGCGGAACAGATTTGTGAGATGTTTCATCCCAAGAGCCCCAAAGTGCCGGCTCATCTGAGTCCTGCTGCTGAACCTCCTGCTACCGCTCCAGTCCAGGAAGACTCCAACCTGACTGTGACACCCAGTCCAGAGACAAACCCTGCTGTGGTGTCCACTCCACCAGCTTCACCAGCACCTCCTGTGGAACCTCCATCTATTACTGAAGTGGAGACCAGGAAAGACGAATGTGACAAACCCAGCCTGGAGAACAACCCAGAACCCACCAGAGAACCAGACTCTGCTGCTGTTCCAGCCTCTCCAGCACCCCCTGTGGAACCTCCATCCATGACTGTTGTTGAGACCAGGGAGGATAAAAGTGACAATTCTGGCCTTGGAAATGACCCAGAACCCTCCAGAGACCCAGACTCTGTTGCGGTTCCACCTGCTTTGACCCCTCCTGTGGAACCTCCATCCATTACTCATGTTGAGACCAGGAAAGCCGAATGTGACAAACCTTGTACTGAAAATGACCCAGAACCCTCCAGAGACCCAGACTCTGCTGTGGTTCCACCTATTATGACCCTCCCTGCTGAACCTTTATCTGTTTCTGATGTTGAGACCAGTGAAGATAAAAATGATGAACCCAACCTGGAGAATGACCCAGAACCCACAGAAGAACCAGAAACTGCTGCTGCTCCTGTTCTTGTGTCCCTTCCTGCTGAACCTCCATGTATTTCTGATGTTCAGACCAGAGAGAATAAAAATGATCAGCCAAGCCTTGGTGAAAACCTAAAACCCACCAGAGAACCAGACCCTCCTGCTGTGGTTCCAGCTCCGCTGACTCCTCCTGCTGAACCTCAATGTATTCCTAATGTTCAAATCAGTGAGGAAGAAAATGATAAACCCAGCCTTTGGACCAGACCAGACTCTGCTGTGACTCCAGCTCCTCCGGCTCCACTGACCCCTCCTGTTGAACCTGTGATCATTACTACAGTGCAGGACGGTCTGACCAGCAGCCTAGCTGTAACAGAGCAGCCGACCTCCAGACCAGAGACAAACTCTGCTGAGATGTCCCCTCCACCAGCTCCTCAGACGTCCCCTACAGAACCTCCTCACATTACTGATGTCCAGGACTGGGAGGATACAAGCATAGAAGAGGGCTCAGAACCCACCGGAGAACCAGTCTCTGTTCCTCCAGCTTCATGGTCTCCTCAGACCCCTCCTCTGGAACCTGTGATCATTGTGTCTGTGGTTGAGGTCGAAGAGAAGAGATCACAGGGCTTCTTCAGCTGGCTCGCTCAACCATTCTGCTGCTGCTTTAAAGCCAATGACACACTGAGTTAATGTCTCTAAAATAAATAAATACAAATTTAAAATTAAATCAGCTTTGGTCACGTGTGAGTTATGTATATATCATGCATGAGTTTTTTCTGTTCACAATTAACCACTCAGGTGTAAATGAAACATTTTAAATGTTATATTAATCGAAAAACAACCAACAATGTTTTTGTCCTTTTCTCATTACTTTCTGGCCGTCAGTGGACCTAAGATTTTAAATCTTTGAAAACATGTAATTAATAAACAGCCTTATGCATAAAAAAGCTTGGTAATTTCCTTTCCAAAAGCTGGGAAGTGTTAGAAATGATCTGTTATTCTGTCTCTGTTTTCTGTCTCTGTGCACAGGGGTCACTATCTGTGTGCATGGTGAAGGCCACTATGCATGCGTAATTCACAAACCTTGTCCGTGCTATCTCTCTCTATGCAATTATGGATTAATCATGCAATATGCTTTTGATACAATGATTATGTTTGTGTGTTAATATTGTTTTAGAAACTGTGATTACTTTAAATACATGTATCCCAACTGCTTAAACTTAGTAAGATTCTATTATCACAAAAATATATATTGTATGCTTTGTATTTTATGTGCACTTTGCAACATCTGTGTCTCCAATTATATCTCTGTAAGTCATAACAAGGCAGGAGGTTGTGTTGAATGTTTTGGAAGCAGGCCAGGTCATGGACACAGTGTGCTGGGAAGAGGAGATTACGCTCTTCTCCGCTTGGTGACATGACATGTCCCTATATTGATTAAAACTGACGAATCAACGGATCAAGAGGGTGGAACTTCCTGGAAGAAATCTACCTTCATGATTAGTAAAACATTGTTAGAATATAACTGTCAGAGGGACAGAAGGGGGGTCAGACCTCATGAACTGATCCGCCTTAATCATGTAAGTCAGGCAAGTGATGTATGAACCCAGGTATCTCTGTAAACTGCACATTTCTTGACGTATTGTAATAAAATGTAAAAACTACGAACTTGGACGTCTCCTGCTCATCATTCCCCATCAAACGATCTGCGCAGAGAAATAGTCGAAAGGATTTACTTTTGGAGTCAGACAATTTAATTTTAAAGGTACAGAAGTCAAGTTTTTAGGAAAGTAGAAAATGGTGCATTTGTCTGGAATATATTCTGTGGATTTATACAGTAATGAAGCCATATGTCACTGTAAGGCTCATCAATGTGTTTTTAATAGTTTTAGGACAACAATGGAGGTTTATGGAACAGAGGCACAAGACTTATCACATTGATACACTGTAAAACCCAATAGCTGTCCTGACATACATTAACTTTACTAGGTTATCAAAAATGTGCACTTATGACTGGTATTGTGAAAAACTCAAAATACTTTGAGTTTAGAGTGAAGATTACTTTATTTAGAGTTAAGCTCACTCACAACAATAAGTAGCCAACATGCCTCACACCCACTGCGCATTCAAAGAAGAAGAAGTGTGCATGCGCAGTAGCAATATTCAGTCTCCCGCTCAGCAACCAACCAGTCCAGCACAAAGCCGGGGCACTGAGGGCAGCCTGCTGACTCAACTTTTGCACCGTCTTGTTTTTTCTTTTGAAGAAAATTAATTAGGTAAGTTAAAGTAAATTTGTCTGTTAATGTTTTAATAATTACTGCTACAACTGTTAGCGTTCGCTAGCTAACGCTAGCGATAATTAGCTAGCTAACAAAGGAAACGAGCATAACGTTAGCTTGTTCAGGCCATGGCAGAGATGGGGAATTTGAGTGAAGTGACTTGACTCGAGTCAGACTTAAGTCGGCAGAGTGAGGAACTGTAATTTGGTTGTTTAACATAAAAGATCAGACTTTACTTTGACTTGCTATTCATGTCTTGAAACTTGACTTTGACTTGCTATTCGTGACTTGAGACTTGACTTAAACTTGCATGAAATGACTGAAGTCATTGCTGATATTTTTGTCCGTGGCCAGATAATTTCATTCGTATATTAATTTCACGCCGGTAAATTGCACTCCCACCACTCATACTACATATGCCACAATGCACTGCAACAGCTGACACACGGATGACCTGCGCCACCTCTAACCGCGCTGCTCCGTTGTTTATTGACACACTAATCAGTGGTCCAGTGTTGACAACTTATCGTCTTTGTTACTATATTTAGCGACTCTAGCAATTTGTTTTTACCCCCAAAAAGGGACTAGCGACAAATCTAGCGACTTTTTCTAGAATTATTGAGACTCCGACGTGACAACGTCAACGGGCAGCGCGAGACCTGGACAGAGGGAGAGAAGTAAAAGCAAAACCAGCAGCTCAAGGGGAGAAATGTATTCACCTTATTCAGCCACGCCCATTTTCTACATTTCTTGTCTTCCGGATTGTGTGGGAATTTCCGGTAGGCTAGCTATGGCTAGTTAGCTACATTGAAAAACCCAGCTAATTAAGATGGAGAGGCTAACATGGGTAGAGACGAAAACCAACATTAAAAGGTCGGATGGAGGAATTATTCTTAGCCACCCGCGGTTAATGCTGAGTTGGTGGATGATATGCAGCGATGGCCTCAGGTGTCATATGGGGATATTTTTAATTATTTAGTGCTGTCAGTGGGAGTCGATGGGTCGGCGATGAAGAATTTTAAGAGCACGGAGGCTTACCAGTACCTTCACAGTGGAAAGGTCGGTCGTGTTGTGCATTGCAAGAGTGAGAAGGAGGATTATGTCTTTTTGAAAGCTGCAGTCAACCCCAGTCAGGCAAGCGCACCAAGCCACAGTGCATGGGTGTTAACCAGGACCGGTGGAGCCGTGGAGGCAACCGGGTGCACCTGTATAGCCGGCCTTGGAAGGTCTTGTAGCCATGCCGCAGCAATTTTGTGGAAGGTAAGCCTGTTATTCAGCATCATTTAATGTCTCAGACATCTGTGTAATTACATTATTAGTTGATTTTTGACGACTTAGCAAAGAAGATGAGAAGCTGTCAACTTGTAAGAACTGTTACTAGGTTAATGTTAGGATACCTGAATCTGCAAGGTAGCTAGCATTAGCTTTATGCGAAGACGTGCGCTGCTGATGCATAAGGTTAAAATCACTGCGATTCTCCCGTATTTCTTTTCCCTTAACACGCAAGGAAAGCAATTGTTTGTATTACATATTATATAATGCTATGCAATGTTGGTCAGACCGAGTTTCTCCGAGACCGAGAGTATCTCTGGCATGACTCTCGCAGATTAAGAGTAACTGCCAGCTCTGCAAAGAAGGTACCGGTCAGAAGCAGCCCCCTAGTGTTTCTACAGCAACATGCTTTCCCTCGTTTTCATGGTAATGCTGCTACCAGACATGGCGTGGAGGGTGAGGTGTTGGCCCTGAAGTGGCTAGCAGACAGTAGCTACTGGGTAACACGCCATGGCACAGTCTTGTCCTGGAGAGCCCTGGCTGTCAGCCAGCCCCGATGGGGTTCTGAGTTCAGGGGAGCTGCTGGAAATTAAATGTCCTTTCCTTAAGGCAAACGAAACACTGGAGGACTTAATAGGAAGTCATGACAAAAAATATGATGTTAAGATCATCGAGGGTATTCCTAAATTACAGCCTATGGCCCCTGTGGCTTCTACATTCAAATTCAAATTGGCTTGTTCTGTACAAAGCTAAAGGCATGCAAGTTATTAATTTGGTCTCATTCAAAACAGGTGATGCTTCACATCCCATATGATGAGGCTTTCTGTGCAAAGACTGTGGCTAGACTAAGATCCTTCTATTTCAGAGACATGCTTCCTTTTGTTTCAGATGAGTATAGTGAAGGTTAGGGTTGCTCTGTGAGCGTTATATGCAGTTATGCAAATGATTACATTTACTACTTCTAAAACTACATGTACTTATTTATGTACTTATTTATACTGATGTACATGCACTTATTTATGCATATACTTATTCATGTATCTACTTATTAACGTACTTATGTATGCCTATTGATTTTTAATGCAATTTATTTTTTAGTAGTCTGTCAAAGCATTAACTCAAACGTTAAATGAAATAACAAATGCTGATTATGTATCAAGTTTATTAACCCTCTCTGACAAAGACATTTGTGTATTACAATACACAAAAATCAGTTAAAGTTTTGTATAGAGTTGTAAACATGGAAAAACTCTTAATACATGTAACACTTGATACTTATTCAAGTCTTGTGCAATGTTCTTTTTCACAAAATATGTACATCATATTTTAGCATTAGACTGTAAGAAACACTATAACCAGGAGCTCATCCATATTTGTTGCTGTTGTATCCCTGTGTAGGCACCTCCACTTACATGCCTTATACATCCAGGGGGAGTCCAATACAAGTCATACTCAGGTGATCATTTTGAAGAAGTTGTTGTACATGTACATGGTGCATAAGGTGCTGTTAGCTTCATGTCAACAAAGCAGACAGACAAAAGTTATGGTGGATTTATTTACAGTACTGGAACAGTAAACATATGTTCAAATTTTGTATAGATTTGTAAAAATGAACAATAGAAACAACATTGTACTTGAACACTAAATAGTTCTAATATTAATAGAGCCCCCCCACGCGAATCATCGGCGACTTGCTGTTCATGTATTGAGGTCAAGGCAAGGCATAGTTACGGGCCTATGATATCTTCATATCTAAATAAGTGAGAATTTTATACTGAATATTTTCCCCATGGCAGCATCCCAAAGGCTTCAAACAAGAAATAAACGACAAATTGTCAGTCTGCCCACAACAATGCTCTGTACAATTTTGTAGGCAGTGTGTCTGAACTAACTGTGAGGAAACGTTACTCGGAACTTGCATGAATATATCTGGCAATCATTAATGTCAGGCAACTGCTAAAGGACGATAGCATTTGCTGATCATACTCATTAGACGCTAGCAGCTAGCTGGCTAACGGCTAGCGATATTGTTAGTGCTGGCAAAATGTCATCTTACCTTGGAGCCTCACAAGCATCCAAAGAGCCTTTTTTGTCGGAGGAACATATCCCAACCACTTCTCGGGGTATGGGTGTTTGACTGATGGTCTGCCATCCACAAAATGAAACGAACAAATGTAGGGCTTTTTTGGAGGCTTCAGATTTAGCGCCTTCAGCCACATACGCCGGGCCTCATCAGTGGATGGCGGAGGATAAAGGTTAAATGTTGCCCCACAACATTCAGCCCTGGTTTTCCTGTGTTCAAAACACATTTCTTGCAGGGACGTCTGTCTTTTTTTCCAATTATTGTGACAGCCCCGCACGGAACAAATAATGCTGGTCATCTTAAGCTATGACCCACCGTACTGCCACCGTACTGCGAATGGACAGCGTTGCTCAACTGGAAGTTCGAACACAAAATGGAAACAAAATGGCGCCCCCTTGTTGATGCGCAGAATAAGGTGAATATAGTGTGCTCTTACAAGCACACTCAATTAAATCAAGAAGAGAATATGTTTTCTCACCACGTGATTGAAATAGTATTGGAATTCACAAATATCTGTCATGAATTAAATGGCAGAAAAACAATTCTTCAAATTCTGTATTTCTTACAAGATTAGAGAGGTTCATTTAACAATAATTAATATTAATTCTAGTATTTAGCAATAAAGAACCTGAAATGTCACTACATGTTTTATAGCTGTTCACATTCTATTCAGTTTTGGACGGATATGGAAACACTGGTCACTTTATTAATCTGAAAGTTGTTATTATTGGAACTAAGTTGTTTGACTGTATACAGTGGCAAGAAAAAGTAAGCAAACCATATGTTATTATCTAATTTTCTGCATTAATTTGTCATAAAATGTGATCTGATCAGCATCTAAGTTCCAAGTACAGACAAACACAATGTGCTAAACCTTATACCACACAAACAATTATAATATTTCAGATCATTATTGAACATATCCATGAAAGAAGATTCAATGTTTGGGACTTCAGAGATCAGATCCTCTGCCGCTCCAGCGATCTCAGATCATTTTGGGCCTGTCTCATTATTATTAACAATTCTTTCTTCTGATTAAAACATACAAATTAGGCTTTATGATGTATTATAAAACTATAATTATCATGTTCATAATCAATAAGGAAATCATTCATTTTTCTCTTGGATATCTCGGAAATTCTAATCAAACTAACTGTATGGATGAAGTGGATCTGTACGAAAAATCACTGAATTAAAATTATTTAACAAACTTCACTGATGGGATGTGTCAACAAACTGTTTAGATGATTAATAAACAAACAAACATAAACAAAGTATTTTCTTGTCTTAATTCCAGGGTTTCATATAAAGCTGATGGATAAATGATGACACTAATATGAGAGTATAACTGAGGCCGTTCTCCTGAAATTACACAAAGTTCACTGTTCATGTTGAGAGCAGAAGAACATTTGTCATTGTCAGTCTCTCATTTCTCCAAAAAGAAGCTGTTTTAGCGAGGAAAGTTCAAAGGTCAGAGTTTTCTTTCACTTATTGCTTTTACAGCCAAGATTTGGTTTGTGCCCTTAGTTCATGAAAAGGATGTATTACACAGACACATTCCTGACACATACACATGCAAATAAACTTGTAAATCTTAGTGAAGTCAAAAATGCAGGAAACTCAAATCTATTGTCTCAGTGTTTAACTATTGACTCAGAAGAGTTTGCCTGCTAAAAGTTGCAGTGAGCAGTGTGTTTAAGAGAGAAATGAGCTCTGTTGTTAACAAGAGTTGAACACAGTGTCAAAGCGCTCCTCCTCCTGGAGTGACTCAGATCTTGATAACCCCTCCCTCTTCTCCCTGCTCTCAAACACAGCCAGCTCCACTCTGTCCACGTGTTTCCTTGTTCCCTCCCCTTCAGATCTACTAGTTTTAAAATGGGCGTAAACAACATGGTGGTGAGTTGCAGCAGCCACTCACTGCACACACACATGTTGTTCAGATCAGAGTTCAGACCGGTTTCACTTATGAGGAAGTGAAACTCAGACAGTTGTTGTGACTGAGAGGTGAAATGGCGCAGAAAGGAGTTCAGCTGGACAGAGAAACATTCTCTTGTTCCATCTGTCTGGATCTACTGAAGGATCCGGTGGCTACTTCGTGTGGACACAGCTACTGTATGAAGTGTATTCAAACACACTGGGATGAAGAGGATAGAAAGGGAATATACAGCTGCCCTGAGTGCAGACAGACGTTCACACCGAGGCCTGTCCTGCTGAAAAACACCATGTTAGCAGTTTTAGTGGATGAGATGAAGAAGACTGGACTCCCAGCTGCTCCTGCTGATCTCTGCTATGCTGGAGCTGAAGATGTGGCCTGTGATTTCTGCACTGGGAGAAAACTGAAAGCCCTCAAGTCCTGTCTCAACTGTCCGGCCTCTTACTGTAAGAAACACCTTCAGCCTCATTATGAATTACCTATTTTTAAAAAACACAAGCTGGTGGAGCCCTCAGAGAAGCTCCAGGAGAACATCTGCTCTCAGCACGATGAGGTGATGAAGATTTTCTGTCGTACAGATCAGAAGTGTATCTGTTATCTCTGCTCAATGGACGAACATAAAGGCCACGACACGGTGTCAGCTGCAGCAGAACGGACGGAGAAGCAGAAAGAGCTGGAGGTGAGTCGACAAAACATCCAGCAGAGAATCCAGGACAGAGAGAAAGATGTGAAGCTGCTTCAACAGGAGGTGCAGAACATCAATCACTCCGCTGATAAAACAGTGGAGGACGGCGAGAAGATCTTCAGCGAGCTGATCCGTCTCTTGGAGAAAAGAAGCTCCGAGGTGAAGCAGCAGGTCAGATCCAAGCAGGACACCCAAGTGAGTCGAGTCAAAGAGCTTGAGGAGAAGCTGCAGCAGGAGATCGCTGAGCTGAAGAGGAAAGACGCTGAGCTGAAGAAACTCTCACACACAGAGGATCACAACCAGTTTCTGCACAGCTACCCCTCACTGTCAGCACTCAGTGAGTCCACATCCAGCATGGAGATCCGTCCTCTGCGCTACTTTGAGGACGTGACAGCGGCTGTGTCAGAAGTCAGAGACAAACTACAGGACGTCCTGAGAGAGGAATGGACAAAGCTCTCACTGACAGTGACTGAAGTGGATGTTTTACTGTCAGATTCACCAGCAGAGCCCACGACCAGAGCTGGATTCTTAAGATATTCATGTGAGATCACACTGGATCCAAACACAGCAGCCACACAGCTGTTATTATCTGAGGGGAACAGAAAAGCAACATTAATGAGTAATCATCAGTCCTATCCAAGTCACCCAGACAGATTCACTGGATGCTGGCCGGTCCTGAGTAGAGAGAGTCTGACTGGACGTTGTTACTGGGAAGTGGAGTGGAAAGGGAGAGGAGTTTATGTAGCAGCTTCATACAAGAACATCAGCAGAGCAAGTACATTTGGATGCAATGACAAATCTTGGTCATTAGATTGTTGTGACAACAAATATACATTTGGGTACAAAAACATCCAAACTCCCGTCTCAGGTCCTCGGACCTCCAGAGTCGGAGTGTACCTGAATCACAGAGCAGGTATTCTGTCCTTCTACAGCGTCTCTGAAACCATGACTCTCCTCCACAGAGTCCAGACCACATTCACTCAGCCTCTCTATGCTGGACTTCGGCTTCTTTGCAATTATGGAGACACTGCTGAGTTCTGTAAACTCAAATAACCAAAGACATTCAAAGGATGCAAGTTATAATGTGTTTTAACCCTTAAATCTCCCATATGGTTCACATTTGTTACGTTTTATAAGAATATACATTTGTGGTCTTGGTTCTAAAACCATCTCAGCTCCGTTATACATCTGTTGGGTTAGGGTTAGGGTCATGTTTCCCTCTGCGGCTCCAGCGAGCTCAGATCATTTTGGGCCTGTCTCTTTATTATTCATGACCCTTTCTTCTGATTGGCTGACAGTCTTGAGTGACACACGGCCAGGCTAACCACAGTTAACGGTATGCAGCTTCTGTAAAACTCACCAGTAAATGCAAAAAGACGATGTCCACCGCTGAGGAAAATGATCTCTGACTTTACATGTTAGAGCTGGAGTCAGAGCCTGAATTCCAGATGATGCTTCCCTCTGACTGAAACATGAAATATATTACTGGTTCACTTACAGGTTGCAGATTTAGAGACGGTTTGTTATTGTGCATGATTTAGGAAGCAGTCGTAAAATATATTTTCACATTATTTTTATTACAACTACACCTGCTTGATAATCACAAAAGACTTAAAAACCGTGTTTTCTACAATATGGGACCTTTAAACTGATGTATTTCCATGTTTGTTACTGACAGCTCATCGTTGTGGCATTTCTTCTCTGCAGAGATCAGCTGTCAATCAAACATTATGGGCGGTGCTTTGATATCTGCTCATTAGTTGTTCTGTAAATGTTTGACTTTCCTTCCTGTGTCTGTTGAGCCACGGAGGCTTTCACTGCTCATGATGACTGTTGTTCACCTGAACTCATATTTCTCTCCATGAAAATACCAATTTCTTTGTGCTCCAAATGTTTGTTGAATATTTACATGTTGTTGTTTTTCTTTTACTGCTTGGGTCTGAAGAGAGAAAGCTCCAGATATTCAAAGGAAATGTGTAGAAAATAAATCCATAATTACATCTACATTTATTTGTTTGTTAGACCAAATGTTGCCGATATAATCTAACTACAAATGAGGCTCTATGATGTATTATAAAACTATAATTATCATGTTCATAATCAATAAGTAAATCATTCATTATTCTCTTGTATATCTCTGAGATTCTGATCAAGGTAATTGATTTTGTGGATTAAATGAATCTGTCAAGAAATCACTGAACTAAAATAATTTAACAAACTTCAGTGATGGGATGTGTCGACAAACTGTTTAGATAATTAATAAACAAACAAACATAAACAAAGTCTTTTCTTCTCGTCTTAATTCCAGGGTTTCATATAAAGCTAATGGATAAATGAGAGTATAACTGAGGCTGTTCTCCTCCTGAAACAACACAAAGTTCACTGTTCATGTTGAGAGCAGAAGAACATTTCTCAGTCAGTCTCTCATTTCTCCGACAAAAGCTGTTTTTAGTGAGGAAAGTTCAGGTCAGAGTTTTCTATGACTTGTTCCATTTACAGCCAAGATTTGGTTTATGCACTTAGTTCATAAAAAGGATATATTATACAAACTAAACTTGTAAATCTCAGTGATTGTTTTCTCAATGTTTTCATTTTTATAGTGAAAAATATGTAACTGATCAAATCTGTCAAAATAGTGCAAGGATTTCATTACTTCTGTAGCCGTAAGTCATTAAAAACTTATGTAAACATTTCTGAAGAAATAACCCTAATATCCTTGAAACTCAGTTTGCCTGGTAAAATTTGATGTGAGCTACATTTTCTTCTTGATAAGGGCCACGGGCCAAATAACACTTATTAAAACAAGAACAGAAAAGAAAAGAAAATATGCCTTGATAAAAGGGTGCTTTGGACATCAAGTTGCAGGTGCTCAAGAACCTACAGCCCACCCAAAACTGGGACATAAATCTAACATTAACACCACTGTCCTGTCTGATGTGTGTCTGTTCTCTGTGACAGCAGACTCTTACTGTTTCTGGTCTTTTCTCTGACTGCCTGCTGGATCTTTGCTCATACTAACACCTAATAGGCAGATACCATCATGTTCCACATGTGATTTCAACCTAGAAATACCCAAAATGTAATATCACATGGTCACCTGATGTGCCTTCTTATCTCATGTTTCCTGCTCAGAGATTCTGGGTTGGTCACTCTAATCTGTTTCACCGTTAAACAGAGGAAATACATACATACACATACATACATACACAATTCTTCTACTCTTCTTCACTTTTTCCTGTTGTCACTATTCTACGGTGTCAGATCACCATTTAATTTTATGGTAGAGGATGCCAACAGATCAACCCTATAGATTGATAAATGCATTCCTTCTCTTCTTCTTCCCTTCCTCTGGTCTCTGACTCTAAATAAAAAAAAAGCAGCTGTATATTACTCTGTCAGTGTTTCTATGTGTGTGTATGTGCCTGTATTTAAATCTGTAGCCTCCAGGCAGAGTTATCCGCCCACATTTCAATTTTTCTGTTCACCATGTTGTCCCACGGAGACTGCAAGCCTCTTTCATCCAGCAAGAACACGAGTAGAAAGGTGGTACATAAAAAGCATGGAGTTATCTAAGCAACAGCAACGTACGATCCAAATTACTGTACATAAAATGCAAATTCATGATAAATACATACATGAGGTATAAGTATGCAGGATCAGAGGTTCAGTTCTCATTTATTTAATACTGGATTTAATCTTTTGCCTTACGTCAGTTTTATTTCCCTTTTGTGATGTTCAAGAGTGAGAGCACAGCGTTTTTCCTTGTTTTACAGCACTTTAAGTCCCATGTTTGCTGTAAATTCTTAAACTTATAAGTCAGATGGGAACCTGAAGTGAAAAGTAACAAAATCCAGTTATTAAAGTAGAGATAAGACTGTTCTCCAGCAAAGCCTGGGGTGCTCTTGTTCCAACAACAGCTTAAAAGAATACTTGATAATCATCTTTTTTATTCATAAAGTTAAAAACGTAATTATGTGCATTGCGAGGTGTCTGACGCTGGTGTTTGGGGGGGTTGGATTATTCTCTTGCTGTCATGAGACATTTTTCGGCAAAGCTCAGCAGAGTGTTTTCATTACAAGCAGGAGGCAAAGCAGATGTTATGACTCACAGGTTTAGCTCCTAAATGTAGAGGTGCAAATGCTGCCTCCAAGCCAGTTAAATTAGGAATGGTATTTTTAAAATTTCACCAATCTCATTATCAGGTCAGAAGCTGTTCTTTCCCAGAAGATGCTGGTTGCAAAGTCTGATCCCATCACAAAGACACAAAAGTCTGAGTCCTATTACTATAATTTTATTTCCTATTCAGTATATCTTCAAAAGAAAGCAAGCGAAGACAGATGTGGCATGCAGTATCCATTCAATAGGGCAATGTATTTTCATTAAGGGGGTTTGTATGTTTCCCACGAAAACTTTTGTTGTGTGATTCATATGATATCCTACGACATGTGACAAGCTTTGTTTTTACACTTCACCATAACACATAGTTGACACATGACACACACTGTTGTACTCTACATCACAAATGCAGTTTTAAACACATTGTAAATGCTGTAAAGTTGTTTGGTTTAGGCACCAGAACCCCCTAAGGTTAGGAGAAAAGAACAGGGTTTGGCCCATCCACATGCTCACCTGACAGGCATTGTGTATGTTTTGTTTTTTTGCATTAGGATAATTTAACATTAGACATAATTTCCTGAAATACCAAATTCCTAACCTGACACTGCCGGATGGTTTGTAGCACAGAACCAGCTGCTCTCTGCTCTTCTTTTAAAGAAGAAATAATGTCCAGTTTTGATAAAACTGTAGCTGCCAGTACCTCCTCCAGGAAGCTGATTGGTCACTTGTGTGAACACTTGGAGCCTGGCAAGATGGATGTGATGTTGTGATCCTGCAATTGTCTTTTTATCTTGTCAAAACACGAGAATCCAACTGCCATTCAAGGTAAATTAGTTCCAGTGGAAATCTCCAGTGAAATATTTGAAAAATATTTGCAAATGCATCCTGCTGCTCCGTAAAAATATTGCACCTTAAACTTTGACCATCTTCCTCATGTATGTATGGTGGCCCTGAGAGCTCAAAGCACTGCAACTTAAGAAAACACATGCAAATACACAAAACACAAGCAAATTAAGAAAACATCTTCATCAATTTGACAACACAAGCGAAGCATTTTCAAAACCACAACACAAGATAATAAGAAAAAGCGCTGCAAATAACCAGAACACAACAGAAGTGTTTCCAGAGGACACTTAAAAGTGATGCACATGTCTGGACATACTTGTGATATTATCGTTATTTCAAGATAATGATAATTTCAATGTAATAACGATCATAACGTACTAATGTTGGTGGCCGATCAATAGCATGCTAACGTTAGCGTGCCGTTGAGAGAGACCAACTGAAATGTGTATCATTCATTTATTTGATTTGTTTAACTGAAATGAGATTGATACGGGCGAGCGGGCTAACGCTAGCAGGCTAACGATATATATCACGTTATAACGTGAAAATATTATTATCTTGAAATAACATGATAATATCTGCTTGTTTTGTGTATTTGCATGTGTTTTCTTAATATGCCGCGCTGTAAGCTCTCAGGGCCACCGTGTGTATCAGTTCTAGCTCCTGTTAATAAGCTGTGTTCTCTCGGCTTGCATACTGCATTTGACCAAATGCAATTGGACATCCTGGTATTTTTTGCATACTAAATTATTTATTTGGACAAACTACATTTTTCCTGGCATACTAAATAGTATGGTAGTATGGGTATGGTGGATATATGGGGAATAACAGTTCCTAAGATGAGTGCTGCTCACCTTATAAATGTGTTCTGCAGGTCAGCTGCAGAAGTAAGCAGCGCAGTCATGGAGATATCAGCAGAGAAATTGAGAAAGCGATCAGGTCACTTACACCTGCACCTGAAGGAGCACTGTTTAATAAACGGTAAAAGGTGAATAAAACACAGCCTCTCGGGGGAGGAAAAGGGTAGGCGAGAGAAGAAAAGCGAGGAAATGAAGACGGGAAAGGACAAAAGGACTGCAGAAGAAGAGTGCACTGCAGGAGGTGAGGAGCAGAGAAGAAGAGGCATGTTGACTCCAGCCCTCTCATTATAAAGGTCATTAGTGGTTCCTCTTCTCTGGCGGCTGATTAATAACATAATTTAGATCAAAAGGCTGCTTAACTCTAGACCTCTGAATTATAGTTTAGAGAAAATAAGGTCATCAGAGAGAGAGAGGCTGAGAGTTATGAGGCCGCTCTCACTGCAGTTAACTTTCTGTCTGTAGTCTGCAGGTGAATGTTTATTGAAACCTTTGAAAAAATCTGAAACTCAAAAGCTTCAAAAGAGAACTGATATTTGATTAGAAAGCAGCTGACTGCACTCAATATGTAGAGATCTCTTTATCTGACCTAGAACCAGTCACTGACACATCTGAAACGAGTCAGCCTGATTCTCAGCTCACTTCAGTCTGATTATTTATTCAGCCCCTCCTTTTCCTCTCATCCTTCTGTCTTAACTTCATAACCTGCCGGCACATTTGACTTTCTCTCATTCAGCGGTACACCTGGCTCAGTTTAAGTTTTAATCTCTCCTCTTGGCAGTGTTCATTATGTGTGTAATTGTCCTGTTTCTTTAGTGGCTGACTTTGCCTGCAGCTCAGAGAGCAGAACAGAGCTGCAGCCGGGTTGTTAATGACAGCAGAGAAGAGCCTCAGAGTCTCACTGAAGCTTCACTGACGAACCACTCGTACCTGCTTCATTGATTTAATCA
Source organism: Centropristis striata (assembly GCF_030273125.1). NCBI lineage: Eukaryota > Metazoa > Chordata > Actinopteri > Perciformes > Serranidae > Centropristis > Centropristis striata. The sequence goes on from NC_081527.1 coordinate 29,952,766, forward strand.
ACCATAATAGAGCGCGGTGGAAGCAGATGTTTAAGTACGTTTTTTCATGTTGCCCTCCTGAATGGATGAGCGCCACTGCCTGAACTTATATCCCCCATTAAATAAATCCACTCTGCTCCAAACAAAGCTGTTCACATAATACATTACATAAACAGAAACACAATTATGTTGTGTACACATGCTGTTGGTAATTAGTGTTATAATTTATTTTCGTAGCCTTTTCCATCAGATTTTGATCATATTGTGGTAGGAGTCAGTCCTCATATTCCCCCTGCACCCTCTATTCCCTCTCTCTTTACTCGTTTCTCTGGTTTCCTCCAGTTTCCTCCAGTTTATCGAGTTTTGTATTAGCTGTCTGCTATCTCAAAGGTTGGGTGTTAAGAAGCTCTGTAATACTGGAATGATGTTTAGCTGCTGTACAAATAAACCCAGCTTGATCTGTAGGAGAGAGAGAGAGAGAAAGAGAGAGAGAGGGAGAGAAAGAGGAAAGAGAGGGAGAGAGAGAAAGGGAGAGGAAGAGAGAGCAACAGAGAGAGAGAGGGAGAGAAAGAGGAAAGAGGGAGAGAGGAAGAGGATAGAGGGACAGAGAGAGAGAGAGGGAGAGGGACAGAAAGAGAGAGAAAGAGAGAGAGAGAGAGAGAGAGAGCATGTGTTGCAGCAAGTGGGGAGAAACCCTTCACATCCCATTAGCAGCCAGTTCAGCTCCGTTTTCACTCCTCATCTGGGATTCTCTCCTTTCCCCGCACTCCGTTTAACGCCTCAACAGTTATCAAATCATTAATCAAGCCTGCGTCAGATCTATTCCCACAGAGCCCAGTGTGTGTGTGTGTGTGTGTGTGTGTGTGTACCCTGCAGCTCCGAACATACAGTCTTCATGTTGAGCTCTGGTGCGAAGAGCTCAAAGATTTCTCCGTGGGGGAAATGTTGTTCAATTTTTTGACAGTGAATCAAACATGACAGTGTTCCCATTTGTTAATACACAACAACAACAACAACAACAACAACAACAACAACAACAACAACAACAACAACATCTCTACACTGGCAGGCTGCTGACGATAAAACTGGGATTCATGGCGCTCTGGCACTGAACTGTAATGCTGGTGATAGTTTACTGCCTGTGTCTTCAAGGATTCAACAGTCAACGTTTTTATGTTTCTTTGGAATTTTTCCAAGTTCCTTCTGGAGTTCTAACTTTTTATTATTATTGCTTTACGCCGCCATATTTCACACTTGTTTAATGTAAAGGCAGAATGAGAAGGATTTCTCAGTGAGTTCAGTGCTTCAGTCTAACTAGGGAAAGCTAGAGTTCAGACTACCTGAATTTTAAAGTTGTCAGATTGCTCTGGCTTGAAGGAAGAATCACTGATGAATATTTATGGTGGACCTGGATCGACCTGAGCTTTATACCGTCTGTGGAGAGAAAATTTCACTGGTGTCAAAAAGTGACAAAGCAGCGGTCCAAATAAATTATTATTTAGACATGCTGCAGAAACATTGTGTAAAATCCTTTTTCTAGCTCAAACACACACATACACACACACACACACACACACACACACCACTAGCACTCAATATTCTCCATCTCAACCCGTGTTTTGTGCTGTCATTGTCTTTTCTTCCTCAACAAATCCAGATATTTAGCATGCTGGATATCTGGAAAGTGTCTGCAAGCCCCTCAGCTTGTGTCTGTGAACAGTGGTGGTCTTGGTCACAGAAGTGAGCACCGAGGCACTTCAGAAAGCTCCAAAAACTGTTGCCGATCATCAAGGCTAATGTCAGTCAGTTCTTTAAAATTAATTTCAAAATTAAAAATTACTCCCCAGCAGACTGCAGCATAAAACAACACACTACCACCACCACAGACTGATAAAACATCTGCAGCATCTTACTACAAATGTCCAGAGATCTGAGCTTCAAGAAGAAAAAGAGATGGCTCTGCCCCTTTCTGTAGAGAGCGTCTGTGTTTAGGGACCAGTCCAACTTATTATCCAGGTATACACCTAGATACTTATAACTTGGCACCACCTCCATGTCCACCCCACAGGTATTCACTGGCTGAAGAGGGGGCTTGAGTCTGCGGAAATCTCTGATCATTTCCTTAGTCTTTGAGGTGTTCAGTAGGAGATAGTTCTTGTGACTTCAGTCACTGAAGGCTTTTATCAGATCCCTATATTCAGATTCCTGTCCATTCCTGATACACGCTACAATAGCAGTGCCATCTGAGTACTTCTGGATGTGGCAGGTATCAGAGTTGTATTTGAAGTCCGCTGTGTACAGTGTACAGTACAACCTCTATACAGACTTGAGCGCTTATATATCAGGCAGAAAATAGTGAAAAATTCCAGAATACACGAAGAATGTCATTAGGTCTGGATATTTTCATTGATGGAAAACAACAGCTGTAATTTATAAAATGAACAATGTATGCATGCCATTTAGTTTCTAAGTTTAGTACAAGGGCCCTGCTACTGTGCATGCTGCCTCACTATTTCAGCCTACAGGGACACTTAAAATGTATGGATCAACCATTACTGTTATGAGTTATATCTCTTCAGTAAATACAAATGTCTATTTTGTTCTGAGACAATTCATCTTGCTAAAATGCAAAATATATTTCTGTTATCTGAGGGACTGGCACTACAAACTCTGCAGACATTTATATTTATAAGTTTAGGGAGTTGAGAGAAGTCAACTGTGAAGCAGTTATTTATTAGGCAAACTTTCAAACTTATTTTTTTTCTTTTTAATGACACTAAGTCCACATTTCCAAACACAGCCAACAGTCATCTGTCTGCATGGTAATTAACTTGAGAGGGGAAAAACAGGAAAGCCGTTTACTAATGTGAACATTTGACAACATTACAGCTGGCCAGCAGAGCTGCGTCAGGAGGGGAGATGCTCCTCACAGCCTGGCTGCGTGTAGAAAGTGCTGCCCTTCAACTGACATCCTGCCAACATGACAGTAAACAAGAGCTCAGGCTGAAAACATGTCAGCACAGCAACAAACAAACTCACTTCCCTTTCAGCATGTTTTCACTGTCATCTCTGACTGGACACTGAGCAGAGCAAAGAGGATAAAATGGAAGATAAATTAAAAGTTTCAGTGTAGTAGTAGATACAAAAAAAAAAAAAAAAAATCTCCAAGTGCTGACATCATCCTGCACACCATCATGACTGCTTAAATGGGGGACTATAAGTCAATATATATATATATATATATATATATAATTGTTACATTTATACAATTGTATAGAATAAAAATAATAACAAGAAAGTGTCTTATACTTTTACGCATTACCAAACATTAGTTAAAATTTAGGGCAAGTTGACTTACTTATTATGTGAATTCAGGCCTTTGAAAAGACTCAAGAGTTTAGTAAGTTAATAAATGTATGTGAAAGCTGGAGGTGAAGTAATTACGAGGACGATGTGATGGAAGTGACTTAGGTATGCAAAAACATAATGTGTCTGTGGTTCCTTGTAGTACCTTATATAAATGGTTGATTTAGATAATAAAAACAGATGAGTAGGTTTTTAAAAAACGGAATACAGCAAAAATTTACATCTTATACAAATATGAACAGAAAACATTTGCCTTAGACTTTGTTCTTTTATTTGGTTTGACATTTTTTAAACTATATTAGGTATTGGTCCCAAGATATAGAACTGCATAAAATAAAACATAAGTGTAACATGATGCCCCGGTCTCCCCTAATAATATTGCAATGTTACTTTTAGTTTAAGCTCAGTTTCTTTCAGTCTGCAGATTTTACAAAGTCCCCCTTTATTCTACCAGAAGATGATGAAGATGAAGAGATTAACTTTTCATAATCAGACTTAAGAAGCAAGAATCTTAAAATAATTAAATATAAAACTAAATGTGAAGCAGTTACTCAGAGCATGAGTATCTCTCAGTAAGGCAAAGTGCAGATTCTTGTTTCTAAAATGTAATCAAAGTTCTGTTTGAAGGCTCCTCTGTCTCTGAAGACAGACACTTATTGTTAAACTGGCCCCCCGAAACACGCCAGCAAGCGTTCAACAAGGAGGAAATAATGTCAATAACAACAGAGAACAGATTTAAGTGTTTCTTTTTTAGTTTCCTTATCATCTTCTGCAAGTGACCATCAGACATGCAACAAGATGAAAACTTACAGAGAAGGAATACATTAACCAGGCTGCTCTCAGTGCGGCTGTGATAAAACGCTCCTCTTTAATCTGTTACTGCTTTGTCACCAAAGCCTATTAGTGCAGAAATGGACATAAATGGTTCAATTAGAGCTCTTAATGTGGGATTTAACTCTTTAATGTGTGTGTTGGTTGGAAAACAAAATGTATGAAGGCATCTGTAAGATTTAAAATAGAAGTCTGAACAACAAGTTCTCCAACAGAAACGTCAGAAGAGGTCATGTGCCAGTACCACAAATTACGGCACGTTGATACGTATGTCGGCTCGCGTTTCAGGGCACATGTGTATGGCTGCTATGGAGACTATCTTGTTTCAAGAGTTAATTTCTTATTTTAAGCATTCAACATGCTTATTGCTAGATTCAATTATCTTAATTTAAGAAATTTTGTCAAGTGAAATTATCTGTCCATGCAGCAAGATCATTTCCCACAGATTTAGTGTTTTTATCTTGTTTTTAGACACACCTTTTTTGCAGTGCAAGCAACATCGGCAGAAGTCAAACACACTGCTGGTTGAAAATCACTGTGTTCACTGTAAAAAGATAAATACTACCACTTTTTTTTCAATCTCTATTAATGCTGTCTATATCTTTCTAATGAGTCATGAATAGATTGTGTGCATGACCGGGAGACTTTATTCCATCATCCTTATTAATGTTCATATAAAACCTTTTGTCTTAATTGTGAATCGGATTTAATTGAAAATGAATAACAAATGGACAGTTAAAAATCTGCAGCCCTGCTGTGTTTAAAGAGTAGGAAGACAGATCTGAGGTGTTTCCTGCTCCTGGTTCATCAGCGGCTCATCAAAGGATTAGATGACTGAGATTCGACCTTGATAAACATGAGAGAGAGGAGGAGAAGGCCCTGAGGAGCTCCATTCAGCTGCTGAACACACAGCTCCAGTGTCCCGTCTCAGTTCATTGACCTCCTGCCAGCTGATGAAACCTGCTCGCTCTTTTATTTCCACGCAGACACCTGGAAGGCTGATGTGTCGGACAAAAACTACCTTTATTCCTCTCCGTCTGTCTCCCCTCTTTCTCTGCTGCTCTCATTCTGTCCATGTTGGAATACGTGACATGAAAGTTGGCTGATTGTTCCCAACGTCTCCTTTTTGTCTCATATCTTCTCTTATTACCTTCCACCATTTCCTTTATCCTTTTTTCCCCTCTTGGTTGAAACACATTACCGTAGCTGACAGCAGTTTGAATGCAATGAAAGTCTTTGTGTTGTCTCTCTGAGGAGCCCTGATTGTAACAAAAAAAAGGATGTCAAATACCATTTGTTCAACAGATTTGTTGTTTAATCCTGCCATTTATTTTATATTGGAAATGGAAGAAAATGGTCAAAAATCCCTCCAGAATACATCATTCGGAGACAACGATCTTGAGGACAACCAAAGAAAAATTCATGCTGTGATTTGGTTTCAACAACTTGGAGATTTCTGTATTTTCGACGATAGATGCTGAGCACTTATTTTCTGTAGACTCCTGAGAAACCCCCTTATTGTCAATACACCTAGGAAAATCATACATCCCCTGAATGCTCTAGGTCTCTAGCTTCATTAGGCTGTGATTATTCTAAAGGTCACAGCAGCTCATTTTATACAGTGAGTTCAGGTTTAGAGAAATGCTCTCGCTACAATGAAATGGCTGCTATGGAGACTAACATCCTCACACATGAATAAAACTGGGCTTATTGAATGTTCAAGTTTCAGCTTTCAAGTCATACCCAATTTATGCAATTCACAGCCTGTTTGAATCCCCAGTGTGCAGAAAAACCACATTGTAATGCATGAGAAAAACTATGTGATTTTCGCCTTAAACTGCATAGTATAAGCATAAAGAAGACATGTATGTACAGAGGAGATGTGTGGGTGCATTTTCATTCAGATATCTTGAGGTCAGAGGTCAAGGGAGCAGCTTTGAAAATCACCATGTCCCTTTTTGCCTCACTTATAACTTCCAAGGAATATTTCGTTCCCCTTCCCAACACGATATCACAGCATTGTGTCAATGGATTCCTTAGATCCTTTAGTTTCATATGATAAAATTAGGATTTTCTTGCCTTAAAATTGGGTCCTCTACAGCCTCCAAAAGAAGAAAAAAGAGCTGTCAAGTCCAACAATCTGCAACCAATGTTGGCATAATGTAATGCTATTTCCACTGTGGCTAATAAAAGCAGTGTTTCAATAAATAATCACTGGTGAGGATTTATTATTGACACAATCAACACAAGGTGTCTCTTCAGGAAGACATGTACATAGAGCTTATTATATACATACATATATATATATATATATATATATATATATATATATATATATAGTATTCGCTCAAATTAACATATTTAGTAAGAACAACCTGTTTTAAAGGTTCTGGACAGAAGAACAAGTCCGAGATAGAACAAATGATTCTGCACACTAAATAATGCTTAAGACCAAGTTTAAAGCAGCACATCTCTCACGAGTAAAGTCTGTTTTGACACAAAGTAAAAGAGGCAGATCCTGTCAAAAAAAGAGTTTAGGATTTGACATAGTTTGTACATATTTAATGTTCTGTGGGTATAAAACCCACACCCTGAAGCTATAACACACTCATCATTTTGGAGTCTGCAGCGGAGAGACAGAGAGACAAGAAAGCCATCCTCGAATCTGACTTGGTTTCAAATTGACTCTTTGCTCTTTGCTCCGGTCATGTTCTCTTCTTCTTTACCTCGTCTGGCACGTGGAAAACTTGTGTCTGCTTTAATCTCTCCTCCCTACAGAGAGACTGCAGATAGACACAATGCTGTGTGGGCTGCTGCTGCTGCTGGATAAAGGTCATGATTGAGATGAAGAATTAATGACTTTGTTTTGCTTCTGTGCCACATTCTCCTCTTCTGAGAATTATTTTATTTTAATTCCTCCCACAGAAGGAGTTGTCTGTCTTGTCGGCGCTGCAGCAAAACTCTTTAGCGGCTTAATTAGAGAGACACAAACGTTTATCTGTCTCAAAGTCTGCCGATTCCAGGAATAATCTTGCTTAATAAGTTTATGCGTCAATCAATATGATGTGTTTACAACATCTTAATTAGTTTGTGTCACACCAGTTTAGTTTGTCAGTTAAATTTATGTAAGTTTTATGATTTTAATGGCCATATTTTTATCTTTGAATTTTAGATGCTCGACATCCAAACTGCTGCATGATTGCACAAATCACTGTCAGCTCAGAGCAATGCATTCATGTGTTTACTGTCTGTATGATTCATGTCAGCTCAGTGTGATTCACTTCACAGCCGTCTCCGTACGTCTGCACTGAACATATTTACAGTCAAATCAATGTGAACACACAGGATTCTCAGGGTAAACAATAAGCACAGGAAGTGCCTCAATGCCAGCAGTGATGATAATTAGAAACAAATGGCTTCAAATCATGTTAAATTAATTTGCTAAATAGTTCCAATTAAGTTCCACTTACTTCCTTTTTTGTTTCAGCTTCAACCATCACACCAATGACATTCGAAGGAGAAGTCACAAAAAACTTTCAGCCATCGGTAAACCCAAAGGACTCTTAATTCGTGTCAAGCCAAATATTGAACCGAAATTTTGTAAAAGAAAATGCAAATAAGGGACAATCAGCTGGTTTAGAGCAAATTAACAAAGCTGCATAAACGGACTTTGGTCAGAAGATGGCAGTGTGATGTATTGTTGAAGGCTAATCCGTCAATTAACAGAAGAAGAAGAAGAAGAAGAGATTTGTGAGAAAGTAAAAATAGTAAGAAAAAGAAAAAAAGAAAAGAAAAGAGGTTGCTAATCGGACAACTTTGGCCACCAATGAGAGACAATGGAGAGAAGTCTGGAAAAACAGTCATGGAAAAAGGATGAGACCACCCTTGTTTTCTTCAGTTTCTTGTTAATTTGAATGCCTAGTACAACTAAAGGTACATTTGTTTGGACAAATATAATTATAACAACAAATTAGGTCATAGGAGTTTGATTTAAGAGCTGATATCTAGACATTTTCCATGTTTTTCTTGATAATAACCAAAATCCTTAACTTCAACAATTTAAAAAAACAAAAGAGAAGAAAACACACTCTATGAGTTATGCACTCAGTATTTACATCATCATCAGTCTCTACACAGATCCTTGAGTCAATAACTAATTAAAATACATAATTATGTGGCATCTCATAAGTGTAAGTTGATATTGTTCTTAATTTTTAGACATTTTTAATGTTTCTGTGCATGTTGAAACAGTTTGGCTGAAGATTGTAAATAAATAAAATAACAAAAAAACAAAAACAATAATAAAATAATAAAAAATAATAATAATAACTGTGTGTTAAGACACCCAGTTATTTAATAAAAGAAAAAAAGATTTGTTCTTTTTTGGGTAAGTCCCCCCCCCCCCACCACCTTTTTTTATTGTGTAAAATTAAAACAGCTTCATTCTTTTATATTATGGAAGATTATCTCTTTCTTTATTTAATTCCTGAACTTTGATTTGACATTTGAACACAGAGATTTTTTTACATCATGCATTTGCTTTTATTGCAAGTGCACTTTAATGCATGGCTTGTGGAACTTATGATTTCAATCTCTGGAGACGAAGCTCATGAGGTACAATTAGCCAGCGGGGCCATTAGCCTGCCAGTCAGGGCTTGACGATGCAGTCAGCGGGGCCTTGGGCTGTTTTTTTTTCTCCGCGGGGGCTAATGAGGCTTGTCAGAGCCAAGGGCAGCTCGACTGACATGGGAAACCACACGATTTATTTCTTTGAAACTCAACGGTCAGAGCTGACAAATCATCTCTGACGATGATATGTCAGGAGCGATTTTCATCTCATCTTTTTGTGGTCTTTTAACGGTATTCATTAAAAAATATAGCTTAAAAAAAGAGAGACCCTGCCTTCTCAGCGTGGAGTGGAAATGAATCAACGCTCTCTCTGAAAATGCCACGGGATACAAGCTATTTTTTAAAACACGTTTTTCAACCTTCAGTGCCAAAACAGCCTCAGCAATTAACACGCTTTCCTTCAGTTTCCTCAAAAGCGATTTAGTTTCTTTTGTCACATATCAGCCTTTGGATGGAGCTGAAACGAAAGGATTGGATTTAGTTTACAAGGATGTCTTTGTGTGTTTTGGATTAGCATATTTTAGGAAGGTCAAGGCTAAAGAGGACGTCTGAAAGGCCGGATTCCTTTTTCATCAAACAAAGGTCAGTAAACAGGATGTGATGAGCTGCCTGGACCTGACCTCTGATATCAGGGAAGAGGATTCCCATGAGATTAGACATTAAAAACACAAAAATCATTAAGCTCTTATTAGCTGCATCACTAAAAGCTGTACACATCAGTAGCAGGTCTAGGCTTTGTGCCAAACAGCCTCTTTAAACCTGAGACACATTGGCTGATATTTAGGATCTACAGCAGGAATTCACCTCTCAAAGGAAGTAAATTAGCAGCCTGAAGATGTGAGGAGGTAAAGCGGCCACAAATGAGATAATTGTTGTGTGTTAGCGAAGGCTCAGAGAGGACATTGATGGGAGGCGAGGCGTTGATAATTCTTTCAGGTACGAGGCTTTGGTTCACTGTGATCTCAGTATTTTTATCTTCCTCATTCATATTCCAGACAAGACACTCAGTCTGTGTTAAACGGGTGATAATTACACGGAGCTGAGAGAGTCTCACTTATACAGCCAGTGTGATGTGACGGCACCCAGTCCAGCTCTGTTCATGGTAATGATGGTTGGACACCAATAGCCAACTCTCCTCTCCGTTTGATTACAGACTGCCATTGGCTCGATTCAGATGAAGCTAATTATCTTTCTGATCCAAGTCTTCAGCTTATCAGACACATTGTGTGTCACTTTTTTACTCTCTGTTGATGATCTGAAGCCCAATATAATCAGAACACAACATCACACAAATGTTTAAGAAGGACAGCTGAAATTCGAGCCAATCACATGGCACTGAATTACAAAGAAAACTAAAACTTGATCCCAGCATTCATGTTTTTCTTTGGCTGCCTTTCTTTCTGCTTGAAAACTTTAAAAAAGTTGTTCAACATGTTTGGAAACTAGCTTGTTCCAGGCTGTTCTAATTTACTGCTCATAGTTATACCGATGAAATGTAATGTACTGCAATACAACACATTTCTTTGCACATTTGAAGATTCTCATGAGAAAATCTTGATGGAAACACCAAAATTCAATAAAACTTTTGAAAATGTGCATAAAAGTCTTTACGCTCACTTGAGGTGGTATTTGTCTTTTTTGTCTCCTTTTGTTCATGAATAGTTAATGCAATTAATGGAAGATGGAAACGCCTTTTCAGAATAAGTTCTGATGTGGGGAACATTTAACTTCCATGACTGATCAGCTGTTTTCAATCTACCGCATAACGCAAAAGATGCAGAAGAAGAAGAAGAAGAAGAAGAAAAAGATGTTTCCATTGTCATCATCATCCTGAAGACATCTCTCCATTTTCTCTTATGGGTGGCCAAAATTGTCAGATTAACAACCTTTCTGTTGTTATTTTCTCTCTCCTTCTACTGTTTACTGATGGATTAGCATACAGCCATACATGACACTGCCATCTTCTGACAAAAATACGTTTATGCAGCTTTGTTTATTCGTTCAAAACCAGTTCATGGAAACGTCCCTAATTTACATTTTCTTCCATGCGATATTTCAAAATGTTGCTTCATAATTCGCTTTGACTTCAATGGAAACGTTAAGGTATTCACATCCCCCATGAGTCCAAAAGTCATGAACTCATTTTAACTTAACATGTAAATAAACTTCTGTACGCAAGTAACGTATGGAAGCACAGTTGTAGTTATTTTAACTGATACCCTGTTGCGTTTTCCTAACCTTAACCAAGTACTTTTAGTGCCTAAACCGAACCAAGTAGTTCCATGTTACAGCATTAACCACGTGTTTAAAAAAAACAACACAGTTCGGCTCATACACATTGTTAATAATAATAACAGTCATATTTCATAAGATATCATGTGAGGATGATGATAAGTTGCTTGTTTGCATTCTTGCCAATCAATAGCAGTTGGCTGTAACATGTAAGTGAGCTTTAGGGTTGTTATCAGCCCATTTGATGGCTTACTTTACCATCTAGCAGGTCCAGCAGGTTGTTTGAGACTTACTTCTGGATCTCTGGCTTTGAGAATGACTAGCTCATGCTCATAAATATTTAATGAACTTACAGAGGCCATGGAAATAACATATTTAAACTCTTAATTTAGGTGGTGTTCCCCTTTAAGGATTATTTCTTCTGTTAAGTAGTAGTTTCAGATAAAACTGTTTACATTGTACTCTTTTTTATCTCCAAAACAGGGACACTGCTTATGGAAGGAGGTGTACAAATACAAATGACAGAGAATAAGTCTATCTGCATGTCTCGATATCACTAGAAATAAGTAGCTCCTTTCATTTGGGCAAACTAATCCTTTAATGCTTGTTACCGCACATTCCATTGAAGCCCAAGGTTTGCAAGAGGGCTAGAGTTTATTAATCTAAATTGATTTTTAATTACTGTAAACAGTATTCATTTAATCACAATTAAGATTCTGAACCTCTGAATGTCAACATAACAGAGTCAGCTTTCATTTCAAAATGTATTCATTACACAAAGAAACTGATGATGCGAGATTTTTTTTCTTTGTTCAGGTCAGGGCAGTAATTAATTCTACCGTGACAATAGCTGGAATATTAAGCATCTAATTATTCTTGGCAGAACATAAATGAGTGCAACTTTGAATAAATGACCTGCTGGATCACGGCTGCTATTTAAACCTTTGAGGAGAATTAAAATGTGTTTGCAGGTGAGAGACAGAGAGGGATAACATAGAGGGAGGATATAAAAGGAGACGAGTTCCACACCTTTATGGTCTTGTTAAATCTGTCCTCTCCTCAGAATACTATTTTACCACATTATTTGCCTTCCAGGCTCTAAAGGAGAAATAATCCATTAACCCTTTGAACCTGCAGCCAGTGAAGCACAAACAGCTCCACTGATTCAGTGGAGTCATTAGCGTCTCCATTAGTTCTCCACACTCAGCAGTCCGGCTCCTGTAGACAACAATTCAAACAGCCCGTGGACTAAACAAGCATGAGAAGAAGCTCATTACAGCAGAGTGAATCAGTTCTTGCTAATGTTCAGCTCGGAAAGAAAATCACAATTCAAATACAGCTGTGCAGGTCAAACATTACGACACTGAACCAACACATGATTGGTGACATTTTGATGGCGAGCGCTGAGACAGTCGTGAGCTCTGACAAATGTTTCAGCTCACAGATAAAAATGCTGAATTGTCGTATGATTGCTCGACCTTTCGTAGCAAAGTGCTGATGGGAAGTGAGGTGCTTAAGCTATTCTGTGTCAGTCTGAGCATTAGTGTCAGTGTAGATCGAGTCTGACCTTTGACGGCACCGAGCAAGATCCTGACGCGAGGTAAAGAAGCGTCTGACAGTTTTATGCTCAGGTGTCGACGTTTCAAGAGCATCATGTTCTTCTTCAAGGAATCTGCTGCGCAAGGTTTCATCATTCAAGGCTTCATTAAATCTTGTTCAGTTTAATGCTTCATTCAAAATGATGGATGATACATAGGATGCAAGACGTGACGGGAAATATAAAGCTGAACCTTAAATGCCAGCTAAGAACAAGGACAGGCTGTTTTTACTGCTGCTACAAAACATAAAAACAGTGTTACTGTAATAACTTGTCATGTTTATGGTAATTGTGTCACTATGTCCAACTCTGTTGTTCCATAAGTCCTAAATAGGATTTTTGACCAATGTCTTCAATGAATCACATTACACTTTGTAATGTGAAAGGAGTCATGCAAAGAAATGAAACCAAAGAGATTTATCACAAATAAATTTACAATGCCAGCTCGCAAATATAAAAATATGTGAATAGAGGCGGTCATTGTCCGCAGAATTCACAGCGAGCCAGTGGGTCTGATGATGACGTTTCTATCATGCTGGAGGAAAGGTCATCTATATGAAAAATGTCCAACTGTCAAACTGGAGAGATGACAAGATTAAGGAACTTCTGACAGAAAGGTCTACAGGAATCATCAGACAGAAGAACGGCAAGAGATTAAATAACGAACTGGCAATGTGACCGTGGTGTAATTTGTGTCTTGCCCTGCCTCCTGCACACTCAAACCAAGTATTTCCAGTAAGTGAGAACACGACACCAACAGTCTCCTGTTGTGCTGTACATGTGTGAAAGGACAGCTTTGGACCAAACATTGTCCAGAGTTCATTGTTACACAGCACGGATACAGGACTCAAATGCAGCATTCGGGTGGCAGAAACAGAAGTTAACCAGTCTTTAATAACAGGCAAAGGTTCGGTACACGGGAGTTCAGTCAGGCAAGGCAGCCAAACAATCCAAAGGGATGAGGCAGAGGCAGAGTCTAAAAACAGGCAAGGGTCAAAACCAAAAAGCACACTAGGAAAACACTGGAGAGTAGGACACATGGTACACTAACAATCTGGCACTGGGGAATGGAACACAAAGGGTTTAAATACTGAGAGTCAATGAGGTGATGAGACACAGGTGTGTGATAGGGGGGCGGTGTGATAGGAAGCTGGAGCCAGGAGTAGGCAGAGGAGGGGCTGACTGTGACATTCACAGAAGAAAATGATTCTAGTCTCTTTTTTAGTTTCGTGGCACATTTATTGAGTTCAGTCCCATCCCTCTAAAACCATATTTTCAGCTAAAGCCTTCAAGAGGGACAGCAGATCGCAGCAAAAAAAAAGAGTGAGGTCAAGCTTAGGTGGCCAGAAAATACGACTCCAACTGAATCCCAATGTTTCTCTGGGTGTAAAAAGGGTGATGTAAAAACCCCCATTATCTTTAACACACTATTTTATGCCAACAATGGAACAGAAATGTGTTTTGTGAACAGAGTTGCTCCTCCTGATTATCACCAACTCTTTAGCATGTTTCAGCTCATTGTTTTGGATTCACTGCTCGTAACTTCATCATTGTTGTTCATTCTCACGGCTCAGAAAGCAGAATCAACCTTTAATAAACCAACTATACACAACAGAAAAAAGTTTAAAAGTTAGTAAAGAATAATTAGTGGAGCATTTGCTTTTTACTAACTAAAAAAAGAGATAAGCAAAAGTATTAGAGAATATTGAGTATAGAATGCATGCGATGGAGCTACATGCAAAGGTGCAATGACTTTTATATTTTTTTTCTATTCCAGGAACAAAAGTTATTCGTTCAGCCATGATTTGTAATGAACATATCAGCTTTCTCTTGCCGCCTCAGTTGCTGTGTGTGCAGCTGATGTCTTGTCCTGCAGTGAGCTGCTGTTGGAAACAACTGATGCTCAGAGTTTTTGTAATGGAAGCAGACTGCTGCATGGAAATGTCCTCACCTGTTGTGGAATTGAGGTTAAAGCTTTCATGGTTTGTTCTGTTGGTGAAAGCAACAACTCCCAGTGGCACCTTACCTCTCTGTCTGTCTGTCTGTCTGTCTGTCTGTCTGTCTCTCTCGGTGGTCAGTAATGGATGTTTACATGGGAGGAGAAATAGTTTGCTCAGATCAGCCCCGCTGCTGTCAGCAGGAGATTGGTGGAGGGAAACAAGTGTCAGCTGTGACAGGAAGGAGCACTGCAGAGAAAAATGACCGACACTGACAGGGAGAGAGACAGAGGAGGAGTGAAAGAATAGGAACGAGGTGTTGAGAGACAGACAGATGGACAGAGACAGACAGACAGACAGGAGGAGGACAGCGTAGACACAGTGAGAGAGGAAAAGAGGAAGAGGAGGAAATCACACAGTGAAGGAAAACTTAATCTAAATGGAGAATGTAGCCTGAGGCAGCGCTAAATGCATTAAGACTTAGTGAAGAGCAGGAAATTATGTTATTACCAAGAAGGGTGAAGCAGGTTATTAGAAATGAATAATTGTCCAAATGTATATGTGGGCAATTTCCTTTTTATAGGTTTGGGGCCCTGAAACCAGAACAGCAGTACTGCAGTATTTTATGAAAAATTACTCCAACCAACATGTGATACTAAAGCCTTAGAACCAGTTCAGCACTCTGTAATCCCACGGTTTACTTTTGATACACTTGTCTTTGAAGGAGGAACCTACTCTCACAATGAGGAAAAAAAGTCTGGTTAGGTTAATATTATCATTCAACAATTTAAAATGCATCTTTTTGGTATCACTTTATCGTTTATAAAGGTTGTATACTAGCTCTTTAATCCATCAGTAGAACCAATCCAATGAACCCTTCAACTGCTCTTCTTCTGCAAATGTGCATATGGACAAAAATCTATTTTCTTCACGTCTTTTTTTTTTTTTTTTACATTTTCAAACATCTCTTTTAGCAAATACTGGCCAGTCTTGAACTTACTTACTCATCCTAAACTTAAAGGATGTTTAGGGAGGGTGGAAGGATGCTGGATGGGTCAAGCAAACCCCGGACATTGACCCAGGACTGTTCGACACTGTTCGAGTCCTGTGTGAAACCAAGAGTAAGTGTTGTTATTGATCTGTGTAACTGTGTCCATTATTTAAGTGGTGAAGTAGTTGTTTTTCAGCCCAACCTTGTTCCTTTACCCTAGTCAAGTAGTTTTATTGTCAGTTTTTTCCTGTGAACATGGAAGTTTATTTTGAAAAGCCACTATGCATGTAATTAGCGGAAAAGGGTCACACCGTCCCAGACGCATTCAAAACTGACTGAAAAGGTTGCCTTACCAATCAGCATCAGATGCCGAGGGCCCAGAGAAAGCATCAAAATCTAACGAATTTGGAATGAGAATGTGTTGGACTTTCACAGTCCCATTTGTGTACCGTGTGAAAAGGGAAACTTAAGTTAACAAATTAGTTCATTGTCAGAGTAATGCTCCCTATACCATATATATCAGAAGACTTCCAGAAAACTATCAGCTCACACCTGCTCACATCTAAATTTACAAATGGAGGAGAATCAGCTTTTGGCTACAGCTGCTCTAGTGTGTGCAGTGGTTTGTGTTGAAAAAAACAACAACAAAAAGAAGAGGAGACGCCACAAAATGCCCCCTCACAAAGCTGAAAAAGGGTTTCTGTTTTTCTGACATGAAAAGTTTACCATTTTACAGTAAAAATAGATATAAGGAAAAATGAAGGAAAGGGAAATTTAGAAATAAATTCAAGATATACATGTATGTCATATTTAATTATAATTTCTTTAATTGAATAATTATATGTATCAGCTCTATCAACTTTCATGAAGTTAATCATACATTAATCATTGATTATTTATTACTTATTTGTGTAGGCTATATATTTATTCATAAATTTTAACTGGGTCTCCATATTGTTCTCCCTGCTTGTGGCCACAAATATATTACATCACTATATTCTTATTTAGGACTGAGCTCACTAGCATTATTGTGATGTTCCTTTTTCCTGTGGAAGTGGTTTTACTGCCCTGTCTGGAACCGGGGACCTTTCCCCCGCTCATCAATTGGTTGTGTTACGTCACTGCGACTTGCGATAATATCAAACACGTTTGATATGATCCAAACCCAAGACTAGGAAAAGACTGATATGAAACAGAGCAGATTACTACCTTACACTTAACGATGGAGATGACGGGAGCGCCGTGACTCCAGCAAGACTCCTAGATTTACTAAAGACTTTCAGTTTTTGGTCTGGGACTGTGGAAATCTTTTGGTGTAAGCCCAGCATAAGTGACTGAGGTTGGGCCAGTTCAGAAACATTTAACTGTGGTTTGCAATAATGTCCAATTCCAGTACCGGATGTGTTGCACCCTCTGGTTTTAGCAAATGCTCTGTTGAATAACAAGTGATGGCAAGTGAGCTCTCTCCATCGTAGGGATTTTTTCCACAATCACATCTAGTCAGAACCAACAGCACGCCACAAAGCTCAGAGCACCATCATGTGAGGCCACTGCTAACAAACTCCTCGCTATCTTGCCACTCTCTGGTGTGAACGTTCAGTCAGCCTAAACTTTTAATAGTGTCATCATGTTGTCCACTGATCTGTGGTCAGTCCTCTGTCCTATTAGCAGCTTCACTTCTTGGTCTCGTCCAAATCCATCAGTGTTCTCAGAGCGTTCAGTAATCTGGGGACATTCACTCTGTTCTAATAGCAGGTTCAGTCCGCTGACCCGCTCCTCGTCATTTCAAACTCTCGGGGCAGTTTTCTCTCTTTTAGCAGCGTTTTGTTCCAGATGAGAGCAGCTGTCAGTCAC
Source organism: Centropristis striata (assembly GCF_030273125.1). Taxonomy (NCBI): domain Eukaryota; kingdom Metazoa; phylum Chordata; class Actinopteri; order Perciformes; family Serranidae; genus Centropristis; species Centropristis striata. Next base: position 29,970,182 of record NC_081527.1, read on the forward strand.
AGCTGACGGGTCAGAGATGCTCAGAGGTTGTTAGAGACTCTGAAGCCTCCCATTGTGAAGCTCAGGGTCTAATATCACGCTTCACAACACTCCTCAGGGATCCCCAGCTGGATACAAAACTCCAAAATCAGTCAGTCAAACAGGCACTCGCCCGCTCAGTCGTTCATTGAGTCCTGTGGTGAAGCCCTCGGCTAATGTCACGCTCCACGACACTCAGTGCCCCACAGCTATGAAAATAGTGAGCTAGTTCATTAGTCAGTAAGACAGTGATGCAGTCCAGACAACAACATGACCTCACACCAAATGGACACGGTGCAACTAAACATACTCCTGCACATAGGATTGTTTATATTAAAACGGTAGGCTGATAACACTTTGTTAGCAAAGTGTTAATCATAAAACATCACATTACTGGCATTGGTGACAATTCTGGCTTTAGTATACCTCCACAGATATCACTTTATTCTCTGCAGCGTAGCAGAGGGTGAGGTCATCCAACAGATGCAACGGCTTCCTAAACCTCTCTAGTGTAAGCATATTTTGCAACATTAATCTGACTACATACAAAATCCACTACAGAGCAAACACAGACATGAACAAATACATTTTGTCTGTCCTAAACATGCAATACTGACTCACTGGATGTAGACTTTTGGGATAAACCTGCAACTGGCCTTCCTGCTATTTATTTTGCAGGGACACTGACAGCATCCTGGTTTAGTACCACCCAAGACAACTGTGTTTGGTGTAAAGAGAACCCAGACTCCAGAATAAATTATGCTATTTTATGCTTCTGCAAACAACAGGTTAAATCTCTACATTATTGAACAAAGATTATGTTGAATGTTAATGTTTCTGCAATCCATTTTCATTGTGACACGTGGAAGCCACTGCTTTAAACACACTTTAAATATGTGAGGACTGCAATATGTTGTAAACGTCTGATGATCTCTGTTTTAAACATACTGTTGCAGTGCCCGTAGGAAATATGTATTTGTATAGTGGGAGATTAAGTGGATAAAACACATACTTTTCATAAGGTACCCACACCATCCAGCACATACGCACTGAACATTGATATTCGCTGAAAACTATTCAAATATTATTGGAAAATCGAACCTTGTAGCACACTTTAAAACTTAAAAAGATAGGTAGGCTAAATAGACTTACAGATGGGATGAGTCAGGTGTGGAAATCCAGAGTGAATTGTGTTACTGACCAGGTGTAGGCCTATCACACAATGGGGCGGAGCTCCCCTAAAAGGTGTCCGATCGGAAACAGTGCAATACCGCAACACGTTCTACGTAAATAATGATATTTTGAAAAAATGAATTAAAAAATCTTCAAAATCGAGGATGCACACCTTCATGCCATGCGCAAGCCACATACAAAACCTTAGGTCAGTCTGACTAACGGTCAGTGAGATATGCCCAAGACACACATCCACACACACACACACACACACACACACACACACACACACACACACACACAGACAGACGCTTCTTGCTTTGATAGACAGAAGATGACTAATGAAAAACTATTTGGTTAAGGTTTGGAAAAAGAACAGGGTTTGGCTTAAAAAAAGGTAATTCCACACTTAACTTCCAACAATGGGACATAAAACATAATTTCTGGACAAAATTCTTGGTTGGTTGCCACATCCTTTCCCTCCCACCACACAGCAACCTATGTGACTTTTAACATCACATCGCTCCTTGACCGGCCAAGAAAACCCCATTCAGATGGATGTATCTGTGGTTTGCAGAGGCGTAAATTGGCAATGTGAAATCCAAACATGCAGGGGCGTTTTTTCTCTGATGCCAGAATGACAATCCAGCAGCGCTATTAAGATAAGTCTGGCTATGCGAGACTAATTGAATTCATATTGGTTAGCTTTTCAAGCAACAATTAGTCTTTGTAATGTAAGATCCCAAAATAAAAGAAATCATTTCAGGCCTACTGACTCCAGAATAGATTAGTTTGGCATAAATCTGCATGTAAAAAACACGGCACCCAATGTTTATCAATCACAAACCAGAGATACAGAGAAATGTTGATGTTCTGCAGCCACAGCAGGATATTTCTCTTCATGCTTTTGATCAAACCTGCGCTTAATATGCCTGCATTGATTCAATAGTTGGTAAACAAAACTCTCTCAAAGACGCATGAAAAAAAAGTTAAATGATCGCAACATCTTGTTATCTCTGCAGAGTCTGAGTAAATTTCTGACTATATTTCTGTACATTTCTGACATTGTTTGATGCTGTTACCACTTAAAAAAAGAGAGCCAATCAACGAAAATAACAGGATTGATTCATAGATTCATTCATTTGTATTCTCTGGCCCAGAAAGATAGACAGTAAACCTTAATAGTGTCAGTTACAGGATGAGGAAGATGGTGCTGTGGGACTCTCAGTTAAAATTTAGGATACTATTTCCTTTCATGCCAGGAGAAAGGAATAAGACAGAGATAAGCTTTTAGTTCAACCAAAAGGTGTTTACCACACACTCAGCACGACTCTCTGCCTGCTGTGAGATAAACAGCTATTGTGTATCCTTCTATTTTTGAGAAATTTTAAGGAGCTCTGATGTCTCTTATCTTAAAAAGATACTTTTCCACTTCTGAGGCTGTTGGTGTGTCAGATGAGATAAACAAGACACAGCTTCATAGGTTCAGATAAGTCACGCTATTCTCATGTATATTTCGGCTTCTGTCTGACACTTTGTGAATAAATCTCATCTGAGTTAAGTGAAATCTGAAGCATAACTTTTACAAAGAAAGAGAACATTTACATTTCTGAGGCTGTTCAATTTCAATCAGACATTTCACGCTTTATTCAGACATTCTTCTTGCAAAGACTGTCTGAGTAAATTCAATCGATATAAATGGTCTTTATAAAAGAAAAGAAATATAAACCTGGCTGTAGAGTTTAATCTCGTCTCAAAGTACTTGTCTGTCGAGTGTTCTCCTTCCCTCTCTTCAGCTCCATCAGTGCTGAACCAACAGAGATCAGAAGAAGTTCATCTCATTTTCGGGGGACTAAAGCAGACAACTTTCTAGTCTTTAAAATGTTTTTTAAAATTATATCCACATACATCTGTGAGAGGTTACAGAGCTCTATGGATACACAAGCACATGTACATCCACATACTCCTTTATCAACTGTTGACCCTTGCATTCACTCTAAAAACCTCCAGAGCTGGAACCCAGAGGGGTCTGCGGGTAAAGCTCTGACACAAAGACTTTTTTCCCCATTTATGGCAGTTATATGCCTTATTTTTCTAGCCATTTAATATAGCATATCACCCAAAAACCTTTAGCCTGGGTCAGGGTATCATAGTAAAAATATTAAACAACGAATTTTCATTCCAGCCTTGGATGATAACCACAACACTGCAGTCACATGGCGCAACTAATTTCTTTCATCTGTGAATATCCTGTTATTCTAGTATGAAACACGCTTGAAATCAGAGCTGCCCAGTCAGGAACACAATCTCTGCTTGTCTGACAAGTCAGAAACACATCTAGTTGGTGGTGGAGGCTTTGGGGCTAACTGCAAAAAAGAAAAAAAATCATATTGTCTCAGCCCTACTCCTGCCAACTAAAAAGAGGCAAAAATTGTCTGATGTGACTATTTTTTTAAGTTACATAATAGGGGAGGAATTGGGCATGAACAGCATAGCTAAGCTGGAAACACATTTTTTCTGTTGCTTGAGTTGAGTTCTAATCAATCCCATAATAGTCTGTAGTCAGGTGCAAATATGGTTTAACCCTAAAACAATTCTAACAAAAGGTTTCTCAGTGGTTTACAGTAGTATCACGTTAACTTAAAAACGTAGTAAAAGTTTACCAATTTTTGACTCCAAGAAATGCCGCATTTTCAAAATGGCGGTCGCCAGGTCTTTCAAATGACCATTACTCCTTTTAGTCAGGCGGCTTAGCTAAATACAGGGAACAAAAGCACTTTTGTGTTTCCACATGCTCTCGATCACCATAGGTTTAAATTTTTGATGGGAGCAACTTCATTAAGATTGTCATTAAAATGTATGCATGTTATTCATTTTTCAGAATACATGTACTGTATATGACCTATATTAATATATGTCTGACCACTTAAGAATTACATAAATACATGGCCAAAATGATTTGATCAAATAATCATCTAGTGATATTCTCAATAGCTTTAATGAATTCCTTGACACAGAAAATATATATTTTGACACCAAGATGGACCATCTAAGTGCCTTGGAAGATATATTGGTTGTCATAGATTTCATATGGGTGCCATCTCCGATCCGCAATCTTGATGAAGTGGCTCCCATCAAAAAATTTAAACTTGTGGTGATAGAGAGTATGTTGAAAAAAATTGGTGGTTTTGTCTGACGTGTCCCCTTTCTTCTCAAATCTGGTCCCAAGACACCTGACGATTTGTATTCCTCCTAGACCAGAAATGCTGGTGTCTGATACATGTTTTGATCATGTAATATTCTAATTAGCATATCTGCATGATAGATACGTGATTACAAGTCCAAATATATATTCAAGCAATTGGTTACAAGTATATTTATGTGACAAATAAGTACAATTTCCCTTGAGTTATTGCATATTTCTCCTTTCTCATATCACTTTGCCAAGTGTTGGTGGCCTCCTGCCCATGTTGGACACCATCTTGAAAATTACACCTTTCTACTGGTCAGATTTTGGTAAACTTTAGTATGATATTAAGGACATCTAATACTACAAACAAAACAAAAAACGCTGAGAAACCTTTTGTTAGAATTTTTTTTTAGGGTGAGGTGTTTTTTTTCCATACAATATGAACCCGCCTACTGGGCTGGTCCAAATCAAGGCTCCCAACAATGACAAGTTTCCAATTGGTGGCAAAGCGACATTCAAACAGACCCTCAACACAAGAGCTGAGAGATCCATGGCTAAGCGTTGTCAAAGTTTTTGCTTTGGCCACAGTCCACAAGACAGACAATTTAATTAGGGGATAACAGAAATCTAGGATTAGCTTCCTTCCATGGACACATCATGTTCTATGTCACTTATGTATTTGTATCCAGTAGTTATATAAGGAAGTAGTTATTTAGACCCATACACTGAGGTTTTCCCCAACCCTAACCATGTAATTGTGTTGCCCAAACCTAACTCAGCAGTTCTAAAGTGAGAGAAGTGAAGAGGACAGCTGCGTGAACGCTCAACATGTTTCATTTTATACTGATAGGCTACCATAATGTTGTTACACAGACGCTAAAGCACATTTGACAGGACTCGTCTCAAGTTCTCCCCTCTCACAACAAGCATGGTGCTTCTGATTTATCCAAAACACTCTCCAACAGTTGTATCACTGCATGTAAATGAGGCAGGATCAAAAAACACCAACAGAAACTATTTCTCATCTGGTAGGAACATGAGGGATTTAACCCATTTTAGAGCTGTTGGGAATTGGATTTGCCATTATTATTAAATTAGTGGTGGGGACAATTTTAGGTAATCAAAAAAAATTTTGGGACATATCCCCACAGCCCCAACCTTAAATTATGCCCATATCTGGGACACATTAATGTCTTTAAGTAAAAAATGAATCTACAATTAAACTAAAATACATGACTGGCCGATATCCAGCTGGCCACAATTTCCTGAGCCTAACTCTGTCTCTGTGTAGGTGGCTGCCGCTCCGTGTGCCAGTCCATCTGAACACAGTACTTTATTTGCAATGCTCCACTTTATGTGTCAATAAGATATTGCCAGGAAGTGAATTCCTCTAGAATAATTTCATCATCCCCTGACTCCACTGGCTGACCATCCATCTATCCATCCTGCCAGTCTGCAAATCATGCTCGCCTGCCAAAATTCTGAGTAATTGAGCTATTTTGAATGAATCTCTTCCTCTTCTTCTTCTTCCTCTTCTTCTCTGGGCTCCAGCATAGTGGTACTGATAGAGAGGAAGAGCTGCACATTGGCAGCAGCTCCTGGTACGAGCAAATACTTCAATAGCATCACACCGCAACAGAAAAATACATCCAAGTCAATCCATATTAAACTTGTGCATCATTAGAAATAATCATTCTCTAGTTCTTCTCTCCAGACTGAAGGCTGAAGACGCATCCAGCCAATAGTCACAGTGGTAATTATGATCTGCATAATTAATGTCCTCACCAGTTGAGCTGCTGCTCTCTAATAACGGATGGTTTGGGCTCTGATGAATTTCTTTTTCAACAACATTTTTAATGAAGACGGTGAAATGAAATGCTATTTCCAGGTTTAATAAAAGCCTATTTCCCTTTTTTCCTCAAATGAGGTCATTAATGGATAATAATAGTGGAGCTCAGGTGGAATCAATGCACAAAGAACTGGTACGGATCAATGGTTTGATTAAGTTACTTTGAAACATATTTCAAATATTGATTTTTAGATGACCTATTAGAACTTTGTGTGAAATCCATGTCATTTAACATGACATATACGATCCTGATCAACAGACTTGCTGCTGTCTTCAGAATTAGATGCTAACAATCCTTTTTTATAATGACACTGAGCCTCCTGAGCTCACATAATTACACTATCAATGTGTATAGTGCTTATTAAATAGCGTATTTTCAGTCAAAATCCATGTGTTTCAGTCACTGTCCAATCAATATGTTAGCAGGGATGCTATTGTTTTTACTGTAATAAAAGGGTATATAAAAGGTGCAGGGCAACAGTACTAAATCAGACTGTTTAATACCAGTTTGGTGCAAAAATGCAGTGCATAAATTGGATATCACTGGAAAGCTGAGACTGGTTGAATCAATGAGCCTATTAATTAGCCTTATTAAATATTGATGTGTGATGATGTTAGTTCCCATAGCAGCCATTTCATTGTAGTGAGAACATTGTTTTTTACGTATAAAATGAGCTGCTGTGACCTCTAGGATACTCACAGCCTCGTGAAACTTTAGAACCACAAACTAGAGACCTAGAGCATTCAGAGAATGTGCAGCTTTCCTACACTTATTGACAATAAGAGGTTTTTTTCAGCAGTTTCCAGAAAAGTAAGTGCTTGCCATCCAAACATGGAAAAATACAGAAATCTTCAAAAGGGTTTTGAAATCAAATCACAGCAAGGATCTTCCCATGGAGTTCCTTGGGGTCTTGGTGTCTTAATATGATATTCTGGAGGGATTTTTGACTTTGAATTTGATATTTTGTCCATTCCTGACTTAAGAGAAATGGCAAAAATTTACCACCAAATCTTCACCAAATCAACCCCAAATTGCTGCAACAATTTGAGACATAATTGAGCATCGGAATGGACTTCATATACTCATATCATAATGTTCGAAACCATTAAACACTTAATTCGTATTGCATATTCATGACCAGAACAACTTGACACACAGTGCTGAGCTGCGTCTCATTAATTCATCTTCAGGTCCCAGCTTTCAGGTGATCTACACCACTTCTATGTGGCAACTTCTGACCAGCGCCCCCTAAAAATCCACTACCCACAACCCACAATTCTCTATTAAAGTGGGCAAAATGCTAAGTGGTTAAAATGTTATGCTTTTGACACATTTGACTTGTTACATGTTACAAAAAATGGGAATCTTATAGAAAACAGTGAGGTTTTTTTTGACAAAAACAAAAAAGTAAATCAGAAGAAAGTACTTTATTCTGTTAATTATTGCATTCAGATGGATTAGCAATATCATCTTTGTTATGAAAATACAACTTTCCCAAATGATACTAAAGATCAAAGAGAATTATTTTCGCCTATTTGTTCTTTCTGCTTTGATATTCTGATATTCAATATTTCCTATAAGGATTGTACAGAAAGGATTAAACTGTGAAATGTTTCTTATGAGAAGTACAGGAAAAAGTTTTTACTCTATGATGTGGATGTACAAGGTGCTGCCTGTTGGTGTGTAAGCGTGTTAATTCCTGGCAGAGACGAGCTGCGGTAAACAGACCAACAACTCGACTGTCTGAAGCTTCCAGGAGGCTGCTGCCGGTCTGATCAGCTTTGTTCCAAAACAACAAAAAACCTGAGTTGCCCTGAAAGAGAAACCAATAGGATTAGTGAAGCGGCTGTCTGTAGCTGTCTAACATCAGTGTTTCAAGGATAAAACAGAGGAAAAGTTACACTGAGCTCACTTTTAATGCCATTTGGATCTCCTTTCTTGTCTGGCCTGGTTTCATAAATCCAGGATTATAAAACACCTTCAGGCTGTTTTTAACCGTTATTGAACCAGACTTGTAAAAAAAACACAACTTTCATATTTATAGCATCACACAGGAGGAGCCGCTACAAGGTGAGGGAAGGTCAGATAAAAATATATCTCAGGCACACTCAAAACACTGGTTAGGTTCACCTCCAACCAGCACAGAAATAATCTCACCTAATGAGCCGTTACTTCAAGCTATTTTACTTTTTTGTGCCAGCAGGACAAGAAACTGTCTCTTATTTCTCTGGCTCTAATTTAATCAGTATTATTCCAAATGTAAAACAATTGCGTTTAGCAGGTATCAAGTTTACAATGTTCACATCTTAGTTTAGCCTCATAACATGCTAGCATTTACTAATTAACAAGAAACACAAAGTATGAGACTCTTCTTGTAAAAAGTGAAAGGTTGTTTATACAAGCCGCTTATTACGACCATAGACTGTATATAAATAATGGACGTAGTCACTGTGACGTCACCCATTGGTTTATGGCCTGTTGGAAGCATCGAGTTCAGTGTTACACTCGTCGCCATCTTGCGTCGCCATCTTGTTTCCGATACGGGGAGCAGACCATATCTGGACTGTGGAGGAGCGAGAGGGATCTGATCACTGACTACAGCCTCTCTACACCTCAACCTGACTGAGAGAAGCTGCTGCTAATTCATGTTAGCATTAACTGGAGCATTAACTGGGATGTTAGTTTTGGCTAGCAATAAACAAAAATAAAGTGTATGTTACTTACCTCAGAAAAATGAACGGCGACTTCTTGGAGTGTCTGTTAGTCCGACGCTGAACAAGACATTTTTACTGAACAAAATATTATATATATGATATTCAAAATATTCAAATAGACCAAATAAAAGTAAACGTCCTTTACAATCAGGCTACTTTGGGCCGTAGCCAACACCAAAACAAGCAAACCAAATTCTGTCTTTGTCATGAACTGACCAACTTTCAGCTCGCAGGACATCCCCAGTTCCTGCCCACCTACAAACAACTCGTTGTCATGGGAACGACAACGACTGACTTTTCAGCCCCTAAGTGTATGTCGCGTTCATGAACATCAGGGAAATCACAGAACTATGAACGGTTGTGTGTCCAACCAATCACAGAGCCAGCTTTCCTAACTGATATGTCCAGTCTCATTGCATCCTTGTGTCTGATGCTGCATCCTAACATGTTGATACATACCCAGTCTGTCACAATGCTCTCAAGATGTTTACTGGAGGCTATGCATTAGTGAATGTGATTCAGATTCAGATGTCTTTTAGTTCAAGAATACAAAAACATCTGAATCTGAATCACATTCACTAATGCATAGCCTCCAGTATACATCTGTGACAGACTGGGTATGTTATCAACATGTTAGGATGCAGCATCAGACACAAGGTCGTGATGGTGCTTATGAGATGTTGCTCCAAGATGGTTGTTGTTGTAAGATGTGTTGTTCTGGGACGGGTGAGTATGAGTATAGACAGTATACCCACTGCAAAAAAACTAGACTACACCACTGGGTTGTGAACGATAATACGATGCAACCTGATATTTGGTTTAACAAGTGAGATATACGGCTGCGTTGGTAGCAGCCTCCTCAAACAATTCAAATCAGCCATGAATTCCTAGATGAATCAGTTGTAGAGTCATGGATCGGGTATCGAGAGACTTGGAATCGGTTGCCGGCTTCACACCCTTGCAGTTTTCATCAGCCTCTGTAAAACAACGCGAGAGCTGAAGCTACTCGCAAAACGATTCTCGCGCAACTCCATGGGTCTCTCCAGTCTCTCCCGAGTCTCTTATTTTGCATCCCCGCTTCCCTCACTGCACCGTTCACTTGCGCCACTTGCGTCACTTGTGAAACGTTTTAAGACATGAGACGTCCATTCCTTCGAAGCACCGCATGAAGCGACGTCCGTTTCTAACGACTTAATCAGCCGACTGACAGCTGATTAAGTACGCTGGTTAAGTACGTCATGTTCAACGTATGGTAGTTTTTTGGCCCAAACCTAAGATCGGCTCTCTGGTTTAAAAAAAAAAAGAAAAGATGTAAACCCAGTTAACTTCTCAAGACGCCACTAGTAAAACTGTTTCAGCCTTTGCATGGCAGGTGACATTTAATTTGAATAGGGTGTTGAGTAAACATGTTTATGATATGTCATTGCAGCAGTAATGCCATTGTTGCTCTGCTATTCACACTGCAGACTAAATATACTCGGTTTTAAGGTTTTGGCAGGTGTCTGGTATTAAAGGTTAAATCTGGAGTTTGTTAAACAGCAACAACAATTAAACAGCAATGAAATGTGTCATGTGAATTTAAAAATAGTCCATATCCAAATTTCTTGTTGTCTTTCCAGTGGCTGCAGTGGCATTTCCTATTAGTTGGATGCAGTGTTAAGAAGCAGTTGTCTGTCCCATTGGACAGAGTAAAAAGGCACATTAATTTATTTCTGACTTTTCAGTGTTCAGAGACTCATTTTCACCCCAATCATGCAGAGTCTCTGCAACATTCCAAAACACACAGGAGCTATGAAGCTGTACAAATCAGAAGACTGCACTGAGTTCGGTGAGGAGAAATTGAAACTCTGAAAATAAAGTTCTGGCAGAAAATCTAAGATGCTTTCATAATTTGTAACAGTATGTGATTTTATTAAAGTGTGACAGCAGCCAACAGCACATCTCTGAAGCCCAGCGGGGAACTTTCTGTACTGCTCTACCAAAATAAAATCCGTTACTTTACTAAATTAATTAACTCTAAATTAAACTGAAACAACAGAGTTTGAAGATTAAGAAGTACACTTGTACAAAGCTAGGCCAAAAAATGTTTAATGCATGAAAATGGAAGTGACTCTGAAATTGTGTGCAGCTGCATGTTTTTAGACCGTAGCCAAAAGTTGGGGGGATAATTATTAAAATTTTTCAATGAATAATTTATCATGTGCTGTATTTCATGTGGTGATTTTTGTCACCACATGATGAATACAGAGCAAAAATGAACAGTTTGTACATGAATGTGCTAAAAGATTTTGAACTATGACAAATTATTTGACAACTGAAATGAATGTGAACTTGTTGCATTGTTAATGTCAGTGTCGTGTTGAACTTTGTTAATAGTGTTTCCCTCTCACAGTTTCCTCCTGTTAATGATGAACGGTGTTACAGTTTAACAAGTGACCGTGTTAACTCGTGACCCAGCTGAATGCTTTGTTGCTGCTCTCAGTAAACAGAACAGGTATGTGTCCTTTTTGAAAACCTTTACTTTAATCAATTTGAAACAACCTCATCCTGTGTTGTTGTCATGAGCAACCACTAGTCTTGTTTCCATTAAAGTTGAAGCCAATTTGAAGCGAAATTTTGAAATGTAGTATTATAGAAAATGCTATTTAGGGACATTTCCATCAGCTGGTTAAGAGCGAATAAACAAAGCTGCATAGACGGTCAGAAGATGGCAGTGTAATGTATTGCTGTATGCTAATCTGTCAGTGAAAAGTAGAAGATGTAGAGAAAAAACAACAACAAAAAAGAGGTTGCTATGAAAGAAATTGGATTAAATTGTGCAATTCTAATTGTTCTTTTGGGTTTTCCATCAGAGTGAAAACAGCTGAACAGTCATGTGAGTTAACCTCTTATTGTTCAAAGACCTTTTTGGTTGTTTTGGGCAGTCGATGTTTAGGGGGAAATAGCAGGTCAACAATAAATGCCACATAGAAGTGGTGAACATCATCTGTGAATCTGAACCTGATGATGCAGCTCAGCACTGTGTGTCAAGTTTTTCTGGTCAAAAATATCTAATTAAAATGCCTTAATGAATGAATTATTTATTTATTTAAGCCTATTATGGTGAATTAGGGTAGTCTAGTCAATGTTCAACTATGTCCCATAAGTTGTTGCAGCAATTTTTGGGTTGATACCATTTGCTACACACCTTTGGTGCTCAATAATGCAACTTTATTCACATTGAGAATGGATAAAAATTGTCAGAAAAAACCTCCAGAATATAACATCAATATGCCAAGACCTTTGGAACAACATAGAAGAATCCATGCTGAGATTTGGGTTCAAAAACTTTGGTCATTTTGGAGATTTCTGTATTTTCAGCAATTGGACGAGCACTTCTGTTCTACAAACTGCTTATTGTCAATATACCTATGAAAGCTGTACATCCTCTGAATGCTCTAGGTCTCTAGTTTGTGGTTGTAAAGTTTCATGAGGCTGTGATTATCCTAGAGGTCACAGCAGCTCATTTTATACAGTGAGACTCAAGAAATGCCCTCACTGCAATGAACTGGCTACTACTGATGACTAACATCATCACACATGAAGAAAACCGGACTCATTGAATCCACAAGAGTCTCAGCTTTCCACTGATACCCAGTTTATGTCATTCAAAGCCTGTTTAGGGACCTCACTATGCTCAAATATTTAAATACAGTAGGTGGAAATGGCAAATTTGTGCTACATGAGAAAAACTATGTGGTTTTGCCTTAAACTGCATGTTATCAGCATAAAGTAAAGAGTATGTATGTAAAGAGACTTGTGGGAACACAGAGAGCCTATTTTCATTGAGATAGATGACCTCTTTGAAAATCACCTAACTTTGCAGCTTTGTTTCAACAACTTCCCAAGTCATATGAAACTAGTAGTTTCATATGATTTTATGAAACTTTATAAACATTATATTTAGTATACTTCGAAAATTGCTACGGCCTCCTGGAAAAAATGCGGTGTATCATTCGGCCAGTCCGCCCGCCGGACTTCTGAATAGTAACAGGTTCAATGTTCACTACGTCAGAACTTAGTCAGAATTTCGTTTCCATCTCCCATTAATGCAATTTTTCAAGAAAGATAAAAAAAAACACCTCAAGCGAGTGTAAAAACTTTCATGCGCATTTAACAAAAGTTTTATCAAATTTTGGTGTTTCCATTAAGCATTTCTCATGCTCAAAAGGCTTAAAGTGCAGTTAAAAAAAGCAGTTAACATGGTCACTCAATCATACATTATTATGCAAATTGAACCTGCGGGGTCTAAGAAAAACCTTTTAAAAATCTACAGCCACATGAGCAACAAACTTTAAACAACGCAATAAGTTCAAGCATAAAAAAAGCAAAAGAACTGAATGTGAAGTAGTTCATATTTTGGGACAATGAACATGAACTAATTCATTGTGAACTGACCTTGAGCCAGCTCTTTTAAATGTGAACGTGAAACTTTCCAGCACTACACTTAACCCTTGATGAAGCAGCAGGCAAATGCCTTCACTTACTTAACATGTAAAAATATAAGTCAAGGACTTCCATTAACATACTCTAGCAATCAGTTGTTGCCCGTCACAAATGACGCTGCTGCAGTGCTATGAGCCACTTGTGTCACTCCGCCGTCATGGCTGAAATTACATCTAAGTGTCTGATGGACTCCACTTGCTTTGCCTTAAACACAGTCAGACGTGTCATTATCTGTCCCTCTCCAGGCTGCACATCAGCCACTTACTGCTCATTGTCTTCCTGGGATCATAAACATGTCGCTCCACTGCCATGGCTGAAATTACATTTAAGTGCCCGACAGATTACACTTGCATGTGTACAGTAATTATGTTCAAAGCATTAGTTGGAAGCTTAGCAAGCTAACCAGCAGACAAACAAGACTTCAAACCACTTCCACCTTAATCATAATCACCTCAACCGTAACCATAACGTTGAGCCAATACAGACACTCCAATTAAACACACAGGGAGCTCCTCCTCCACCTCAGTTAAATAGGTTACATGCAGCCAAATGGAGTTGTTGAGTGGACAGGGGCCTGGAAGATGGTGGAGACAGAAAACACTTGCTTCTCAAGTTTGCCAAATCTACCATGCAAATAGCAATGCAACTGCAGCGGATGCACCTGACTTTTAAAGGGAGATTACACTCAATTGGATTGTTTTAATTCATGTTGCGCCCAAAACACACCTATAAAAAATAGGTCTTTGTACTGTTCACATTTGAACCAATACCGATACCAGTAAATGGTATATGGTACCTTTTTCTATACTTTACTTTCTCTGTAATAACAAAATTATAGTTCCAACCTGCCTGTCAGTCCGTCACCAGGGCAGAGTGTGCTACGTGTCTCAGAGAAGGTGTACATGCGAACGTTTTTGGCTCACAATTATTTTATATTACATTATACTGCAATTAGTGTTGTCTGTGTGGAGTTTTGGAAAGTATAACTGAACTTTAGGCTCACCAGATGCACTCTCAGTTACCAAAATGAGGTACTGATTGATTTAATGTATACTAGCGCTCAAAAGTTTGGTGTCACTGAGAAAATGCCTGGGTTGTTTTCCATGGAAACAAACTGTTTTCCTCATGAGTTACAAAATTAATTGAAAATATAGTAAAGACATTGACTACTTCACCTCTAGATACCAAGGTTATTATAGTTAATGAAAACTAACAAAATGACAATAACTAGAATTGAAAAAAAAATGTGTTAACTGAAATAAAAATAAAAACGAGATTTAAAAAAAACAACTAACTGAAACTGTATTTTGTGGTTACAAAACTAACTAAAACAAACTAAAGTTAAAGTGTAAATGTCCTTCGTTTTCCTCTTGTCAACTTTTTTTCATACGTAAACCTTTCGGTTGATATGAAACCTATTTAATCTATTTGGGTTTATCACTTAGTAAACTTATTGGGGCTGAGATGGATAAGCCAAAGGAAATAAAGGCAACATTTATTGTGACCTCTTTGAATCTCGTACCCAACACATAGCCCATTACAATAAAACTAAAATTTAAAAAAAAAAATGTATAAAATAAAAACTAAAACTAACTGAATTTGAAAACAAAAATTCACAACGAAATTAAAACTAATAAGACTAATAAAATATCCAAAACTATTATAACCTTGTTAGATACTCAACTAGCCTGAGGAAGGATAATTTCTTAGATCAGCTTCTTAAATCAGCACAAAAACAGTTTCAGTTGTGCTAACATAATGCACAGGTGTTTTAATGATCAATGAGCCTTTTAACACTACAAACGTGGATTTACACAATGTGCCACTGAAACACAGGAGTGATGGTTGCTGACAATATATAACAGATATTCCATAAGGAAATCAGCCGTTTCCAGCTTTAATAGTCATTTGGCACATTAACAACGTTTAGACTGTATGTCTGTGATTTTAGTTTTAAAAAATTGTGCTTTCTTTCAAAAATAACGACATTTCTAAGTGCCTCGAAACTTTTGAGCGGTAGTGTACATTGTGTCTTCATAGTACTGACGTTATCCACTTGGTACCTTACCTTAAAAGTACAGAGGTCGGTATACAAGAGGCTTTATACAGCCTCTTTGCCCCATTTGGCTTACTTTGTGCCCAGATTGTGCACCGTCTAACTGGCAAAATTTAGTTGGACACAGCCTAGAACGTCTAAACAGGCCCCTTGAGGTAAGTGAATCCATATTCCTTGCAACTGCACTAATTCAGTTTTATGCCTGTTGTTTAAGTATCGTTTATGGTATTTAATCTTTTTTCTGATTTGTCATCACTATTACAGAGATGTGTCTGAAACTGCTGTCTTTAACTTCATTGGACCTGTGTTTAGCCTGCAGCAGAGCTGTGCACCTACACATGCAGCGAGGGCAGAAACACTTAGGAGGGTTACTTAAAAAGCAGTTCAGGATGTCATCCCTCTCTATTGGCAGCCTGGTGGGAGGTCAGTGCCTGCCTGCTGTACTAAGAACACCCTCAACATAACAAACACTCTTTCTTCAAACTTACAGTGCGACTTCACAACAAGTCCTCCATTTCCTCCACGACCTATTGAACTTAATTTACTGCAGGAAAAAGGGGGCAGGCCTGACTTTATAGCATGCAATGCATCAGAGTACAGAAGAGTTGACTGGTGTCTGAAACTCGTTGATTTCTCTGCCTCTTTTGTGGCTTCCAGCAGCTCGATCTCTGCTCTGCTCTCAAAGAAACTGTGAGTGTCTTTTCTGTTTCAGCCAACTGGCCGGCCGCTCAGGCAGCAGGCCTCCAACAGCCTGCAGCTGCTGCTGTGAATATAAAGCAGAGTCAGAGTGCATCGATCACCGGCCCCGCTCCATCTGGTATTCAAAAGAAAATACGAGCGTGGACAAGAAAAGAGACACGTTGAGCCTTTAATGCTTCAGTTTACTCCATTATCTACCGATGACTGTTTACAGAGAGCTCACTGTGGCTTTAACCCCATAAAATATATACTGATTGTACTGGCAAGACAAGAATTTAAATGTGTTGTGCTTTTGAAATGATTATTAGCTCAACTGAATAAAATATGAAACTGTGTTTGCAGAGAATAAACACACAATCCTTCATGCTGTGTGTCTGTTAAAGAGCTCATATCTTTATGATCATACACGAGCGTGACAACAGATTATTCACATGATGCAGATCAGAAAGGACACCCCAGTTAACTGACTCAAACAAAAAGCTTCTGTTTCTTATCAATATTTACCCACTGAATCACACAGAATTACTACCAAATCCTGAGTCAATGTTTTCTCAAATATTCACACTGTTTGTACATGAACATCCAGCTTGTTCTCATTATGAAAATTCCCAGATTTCAGACTGCAGCAGCCTGAGTGAGCAGACTGAAAGCAGGCGCTTTAACTAGATGAAAGACGCAACCAGGATGAATCCATAATTATGCATTGTCCAGATGACACTCATTACATCACTCACTGAAGATCATGCAGAAACCTGCTTCTGCAACCTGCTCTCTCTTCTTCTCCGTTTGAGAAAGTCCATTCAACATGTTTATTTAGCTGTTAGGAGTCAATTGCTGAATAAGTGCTGAGTCCTTTGCTCATTTAGTGTGGTTCATCTGTGAGAGTGAAGTCGTTTAGACTCTGGGGGCTCTAATTAACTATTAATTTCCTCCTCTAAAAGAACTGCAGCATGGTTTGTCTGAGGTGAGAACTAAAACCAGAGGCAGGTGAGGATATCTGTAACCCAGCAAGCTCAGACGCCCACTGATTCTGTTACTTTGGCAAATAAAACCAAAATCCAAGTATTTAACCAGAACAAACGTCGGACTTTCACCCAGGAGAACGGGATTCAATCAAAATCTAAATCAATCAAAATTACTTTATTTATCCCCGAGGGGAAATTCAGTTAGTCTGGTAGAATCTCTGTTAGAATGAGACAGCGAAGGATCTTTTGTGTCTCTCCGTCCTGCAACGGAGAGAGAAGAGCCGTCAACTGCTGTTTTTTTGGTCCATAAAGGTTTTGTGTAGCGGATCATCCGGGTATTTCAGGATGGCCTGGAACATGTTGACAGGTCATCTCTCCACCACTTCCTCCAGTGTGTCCAACCTGGCTCCAACCACAGAACCAGCTCTTTAGACCAGTCTGTCCAACCGCCTTCATCTCTGTTTCTGATGCTGCTTCCCCAGCAGACTGCAGCAGAAAACAACACACTACCACCACAGACTGATAAAACATCTGCAGCATCTTACTACAGAGATCTGAGCTTCAAGAAGAAAAAGAGGCGGCTCTGCCCCTTTTTGTAGAGAGCGTCTGTGTTTAGGGACCAGTCCAACTTATTATCCAGGTATACACCTAGATACTTATAACTTGGCACCACCTCCATGTCCACCCCACAGGTATTCACTGGCTGAAGGGCGGGCTTGAACCTGTGGAAATCTCTGATCATTTCCTTAGTCTTTGAGGTGTTCAGTAGGAGATAGTTCTTGTGACTCCAGTCACTGAAGGCTTTTATCAGATACCTATATTCAGATTCCTGTCCATTCCTGATACACGCCACAATAGCAGTGTTGGCCGAGTACTTCTGGATGTGGCAGGACTCAGAGTTGTATTTGAAGTCCGCTGTATACAGTGTGAACAGGAATGGAGCCAGAACAGTGCCTTGTGGAGCCCCTGTGCTGCTCATTAATGTCCCAGAAACACAGTTCCCCAACGTGACATACTGTGGTGAAAACAAAAGTAAAACATTACGAAACTTCTGCATCATGTTTTGTGCTTCACGTTTTTATATCACTTCCGGTAGTCACATCACCCTCGTAACTACTTCACTTATTGCATTTACGTGCATTTATTTGCTTAAACACCTAACCAAGACATTTTCTGCCCTAAACCTACGTCAGTGGTTCTGTAACTTGAAACCAAATTTGCAGCCTTTTTTCCCCCTTTTACAACTGCAAACTAGTATGTAAAAAGACATGCGTGCTATAGAGCAAACCACGACACACTCATATGGGTCATTATAGCTGGTATTGACAAATGACCTATTCTGTTGTTCAGGTTGGAGATCTTGTTGGCGTTGGCATATTTGGTATAGATATTCATGTTTCCTAGACAGTATATCGTTATGAGCTTGGTAATCCCTTGACCTTTTCCTCTACCACCACCAAAACATTGACATTTGTCATCTTGTGTCTCAACAACTATTGGATGGATTGCCGTGAAATGTGGGAGACATATCCATGTGCCTTCTCAGGATGACATCATTCTGTTCTTGCAGCCCATGGAGAAAGGACAAATTTCTCTGTTCTTGTGGTGTATGTATTAGCCTTAAGCCCAGTTATTTATTTACTAAGCTTAGTCTGTGGCCTTTTATCATGCATTTAGAATTTCATTTTGTAATAGAAGTTAATTACAAAAATCGGCACACTGTTTCAATAGATGTTTTGTAAAATTACACATGTGCGCCTATTTGTTCTTATGCATATGATAACTTCCCTCAAATTACGATTCATTTCAAGCCTCTATTGAGATAGCTTAACATTTCCCATCTGGCAATGCTGCTACTTTTACTCCCTCTGGATATCAACACTCTTCACCCTGACCAATAGGATGAGCCCGACGCTCTGATGGAGAGTGAAGAAAATCTACTTTGACTGCTTGTATCTGTGATCTTATCTTTCCTGTCACCATTCAAAGCTCATGACCTTAACCAGTACTTTGTAAATCAGAGCTTCTCCCTCAGGCGGCTATACTCCCTGTTGACCTCAATGGTTCAAGCAAGACTGGCCTCGTTAATCCACCTGTCAAGCTCATGCCACCGAACGGGACTGCAAGGAACATAAACTCCTTAAATGTGGAAACAAGTAACTAATGCACCTCTTTTCAACGGAGAATCACGTGAAGATGCAAAGCAAAAGTCTTGTTGCGACAAATATCTCAATAACAAATTATTTAACAAAGTCATTACCCCTAGAGGCTTCTGTTTATGATGCCATTTTACGCAGTCATCTGTGAAAGCAGGGATCAGTCAGCTAAGAGGTAAAACATGTTTCTTTTTTAAATGAAACAGATTGCTACCCTAAATCCCCACTGTGGCCCAGTTTCACTCATGACTGCCAAGAGATTTTATTAAAACCTTTGAGACGCAGCAACAAGTCATCTTCCTGTAACAAAAACAGAAATGGTGTCATTCTCCTTTGTCACAGGAGGTTTTCCAACAACGAAAGTATTTTAAAAAGCCACATAACAAGAAGTGACATTGAACTGTCACTCTGCTATGAAGCATTTTACCTAAATGGAGAGTTTCAGAAGTGGAAGGGGAAGAGTTGAGCTTCAGGTGACAAAACTGACAGAAAAATCTTCATTGAGACCATTAAATAGGCTGCAGAGTATCTCTGGTTCACACAGCTTCAAAGTCTCTCACCCGTCTGATTTGAACATTAAACAGCCAGCTGGTTTCTCAGTGTGCGGTGAGTCTGCAGGCCACAGAGGTGTGTGACGCTCCTGTTGAGTGTGTGTGTGTTCGTGCACGATGTGATCCCTTGTTTTTCACAGACTCTGGCTCCACTGTTATCTGATTCCCCCGCTGTTTGCTCGCAACAGGTTTTTTATCATCTGATTCCCCTGCTGTCTATACTCTCAGTAGGTTTTCATTATCAGATTCCCCCGCTGACTTTCTCTGCACGTCTTACCCTCTCCTCTCCGTTTTCAGGGCTTTTTCTTTTAACGAACAAACCCCGCTGAATGATACCGAGAGCTCCTCTCCCATGTGGGTTCAGTTACCCCCCTTGTCTACGTACAGGGGTGTGCATCTGAGCTGACACAGAGCTGTTTTATTCAGGTTTTCATGGCCAACAGCGTGAGCTGCATAAAAAACAGGTAGTGTTTTGCATGCCATTTTATTCCCTGACTGCTCCATTATTTTACACCGCATCTCTACTTGTATTCCTTTTAAAGTGAGCATCGCACCTCTCATTTATTCTGAACTAGATATGAAACTCACCCTTTTGATTAACTTATGAAAGCAAAAATGTTAGACATGGTGTGCCAATATAAGAAAAATAATTAAGAATGGAAGCCTTTAATGCAAAGAGTTCATCATTTTTCTATTGTACAAACCCTCTGAGTGCACTCTAATGCTTATGCATTAAGTTTACATTTGAATTGTTAGCACTTTTTTTTTTTTCTTAAAGTTTGTACTTTGTATATACAGTACTGTGCAAAAGTCTTAGGCTGGTGTGGCAAAATGCCTTGAAGAATCAATGCTGGTTTGAAGGCAAAGTGTGGTCACAAATATTGATTTGATTTAGATTTTTCTTCTGTTCACTCACTTTGCATTTTGCTAATTGCTAAAAAATAAAATGATTTACATTTCTATTTTTTAAAGCACCATTTTTTCCACACCTGCCAAAGACTTTTGCACAGTACTGTATGTATGGGTTAGTATACAGCACAATAATATCTGTTGTAAATACCTGCGATTCAAAGTGTAAGACGACTCAACATCCATATTTTGATTATGAAACACTGTAAAAAGTTTGTAGTCTGCTGAATATTAAGTAAACCTTGAATTTTGCAATTACAGTATTTTTTACACTTACAGTACTTGTCTTAATCTATACCTATATTTCTACATCTATATTGTTTGTTTTTATGCACCAACATACCACAGCAAATTCCTTGTATGTCAAATCTTACTTGGCAAAAAAAAAAATTCTGATTCTGAATTCACAAAATGACTAGAGGCTGCAGAAAGTGTTAATTCACAGTGGTTACATGGATTCTAAATAAAATTAATTCATTATCTGTAATGTCTTTTCCAAAGACATTGGGCGTGGTACACCCTGGACATGTCGCCAGGCAGCCATTCACGCTCTCATTCACTCCATTCACGCTCTCATTCACTGAGTCTTTGGGCCGTGGGAAGAAGCCAGAGGACCTGGTAGAAAACCCACAGTGACACATGGAGAACATGCAACCTCCACATAGAAGCAGTCCCAAGCCAAAAGTAAACAAATAAAACTCATAAATCCATTTTTGCTGTTCCAAACATTTATGATTTCAATCAAATACACAGCTTTGTTTAGATGCTGCTGTTCGTTTTCAAAATGCTGTCAGAGCACACAGCTACATTTTAGCCAAACTGATGGTTTATTAAGCATATTGAACATGAACATAGACGGCAGATAGGTGTATTTTGCTGCAGGAGTTTTTTCCCCCCTGTGAAAACTTCTGACCATTGTCAAATAGTCATACCAATTAAATATACCCAAAGACATCTATTTATGTGGGAACTATGTGCTTTTAACAGACACTTAGATTTCAAATGGGGCATCCTACAATATACTTAACATAGTTATACAACTTTAATGCACACTTGCCAGCAAATCAAGTCAAAACAATTTACGATCAGGCTATCAGCATGAGTAATGTAATGTCAAATGTATATTTCCCCCAGCCAGCAAGACAGGTTTTGTCTCATTTCAGCCAACAAACAATTTTTGGTCAGACGTCTTTATCTCCCCTAAAGCCCCGATGAGTTTAATTCAACTCATCTCTATGAAAATAGACATCATGTTATTTTAATTTTGAAAAATCCGAAGTAAATCAAGGAGAGACGGAAGGAAAGAAACTAAAACTACTTGATGCTAAATTCCCACAATCGTATTTGTCCATAAACAGGGTTTAACTGCAGAGATGGTTGCTGGCAGAAATTCATTCTTACCCATCTGTGCTACGTTATTCCAGTCACTTCCTGTCACTTTATTAAACCTTGTAGAATACAGCCTGACTCTCTCATGACCCGGAGAGGATTGCATACATCTTTTCATATCTATTCTGGATTTGTGTTATTTACCATAGAGTCTGTACAGTCTGCCTCCTACTCAATTCTATTCTTGTTGGCCGTCTTTCACTCTACTGTACATGCTTTAGTCAGTGTGGTGTCTCACTCATTTATTTCAAAATACCACTAACAATGTGTGACGTGCTGTGCATGACTTCTGAAACGCCCTGGGCAATATAGACATGTACTCCCTCTGCGATTTGTTCTGAAACATAACTATGACTATTTGCTAATGGTGTCACTTTTCCACTCTGCACTTATCCACCTGCTATCTGTCCTGTTCCTCAGAAGAGTCTGTGCTGAATATGATTTCTCGACAATTTACCTTTGTCCATAAAAATTGTCGCACAACTCTTCACTAATCCCCCAATTTTTTTCAGCCAGTTGGCCATAGGTTGGAAAATGGTTCTGATGAACTTTTATTAGATTTAGCCAATGGTCCATCTCGATGGCTGACAGTCACTGAACACTGATTCAAAGCCTCAGGAACTAAACCTGGTCGCTGGTTTGCAGTGGCATTTATTAGGTGCTTTACAAGTAACAATTTGGATTTATCCGATGGTGCATAGAATCATATTGCGAGTGCAACTGAAGGTGCACTCGGGCTGTCACATCAACAAATCTAAAGTAGTTTAGAATTTGTTCAAAATAGTTCAAACTCTTAAGAACACTTATTTTGACAGTCTAGATATTGCACTCATTTCTGGTGAAAAAAATAATAAAATGACAGACAGGCAGGTCAAATTAATGTTAATGTTTACATTATGTTCACCTTTATCGTTCTTAGTTTTAGCTGTCTATTTCTGTGTAAATACATTGACAGAAACAAAAAAACGCAATCAGATTTCTTGTATCTGTGTGCACACTTACTTGGCAATTAAATCCGATTCTGATTCTTGAAAGCAGCTGGGATGATGAGTTGGACACAACCCACCCTACATCAGGGTGGTGCTGTCCAGTGTTACCATGTTGGATGTGAACAACACTGACACATCGTCCTCGTCTTGCAACTCTCTCTCCGTTGCTGTTGTAGTTGACCAGGAACCTGCAGACTCATTTTTCGCTTGCTGTATACTCCTGTGATGCCCAGAGATATACTTGTTGTTTAACATATGTTTGCATTGTGAACAGCATACTATAGGCTACTACGTGGGTTACGGAAACATCAGAGAAGTCAGACCGTGGTGTAAATGACAAACATGGCAACACTCCTGGGGCCTCATGTATCAAAGTCCGTAGCTTTCATACTGAAAGATGACATACTCCACATGTATCAAACTGTGCTTACGGCAGGTTCTGCGCACTTTTCCTTGATACATCCCAATCAGCGTGGAACTGAGCACACATGCAAGAGCCACCAGCCACGCCCCGCTCCTCCCACAAAGCAATACGCAGATGACATGCAAATGACTATAAAACCCGGCTTGCGTGCACACGTGCTGCGTTGTAAACAGCGTTGTTTATATACTTTGCCTATGTGCAACGCATGTTACTGGAGGTTTTCACGAGAGGGCACTTGTAGATCCAGCCTATCTGATTTACAGGATGTCAATAACACACATGGCAACCCTCCGGGAGGTTATTATATTCAACAATACTAGATAGAAATGCCATCCCTATGTTTCCCGGGTCCTATGTTCCCTTATGGTCTAAGATAAAGTGACATAATTAAAAGAGCAGACAAAGAGCCGCATGCAGCTGGAGACCTGCAGGTTTGCCACCCCTGGCCTAATCTTTCCTCGTCTAGGACTATTTGCATATGCGCGTCAAACAGCCCGTAGGCCTACATGGGCCTATTTGCCATGGAATTGGCAGTAATGGTGGAAAAAGTAACAGACCGGGGAACATAGAACCCGGGGAACATAGACGCTCCCGCTGAGGATGTCTCCTATAGGCCTACTGTCCCTTGGCCTACTGTTGATGTGCGTGTTGCGTTTCGCGGATGTGTGTTAATTTCTGGCGACATTCACAACCAACGCTCCAAACAGATGCAGGGCCAAAGCGTAGTTAACAGCGAGTATATCCCCGGCTTTACCTTACTAACACAATACATGCCACACCACGTGTTAGGCTAACATCAGCGCCGCTTACTACCGGTGTGCGGCTAAAGATGTCCGGCCGGAACTGGCGCATCAAAGGGCCACAACACCTACCTACTAAAAATAGAGACGGAGGAGACCCAGACCCCCACTCCTCCCAGTGAAATTAAATCAATAATTTCGTGGATTGTGAGCGAGATAGCAAGTTGATTTTACTTTTATTTAAAAACAACAATACGTTCTAAACGCAGTCTCGCCGCTTGATTAAGTTTTAAGCGATCTCAACTTTATCTCTGTTGTGTAGCTGTTATTTCTTCTTTATTAATAATGTCGCTGTCTAACTGTTTGGTTTTTAAATCAAATAATGTCGCGAAAGTGAAGACAATTTAGCATTTGAGAAAAAAAAACAACCTTCATGACAACTTCATGTGTGTGTGAGAGAGTGCGCGCATTTCAGCTTGGCTCCAACCACAGAGCTGCAGAAAACAAGAGAAAGACACTTCACTGACCTCCCTCTCCCTCTCTCTCTCCTCCCCTCCTCTCTTCCTTCAGTCGGGGTTGAGGAGATCTCTCTTGGAGCTGGAGAGGAGAGGTTGGCCGTCTCTCTCCTCCAGCAGCCGCCGGGCTTCACTGCAGCCTTCCCGCCGCTTCTTCATCATGGATCTTGGGACTAAAAGAGTCGTTTGGAATATCGCTCAGGTCGCTCTGCTTCTCTGCAGCTCGTACGGGACAACCGGAGAAGGTGAGCAGGCTGTGCGCTTTTCTTTTACTTTCCCCGGAGGAGACGCAGGGAGTCCGGGAAGCGCAGACCCGGAGGGGCAGCTTTGAACGTTGGCTTCATCGCTCTTGTCACACCGTCTGGGAAAAGTCAAGGCTTATGGATGCAGTGATGTTGAGTTTGTCTCGTTTTCTTGTTATGTTAGTTTGGATAAAGTGCGGAGATTTGCTTCTCAAGGCTGTGGGATTTTGCGCGTCTCGGTTACGCATCAGCTCCCGGTGCTAAAGATGAAATAAAGACAGGTTGTGCGCTCTGATGTGAATGCTGATGATTTCATTTTCTGCTATTTACGAGGAATCAGTTCAAAAACAGTCCACGGACGTAATAGTTCTCAGGGATCCTCAAATTGTGTATGTATCCAAACACTCCCTCAATTTTAATTAGCTGTTTATTTGTTAAATAATCATATTCCCTAATGGGAATCTTTGCGCAATCAAAGGCTGTTGTTGCTTTGGACAAAGATGCTTGAAGACCCCTTTTTTTAACCTATCTCAGAGCCAAAAATCAACATGTAATTGTCACCCAAAACGTGTCGGAAGCCAGATCAAACACCGTGTGCGTAA
The DNA here is from genome assembly GCF_030273125.1 of Centropristis striata. Taxonomy (NCBI): domain Eukaryota; kingdom Metazoa; phylum Chordata; class Actinopteri; order Perciformes; family Serranidae; genus Centropristis; species Centropristis striata. Next base: position 29,995,849 of record NC_081527.1, read on the forward strand.
AACAACACTGTCGCTTCGTTTTCTGGTTAATTTGATGCTCAGCGCAGCATGATGAGAATCTTGGGGCTGAGCCACGTTTGTGGTCACACACTCCAGAGAGCAGCCAGAGTGTGAAGGTGTTTGTGAGACAGAGTAAAGGTAGTATAGTAGCCAGTGCAGGTTGGAGGTTTGTTTTGCATGTGGCTGAGTGAAAGCTGGAGTGATTATCTGACCTCTGTGATGGATAAATGAAGGATAAACTGTATTTTATACCAATGTAATACTGTAAATTTTCAGTTTAGCTCTGCTGTGGATGTGCATGCATGTCTGGTCGCCCTGCATAAGGAGGAAAGGAGAAGCAAAGAGATGAAGGAAGGATGGAGATGAATTAAAATGAATCTCAGTGTGTTCTGCATGTATGTGACTGAAGCAGATGGCTGTAAAAGTTCTCCACCGCTCAATGGTTTTATTCTCATTTTTCACAACTTATGGCCACCTGATTCTCTCTTCACTTCATATTTTCTCTATTTTATTTTCTGTTTTTATTTGCTTCCCCGACCCTGTGCCATGAGACCAACATCAACTATACCCTTTCCAGCTTCCTGTGACTTTTTAATTTTCTTCATACCCATTCATCTCGACCTCTCTGTGACAGACTGTCTCTCACACATCATCACGAACGTGCCGTATCAAGCAACATGCGCAGCGATCATTGAGGTCTGCTGCAGTTTAATGGAAAGGCAGTCGGCTGTAAGACACAAGACCGATTGCCTCTTCTGCAGTCGGACAGATTAGAAAAGAGGTGATGTAAGGAGGAGTGTGCAGTTTGAACACGTGTAGTTTTTCCATCCCTTTTTCCCTCAAAGAAGCATCTACAGCTTCATTAACATATCTGAATGTCTTTGTCTTGTCTATTTCTCTCCTTTAGCTGCTTTGTTTCTGACTCTGACTCCGCTGTTTCCTCTCCTCTCCGACTCCTCTTTCTGCTCATTTCACTTCCCTTCTTGCTGTTTTCTGTCAGCTGCTGTCCTCCACCTTTCTCCTGTCGACAAATCTCTCTCACCTCGTTGCCTCCTGTCTCCCTCTTCTTACTTTTGTGTTTCTCTCTCTTGCTGTGTCTTCCCGTCTCACCTCCACCTGGATCTCTGCCCTCCTGCTGAATCAGAAAGCCGCTGCTGCTGTGTCTCTGGCTCTTTTCCTCCCTAATTCTTCCTCCCTGCATGTGTTTCTTCCTGCTTCTTGGCTACATCTCAATTCTCTCCCTCTCTTCCTGTACCTGTACTCTCTCCTCCTGCCCTTTTTCTTTCTCTTTTATTCTTCAGGTGATTTGATGTTCCCGTCATCACCTCCCCCTGTGTAGCTGTGTAGAGTTGGACTTCACTCTTAAAAGGATTTCAAGACCAATACCATTGCTAATGCTTAATTTTTCCCCTCTATTTTATCCCCTTCAGGGTGTAAAAGCCTCTGAAACAGCATTAAGACCACAATGGCAGAGTTAAACCCTCCACTGAGGCTCAGACTGATGACGATGCTTCAGGGTTTTTAGCTCTTAAAAGCAGGTTTACCCACTATACCTACACAGGTGATTATCAGCATGTTTTACAGTTGGGTTACACCGACTGATCAGTATAGATTATTTAATTATAGGCTGATTTTCACTTGGTTTTCTATTGTTTCAGCTTTAGTTGCGAGGCAAGAAAGTATTTTTTATTTTGCACATTTGAGAAACAAAGCAATCCAAATTGCAGAAAAGAAAAGAAAATTATCTCGCTCTGGATTTGGTTCATCTTTTCCTGCCCTGTCCATTTTCCTTCCTTCTCTCTCTCTCTCTCTCTCTCTCCTCTGTCTATCTATCTGTTTATCTCGCCCAGCCTGACCCAGCAGCACACTCATCATGCACGGGCCATAAACCACAGCAACATAATAAGTTAAGACTGCGGAGGTGGAGGTATCCCAGCCGCAGGTTTCAAATCTCGTCCCCCCCTTCCTTTGCAGACAGCTCACTGTTCATTATGGAGGTGATACTAAATGACAACAAAATAGAAATACATATTTAAACAGCCACAGATGGCGCTCCGATGACTTGTTAGCCGGAGGAGTGAAGCACTGGGGTTTATGAGATGAGATTCAAGGAAGCCAGCATGTGAAACAGCTGCCTGCAGGACATTAAAGTCACTGTGCGTTTAATCGCTTTCTGATATTAACAGCATGATAGAGTCACTGTGTGTTTTGAAATAGCTTCTTGCGTAACGGCAGGATGCCCAGTGTTTGACGATACCATATGTAATTGAAAGGTGTAAAACCTTTGACAGTGATGAATCATTTTCTCTCAGAGGGATCTGGAGAAGACTGAGATTAGTTTAGATGACAGTGTTGGGGCCAAATTAATTTGGTTAGTGCAAATCAGAGTGAAATTGATACTTTGGGTTTGTTTAGTATTTAGTCATAAATGTAAGCAGACCATTAAAACATTTTTTTCCAGAGGGGCATGTATCAGGGCTGGAAATATACTCGCAGTGTTATTTCTTATTGGTTGGAAAGTTGGCGGTGAAAAATGTAAACATGGAAATAAACAAAGCAGCATGGAGCCAAACACCGTGAAATATTGCTATCAGAGTATTTTACCTCAACTCTGCACTGATCTATCGTGCGCATGAATCCTTTCTCCCCCAGTTGATCTTGAATTATTTCATAACCATCATTGTTTTTGTGGACTTTATTCCTGTATGTGTTCTTTGGCCCAGATGTTGAGCAAACATTAGACAACAGCAGAAGTCCAAGTCAGTTCTCTCACAGTCAAGTTGCATCTGTTGCTCTGTGAACATCTAGCAAAATACCTGTGCAGGTAGCCTCCAATCTGCTGCAATTTGACTCATTTCCTGTAACTGGTTAGTATTAAGTTCACAATGCATTCGAATCACAGTAGGGTTCGTTTGAAAATGGACTGACACAGCCTCTCTCCGCAGAAGAGTATGATTGGAGCATTCACAAGCGACCTAATGAACTGTATCAAGGATTTCGATTGTTCGATTGAAACGGAATAAACTTTGGGTTGTAAAAGTGCCTGTAAAGAAGTGATTTTTTTTCAGCCACTTGGGGGCAGCAGAACAAGCACGTAAATATCAGTAATATATTATTTCTTTATGTATCCAGTATGGAGCAACATTAGTATTCATTCATTTATAGCCAGTAGTGACACTGAAGAAAAACAGCTGCAGACTGTAAAACCAAAACAATGAGCTGAAAGACACTCATAACCTCGTTCCATCTGATCCAATATAAATAAAGTATTGATTAGTGCAGCTTTAAAGCAAACTTGGCAGTCTCCCATTCTTTGTTTGTTGTTGCAGATAAGTAAACATACTTTCAAAGAACAACTCAAGAGAAACTCAAATTAAATAAAAAAAACAACTTGGCATTTTTAAGCATCAATATGAAATTGAAGTTGTTTGTCAGTCCCCCAGTGAATAAGAGTAACAACTTCTGTAACAAGTTTGCACTTGTGTTAAAAAAATCATACAGTGAGAAATCTATCGTAAAGAGCAAGAGAGACCAATTTTTCCAGTCAGTGCTGCGGAAAACAGACCAGAATCCAATGCAGCCCCGGGGCATGTTGTGCTCTGAATAAAGTATGTGGCTGTCATCATAGATCTGGTCCACAAACAAGACAGTCAGCCTAAACTTGTTTGTATGCTCATATACTCATCTTTTATTGAAAACAATAAATTATCACTCCAGCCTGACTGCTGTGGAAAAGCCATACTGGAGTGTTGACAGTAGAAAACTGTGTTTCTGTTGGACCAAGAATGAGATAATCTGCATTTGTCATTTAAAAAGAGAAACTTGAAGACCATGTTGTGAAAATGTTAGTGTCTTCTTCACTTTAGTCATTTGCTTGCGTTCATCACTTCCGTTTCACTTCTCCTCCACTGATTTACAGCAGTTGAATAGCCAATCAGATTGATTTATTTCACCTACAGGCATCAATGTAAAGCATCTGACAAGAGCTGAGTTGTGCCAATGGTGAGGGCCTGACATGGTGTGCCGGGGCCTTCAAGGGATAGTTCAGGATTTTGGACATCAACTTGTATGAAATACTTTCCAGTAGTCTAGTGCAGTAGTTCTCAACCTTTTTGAGTCGCGACCCCCAATTTAACATGCATGTTGTCTGCGACCCCCGCTCACTGAATAGAATCTCTCACACACAGTTCAGACCATACAAACTCAGTTGATACGACGAATTTTGGGGTACTTTGGGATTTGTCAGAAAAGACACAAAATGACCCCAAAAATAATCAAAATTACCAAAAAAAAAGACATAAAATGGCCCAAAAAAGAAACAACATGACCAAAAAGGCACAAAATGACAAAAAAAAGACACAAAATGACCAAAAAAGGAAACAAAATGACCAAAAAACACACAAAATGACAAAAAAAGACATAAAATGACAAAAAAGACACAAAATGACCAAAAAAAGACACAAGATGACAAAAAAAACCATTAAATGACCAAAAAGACTAAAACACATTAACACATGAACACTTTAACACAGTGGAGACAGAGCTGACTTCCAAAATGATTTGGCGACCCCCAGAAATCATCTCGCGACCCCAATTGGGGTCGGGACCCCAAGGTTGAGAATAGCTGGTCTAGTGGATACAAAGCTATTATCTTACCACCACAAAACAAAACTCGTGCATATCAGAAATCACATTCACTTGGGTTACCTGTTAGTGTACAAATAGTTTTTCGGAGTAAAACCTTCTAGTTTTGTGAGCCTGCCAACTTGCCAAAACTATCTATTCTACAATCGGAACTGGACAGAAATCTGACACAACAGCTCGGCAATCAAGCTAATAGCTTAGCATCCATTAAACTACTGGCAAGTATTTCATACAAGTCAGTGTCCAAAATGAGATGAGATGATGAGATGAGATTCAACTTTGAACAACAAAATGACCATCAACCCATCCAAACATATACGTAAACATACATACAATATGACAAAGAGGTGGACAGGACAGGAAGACAGGAATGGAAGAAATACAGCATAACAAGAGGATAGGCGAGCAACATGAGCACATATTCAATACATTTCACAACATGAAAAACTTTTGACTTGCATTAGGGAAGGGGGCTGGGGAAACAGTGAAAGCCAGCACAGACAAGAAGCCATCCGGTCCTGCAGCCATGGCAGCACGGGTCACAGACCTGCTTGTCATACTGGGGGTACAAAGAAGCGAAGGCGTTGGATGGGGTTTGCTTAGTGGAGTTAAATTTAGTGTAAGGTTCAAGCTAATCATTAGTTTTAAGGCATTTGGTCCTAAATAGTACCATAGTACCAGACACATTTTGTCCAGATAATAGGAATTGTTGTTAAATCAGGGGATCACATACGTTATTAGCATCTATTCTGAAAGGGACATGGATATCTGAACCAAATTACATGGAAATCCAGCCAAGAGTTGTTTAGACATTTCACAAATAACGAGAATTTTAAACCTCATGGAGGCACTAGAGGAGAAGTCAAACTTGGTAGGATTCAACCCCCTGGTGTCCATATATTATCTCATGTCAAACCACTGAGAAGGGCTGGGCGCTCAAGATAAAATGATTAAATGGATTGATGTCCATCATGCCAAAGTGGCTAAAAATGAGAATAAGTGCCAGTGTTGCAAAATTAAACTGAAAAACAGCTATTTTCTGCGGATCCCCCCTGAATCACATTGATATCAATAACAGTAAAGCCGGCTCATTATTCTTACAGAGCCGAGAGACACTGGAAGAGACTGTAGTCTTTATTGGAGTCCTGCTGTGTCTCTAATTGTGCCCTTAGAAAGTTTCGATCTCTTGTGAGTTATTTTGTTCTGCTTTATTTTGCTGTTTCTTCAAGCATAATTTGAGTAGGTACAATGATGCCTCGAATGCATTCCTACATTCACCAGTGGATCATTTAATTAGCCGTGCTGTATCGTTAGGCTGTGCTTGTCTCCGCTGCGCTCAGAAAGCCTCCTGGCTCTTGCAAATGCATGTTACTCAAAGCGTAAATTCAGTGCATTTGAGACATGTTTAAGCTTGGTTATGTCATTCCAACTGTACTGTGTTACATAAAGGCTTGTATGCAATGTTTAATATCCGCTAAGGGAGGTAAAACAGCCCAACAAACATACAGCTGAGGTAAAGTCTTCTATTGATCGACTGGGCTTGATTTCCCCATGGCTGTTGCGCAGTTTAAGAAAACACAAAGACCTGTTTTATTCAAAAGTGGATTTAAGTACAAGCTTGAAATAAAGTATACGCTACTTTTTAATGTGTGATGTCCAATTCTAAATGACTTTCTAAAAGGTATAATTATTATTATTGTTGTTGTGAAGAAGTCTCATTAGTCACTATCTATCTTCACTAAATAATTTCCTCTTTTCCAGGAATTGTATTGGCAATCTCCAGATAATGAATTTGGACTTCAGTAGCATATATATGCGAAAGACTTTTTCTTGATATAATATGGGTCGTCAAGTAGCTTTTACTATGTCGTTATTTCCCAAATCACCCTATTCATTTATTATAGTTTTTATTGGCAAGGCATGCGTGTTGCTGTTTTAAAGAGGTACTAAAATACACTCACAGGCCACTTTATCAGGTGAAGTGTGTACCTAATAAAGTGTTGTGTGGTCTTCTGCTACTGTAGCCCATTGTGGTGTGCGTTCAGAGATGCTCTTCTGCAGACCTTGTTTGTAACGAGTGGTTATTTGAGTTACTATTGAACCAGTCTGGTCATTCCCCTCTGACCTCTGGCATCAACAAGGCATTTTGGCCCAGAGAACTGCTCCTCACTGGATATTTTCTCTTTCGGACCATTCTCCGTAAACCCTAGAGATGGTTGTTAGATCAGCAGACCAGCCTGTCTGGCACCAACAACTGTTCAAAGTCACTTAAATCACCTTTCTGCCCCATTCTGATGCTCGGTTTAAACTCCAGCAGCTCGTCTTCACCATGTCTACATGTCTAAATGTATTGAGTTGCTGCCACGTTATTAGCTGATCAGATACTTGTGTGAACAAGCAGTTGAACAGGTGTACCTAATAAAGTGGCTGGTGAGTGTATTTCCAGAATGAAAGATGTTTTGTGATATATGTTCTTGTTTTATACCCTAATTGGCAAGCTGTCCTCAACTATAAAATGGGTCATCTGTGCAAGCAGCTGACTCCGTCCCAAATCATCAAATGCATTTATTTATTGTTTGTGTTGGTAAAAGCATGCATTTTGCCATTTTAAAGGGGTAAAAATATCTAAGCTTTTAAGTCCCTAATATATGCCAAGTCCCAAAACCACTGGATCTTATATTTACCGTAATGCAACTGAAACCGTGTTTTGTTTGGCATTCCCTTTCTGAATAATGCCAACACCTTTTAAAATCACATCAAGTTTGTAACATAAGATGTCTGTACTGCAACTGTTAAATATCAAGCTGTAGAAGCCGGTCATTGCCTCCGTGTTTAACAGGCTTAAAACCAAACTGGTCTGTGTGTGTGTCTGTGTGTGTGTGTTTGTGTGTTACTCTTCCTATTGTAGGTTTAAATTAATTGGATTGGCCCTGGGTGCTTTAAGCAAACACGAGGTTAAAGTTTATGTAAGCACATTAATATGAAGATGTAGCTGCCTGCAGTGAGAGAGACACATCTGACCTGCTGTTCACTCTGCGGAGGAGAGGACTCTGCGTCCCTCCACAGCACGTCCTCAGGCTGAGGCTGTAAATTAGAAAGTATTCGCAGTCTAAAGTGCTTGCTTAAGTGCAACGTAGTGGTCAGAAAGCAGAGGATTTAATGCACATTAAAGCTCCTCAGTGTGTATTTACAGGGAGATTAAAACAGCAAAGAAAATGAGCCCGGCTTTCGGGAAAAGGGAACACTGATGGCAAATTCACTTACTATTAAATTCATGAATAATTTATACATGGATGTAAAAGAAGTATAGCAAAAGAGAATGAGTTCAAAGTTTGTGCCTTTTATAGAAATGCACAAATAATATACATTTGTACTTACTAGTGCAGTGCCCGTAGGAAGTATGTATTCGTACATTACATGCCACACTACAACGTCTGCAACTCCATAAAACACTAACTTTTCATAAGGTACGCACACCATCCAGCACATACACACTGAACATTGATATTTACTGGAAACTATTCTTAATATATTGAAAAATCATGTAATATTATTGAAAAATCAAACCCTGTAGTGCACTTTAAAACTCTGAAAGATACAGTAAGTAGGCTAAATAGACTTACAGATAAGATAAGTCAGACGTGTAAATCCAGAGTGGATTGTGTTACTGACCAGGTGTAGGCCTATCACACAATGGGGCGGAGCTCCCGTAAAAGGCGTCCAATGGGAAACAGTGGAATGCAACATGTCCTACGTAAATAATGATATTTTGAAAAATGAATGAATGAAATGAATGAAAATCTTCAAACTCGAAGATGCACACCTTCGTGCCATGCACAAGCCACATACGAAATCTGAGGTCAGTCTGAGTAACGGTCAGCGAGATATGCCCTAGACACACACACACACACGCGCGCGCTTCTTGCTTTTATAGATAGATAGATTACCTAAATGCACATTTTAGGATAAGGACACATCAGTTCAGGTAATTTTTTTAACATGCCTGGTAAAGTAGGGGTAAAAAATGAGTAGGGCTGGGCGATGTATCGATATAAAATATATAATGATGTATATTTTTAAATGTGATATGTAATTAGACCATATCGTATATATCAATATAGTTGTTTTTTTTTCTTTCTTTATATATAAATGCTGCCCTTACTAGGGTTTGTCATATTTAGTTCTTTTGTAATGTTCGTTATTCTTTTCTCTTATCAATATATTTATTTCGGAAAAAGATTTGGCTATTTTATTTCATAGGCTATTTTTGTTTAATATATTTTTTTATTTAAATGTGCACTTTATGAAGCTTTGATTTGAAAAAAAAAAATGTACTCCTGATGTTAAACAGCATTCATTTTCACTTAAATAAACGGTTTCAATAAAACTACTTGTGACATGTCATATTTGGCTTTGACTTTGACTGAATATTTGCTTTGACTTTGCGATTAAAATATCAGGATATATATCGTATATCGATATTCAGCCTGAATATATCGGGATTTGACTTTTGGTCCATATCGCCCAGCCCTAAAAATGAGACAAAAAATGACATGGTACACAAGAACTGAGGATGAATCTGTTGTATAATGGTGAGGGATGGAAGATAAATAAACACACTTCAGGAAAAATACAAAAAGGCAGGCATGTCATAATATCTCAGAAAGCAAATTACTGTTGAGGGATCAGACCAAATAGCATTATGGACAAATGAAGGGGAAGAGTGATGGATAGAAAACATGATACAGGATGGATTAAAGAATTTGCTACCTCAAAGGGAATATTATTGAAAAAGGCAACAGAACCGACAGCTCGCTCAAACCAATATGCTGTCCTTCAGCCGTTTATTTCCTTAAGAGAGCCGACACATTGTTCATCATTCACTTAATAATCATCCATGACTTCTCTACACACGTCATTTGTTTCCGTGCTCTGCCAGTGCCAGGGGCAAGGTCTGGCTCAAGCTGTTTATCAGAGTGAAATGAAGGAGCTAAAATACGTCCTGAGAGGTTGGGATGTTTGTGTTCCTTCACAATAATTCAGCAGGAAGCAACTGGGACATATTAATGTCCCAGTAATAGTAAAAACATCATATTAATGATGGAAGTGGATGAAGCCCTGTAACGATAAATCGACTTATTATATAACATGATCACGATAATTTTGTCTGAACTTGATATCTCCCGTTGTGTTTACAGCAGGTTTGTTTACGTCACCTACACTTCAGTCAGCATTAACTGACTTTTATTAGACCTGGCTGCAGCCTAAGCACAATGAAAATACTAAAAAAGATTGCTATAGTTATAGTTTTTCAAGATATTTTAATATTCATAAGAATTAAAAGTTCTTTGAAAGGGTGTACTTGCATTACAATCCTAATATATTATTGATATACCAGTGGCATAAATTGGTCTTAAAATTACAATAATATAATTCATCGCAATCATATCTGGGACCATATTTAATCTAAAATGGTTATCGTGACAGGCCTAAATTAAACAGTTTTATTCCATAGAGGGTATCATTACCTGCAGTTAAGCAGGTAATGATACCCTCGTAATGCAGGTAACTGTTAATTCAACAGTGGTGGAAAAAGTATTCAGATCCCTTACTGAAGTAAAAGTACTAATACTACACTGTGAAATTACTCCACTAAAGTTAAAGTCCTGCATTCAAAACTAACTGATGTAAAAGTATGAAAGTATCAGAAACAAAAGTAAAACTACTCATTATGGAAAATGGACCCACTCAGATTGTTTTATGTAGGCAGGGCTAATTTAAACTACGAAATATACTGTTATGAGCTTTGATTAAAAAAAAAAAAATTTAAAAAAAAGTCTAATCACTTTGAATGTATCATGTTTTTCATGTTAAACCTTGACCTGAAAAGTAACTCAAGCTGTCAGCTAAATCCATCCATCCATCCATCCATTCTCATCCGCTTATCCGGGGCCGGGTCGCGGGGGCAGCAGGCTAAGCAGGGCATTCCAGGCGCCCCTCTCCCCAGCCACAACGTCCAGCTCCTCCTGGGGGACCCCGAGGCGTTCCCAGGCCAGGCGAGAGATATAATCCCTCCACCGTGTTCTGGGTCTTCCCCGGGGCCTCCTACCAGTTGGACGTGCCCGTAACACCTCTAACGGGAGGCGCCCGGGAGGCATCCTTACAAGATGCCCAAACCACCTCAACTGGCTCCTTTCGACGCGAAGGAGCAGCGGCTCTACTCCGAGCTCCCTCCGGATGTCTGAGCTCCTCACCCAATCTCTAAGGCTGAGCCCAGCCACCCTACGGAGGAAGCTCATTTCGGCCGCTTGTACCCGCGATCTCATTCTTTTGGTCACTACCCAAAGCTCATGACCATAGGTGAGGGTTGGAACCTAGATGGACCGGTAAATCGAGAGCTTTGCCTTCAGGCTCAGCTCCTTCTTCACCACAACGGTCCGGTACAACGCCCGCATCACTGCTGACACCGCACCAAACCGCCTGTCCATCTCACGTTCCATTCTACCCTCACTCGTGAACAAGACCCCGAGATACTTGAACTCCTTCGCTTGAGGAAGTACCTCTCTCCCCACCCAGAGGGGGCAGTCCACCGTTTTCCGGCAGAGAACCATGGCCTCAGACTTGGAGGTGCTGACTCTCATCCCAACCGCTAAATGTAGTGTACAAATGTAGTACAAAGTTCAATATTTGCCTCTAAAATGTAGTGAAGTAGAAGCATAAAGTTCCATTAAATGGAAATACTCTGTAAAGTACCTCAAAATTGTACTGAAGTACAGTACTTGAGTAAATGTACTTAGTTACATTCCAGCGCTGCAATTTAAGCGTTGCATTTTTATAAACCCCAAAAGAAAATCCTGTGATCCATAAAAGGCCTGAACCCGCCAGTTGTTTTTCAGTCAGCTCCTCCACTCTCTAAAGAGGATTTCATCAGATCGTGTTCTGGGCAAAGTTGAGAGCAAAGCGGGGTCATGTTCCGATCGATACGTGGACCAGCTTTGATGACACTCAGCCTATCATTTATTCATATGATGCTATGTTCCCTGGCAGTTCTCTGCACTGGAACAAATGAAATGTTTTTTACCTAGTAAGTCATTAATCAAGCTACTCATGAAGGGTAGATGGTCGCACTCACTTCAGGTGTGCTTCTTCTCTTTCTCAGTCTGTCTCATCAGTCTTACTTGAAGTGTTTATCTCCCCTCTGAGCTGATTCAGAGCCATGGAGTGTGCTATAATCATAGCCTAATGACAGATACTATCAAGAACACTAAATGACTTTTAATCCCAGCCTAATGACAGATAATACCACCACACTCCTACTGCGTATGCATGCTGATTTGCATTTTCACCCTTATTGCTGGGTGTTCAGACGGCGGCGTCTCGCTGGTTCCTGAGTCAAAGCATTCCCAGGCGTCCTGAAGGGGAAAAGTTTTAAATCTGTACTTTATTTTGGCCACCAGAGAGGAAGAAAGGCGTCCTGTCCTGCCTCAAAGTGAGTTGTTGAGTTTGAAAATCTTTTTTCAGAGTGATGTTTTGTGAGGTAAAAAGTCATTGATGTTCAGAAATTCTTTTGCTACCTGTCCTCCAATTGTCCCTTTGATCACGCAACAAAGAGGCAGACATGACAGGCAGGTGTTGATGAATTTTATTAACATTGATCTTGTCAATAGTGATCCCACTAATTACATCAAATTAAATAGAGCATGGTTTGGTGATTAAGATGAAAGGAATTCAGTGTTCCGTGATACATTTTGCAGCTTTTGTGCCACAAAATTGCCGTCGCCACTGCTTCCGAATTTTCTGAAATGTGATGAAGATACAATTACACAACTCTTCAGAGCTGTCCGCCTCGCTTATTGTCCACTACCTCTCCATTTTAATGATGATAGTGACAAGACGTCAATCACTTGTAAAGTCATAACAATTAAATAAACGACAGCACAAGTACTGTATTTTCTCTTCAAAAAATGTGACAACCAGGGACGAAAGGCACTTACATGAAATTTCTGCTGAAAGATAATTCAAAATGCTTTACACAAAACAATAAAAGCATTGAGAGAAAACGCAAAAGCAGCAAATTTTAAAAATCTAATTTTAAAATGATATTTCAATACAATTAAAAAACATTAACGAGTGAGAAGAAAATAAAAAATAATAAGAACAAGTTAAAATTTAGTTATAATAGAATAAAACAGATGTAATTAAAGTTACAGTGCAGTATAAAAGACTTTTATAAAGGGACTTTATCAGGAGAGCTGGGTGAAGCTCCGGAGACGGCTGTTGTTACGGTTCACTAAAGGTCACAAAAAAGAATTTGCTGATCCGGCGGGGACTCGGGGTGGTCCGAGATGAGCTTAACCAGCTAACCCAGGGACAACAAAATCCTTTCCTTCACTGCTGAAAAGACACTGGAAGCTGAACAGCAAATTCCAGAGTGTTATTACTCACTCAATGAAGACTATTTGGGCTCTTCTAAAGAGTTGCTTATTAAGATGCGGAGGCTCCAGAGGAATATTAGGGGTGCCTGATTAAATCTCTGAGCTCGTGAAATATTGTGTTCCAGCATTAATCTGGTAGAGAAAATGCTGAGGAGGGTGCAAATTCAGCAGCCAATCTCAGGTGTGGCCTATGAATTTATTGCTTTCCAGTGAGCTGGTTGTTTGCACTGCGAAGAACATAAACCTGCAAATATAAACTATTGAAATTTCCAGCAAACCTCCCAGTCCGATGATTCATGGGAAGGCGGCATCAGCGAGAGCCAGGATGAGGAAAAGGGAAAGTAGCGGAGGATAAATCCCCTTCATATTTCTTCTTTAGTGTCATTTATGGAAATTGTGTGCAGGCAAAGTGGAGCCATGAATGGGACTTGATGAAGTCAAGGTTACAGAACGGATGTGGAGTCACCAGTCATGAATCTGGATTTATTAACCCAGGAACAGGTAGTTAAGTGAGGCGCTGACAGAGGACTGCAGTCCATCTATTTGATACTGGGACCTGCTGGACTCTTGTATTTATCCAAGGCCGTCCCCAGAAGGAGTCTGTCTCACCAAAAAATGAGGCCATTTATCATGTGAGATTGTCATCAACTCAGATGACTTGTTGTCGTTTCAAATCCTGTTTCCCTCTGCGGAGGTCATGATACTCAGCTGTTGAGGGGCACACCTTTCCCTCTGAAAGTTTTTTCCCAGTTTCACGTTTTAAAATCTGTTTGAAATGTGTTTGTTTTCAGGAAAAGTGTAGATTTAGTTGAGTCGCAGTGTTGTGCCCTTCACGCCTCCAAAGAGCTCACTCAATATTCAGTGCACACAGATTAAAATGTTTCAAATTCATTGCAGATGTGGCTGATATTCTGACTTGTTTTTCCAGACCTGGGGGGCAAAATCTGCATAAAATGTGACATTTTCCGTTGAAATATGTGCTGACTTCATAAACCCGGTAGCTGCGTTGTCTGAATCAACAGTTGCTGCCATGCCAGTCTTCCCTCCAGTTTAACTAATGGTTACTTTAGTTCCACTGTCTGTGGTTAGGGTAAAAGAAGAGGTTTTGTTGGGATTAAGGGAAAAAAACACATCAAGGGGAAAACAGTCTTCTATAAAACGCCTGCTGTAAATCCTGGGCGCTGCAAACCACAGTGTGTGAGCAATCCAAGTCTCACTAGAGTTAACAACGCTCATGTTCATCAGTTAATGGACACGTTCACAGCTCACTAAAAAAAAAAGCTTGTTCAATTCACATCACTTAAGATGGTTTGCATTAACCATTCTGGAATTTCTGAAAAGCTAGAATAATAATAATGCAGCTGTTAGAAGGTTGTTCACACTTTTTTATGCATCAAGGAAACTATAACACTGCTTGTTCACTGCAAAATGAAATAGTTATTGAGAAACTATTGAGCTATTTATTACCATCTAGTTCTTCATGCCTCCCTCCATGCACCCTCAGGCCGCTGCAGATGATCCAGAACGTGAATGCTGCCCAAATTAAATTAAAAACTCTGACTCCTGCCTACAAAACAGCAACTTGCACAGCTCCGTCCTACCTGAGCTCCTTTATTCAGGTCCACACACCCTCACACTCACTACGATGTTCCAGCAAAAGCCGTCTGGCCCCTCAGCCGCTGCAGCGCCCTACGTCTCAAACTAGACGTCTTCTGTGTAGTTCCCCGGTGGTGGAATGAACTTCCAAACTCCATTCAATCTGCTGAGTCCCTCTCGCTAAAGTTTATACTCGGTGGTGAAAGACAAAGGCTGTATACCTGTGAGAATAAAGAAAGAAATAGATATTGCCTTGAAAGTGCAAATGTCAGGAAAGCAGATTCTAGCAGACTCCCTGTCTCAAGCTTAAATGTCAGGCAGATTTTTGACATACTTGTTAATAAACCTGATATGAGAAACTGTCACATGTAAGCAGTTGAGCTTAACTATATAAGATCATTCTGTCATGTATTCTTCATTCATTCTAATGCATGTGCACTGCAAAAAAGGGGGGGCTAAAAACACTAAACAGATGAAAACACTAAATCTGTTATTTTATGTTCTGTATTGTACTAGATGTACATGGAGGAGCACAGTGAGAGATGCTTGTAACCAGAAAGGAATTAGCACTGATGGTGATGGTGTTTGGTTTTTGTTGTTGTTGTTGGGGGGTGGGCGGTGGTTTTTTAAATTTTATTTTATTTTTTTATTGTTGTACAATGAAAATGGAAAATTAAAAAATGTGAATCACAACACAAAAACCCCACTAAATCTGAGGGAAATTATGCTGATGCATGGACAGATAATTTTACTTGACAAGATTTCTTAAATTAAGATTGTTAAATCTAGAAATAAGCACGGTGAACGCATAAAATAAAAAAATAACTCTTAAAACAAGATATATTATGAACACTTCTAAATCTTACGTTTTTTTTTTATCTTGGTAAGAAACAAATCATTTGCAGTGCACTCTGGTCGGGCCAGTTCATCACTGCTTGCAGCTTTAATTTATCTTTTTTTAAGAGTTAATTTCTTATTTTAAGTGTTCAACATGCTTATTTCTAGATATAATAACTTTAATTTGAGAAATCTTGTCAAGTGAAATTATCTGTCCATGCAGCAAGATACTTTCCCTCAGATTTAGTGTTTTTATCTTGACACCCCTTTTTTGCAGTGTGAGATGAATCCGAGCGTTCTGTCCTTGATATTTAACTCCGTAACTCTATACCATTTAGCTCCGTCTCTAACAGTAAAATGCATTGAACAACAACTGTCTAGTGGGCTCTCTTCTGTCATCAAACCACAACAAGGACACATCATATCAGCACCTATATGTCATATTGCACTCAAACATAAATCATATGCTTATGTCGTATTAACTTTAAATGTACGTAACTTAAGATAAAAGCATCTGCTAAACAACATTGTAAAGTTGTAGCGTCAAATATATCTCTCATTCATTGGTAGCTGCAGTTCCAATTGGTTTGCAAGCATTTAACAATTTTGCCTCATAAACACCTGCATCTACACCTATGTGCCCAGTGAAAGAGCTTCTCTATGCAGAGCACATTTGGATAAACAGCAGACCCAGAAGTTGGGACATTACATGCTGCAGTGTTTCTATTGGTCATTGCCATCAGTTATGTTAAGCTTAGACTACTACAGAGGTACTGTTAGGATTTTGGTATTGCTTTTCTCTCACTTAATCTACTAAAAATGATGAAATACAGGCTCCACATTAAGCCACAGGGAGAGAGACAGACAGGTGGCGTTTCTGAACTCAGGAGACAGACGGGAATTTTAATGTCACATTTTCATATGCCCTCCACCCATTAGAATAATAAGTTTCACCTTGAAAATCTGAAATGCCGCCCCTATATATATATGTTACTTTGGAACTCTGCATTATTCTGCATTTTTGCAAGGCTAATATCCGTCTTCAGCATCAGTGCATGTACATAACTTCATATCTGACAGCCCAGGCTTTAATGTGTCCTTGTTACACACTTAAAATAGCTGCTGATCACAGCTTAATGCTGTCACCGCTGTGTATTTTTTATGAAGTCAGTATGGCGTGACCACCGCTCTGCAGACTGCTGCTCTGTGGCGACTGCTGATGAGAAGAAGCAGGGCCGGTCAGTTTGTATTAGAGAGGAGGACAGAGCTGAGTCAGTGGCCATTAAAGAAGGAAGGGTGAGGCTGAATTTCAACACAACAAGTCACATCCAAGCGAAGCACGTTGAGGAGAAGCAGAGGAGGAAGACGAGGGAGGGATGCAGGGGAAGGGCAGAAATGATGATGAGGAGACTTAAAGGTGGATAAGGAGAGGAAAGAGCAATATAAAGTATGAGAGGATAAAGTTTAGGGGTCAGAGTCTGCAGGCTGTCTGGTAGTAATATTCCCTCTGTGTTTCTCAAAACTGCAGTGACATTTTCTACTGCCTTTCCCATTTTATCCCTCAGTGACTTTGCTGTGTGTGTGTAGGGGCCATCTGCTCTCTGGATGCACCGCCTCACATCTTTGTGATGATTTGACTTCATAAGTCGAAGCGGGAGGCAGAGGAGGAGGGTGACAGGGAGAGTTGGAGGTATGGAGTAAAGTGAGGAAGGGGGGAGAAGGAAAGAGAAAAGTAAATGGAGATAAGGATGGAGAAAGGTGGAAAAGAATTAATGTGGAGTTAGTATGGGGAGTAGAGGGGTCAGTAGAGGTGAAGGGAGGAACAAAGGGTGTGAAAAAGACGATACCAGAGGGATGAAGAGATAGTTTTGCTCAGAGAATTGAGCAGTTTCCTTGTGTCTGTTTCCCTGCTGTGACATTCTCAACTGCATCTACAATTTCATCCCTGCTGGCTTGTGAGTCTGTGTGTGTGTGTGTGTGTGTGTGTGTGTGTGTGTGTGTGTGTGTGTGTTTTCTTGTTCAGCTCTCAGTTTTGCAGAGCCCTGCAAGTTGTGGGTTTTTGCAAGATTGCACTGGTATTAATATTAATGCATGGCCCATAAAAAAGTGATTCCACTCATATTTGAAATGTGAAGAAACAGCTTGCAAACTGGGATTTCCTCTCTCCCTCTGAGTTCCTCACATGCTGCTCCAAATCAATAAAACAAGGAGTGAATGACTTTATTAAAGTAAAGGCTACAGTGAACTTATGTAGGATATCTGTTCTTTCACGCCATGTACCTCCCGTTGTATTTAAGGCCATGTGTCCACCAAAGCGTTTTGTCCAGCATATTTTTTGTATTCTTTGTGCCACCAAAGAAATGCCAGCAACGTGACAAGGTGCAGATTGGCAATTTTTCCATCAACTTCTAAGTGTTTGCAATTTTTGTTTCTGGCCCCAAGAGTTAAAGGTGTTCAAGTTTAAGTAAAATGTGACACTTGTCACTGTCATTTTATACCCAGCCATCCAATTACAGTGGAGGAGGGGCAGACAAAGACCAACCATCACATCATATATTCAGGCTACAGGTGCTGGACAGCAATATTCATTCATTCATTTAGTACGCTTAACCGATCTTATCTGACAGACTATCACAGGGCTGACACATAGAGACAGACAACCATTCACACTGTGGGAGGAAGCTGGAGGATTCAGAGACCAGCAGTAACAATTTATGCTCCACTGTTGCCATCGAGGGGCTACACATCGATGTTTGCGCTTAGCACTTTCGCCTCACAGCAAGAATTCTCCCTGGGTCTTCCAGCTTCTCCACACAGTCCAAAAAGTTAAGTTTAATTGGTGCCCGTATGAGTGAATGAGAGCGTAAATGGTTGTCTGTCTCCATGTATCAGCCCTGTGATAGTCTTGTGACCTTTCCAGGGTGTACCCCGCCTCTCGCCCAATATTAGCTGGGATAGGCTCCAGCCCCCTGAGATCCGAGTTTGGAAAAGTAATTAAGGAATATGAGTACATGAATGGTCTTTAAGTATCCATGTCTTTACCAGCTG
Organism: Centropristis striata; assembly: GCF_030273125.1. Classification (NCBI taxonomy): domain Eukaryota; kingdom Metazoa; phylum Chordata; class Actinopteri; order Perciformes; family Serranidae; genus Centropristis; species Centropristis striata. The sequence continues at coordinate 30,014,409 of NC_081527.1, forward strand.
GTCTGTCCTCTCTGCTCTCTGCTTCAGCCTCCCCTTCCTCCAGATTAAGTAATCTTCTCTACCTTGAAATGTACTTCTGTTGATATTCTGTATGATATGATATTACATTATATCATATAGTGATATCATCTGCTAACAATGATTAAAGTTTTAGATGGCATGATGACCCATTAAGTACAGTACATTACGTTATGTCATGGGGCAATATTAAATATGCCCATAATGACACTAAATCCTCACCAACTTCATTCTGCACTTAACCTCCAACCTTCTCTAGTAACTGCAAGAGAAAATATAATGTTCCTACTGGGACTTACACCGTATCAGTCATCATGTGAACAGATGTTCTGTAACTGGACTCTGTGATGCTCCCTCAGGGAGCAGAGTGAAGCTGCTAGTGTTTTTTTTTAGGTCTTGACCTGTCATATCACAACAGTGTAATGAAAAATTGGATTTCTGTAAATTGCATTGTGAACACAGAGATAAAACGGCGTCAAGCTCTTACAAAAGATTGAATTCAAGGCAGGCAGACAACAAATGTGTGTAATTCTGGTCTGGAGCAATGCCACCTACAATCCTCCGCTCCCAAACCAGCTGCAGCACCTTTTTGACAGGAAGAGGAGAGTGTCTTTGGTGTGACATGCTTTGTCAGTTTATGTGTTTTCTTGTGTAGAGGCTGTCTTTTGTAAGGCCTCTTAGCCTAGTCGATTCAAGATTTGACTATTCATGCATCAGTTAAACCATAATCTCTTAGTACTAAAATTTCTATTTCATCATATTTTTCCGTATAGAGAAGTATGACCAACAAGCTATGACAGGAGATATTCTCCACCATATCCCATATTTCTGACTGGTGCCCTAATTGGTGTCTGTCATGACTTTTCTCACAGCTTATCCCCAATTACACTGTCCTGTGAAGGTTTACAGCCCAGTGTCAAAATCCTGCATCACGCTCGTCTCCACAACGTCTAGTAAAGGACAGAAACTCCTCTTAGTTAGTAAAAGAAGTCTTGGTAGCTTTTGTGTTTCCAGCCTCAGGAGAGCTGAGCTCTGAGTGTTTGATAGGCAGGAGAAGATGGAGAACATCAAATTATCCACAGAGAAGTTTTTTAAAGAGCACTTATCTTTTAATGTCTCCTGAGGGAGGGCGGCTATAAGGTAAAACTATAGATGCTCTCACTGCAGCTTCTGTTGTGGTTTAGCGTAGGCGTAAAGAGGCTGAACACACACACACACACACACACACACACACACGCACACACACACACACACACACACACACACACACACACATTCAGGACAAGACAAAGAAAGAGACAGCTTCCTCTTAATATTACTGCAACACCAGCAGTACAGGTATGATAGTGAAGATGTTTCTTGTCTCATTAACAGTGTAGTGATAGTGATGAGATTACTTTTCCTTATTAATAAACTGTGTGAGGTATTGGAAATTCACAAATCTCAGCAACACTCACTTTGACTCTCTGCGTTCTGGATGTATGTATGGCCCTATTCATTTCTATGAAAGTGGCTTAAAGCATTAGAGCAAAATTTGTTCAGTGAGTAATATAATGCCCTACAAAGCCTAACTGCACTAACTACATTTTTGGTCAAAATTGATGATTTGCACAACAGTTCTCTTTAGTCTAGCTCTTGTTGTAAAAGTGGAGCCGTATGAAGTTTGTTTAGGTTAGCCTGCTGTCATCTTTCCCTCTTTTTTCGGTGCATGTACCTCCACTCCAAAAATATGCATCATGTCACCTCGGGGCTTGTGGTAAAACAGTTTTAGGGACTCCACAGCACTGTTGAGGTTTCATAGACTTCCTCCCTGCTCTTTATCTCATAATTATGAAAATTGGAACAGCACAACATTTTTACACTACTACTTAACATCTGCGACGAGATGAGGTGGAATGATCGCTGTACAACGCTCAGACAACAGGGTTTGTTTGAGAAAATGTTGAATAAGCTCAACATAGGGGAGATAGATTGCAACAAGTCGTCAGCTGTTACACTTTGCTGTTCTATCTCAATAAAGAAAAATTACCCTTTGAGCAATAGATTGCATGAGAGAAAAGGTTTGTATGATGCTGTTCTGGCATCCCTGTTTTCCATGTTACAACTCATCCAAATGAAGCAGTGCTTGGGTTTTTTTCCTCCATTTTATGAGTCCCGAGTGTCCCATTCAATTTAATGTCTCACTTGTGAAATAAATTAATTTTGCTAAGCTGCCTGGATGATGTGAATATTTGTGTGCTTTTCGCCTGAATGACAGAAGAAAATTACCTTTTTTTTCTATGTAGATGTGGTGATGTTTTCAATTAAAAGGCAAATATATTCAAATCACTTACTTACTGCAGCTGGTGGATTAGTAGATATTTTATGATACACATCTCCCTCCGGAGCCATTAGCATGAGTGATGTAGCCTGCAGCATTCCCTCTAAATCTGCATAATTGCGGCATTATGATTGGCAGTTAATGTTTTAAACTAAACCCTGGTGAAAGTCTTGTTTCTCTGCAGCTTGTTTCATCTCTCCGTCTGATTTATGCACGTTAAACCTGGCAGTTTAAAGATGAAGAGTTGTTAAATGCTGCGCTGATGTGGCTCGTCGCTGTTTTTGATCACTCTATTCAGTTGATGTCTTTCTTCCACAAAGCCGCCCACACCAGCGCTCAGTGTGACGAGCTTCAATGAGGAGGAGGATTGTTCTGTCCTTTCAGAAGCAGTGCTAGATTAGTGTTGTGAGCATTAAAATGCTGTTTGTGTGGGCCGCTCATTTCATATATGCATTAATGTGCATTTATGAGACATCTAAAGCCGACAGATCTTTTGACACCAAAGACAAAAAGCTTTTATGTGACTTCGTCCCTGCAGACAGACAGGTTTCTGCTGCAGAGTGACCCTCTTATTGTGCTGCTAAAGGTGGGAGCACACAGTACACAAGCTCTGCAAGACTGCAGCCGATGTGTTCAATGTGACATTACCTTGAAGTTTAGGAGCAAAAAGTATGGTCATTCTCTAAAACAAAACAGAATGCAATGATTAGATAACCCTTTTGACATATATTCAACTGAAGCATTACAAACAAAATATGATTCATGCTCAAACTGATAAATGTGAATTTGATGCATTCTGTTTTTATTCATGCTTTACAAAGTGACTCAACTTGTTTGGCATCAGAGTTGTAGTGTGACAAAACGTTTTAAACATTTTGTTTATCATTCATTTTAATAACTGGTACAACTAAAGGTGCGTCACCATAACCAAAATCATTATCATTAAAACCATGGAAAATGTCTAGATATCAGCTCTTAAATTAAACTCTTATGAGCTATTTTTGTTGTTATTATTATATTTGTCCAAAAATGTACCTTTAGTTGAACCAGGCATTAAAATGAACAAGAAATTGGAGTAAACAAGGGTGGTCGAATAATTTTTTCCATGACTGTAGGTTTAAACAGCCCAGTCCAAAGGTATAATCCAGCAGCCAACGCCTCCTAAACCCACTGATTTTAAGACCAATTTTGGGCTATATAAATAATATTGACTTGACTTGACTAGACTTTAATTGACACTGATAAATCAAGCTCACTACTGCCGCACAGTGCCTCTGTGGAGGGTCAGCGCTCATATGGAGGTTAATGACCATCAGTAAAGGGAGGGAGAGGGTGGAAGAACTGGGGAGCACTTATGACAACATTGCTAACAGAGGTAACAGTAGTAATGGGGGTTAGTTGAGTGGTAGTAACATTAATTACTCTGGCCTGAGCTCCCTTTGCCGCATGTCTTCCCCTCTTTCACCCCCTTTCTATCTGTCACTATCAATAAAAAGCAAAAAATGCCAAAAAAATAATCTTTGAAAAAAAGAAAATGCAAAACTGTTTTAGAGAGTAACGTAATGCAAGTAGTTATAACTCAACAGTTTAAGAGTATTTAAAGGAATATTTCAGGACAGTTATTTTCAACAGGTTTTCTATTCTATTTTTAGACTGTTGGTATCATGAAATCAATTAATATTTTCAGCATATTGCAGCTCATTGTGAATGAAACAATTGTATGTTTCAGTTCATGCAATCATTTCATTCATTATCCTTAACCTCTTATCCACACTCGGGTCACGGGGGCTGGAGCTGATTCCAGCTGTCAGAGGCGGGGTACACCCTGGACAGGTCACCAGACTCACACACATCACAGGGCTGACATATAGAGACAGACAATCATGCTCTCATTGACTCCTATGGGGAATTTAGGGTCATCAATTAAACCTAAGTGCATGTTTTTTGTACTGTGGGAGGAAGCCGGAGTACCCGGAGAGAACCCACGCTGACACAGGGAGAACATGCGAACTCCACACAGAAGAGCCGCAGGCTGGAGTTGAACCGGCGACCGTCTTGCTGTGAGGCGAGACTGCTAACCACGACTCCACCGTGCAGCCCCATTTTAAACATGTTTTGTGTCATTTCTCAATTAAATTTCTTTACCTTTCCTGCTTTAATTGCAGCACAAATGAGCGAGTCCTTCAGGGGTTTGAACAGCAACTCCAATCAAAGCCTATACAGTATGTGTGCTGTGTCTCTTCGTAGGCTTTTAGCAGTCTTACAGTCTGCTTCCAGCACAAGTGTAAATAATCTACATACAGGAAAACATGATTTATGTTAACAGTATCCTAAAATATGTAAAATCATTCCTCTGGTGTCATTTAATAAACAGCATTAAACACCTCGGTGCAGTTTTGCAGCTGAAGTGCGGCTGTAGATGGAAGGTGCCATATGCTGGTGTGAAGCCGGATCAGATTCTCTCATCCTGTGCTATTAATTATGTGTCAAAGCAATGCTAATTAAACTAGGAGAGGAGAGCTCCTGCCATGTCCTTACCTTCGGGGTATTAGTTAGCACAGTACGCCGCTCTGCATTTCAATTAATCAATTAACAAGTCGGGCCACAGGCAGCTTCAGAACAGATACTGGCTCCTGTTGAATAATTCAGCAGTTTTAATCAGCTTGTTCTATCTATCACGGCCGGAATATAAATCCAACGTGGTGTATGAAGTCAATAAAAAAACTGGTGGTTATTATTTGCTGTTGATCTTTAGAGCTGATGCATGTTTCTTTAATGAGCCCATTTTTTTTGTGTCTCATTTGTGTCAGTGTGGTAATCTCTGTCTGTCATATAGATACTTAAAATGTGTCAATCACTGTTTTTAATCAACATTTGAAAATATTGCCTCTGTTTGGCATAATTAAAGATGTGTTGGGAACATTTGAACTTTGCATTTGATTTTGTGGCAAGTGGGAACAAAACAAAACACTTTTCAGGACTCACAAGCAATTAAAACTGCAAAATCTTGCAGTACAGCGGAATAACACATTTCAAAGTAAATCCCTGCAAAATCCAAGTGTAGTAAACTTGTTGCCTAGACAGTGTTGAGAGCGTGAAAGTCCTACAGTTTTATATACAATTTATACACTTGTTTAAATATGGAATAGCTCTTAAAGATCTCAAGATTAAATCAGTATACTTGTTTGTCTGCAGGATTAAGAAAAACTACTGGCCCCATATTCATGAAACTTGGTTAAAAAAAAAGGGTGTAACATGGGTCATTACATTGTGGAGCAAATCCTAATAATGCAGTTGATAACACATTATTTTTCACTTTTGTTAACATTGAGTTATAGGGCATTTATGCTGCATTCATGCTGTCTAAAAATCTGACATTTTTTCCGTCACCATCACATTTCATGACTCATCTGAGCAGCTTTTTATTGCTCTTTGTTGTTACACAAATAATGGAAACAGCTAACAACATGCTGTTTTAATGCTCTGAGCAATAAAACACACATAGCGCCCAAGTGGATTCAACATTATGACTTAAAGAACACACTGATGTTTGAAAAACGACTTCTCCATTTTGGAAAGGGGACCCTTTGAGGAGCTTGTGAATGCACCATCGCCATTCTAGTTGAGAACTCTTTGGGTTTTGGACTGTAGATTGGATTAAAGTTATTTGAAGAGATGAAACTATTTGTCCCTGTTTTCCAATATTCTTGCAAATGATCAATGGATAAATTGTAAAAAAAAACAAAAACAGATTAGTCTGCGATTAAAATAATCATAGTTTTTCTTATTTACAGAAGACGCTCTGCTAGTGTTTGTTGAAATGAAATGTGGTAAACAGACTTAAAATAGAAAGTCTTATTTATGTTGACGGATGCTCTCTGCACACTCATGTTGTGATCTAATACAATTATTTTAAAAGACCGAAAAAGTTGAAGTCAACTTATTAAGACATCCAAGTGTTCCATCAAGTTACAAAAAAACACAACACTATTTTTATATTCCTCCACTTCTTCCACCCGGATCTCTTCAGGTCAACCTGGAGGTAGAAGTTGTGCAGATTAGTAAAATGAACATTGACGTTTTCTGCTCTGGGATGATTGTTAGTGCTCTGGAGCAAAAACAAGCGTCGCTGGAGCCTCATTATCCTGCTTACTGCTACACGCTCTGAATGGCCAAACAAGAAGTGAGAGGCACTGAACTCTGGATTTGTGGGGACTATAGAGCTCTGAAGTGCGGGACCTTCTGTTCGCTGCTGTTTGTGGAGGTGATGGATGGAGCTCATCGGTATTCAGGGTCTCCAGCTCTGTCATGGACTCAGTGGGCACTTTGTTATTTAGCAAAACAGTAAAGAAGTGGACAATGCAGGTGACTGAGCTGTGGTCTCTCTCTCTCTGTCTCTCCTGTGCCAAGCATTAGTCTGCCTATCATGTCAGCGGTGATTAATTGTCCCTGACAGTGCCAAGGCCCTGGCACTCCAAAGATTTTTTTTCTTCACTCTTTTGAGACTTTTTACTGCCGTCAGATTCACAGTTTGTTCACCCCAAACGATAAAAGTGACACTATGGATGGATAGACGAGCTTTCTCTCCTCCTCAGGTACCTGAAATGATTAAACATTCATTTGATGGGAGGATATTTTATTGAGATGAGAAGCCATATCCCATCACTCAAATGTCAATATAATGGTTTTCTGCTCTACATTGCACATTTTATTTTTTCTCCTGAGGAAGAAACAGCATATTTCGGCCCAGTATTAGATCAGTGTTATTTTCCATGTCCTATATTCTGTTACAGGCAAAGAAGTCAAGAAATACTTATCACCTCTTCTCCTATTTTCCTCTTGTAATTGCATCTGAAGTGCTCTCAACTTGAAGCAAAACAGCTCTTATTTTACTGGCTTTATTCTCCACAATAGGCTTTCTAATGTCATAGAAATATTTAGCCTTTTCTGCTGTGAGTGTATTATAACTCTGACATATTCAACCTCTTACTGTTTGTTGGAAATATTGCTGCTTATTCAGAAATGTCAACCTTTTTCATCTGTTAACCCAGATACCTTTAAATTGAAATGCCACGACTAAAAGGTTTTTTTGTGAGATTACCGTTGATTACATGTCGAGGCTGACAGAAAGAGAAAAGTGGTGTTTTGTTTAGGAGAAGTTTGTGCGGAGAATGAAGGTGCAGTGGTTTTAATATTCAGGAAAGCTCTCTGTCCAACACAGCCAGGGTCAGTGTCGAGGTTCAGTGGCTGCAGAGTCCAGCAGGTATTCAACATTTAGCTCCATTTTCCTCCAAGCTGTCTGTGTTTGTGCTCCACTGGTCACAATGTCAGGGACGTCGGCTCTTAAATGCCAACGCTCAGCTGAGGAAAACCGGCCCGGTGTTTTTTTAAACTGCTCCGCTCTCTTTCTCTCTGTGTTGAGCGTTACCTCGGCGAGGCTGTGCTCTCACCACACATTATCTCCTCAGGGATTACAGCACTCGGCATTGGAGAGCCGTCCCTCTCATTTCACCTCTTCAGACTACTGTAATTCACCTGCTTTTCACGCTGAGGGCTCCTCCGCCACCCACAGTAACAAGTGTCTGTCAGGTCAAAGCCTGCAGGGATAAAGACTATCAGAGGACCAAAGAGCTGGAGGCTTTCTGATGACTGTTAAGTAGCTACACCGCATTTAAAACAGTCCAATTAAATATGTATGAAGCTCAAATCACTCGATTATGAACAATAGAATTGTTAAAGATTAATTAAAGTGTAATATACATCAGGATTCTGTCACAAGCTGTCCTTCATAGACTGACATAGAGTTCACATAGAGTTAATGCCACATAATTTCATCATCAAAGAGAAACTACTCGTGTCACTGAGTGCAAGCTGCAGGGTTTCTGATGCTGTCAAGCAGCTGCACTGAATATTCATAGACTTTAATGTATATATGAAACCCTTAAAGGGACCAAGTGAAGCGTTTTAACATCAATAAAGCATTACCAACTACACTGGGACACTAGTAATAAATGAGGTTGAAAATGTAATTTTAATTAATTGATGTTTAAATTATAGTTATGAAGACTACCAACTTGTCTGTTTAAAAAAACCTACAAGGTGATTAGAGAGAGAGGAGGTGAAAACATACAAGAGGAACCAAAGTTGTCTTGGTGCTGGCATGTTTGTGGTAACAGTGTAATATGTGGTCAAATGGCTTCAGGGGTTGTTGGGCTGACTTCCAGGCAGATACTTGCTAATAGGGTTTGTTTGCAAAAAGTTGTTTTTTCCAAGTCTACAAAAGCCACAAAATGTCACAGCAAAAACAAGTGTTTCATCCTAAATAACATGATACTGTCCTCACAAGAAGAACAACCCCAAAAATTATGTTTTTAAGTTCAATTGTGGTCAGTAGTAATCAGCTGCTCTTCACTGCACCTCAGACTCACAGAAAACAAACAAACTTATTATGAATGTATAAAACAATTACTATATTAAAATGTTACTTGAATCAAGTAGGCCAGAAATACTATACAACATCATCATAGTACACAAATGTGTAGGTGAACTGACTAAGAAGGTAATAAAAATGCATTTTAGTATTGGAAACTACCCCATAAAACCTTAATGCCAAATATAGAGACTAAGGAAAATGGCAGGTCCCAATCTATCAAGCATGTGTAATAGTCCTTTTCTAGAAAAAAATCTGTATTAGAATGTGTTTATCCAACAAGATCTCTAACCAAAACGACATAGGTTTAGTTTGTCAAAACCACTCATAACGGCCATAATGGCACACGTCATTATACATATATGGTTTGCGGTTGGAAAAAAAACAACTGCAGTTTGGTTGAATTTAGGCTACAAAATCACTGATCTGTGTTTGGGGCAGAAAACTTCCTCGTAAGGCGTTATAAAAGGCAGTTAAAACAGTAAATACATTTATGGAAATGCTGGAACTGAAATAGATACGAGGATGACGTGACTACCAGAAGTAACAGTTACGTAAAAACGTGATGTACCAAACATGAGGCACGGGAGTTCTGTCACGTTTAAATCACATTTTTTACTTTTGTTTCCACATGTGACAGGAACCCAGTTCTCCTGGGTGAAAGTCCGATGTTTGTTTCGACCCATCCTACACCGCTACCTTCACTCCAAAGGCTAATTTAGCCGTTTAAAGTCCTCATCACCGTCATTTATTGTTATTATGGCCACTAGAGGGCAGTGGAGGAAAGTCTAAAGTGTAAATGTGGGTTGTATTTTGTTGCCTGTCGTCTTTGAGGGACAGCCTGTTTCACTGGGGTAAAATCATACACTGTATATAAATAATGGATGTAGTCACCGTGACGTGACCCATTGGTTTGTGGACTGCCCGTTGGAAGCGTTACACTCGTCGCCATCTTGTTTCCGATACAGGGAGCAGACCATATCTGGACTGTTGAGGAGCGAGAGGGATCTGATCACTGACTAAAAGCCTCTCTACACCTCAACCTGACTGAGAGAAGCCGCTGCTAATTCATGTTAGCATTAACTGGGATGTTAATTTTGGCAAGCAAAAAACAAAAACAAAATGTTCGTTACTTACCTGAAAAAATGAACAGCGACGCCTTGGAGTGTCTGTTAGTCCAACCAAACGCTGAACAAGACATTTTTACTGAACAAAACAAATAAACTGTCACTAAATGAAATACAGTGAAAGGGTCAAAGTTATGAGACCAAACCGGTAAACGTCCTTTTTTAGATCTATATAACATTATATATAACTTTATTGACATGTTGCCGTGGATACACATTGCTCTGCTTCTCTCCTGATGACGGCTCACCTTGTTAGTGACCTGTCAATCAAAGGTAGCCACGCCCCAAATCATACGATTCTTTATCCTCTATTTTCTTCTAAATGGGGCCATTATTAGAACTATTAACATGAAATTGTCTTGAAGAAGATTTTTTACTAGTGATTGAGACCATAGTTTTGTCCTAAAAAAATGTTCTGAGGTAATAAATCAAGTGAGTTTTCTCATTTTGCATTGAAATTAATGGACAGAAATGTTTTTGCAGCCCAACTTAGCGCCCCCTGCTGGAATTTTTGGTAGAATGCAGCTTAAGGCACTTCCTGGTTTGCCTCCTTGCTCAGACCTGGAGGTTGCCGCCTGGGTAAAATGCGTCAATGCAGCTTTAAACCACATAAGCATTTGTTTATATTCAGACCAATCAAATCTTTGATGTGTAAGAAATACTGGAAATCGTAGTCTTATTTGTTTGTTTAACAAATTCTTGCATTAGAAATGCCACTGATGTGAGTGAGGCAGCTGTAACTCAATAGGAACTCAAGATAAATGATCCAGCATTGTTGTGAGATCTGCGTCTCTTTAAATGTTCTTCCCGTTTAAAAAGGTGAAATCATGGGGTCGTTGTGGGTATCGAGAGGCGGATGAAGACCTTGTGCTGTTGAGATGAAGTACACTAATGTTGACAGAGTAATCGAAGCTAAAGCCTTGTTGTTTGAGTTGTGGGCCGGGATCGGACCGCAGTGTGAATCATAGTAATTGGCTCTTATCTCAGCGGTGGAGAACAACATCCATTAACGGAGAGGCTTTGGATGGAGGCAGCGTTAGTTTGGCTTTAGCTCACAGTTTGGAGCTCCAGAGGAGAGCTGTGAATATTTACTGAGATCATGTTCATGAATCTGTGTGTGTGTAGGATAAAATTACACCACAGGCTGCATTTCTGTTGCCTATTTACTGTTTAGTATACAGTTTCTCCAAATGATAAACGATGCAGTCTTGCAGCTGCAGTGCCTCATTATACAGTAAATTCCAGCCTAATTTTAAATGTATTCTCATTTAAAGAGGATGTATGAACATGATTGGGGTGGAGAGAGGGCTGAACATTATTAATTATCTTCATTGGACTCTTGATTAAGTTGAATTGCAACACACTCCCCACAATATCTTTAAAAAGACGTGGTACAGTGATGCATTTTCAGAATTTTGCATATGTAATATTCATAATGCACACAGTATATTTATGGCTTCTTACGCAAGAGAGAAGCCAATTAAAAGAATAATTATTGCACATTATGTATAATATTTGACGTTTTTATTGCAGCTGGTCATCCATAAAGCATTAAAGTGTGAAACATGTGAAGGTTTCCTCTGACAACACTGATTCGTCTCCATCAGGATCCAGCCTTTAATGAGCCAGTCAGGACGTCATTCATCTCCACAACACGATGTGATTACAACATTCATTCATCCACATTATTACACTGTTCATTCATCTAATATGGTGTCATTACAGCTGAAAGACCTGTTTCCACCTGGGGAACATTAAAGCTGCTTCTCAGTGATTAGACTCCACTCTGCCACTCATGTGCTGATATTAACAGCTGTGAAAACATTTTGAGTCTGCTTATCTGTGTATCACATGAATTCTTTTATAAATTACAGTGGATAAATGCTGAAATACATAATGGCCGAGTTGAAACATTCTTTAGTGATGATCATTTTCACCGCTCAGCATCAGTGAGCTCTTGTCCTTTCTCTCAGTCTAAGAGATGGATTATAATAATAATAATAATAATAATAATAATAATAATAATAATAATAATAATCTTCTGCGTCTGACACTGTGTCCTCAGCATGGTTTTTACTGTTGACCTCTGTTCTCCGCTGAGTTTTTCACTCTGGAGAAGAATTTGGACGCTTCATTCCATCTACTTTTATGATTTTGAACCATAAAAATGTTTTTGCTCGTGTTACGAGGAGACATTCCTGCTGCTGTGAACTACTGAGAGACTGGAGCATGATGTCAAAGGCTTGTTTTTTTTACTAAGCTGACATTAAACCTGCAGCTCAGTGATAAAACTCCACTTCTTCTCAGCTGCTAAATGGTATTTATATGAAGCTAAAACATGTGATGCTCCTGCTGCTCTTTTACTTTGGATATTGGCCTTTCTGAACCTTAAGTGCTCTGTCACCTGTGATTAATTCTTCTGGTTCTTCTGTGCACTTTTCTAAACCTGTGGGAAGACTGAATGTTCGTGAATAGATTTATATTTTAATCTGTGCATTACAATACACAACATCTGTGTGATCCTGGCATGCATGCTGCTGATTGCAGATCACCGAGCAATTTAACGATCTTGTTATGGAAATTGGCATGTTATTTACATTACATATCAGCCTCTGTAGTGTCTCTGCAGCTGCAATCTTCTGTTTGTCTACTTTCAGCATTGCTGCATAATGAATCAATGATGAAGAGGGCAAAGGTCAGAGTGTGACAAGGGATCCTTAACTTAAATCTGCATATAAAACAACAGCCAATAATGTTTTTTTTCATTCCATCTTATTTGCCGGAATACAAACATTTTCCTTTGTTAGTTTTGAGCCACAGAATGAAAACAGTACAGGCATGAGATAAGTGTGAAGCGCTAACCTTGTATTTTTTCTGCTTTGTGATTGTTTGACAGAGGTGTGTGACAGCGCGTTGGTGTCCAATCTGCCGCCGTCGTCCTTCAGAAGCTCGTCCCAGCTGTCCAGCAGTCACGCGCCTGGCTTCGCCAAACTCAACAGGAGAGACGGTGAGGAGGAGTTTCTGCTGCTGACAGTAACTGAATGAATTATAGGCTGCAGGATGTGTGATGAGAAGGGAGATGGGAAGATGGGAACTAAACATTGGATTCGACTGGAAAAAAAACAGCATGTTTCAGATATATATTAGAAACCACTTTGCACTTTAAAATGCGTTTTGGATGATCGGCTCACTAGTGGTCAGTGCTAAATGCATGTAGTGTGTAAACACTAATGCGTCCCTGACAAGGATGTAACAGGAAAATATGTCATCAATGCAGGCCGTGTGGTCGCAACACTGATGCACATGATTGGGGAGCAAGTGAAACCTGATGTCTAATCTCGTTTTAAATAAAAGATTCAGTTCAAAGAAAACTCATATCGTTACCTGGCCATTTATGAGGGTCTTATGAGCAAGATGGCAACTACTGACTCAAGTTGTTGTTGTTATGTGATGTAATAAATGTGGTCAAGGTAATTTCACCTTCAAGTAGAAGTAATGAAGGTAGTAACTAAATCTGTACACAAGTGGTCAGCTGGACACCCTTGGAGATGCTTGATGTTGTCTCATGTGTCTCATCTGTCCACTTGTGATCCGATCGCTCAAGACACATTTAAAACCAAGTGTAAACAGGGTCTTAGAGACAAGACATGACTGAATTCTGTTGGAAATGTGGCTGCATTGTTGCAGTTACTAAGACCCTGTTTCCATTTAGCAGTGACATGTGGTCTGAGTGATTTGAACACAAGTGGACAGCTCTAAATACAGGTGAAAACACTGTATTTACACTCCTGGTTGAGCGCGTACCATAGAGGCTTTGACCTCGCAAGCAGGCAGCCCGGGTTCGAGTCCGACTCGGAGCCCTTTCCCACATGTCTTCCCCTCTGTCTCCCCCCTTCACTCTCTCTCACACTGTCAAATAAAGCCTTGAAAAATATATATATTTAATATCTTTTAAAAAAAACACATTCGAAGTTGGTTCAGGCCGCATGTGTCCACATTCAGATAGTAGTGGGAACGGGTGTGTGACTCTTGTCCACATTAGAGACCGCCTACTCAACTGTCGCCCCCTGCCCTGGGAAGTGCGTACTCATTAAGGCTGTCAAACATAATTTTGGAGCAATTTTGAGTCTTCACTCTAAAAAAAACCCACATAATCACAAAAAACAATGTTTGTATTTCATTGTTTTTCGCTCATCTATTTTTTCTGTCACTTGTAATGAATTCATACTATCACATTTATTTTACTGGTATATGTGAATCAGGAGCGAGAGAGAGGAGAACACAGACTGAGAGCTGTCCACTTGTGTTCGGATCACTTAGACCACATGTTACTACTAAATGGAAACACGGTCTAATTCTTGGCTTGTGTCACTTGCAGTAAGCCTGTGTGGCACTTCCATATGTAAGGTGACAGATATATCTGGTGTGTATCACTGGTCTACGGGGCCTCAAGAGACCTTTTTGTATGTCACCAAAAGTATAGTAATTGTTTTTATCCGTGCATCCAATCCATTTCTAAAACAAGTGCTTTGTTGAAGGGCGGTTGTTGTCTTTGAAGGAAGCACGATGTAGGCTACTGCTGTGGACCGGGGTTGCAGCAAAACACATTTTAGCTATCTCAATATTAGTTTAAAAGTAAACTATATTTAGAATATTTTCACAGCTTGACCATGCCGTCAGACAGCTCTTCATGACTGGGAATTAAAGCCATTATATCCACCTCTGCTCTCCTCCGCTCAGGCTGAGTGGGTATTCCAGATTAAAAAACCTGAAACAGAAGACAGATGGAGTAGACAATTAAAGCCCAATCTCTCTTTTTAGCTTGATTTTAAATGTGTGCACTTTGAAATTTATTTCAAACAATGTGATTAATGTCAGGGATTTCTTGCTCCTGCTTGAGATAATGATGCATGCAACTAGATGTTTATTAAGGATGATCTAAACCATCTCTTGGACAGTTTGTTTGTGATGCTTTTTAATAGGGTAACAGCACTCCTGTGTTACCAAGGAGCGACTCTGCAGCAGTGGAATTTAGTGCAGGATTCGCTGAGACTAACAGACATCTCATCAGTGAGTAGTTTAGAGGCAGGAAGAGGATCGGTACAATTTCTAAGAGACAAGACAAAATGAAAGAGAACATGCAGTAGCTGCTCTGTCCCATCTTTATCCTCTCTAGTTGCTGTTTGTATTGAAGTTTTATGCCAGAAGGATAAATGTGAATGTTTGTTCGCCCAACATAAAAACCCACTGGGGAGTCCTGTGCTGGATGCTGATGTGAGGCTTTGACAAAATGAAGATCATGGTTTGTTGTGGTGCTTTCTGCAGGGAACGGGCTTTGCTGCTTTATCCCGACATCAAAGCCCAGAATCAGCTGGGAGGGTGAGACGGGTTTAATCTGGATCTGAATGATTATCACCACCTGGGAAACTAAAGGAAGCAGAACACTGCTCAGTCCTCAGTCTGTTTGATGGTCCAGCCTTTAAGCAGCAGCTTTTTGTCATAGAATGCTGCTCGTCTCCTCGTCTCTGTTTGCTGGGGAACAACAGCTCAGCGTATTTAAAGCACTTCTTGTCACTTTCTCCAAATAAAATGGCAAGAAGATTTCAGAAACGTTATTTCCAGTCTAGCAGTTGTTGATTTTGACTTTGGACTGCTTTATTAATCAAGTGTGCAGGGAGCAAATTGCAATTAAGGAGAGTTTTGATATTTTTGTGGATGGATGTTCATGGTGCACTCAGGGTGAGGTGAGATTTGGAGGAATTAATTGTTGGTAACAGTCTATACTCCTTAAAAGCAACACTGTTCCTGTCATGACACACTAAAGTGAGTGAGGGACCCAGAGCATTGTGATGCTTAAAGCTGCACTATTTGGTAGTTTCTATTGTTAGTAAGTGTTGCACATCTATCTATAAAGCAAGAAGCGTCTGTGTGTGTGTGTGTGTGTGTGTGTGTGGATGTGTGTCTAGAGCATATCTCGCTGACCAAAGGTTTCGTATGTGGCTTACGCATGGCACAAAGTTGTGCATCCTCAATTTTGGATAGTTTTAAATTCATTTTTCAAAATCATTATTTACTTAGGAAGTGTTGCAGCATTGCACTGTTTCCGATCAGAACCCTTTTAGGGGAGCTCTGCCCCATTGTGTGATAGGCCTACACCTGGTCAGTAACACAATTTGCTCTGGATTTACACGCCTGACTCATCTCTTTCAAACATTTCAAACCACTGCACTTGCATAATAATTTCCAGTTCTATACACTTTTAACCTCACTACCGTGTTGAGGTTTCAGAAGCAACTTCTGCAGCACAAGTACTGTGTTCTATTCTGCTTTGATATAATATATAAGCCTACCGATCTTTCAGAGTTTTAAAGTGCACTACAAGGTTCGATTTTCCAAAAATATTCTAATAGTTTCCAGCTAATATCAATGTTCAATGTGTATGTGCTGGATGGTGTGAGTACCTTATTTAAAGTAAGTGTTTTATGGAGTTGCAGACGTTGTAGTGTGGCATGTAATGTACAAATACATATTTCCTATGGGCACTGCACTAATAGGAAGTAACACATGATGGACTATCACCAAACTTAGTAGTTCCCCTCAGCTCTGTAGAGCATTTTATAATTTTTCTGTGTTTTTTTGGTTTAAGAACCCACAATTTACTGTTTGATTCACTCTCATTGCACTCAGCTTTACTTCCAGCTGCAACAGCTGTTTTCTAGTAAAAAATAAAATCCCTGTATCTACCTGCCTAGAGCCAAACAGCAGCCTGACAAAGTTCAGGCTGTCCACATGGAGAGATCATTGATTTCCTATGAAAGATAATGCGCTGGTATCTGTAGGAATCAGTGACAAAACAGCTGGCAGGGTCAAACCACCTGGTCCACATCACAATAGCTTACACCAAAGCTTGTTCTTTTTCTCTAACCTTAGGATGGTTTTCACACCACTCCTCCGCTCCCTCCACTGGTTACCAGTAGCTATGCCGATATGTTTCAAGACTAGCTCTTGTGTATTTCGCTGGAAATGGTTCAGGCCCAGCTTACATACAGGATCTGGTCAAACCCTCCTGCCCGTCCTCTCCACTCTGCATCAGCCAAACACTCTCACTCAAAACCTCTTCCAGACTTTTCTTTGTCCTTGCACCCAAATGGTGGAACGAGCTCCCCACTGACATCAGGACCTCAGACAGCCTGGACATCTTCTGCCACAGGCTGAAGACCTACCTCTTCCAACAATACCTCTGTTAAGTCATGGTCGCCTAATTTATAAAAAAAAAAAAGAAAAGAAAAAAAACTCTTCTTCTTTAGCGTATAGCACTCCTGTAACAATAACAGTTGGCTTTTAAATGTTATATACCTACTTGATTCCTGTGGTCTGAGGCTAGCACCATCAGGTTGAATGCACTTATTGTAAGCAAAAGCCCCAGCCAAATGACATGTAATGTAATGGTCATGTAATGATAGTGGATTTGGAGCCTAAACCTCACTGTTTTACAGCATTAACAATGTGTTTAAAACAATTTTCGTAACACACTAACAGCGATCATCACACCATCAACAATGTGTTGTAGTTAATTGTGAGCAATGTGTTGGAATCAATGCTCATCAAATATCACATTTAGAAAAAATTGTGTTGCAAAACATTTTATGGGAAATCATACCAAACCCTTCATGAGAATATGTGTTTAAATTAGCAACTGGCTGGTGAACATAGTGGAGTTTTAATTGAAAGATAATCCCATGCTCTTTAAGTTAACCCACATTTTTTTTTTGCACTTGCAGTGTGGCACTTTATAGTGAACAGAAGGTCTATTTTTGATATTTGTATTTAAAAAAGAATGGCTTCCTTTTCATCTAAATATCTTGAACAGCGCCGAAATAAAATGGTAAAGTTGTATTTTAGTTGTTTTTCTGTGATCGCTGGATTGAACCGAAACAAAGTCGTACCACGGCAGACTTTGTGGCAGATATCAGCAAATATTGTACTGTATTTCAATAAATGAATCTAATATCATGTTGTGATGAAACCTGCAATTTACACCCCTACTAAGGAGTCAAATTTCCCTCAGGAGTAGGTGGAGACCAAAACAAAGCTTACATGACAGCGTTCTCACTGTCGCATCAAAATAAGAGGGTTTAAGCCTGCTGGCCTGTCTAGTTCCTTCTGTGGAGTTTGCATGTTCTCCCTATATCACTGTGTGTGTTTTTAAGGGTTCACCAGCTTCCAATTGTCTAATTGTTGACCTTAATTTACCCTTAGTTGTGAATGGGAGCATGAATGGTTGTCTGTGTCGATGTGTCGGCGGGGATTGGCTCCAGTCACCCACAGCACCCACACATGGATTCATGTTCTCTATCTGCTCGGTGTAAATAAGCAACATTTATTTATTGTTATTATAATTTACATGTTATTGAGTTGTTGTTTTGCCCCCCAAAAATCCACTAAAGCTCCTTTAAATTCAACATAGTGAGCAGTTAGTCATGCCATTACCTCCATCAAAGAGATCTCCATCTTGTTCAAACCTGCAGTAGTTGGTTTATTGGATGTTCATGATTCACCAGGCTTCTTTTCATTAATAATAATCATACCAATATGAGAAAATGCAGGGATTTGGAGCAGGAGTGTAATGAATGACCAAGCTGCTGCTGACTGCATCATAGCACAGGTTCAGCTATCACTCCACCACAAGCTGCTGGTAGATTAGGAGAGCAGTTTGTGTCACATTTCCTCTCTGGCTGTATTAACAGTGCAAAGCCGCACGGTTCCAGCTGTTTGCTGAGGAAATCGATGAATAAATGAACGTCTCCATCTCATTTCCGTCTCCTGCTGCTGATCTCTGCCTCCACCAGTCGCTCTCAGAGGAGAAGCTTTACCTTCAGTTCAGTTACTCACTAAATGAAGAGATTAACAGAGAGATGCTACAACACCTATACAACACATACAGGTACCTTATACATGGGCTTTATCATCAACAGGACTGGAATTAAAATGTACTTTACTGTAGAATTTTCTTTACAACCAGGCGATTAATCTCATGTCTCATGGGAATCTTGTTTTCACTTCAGACAAGTCATAAAACGTTAAAAAGTTATAAAACAAAGTTGATGCATGTTCCAATCACATTTTACTAAACTTAATTATCAGCAGCACTAAAGTGTATTTCAGAGGTGCCATATAAATCAGCAGGATGTATGCAGCTGCTAACTGACTAAAAACAGTGCCAATTAAAAAAAAAAGTGTGACATGTTACTTGACATACTGGCGTACTGTACTACAGGGAATACCAATGCGGCTATAATGTGATGTTGTATAAGCAGCTAAAAATAAGAAATGCATAAAAATAGTGTCTCATGTTTAAGATAGGAATAATTACATGAAAAAAAATAAACTTCAAAGTAAATAATATTTTTTTAAATAATTTGCAAAAAAAACATCTTTTATATCAAAGTGAAAACAGATTTTTACAAAATAGTATCAATTAACTAAAAATATATAAGGTAAAAGAAATGATTGCATATGTATTCATCCCCTTTAAAGTAACTGAACTAATTCAACAAAGTTCCAGCTAGTTGATGCAGCAGTGTCACAGTGAAATGGAGATCACCTGAGTGCAGTTGATGTGTGTCAAGTGATTATAGTAAAAAAAAACATCTGTGTCTGGGAGGTCCAGTCTCTGGTTCATCACTGTTCCTGCTACAATTGCAACATGAAGACAAAAGACCACTATTAACAACTCAGAGAAAAGATCATTGAAAAGTATAAGTCAGAAGAAGAATACTTAGAAATGTCCAACTCACTGGATATCTCACAGAGTTCAGTTAAACCATCATTAAGAAATGGAAGCAGTATGGCACTTGTTTAAATCTATCTTGAACTGGCCATCCTCACAAATTGAGTGACCGGGCAGGACAATGTGCCCTGAAACGCGATCCGCAATACGTGCCGTAATTTGTGGTACCGACACACGGCGTCTTCTGCCGTTTCTCTTGGAGAACTTTTTCTGCAGGTCACCTGACTTCCTTAGACAACCCTGTGCATCCAAAGATTAAACTTAAGATGCCCCTCTGTATGCTAAAAAGTGACACAAGGAGTCCTGACCAAATATCTGCACGTGATGAGTTGGGAGTGAGACCATCACCTCCTCCCTACATTCAGACACAAGTCCAATGCCAACTCTGTTCTTCTGATGCATGTTAACTCACTCCTACTCAATCTTTCTCAACCAGAATCAGAGTTGTTTCCTTCACTGTCCTTTGTGTAATTCTCAGGCAGTTGATACAGTCGATGTTGAGACCTTCAGTGCTGTGTTTTAAACAGATTATGGCGTGCTGAACAGACAAAAGCCTCAGCTGCAAAGTCCACAAATTCCCTCTTTGTGATTTATTCATGTCACATTGTTTTATCACACACAGCTCAGTAGTGATAAATGTGTTTGTGTCGGGCGTGAAGCACGGAGAGATACACACATATTTTCTTTTATACATAGCTGTTTCTTTTGAGAAAGTGGCTCACTCAATATTTTGTGCACGCACATCATTTTTACATTGGGGCCAAGAATTGTGTGAAAAGCTCTGGCAGGCAGCTGATTGGAGATGAATGTCTCTTTCACCAAGAACCTGCAGGATGAATGAGTCACTATTTTGGGCTCCTGCCGCTCTGTTTTGATCCTCTGTCTGTCTTATTCTTTACATCGATTCCCCACTTTCACTTTTTATCTTTAATTTCTCCCCTGGCATCTTTTTATCCTCCTGTATTTCTTTTTGTTCCCTTTTTCCCATCTGTCTGCATTCCTTGCTTTAAGTGATAACATTTTAAATTATCTTCTCTTCTTTTGTACTGACTATATTCTGTTCTGCAGTCACATTTTCATCAGTAAGAGCTAATTTAGCCAGCTCGGTCTTCCTGCCAAATGTTAATAACAGTCTTAATGTTTTCTTTTCCTGACAATCAGTGATACAATTACGCTGGAATGGACTTAAATCTAATTCAGTTACAAAGTGATTATTGTGGCAAAATAATTGCTTTTTAAACTTTAATTGGAACTTGTGTTCAACTCATCAAGCACTTATTTAGAGTATGTGTGTGTTCAGTCTGCTTTTAATTGTGAAGTTCCAACTCTACACTTGAAACTCGAGTAGAAATGTGTTGCACTCTGCCTTCAGGAGATATCCAATGTTTCCCAGCCTCCTCCTGCATCAGGTCCATTAGGCTCTCTGTCCGTCTGACATGTTATCAGACTGCTGAAATTACCATCCAAGCTTGGTATTGTCATGCAAATGATGAGCTCTCACTGCAGGCCTTTATAAAACATCCTGTCTGTTACGTGTCTCTCCTCTGTTCCTCTCAGCTCCCCGTCTTCCTGTCCACTTTTGTACCTGTCTCTCACTGTAATGGCATGCCTCTTCCTCTGCCTGTCCAGCCTTTTCCATTCCACCTGACTCTTCATTTTACATGTCTCTCTCTTTAAATGTTCTTGTCCGTCCTCTGTACCTGTCAGGTGGAATATCGATGCATTATTAATGATTCAACAGTCCTTTCTTTACTTTATCCATCCATCTGTTCCTTATAGAGGAGCTGCTGTCCAGAGCGGACCCACGTCAAGCTTGGTTTCCCTTCAATAGTGAAGCTGAAGGAGAGCTGTGCAGCCTGACCGGCTCTTATCCTCACCAGCTGCATACACTACCTGTACTGCTCTAATAACAGGACAGAGACAAATTGAGTTGGTGTCCGGTGTCAGAGCCTTTACAGGTGAAGTGGATTACTCAAGTATCAGGGGAAAAAAGAGCAACAAACCAAAATTTACGTTTAATATGTGAAATACATTGAAAGTAAACCCTACTTTACATCATACCAACATAAAGTATTTGACAGAGGACTTCTGAAGGGAAGGCATAAAAAATGCTTTATTTTACTGTTTCGTAATTTCAGAAAACAGCTCAACCCCATCAAATTTGTGCTGGTAGCATTGTTTGAGGAGGAGGACGGCTCACAGACTTCTTAATATCATTTGTCTCTTAGTACTGAATGAAAAGCCCAATGTTTCAACATATGTCTTCATCAGGGGCCAAACAAGAAAGCTGGGTCAGCATTGCGACTTGTTTCTGTGCAAATTCGAAGAAAAACTTTCAAAAATGTCCATAAAAGTTTTTACGCTCGTATGAGGTGGTTGTCTTTTTTTCGAAAAAATAGTTAATGCACTCAACAGGAGATGGAAACGCCTTTTCCGAATCAATTCTGACGTAGCGACATTTAACTCACATGACTGATCAGCTGTTTCCTTTGACATAAAAGAATAATTAAAAGTTGGCCAATTGAATCTAATACCTGAAGACTTCTCTCCATTTTCTCTTGTGGGGGGCCAAAGTTGTCGGATTAGCAAACTCTTTTTTGTTGTTTTTACTAATCTACTGTTTACTGCCGGACGAGCCTACAGCAATACATTACACTGCCATCCTCTGACCAAAGTACATTAATGTAGCTTTATTTATTCACCCTAAACTAGCTGATGGAAACGTCCCGAATTTGCATTTTCTGTAATGCGACATTTCAGAATTTTGCTTCAAAATTCGCTTTGACAGAAACAGGGCTAATGTGGCACTGGGCTGGTTAATATGACGATCTATACAGTATCTTCAAAAAAAATTCACAGTTATCAAAAGTGTTTTTTGTATATATTTTTATATATTGTTTCCAAATAAACTGCTGTTTAATGTCTTTTAATAATAATGTCTGTTCTGATCTTTGCACATGAAAGTGAAGCTTGAAGGAACCAGAGAGGCGTGTTTCTTGCTTACTTGTCCAAAAAAAACAAAAAAAAAAGCTTTACCATATGGTTATTTCCTATGGATTATTAAATTACTCAATGGCCAGAAAATATGCTGTATCATGATTTCCAACTTGCTTATTGCAAATATGCATTTTATTATTGCCATGGAAGTGTACACTAGAAATTGTGTGGCTGCAAAATGCTCCTCCAAAGAAAAAGTTAGATCCTGTTTCCTAAAAGTGGTTTTGTGTCCTTAAACCAAACTAAACCAAACCAAACCACAGTGACCTTTCAGCAAGTAAACTACACCACTAATTTCACAAATAATGCATCCCTTTACATGAAAGGTCTGTCCTGAATGGGCATGTCTGAACTCTAGAGTGTGTGTTCTGTTGTTGAAATGAGCACATGAGAAACATGGAGAGTTCAGGTTATCATGGACTGGTTCCTCAGATCTGAAGAAAACGAATATTTCCCCCCCCTCCGTTTTCAAAAATTACATTGTGCACACAACATCATTTTCAAAAAAGTTGTCATTTACATCAACCCGCATAAATACACCGTCAAGTGCAATTATAACTATGCCAAACCTATGGGCGGCAGTGTAAGTAGAAGGATAAAGCCGTGCAAGCCAATCAGAATCCTCAGAATCAACAACGAATAACACAAGCAACTTCCTGTTACTTTCAAACTAATATGGCGCGAGGTTCGTTCGTATGGACAGACAGTGAAGTTGAATTACTCCTTAATGTTTTTTCTCGAAGTTTGTCCACCAGACCGCAGTTTGCCCAGGTCGGATCTAAAATCGGCGGCGGCGACGTTGGCAGGCCATGTACATACTCCTTGGATGGGAAAGCTGCAGTAAAAATGCTGACCTCCGTGCACTCCTTCGCCTCTGCTCCTCGATATAGTATATACTACGATATAGTATAGCAGTTGTAAGCGGTTGCAAAAACGTAAATGAGTACCACCTCAACAGCATCCATGATAGCCAAACAAACTGTAAACATAGGTCGCTCACATAATGTGAAGCATTTTCTGGTGCATAGAATGAGCGTGAGAACCTTAAACCCTGTTTCTCCCAGTTGACATGACAACACATAACCGGGGTTTTCCAAATTCTCCACTTTGCCCGGAGTTTTTAGAAAAAAACGTTTTCTGTGATAAATGAGAGGCCAAACCACATTGAAATATCTGCGTTTTCCCTTCGTGTAAACGGGGCCTAAATCTCCTTGTTACTCACTATAACAAGTCCACAATTTTCTAATAATATAGGACATTTTCTGAAAATACTTTTCCAGAACAACAGGAATTTTATTTCAGCTGATGTCAAAGGGTTGTAGTTCAGGGTCAGATATCACCACTGTAACACGAGCTGGCTTTGTTTTACTGTATCATGCAATGTTAGACTTTAACTATGCACCCCAAAGTAATTATTACTTGATATAGACACATTTTTGCATAAATTGAATCAAAAACTATTTCTTGAATTTACAGGGAAGCAGAAGATCACTGGACCTTTAGCTAAATATTGACTTTGCGATCAATAATCTCAGAACCTTCTCCTGGAGAACAAAAGCAGTCACAGAGTTTCTCTAATATAGTATTTCTCTGACCTGTGAACATGCACCTACTGAAATATGAGGATACTAGCCTCTGTAGCCTGCAGCAGCCACAGCTCAAGATTCCAAACGCAGACACATTGGTGGAGCAGGTCGGATTAGAGGGATTTTACTTGAAGTGCTCGGCAGGTTTGCAGTTGGCAACATGAGGGCTTGAAAAGGCAAACAGAGTCTGACAGGAAGGGAGCTGGAGGACTGGACAGAGACAGGCTGAGAGAAAGAAGAAGATGACATGTTGACAGCACAGCAACACTGACAGCGTGGGCAGGGGAAGTGTCTGGTATACATACAGAGACTGGATGAGGGAACATAGCACAGGTGTGGTTAGATCAGGTAATGAGGATCACGTGAGCAGGTGACTGGGAACTGTTGGTAAACTCTGAGGGCATCTGGTGGACAGGTGGGGAATGACAAGTTCCAGAGAGATACATAATGGTAGTATAATTTAGAGTCTCTGTAGTTTTTTTGCATCTTTTTTTGTCGTTTTTTGATTTGTTTTCTCTCTCTTCGTGGCTGTTATGTGTCATTTAGGTAGTTTTTTTATAACCATGCTGATGTCATGATGACATTACAACCCCAAAAAGTTCTGTGTAAACATAAATTAAAACAAAATGCATCAAATTCAGAATTCCAAGTCTAGCTATATCATTTTGAACATAAAATATACTGTATTTGCAAAGTTTCCAATGTAATATATGTCAAGGGATTCGCAAATGACTTCATTATGCTTTACTCAAACAGTGTCCCAACTTTTTGGACTCAAGACTATGATGCTATCACACATGATCAAGGTTAGGTTTCTAAGTGGTCACACTTTGACACTTAATTTCTGTTTTGATACATAAAAAGTAAATACATAAGTACGATTATTGAACATGATTTTAAAATGTGTACAAGTGTTCAAATATGGCTCTCACAATATCTGATTTTCACGACATGATTATTGCAGCCAAAAGAAGAGAGAAACTATATATAATGAGCTTTACATGGCAGCTGTCTCTCCATTCCCTGCTTAGCGAAGCCACAACACAGGAGAGTAGTTGTAGTTGTTTTGCAGTTCCCATTGGCTGGCAGAGCGGTGATGTCACACTCCTGACTGATTAACTGAAACCACATTTCTCAGCTGGTTTGATTCGGTGCCTTGACAGACACTGGGGGAAAGAAGGAAACCAGGGAGATCTCTTTGATTTAATGTGACAGCCGTGACAGAAAGTGTTCGGACCATCAGCCATCAGTTCACTTCTGTTTCAATTATATCTGACAGGACGGACACAGTAAATCTCTGTAACGCCACTGAGTCCGAGTCGTTTCCCTCTGATTTCCTTCTCTTTTCTCTCCCAGTCTAATCTTCATGAGTAAAGGTCAGAGTGTCTGCTCTTTTCTGTTCTCCTGTCACTGGACACGTCTGTTAGTCAAGTGCTTATTAGCTTTGGCCTTTAGCTCTTTAAAGATCAGGATCCAACAGCTGCCAGACCGACACCGATTCTTTTTCACTGCTGAGCTTTCCTCCTCTGTCTGCCAGCACACATTGTTCAGAGCTAAAGCAAGGTAATGTTTGTTTTCCACTCCCACTGCCCACGCTCAAGGTGGGTAGAAACTAATACTACTTCAACACATTAATCAGGATCGTAGATAGATTTAACTTAAATCAAAGTACCACTAAATATCAATCTCAAGAACATTTACCTCATATGCTTTTGATACCACTCAAATCATGTACTGTTACATGATGTAACAGACAAATACTTTACCTTGAAATGTAATCCAGTTATCCCAGGCCAGGCGAGATATATAATATCTCCAATGTGTTCTGCTTATTTTCCATTTCGTTTTTATATTAAATATTACAGAAAAAGCCTCAGCAAACAAAAACAAAACGAAACAGAAATGCATATTATGGACCAGAACCTGTGGCATAGTTTCATGGTATTTGTTTTGTGGGAATCTCTGGAAGCTGTCCCAAAAATTGTGTAGTAGTAGTAGCAGTAGTAGTAGTACTAGTATAAGGAGCGACAAAGTACACGCAGGGTGGAGGTTGTGGTGGATGAATATTTGTTAGTGAGTGTTGTAGCCAGTGATAAATGTATTATTTTCCATTGCAGGTTGGTTAGGTTTAAGCAACAAAAACCACTTGGCTAGGTTTCGGAAAGGTTCATAGTTTGGATTAAAGTAAAACCAGTTTACAATGTGAACCACCTGTCAGAAAACCGTTTCTGGCACACAGATTTCCCTTTCCCTTCCAGACTAATTAGTCCCCTGTGCCCGGTTTACCTAAAGCCTGATCACCTTGTCTCTCTGAGTATTTTTGGGCACTTACTGTGAGAATATGGAGTGAATTAGGAATCATCCTTGTGCTTGTATAACTGAAGTAAGGACTTAAAGCTGAGACAAAAGAAAACGGCTCTGACACCATAAACAGCAACATGTTTTTTGTTGGCTTTTGTCAGACTGGGACTTCCATCAGGTTGTTTGCTGCCAAAACGTGAATCAGTTGAGATGACGTGAGCATTACCAAGTCTGACTCTATTGTACTCTGAAAAATGGTAATTTGCCTCCTTCAGGTTGGGAGTGAGTGGCAGTCCCATGTGAGGGAGCTGAAATGCTTTGGCGACTAAGAAGGGTAAAATTGAGCGTAAGATTAACAGGCATATTGGTTCAGTATCAGCAGTGATAGAGGCATTGCATTGTACTTTAAAATTATGATGAAGAAGCTGAACTCAAAGGTGAAACTTGTAAACTGTATACTTCGAAAAAGTTTCTGGTGGTGCCTGTTTGTTGGGCCTGTATGACGTTATGACTGTTTGGCTGGACCACACAAACAACGTCTTACAGCTGATCCCTTCGTGATGGATTTTCTGGGTCCAAAAGGCTTTCTTGGCCCGCGGGCATCACACTGCCCTCAGCTCCTACACCTAGAATGAACATCTCAGTACCCCTGAAGGCTTAGGATGAATTGTGTTTGCTGCTTTGTTTCAAAATGTGAGCTTGCTACAAAAAGCGGACAACAGTATGATAACACGACGACAAGTGACATTTAAACTGTTTGTCTGTTTGTTCTTTTAATGCTTTCCAAGAGACTCTCACACACTCTGTTTGTTTGTGCATGTGCGGTCTGTCCTCCTTATCTTCTTCTCAGTGTTCATGCTTGTTTGTTTGTGCCGTGCTCTCTTTATTTGTGTGTGTGTGTGTGTGTGTGTTGCTCAGTGGGACTCTGGTCAGCGCCTCCTCCTTCAGAATTGTCCATCTGGCGTTTGAGCTCTGAGGCATTGCTTTGGCCTGACAAAGCAATTTCCAACACACAGAACACACACAGGCTCATTCTTTCTCTTGAAACATTTGTGTCTGTGTCTGAAAACAGACACATTTTAATGACAAAAAGCTTGTATACAGCTAATCAATAACGCCACAGCCTTATTACAAAGTGTTCTAGGATGACACACAGGCAAAACTATACACAGGAAATGCAACCAGCCTTTAAAACAACAAGAGAGTGTACTTTTTAAACCTTTTTTCACCAAACCTACAGTTTTTTTTTTCAACCTATTGACCTAGAATACAAACAATCAATATGTTACAACGCTGCTCTTTATTGTTGATATGCAATACGGGAACGGATGCAGACCTGCAGAGGTACTGTAAAACTAATCAATTCTTGGCACCACAACCTTCTATTGATGATATTCTATATAGCAAAGGATCCAGACTTGCAAGCAAACTGTACAATGAATCAATAGATCACGCCACAGCCTCTTAGCAATGCTATATTTGGGAAAGGATGCTAATGGTCCGGCATTCTGTGAAGCAAATCAATACGAGGCACCACAAGCTCCTATTGATGATTTTGTTTTGGAAATGTGATACACAAGAATGTGTTGAGTGAAATTCTCAGTCCCAAAACTAAATCCAGTAAAAAATCTCAGCAATTAGGTCAAGAAGATGCAAGTGTCGGGTCTTATATCAGGACATCTGAGAGGGTAACATTTTTCAGTAACATAATAACCATGTGCTTTTTCTTCCGCTGCCATTTTATAGCTCAGTATTTTTTCTTGTGGATCTCAAAGACCAAAGAGTCTTGAACTCAAGGAATTTAAAACAATGACCGTGGTACGCCAAAAAATGTACTCCACTGCACTACTCATTGCTCTTAGCCTATGTTAAGCCTCAATATATTTCTTGAATAACTTGAAAAAATGAGTGAGTTACATAAAAGTCCACATTCAAAGTTGTCATGAATGGAGAAATGATCCAAAACAGTTTTTTTGCGCAAAGCTATAAACATGTTAATTTCTGTTTTTGTTGCCATTTTACCATGGCTGTTTATAGGGCGCCACAGGAATGAGTTCTTGAATGAGTTCTCTAAACCCAGAAGTAAGTTAGCATGTTAGCACCCTAGGGTCTAGCCTCTCAAACTCATGAGAAATTTGAATCGATTTTTGGTTAGATGCCTAAATTAAGGTCCGTGGTTAAAATATATACATAAAATACATTATTTAAAACCCCCCACTTGTGAATTTTTTTAAAGTTTTTACGTGGTCTTATAAAGGCAGTTGCTAACAAGTGGCTAAATGATACTACAGTGGTTGTTGGGGACATTAAACGCCATCACGCCGGACATGGACAAGAACTCACTAGTCCGTCTCACAGCCTCTAGTCCTGTTTTTCAGTGCTCTTGCAAACTCTATTAGATTATAGATTAGGTTAATAAACAATTTATTAGGCTGTGGTTTGGCTAGCTTGTCAAAACACCTGGTTAGCTTGTCGGACACCGTCTGAAGCATAACGGCTATGACATCCAAGTCATGTGACCGTGGAGTAGTTCGTTATAGCATAACATTAGCTTGTTACTTCTTTCGACTGCATTAACACTTCAAACATCATGAAAGTGGTGTTCATTTATGAAGATTATCCTGCTGAAAACGCGTAAGCGCCAGAAAGATGTGTTTGCCACTGCATTTATTTTCTGCAATGACTCAAAATCCAATGCCAAAATCCCATAGGAAAATACTCAATCGACGCCATGGTGATGTTAACTTCTGGGTTGGCCAACAAAAATATGTCATTTAATTTGCTCTTTATTGGGATTTACTTGTATTCTGAGGGAACCTCAAGTGCCCGTTTGAGGAACTGCAGTGTTTGGCATTTCCTGTCGGACCTTATTTGTCAAAAACATTATACACCTCCGAAACATTAGCATTGCTGTGACTAAATACAGCCTCATAGAGCTGATAGCATCGCTTTAGACTCTGTAGCTCATTGTCTTCAAATCTGAGTAATATGTGTGCTTTATGTAATACATACAGCCATACTTATCAACATCTAAAGTAATTGTTCCATCTAATTATCTTTTAAGAAAACAATAATAAAACCACAGTAATGTTTGTTTTATTTATACAAGTTCTGTGTGGGTAGCGAGGAGAGGGCACATTGCATTTAATTGTGCAATCCTTTTTTGCATAATGATAATTAAGATTTCAGGTTTTAGTTAAGTGCATTGTGAGCTGCGAAAGTCAGTGAAAAAAGTAAGAGAGTGTGTCATTCAGAATGCCTGCTGAAAAGCCGTGCATTGTCTCATAAAATAAATAAATCTGTCTTATGACAAACGTCAAACCAGCATGAAAAGCTGTGGAGGCCGCAGGTTTTTAAATTGGAAAATTGCTCAGAATTGGCACCAGCTTTTTTCTTCTAATGAATGTCTTCTTTTGATTTATGAAGACAAATGGAGTCATGAAATTCCAACAAGCGCTGTGTCTGAAATGTAAATCAGCAAACTTTCTGTGTAATACATCGCAGCAATCTGAGTGAATTTCATTTTTAATTCAATTTTGTACATTAAAAAGCTCCTGCAGTGACTTGGAATGAAACCAATCATCTTTTCCAGCTCAAGCGAAATACACAACACTGTGTTCAATTATGGCACTGAAATAGGTTTTATACTGTTGTATGTGTTCCACAGAAATGTGCTCTGTGACAACAATATGTGTTGTTTGGTAAGACTTAAAGGTCAAGCAATTCTTCCCTCAAACACATACACTGACTGGAATTAAACATATCAATCTTTTCTTTCATTTTCTCCTTCTCTCCATGCAGGAGCTGGAGGTTGGTCTCCTCTCACCTCAGACAGGTATCAGTGGCTGGAGGTTGACCTGGGTGAGCGGACCAAGATAACCGCTGTGGCTACTCAGGGCCGCTACGGCAGCTCTGATTGGCTGGCGTCGTACCTGCTGATGTTCAGCGACACGGGACACAACTGGAAACAGTACAGACAGGAGGACAGCATAGGGGTGAGTGTATGAACACTTCTGAATATTAAACATATGCATGGAAAAAATAACTTTCTTTGGAGAACACATATCCTATTCAAATGAGCTTAAAGTGACATCTCAGCTGTTTCTGGCAAGCAGCAAGTAGCGATGGCTGAGTTAAACTCTCTCAAACTAACCGAATGCAACATACTGGGGAAAATATGTCAAAATAAATGAGCATAAGAACTTGCAGCAAACAAAACAAACTGTGTGTTGCACACTCTTTTGCTAAATGTTTGCATTTAATCTCAGGCTAACACACCACAACGACCGGGGTCTCTCTAAACCCCATTAGCTTAGCCACTAACGGGGCTAGTTGGTAGATTAGGCTTTTGCCAAATCCTGTTGGAAGCAAGGCTAAAACATCCTTCTTGGTGGTGATAAAGGGGCGTAAAGCCCAACGTTGTTTTTCTTTTAAAATAAACTTTCGCTCTAAACTATCTAGAACACTGTATACAGCTAGATCCAAAGAGAGCTTTGCGTCTGCTGCAGCCATGTTGGATCCGTAAGCATACTACAAGCTTCCGTCTGTCCAATAGTACGCGTCATCGTCTTGCAGTCCCTCCCCGTTCTGTGATTAGATACCAAAAGCAGGGCTAAGAATTGGCCATGGACACCATGCTGCCTTGCAGTTCAAAAATAAATCGAGTGCGCAAGGCAGCATGGGTATACCCAGGCTAATCTAACGCTGGATGAGGCAACACAATGGTGATTGAGCCTTCGGCCTACTAATGAAAGCTGTTGCATTTGTAGTAATAATGCATGGATGTCTGTTGCGACACCCTCGGCACAAACTGTTTGGATCTCTGAGAAGTGAGATTTAAACCTCGCCTAATTATCTAAAATAGTAAGAGGTTAAAAATAGTTTTAAATGGCAACTAATCTTTTCTTTTACAGACTATAACTGTCTACAGTTGTGTTCCATAGTTGAGAGGTGAAATAAATAGTAAAGGAGCATCTGTGGAGGATCTTTGGGTTCGTGGAGGGTTATAAAATGATCTGTGATATATGCCGCCAAAGAAAACAAAACTGAGATCTTTAACACTGTAACTTTCAAGTAAAATATATTTTTTTTTATCTTTTCCTTATTTGTCAGCAATTATGACTTGTAAATCAAGGATGTTTAATAGTTGAAAAATGATTATACGTTTACTGTCCTTTGAATGTGACTCTAAATTATCTGTACCTGTGATAAACATTTATTTTAAAACAATATAGGACAGGGCAGTATATGAGCCCTACAGAGGACACTAAAAGTACATTTATTTTTAAATTGTGTGAGATAGTGTCTCCTTAAGTACTTCTATCACAGCACTGTAGGCGCAGTATGAGGCGATGAATGTAAAACCACTCAGGTTCATTAGAGCTCATTTTCCTGCACTACCACGGCCATATTTACAGTGGATGTGGTGTTTAGCCGTGCTGGTCTGCAGGGATCAGTCTATCCTAAGGAGATAATCACAGTCATCAGGAGCCTTTGACTCTTCATTAATAATGGATGAACCAGTGAAAGAGCTCTGCTGACTGTGCGAACCTGTTGCCAAAACACTTAAGCTGCTGCTGATGGACACGGAGCGGGACGGAGAGGCAGCCGAGCGTCACTTTCCTGGCTGAGACCATGCGGCGCAGCCTGGAGCACAGCCTGACGCTGGAATCAATGAGGAAAATTTCCACTCAGTCAAAGCTGTGGAGCTTTTATGGCCATGGTCACGGACACTTTTAATTATTTGTCCTTTTAATATACACTATACGGAGCGGAGAGTGACAATAAAGACAGGAAAACACATGGGATCACTTGAAGTGCTGACATAGTGTGCAGGAAAGATACATGACATTTTTTATTACATGTTGAGTGTAATCAGACTTTAAAAGACGACATAAACATTTGAGACAGTTCAACCATTTAGTCAATCCTGTTTGTTGCATCTTAACAAAGTGTAACAATGTCAATTTGCCAAATTATTGACATTATAGGGCTGGACGTTATGACCAAAAGCTTCCATCCCGTCATTTTTATATCCTGATAACTATATAGATCACAATATAACTGGTTAATAAATAAATAATCTATATGAAGGACTATTTTTGTAAACTCCCAACTTTGTGTTAGCAAACAGCACCTCTATCGTTCACTCCAGTTTTACTCGACACAGCTGTGTATTAGTTATTGCTCTATCCTGGACTAAACAATTGAAATATAACATTTTAATATGTGAGCCTCAGAGCCAGGGCAACTGTTTACACCTGTTTCTGGTATATTATTGATAAGTTTATTTACCAAAATATCACTTTTTTTAAAATCCCAAGCTGTTTTAAGGCATTTTTTACTCTTTTTACATTTTAGTCACTGTGTCCTGTACCTCTTTGGAATCAGCACAATCATGGCTGGCAAGGGTGAACAAAGTAGTCGATAGTCTTTTTGCAGAATAACAGTTATAACGACATAAATCCTAAAAAAAGAAAATATGCAATTTGAATTTCTCTGATATTTTTTTTTAATTGAATAAAATAGAATTTGTTTATACAACAATTACAACAAAAACTGGGTCTCCACATGCTATACATATTGAACTATTTGCCTTTTTTTACGACCTCTTCTCTCCTGTCCTCTCCTCTCTGTTCTGTGTAAACAGATTTTCCGTGAATATTTGTCACGTGACCGTTTGTCTCAGCAGAATCAATCATGGCTTCACAGTGTTGCTGAGGAGCAGAATTTAATTATTTTTAACAGGATCTAGTTATTCCAAAGTGTTTATTTTTGGCAACATTTTAAATGAGACATGTAGAATAAAGTGATTTTGACAGAAAGATCCCAATTCCAAGCTACTTTTTTTAATGGAAAGTTTCTTTCTACGATAAACAATATATTTTTGGCAAACTTTCAAAGAAAAAACACGTTCTGTTTCGGAGGGGGTTATTTATGCACTGTTTCATCACTCTGGCAAGCAAGTTCCTGCCTGCCAATACCTTTAAGGTCTCTTAAGTTCAGGTGATGCACACAGAGGGATGCAAATATAAGTTAGTGTTTAAAGTTTAAGTCAAGCTCATTTTCATTCAGCTATTATAGCTGGGTAACTAACAATGTTTGCTGCAGTCTTTGCTAAATATAAACCAACTCCTGCTGTGTTACAGTAACATAAATCATACATGGAATATTGTTCAGAGTCAGATGCATGCATCATGTAAACTACCCTCTGTAGAGATGATGAATGAAGATATCAGTCAGATGGACAGCAGAGGCAGCGAGGGATCACGTCATGTTGACTTGTATGTGTCCCAAATGTGGTGATGGGTCAGCATGCAGCAACAAGAATGCTAAGTAATTCTGTTTGTGATGAAACCTGTCAGAGACATCAAGAGTTCAAATATATGTCCACCTGCATGCTCCCAGTGAGCTTTATACAACAAACATGGAGAGAAATGGTATATTAACACACTGAGCTTGGACATTTATCCAGAGTAAAGCCACATTTGTTACAGTGCTGCAGAGAGGAGCTTTTGATTAGAAGTAGAGTCGAGGCAATTCCCTCACATGGAGGGAATCCAGCTAATCTCAGCACTCAGGATCGTCTCTGAGAGAGAGCAGAGAACGATTCCTCACAGCTTAAAAACATGTTGATCTGACACTCTACATAAACTGAGCACGATCCCAGTCACATTTCAAAGTGTTTCCCAACTCCTGCGTATTAGTCAGTGGAGCTTACAGAGTCTGTCAGAGGAGAAAGTTGACTGGAGAGCCGTTTCTACTGTTCCAAATTTCACTCAATTTCTTTACTTTGAGGGGGAGGATAAATCTCATGTGTAAAAATGCTTGTTATTTGGACAAACTTGAGCTGTGATGGGAGGATAAGATGCTCATTAAACTGCATGGTATTGTCATAAAGTGGGATTGTCTGTAAAGGAGAGATGTGTGCATCTCATTAGAGCCCAATTTTATTCAAATATCTTGAGGTCAGAGGTCAAGGGGCCACTTTGAAAATTGCCATTCTTGATCAAATTTTACCTAACTTTGGAGTGTTATTTCACCCAGTTCTCAACAAGATACAATGACATGGTTGTTACCGATTAATTCTTCAGATCTTGTAGTTTCATATGATGCCAATAGCTTACACAAACATAATGTACATTTTAATCACACCCCGAACATATTTGCTTGTGTACACAGCAGTGGATATGATCAGTTCCATTAATCATGGGGTTCCAGACCCAAGTACACACACACAAATCATACACATATATAAGAGTGTTATACGTTTTATAAAGTCTCTCTTCATCATAAGAAGAATCTTCTTTCTGATGAACACAAAGGAATTAATAAGGTAATTATGTCTCTAAGCTTTTATTCAGCAGTGGGGGAGCCAGTTAACCTGCATGTCAACTTCCAGGGAGGAATGTAATTAGGATAGATTACCAGATGGGAGAGATCGAAAGAGCGATTCATCAGGCTTTTTTGCACTCAGCCGTTCAGTTCATGCTTTTTATTCCAGTATTTGCAGAAAGCATTTATTGCTAATCCAGAAGAATTCCATATAAAAATGAACTCCTTTGAATGCATACACACTGTGAGTGCATCTGTACAACAGTATATGGTGGAGGAATGCAAAACTGAGCAGGAATTAACTGGAAATAAAGCATGTCTGAGCATTGATTCATCCACTGATTATATTCGTCCCAGTTTCTTAGAGCCCAGGTTTGAAAAAAAAGTAAGAAATCATTTTCGATCCCAAAGAACCTAGAAACCCAAAGAAACTGCTAAGGATGATATAAAACACCAACTCCATTTTTATTGTTTCAATTGACAGACCCTAGTGGTCAAAAATGACATATTGTGTGTTTACTACAATGTGCACATTCCTACATTAATCTTCAGAGAACAGTTACGGATGGAAACACAGGAATTTGGCATTTTCTTATGCTGATTTTCTGTAAACTCACTTTAAATATGTGTTATATTTAGTTGAAAACCTGACTTCAGCGGTGGTGGAAGAAGTATTCAGATCCCTTACTTCAGTAAAAGTACTAATACCACCCTGTGAAATTACTCCACTACAAGTAAAAGTCCTGCATTCAAAACTTACTTACAGTAAAGTACAAAAGTATCAGCATCAAGATGTACAAGATGCAAGTATCAAAAGTAAAATTACTCGTTATTCAGAATGACCCACTCAGATTGTCTTATATATATTACAAATATGTTATTGTATTATTACTTTTGCTGCATTTATGTAAGCAGTGTTTTACTGTGTCGTTTGTAGTTTAATTTATAAAAATACATCATCATTTTCAATTTATAATGTTTATTTTAAGGTTAAATCTCGATC
Source organism: Centropristis striata (assembly GCF_030273125.1). Taxonomy (NCBI): domain Eukaryota; kingdom Metazoa; phylum Chordata; class Actinopteri; order Perciformes; family Serranidae; genus Centropristis; species Centropristis striata. The sequence continues at coordinate 30,050,315 of NC_081527.1, forward strand.
TGAAAAGTAACTAAAGCTATCAGCTAACTGTAGTGGAGTAAAAAGTACAATATTTGGCTCTAAAATGTAATGGAGTAGAAGTATAAGGTTACATAAAATTGAAATAATCAAGTAAAGTACAAGTTCCTCAAATTTGTACTAATGTAAGTTTCTTACTAACAGAGTTATTGTACTTTGTTACGTTCCACCACTGGGCTTGAGTGCTCAGTGTGATTCTACAAATAACAAACCAATAAATACACTTTTTTCCTATGTTTTTTTGTTGACTGTGACTTGTATTTTCAGTCTTTTCCAGGTAACAGTAATGCAGACAGCGTGGTTCAGTACAAACTGCAGCAGCCGGCGATCGCTCGCTTCCTCCGCCTCATTCCTCTGGACTGGAACCCCAGCGGGAGGATCGGACTCCGGCTGGAGACCTACGGGTGTCCTTATAGTAAGTCTTATTGTCTTTATTGGACTGAATGGACTCTCAGGGTTTTTTATTATAAAGACAGATGCTGGCTCACATAAGGATGGTCTGTATCACACAGTGGTGGAAAATGTATCCCATACTCCAGAAGAAGTACTAATACCACACCGTTGCATTACTCCACTACAAGTAAACGTCCTGCATTCAAAACTTACTGACGTAAAAGTACAAAAGTATCAGCATCAAAATGTACTTACAGTATCAAAAGTAAAAGTACTCGTTGTGCAGATTGTTTTATATACTCTAAAGATATTACTGGATTATTATTATTAATGGATTTAATTAAGCCTTATTTTAATGTTGTAAAAATGACTCATTTTACCTACGTATACTGTTATGAGGTTTAAGAAAAAAAGTCTAATCACTTTAAATGTATCATGTTTTTATGTTAAATCTCGACCTGAAATGTAACTAAAGCTGCCAGCAAGCTGCCAGGCGCAGTAATGTGCTGCCCACTGCTCCTTGCATGGTGTGTTCACTTGTGTGTAAAAAAGGATGGGTTAAATGCAGAGGTTGTATTTCCCAATTGTGGGATTCATAACGTAATCTTCTTCTCTCTAAATGTGGTGGAAGTAAAAAGTAAAATATTGCCTCAAAATGTAGTGGAGTAGAAGTATGAAGTTACATAAAATTGAAATACTCAAGTAAAGCACAATTAGATTGAATTGCTTGAGTAAATGTACTTAGTAACATTGTGCAACACTGACTGCACACCCAACCAGCTCTGGAGCAGGCATCTACATATGTTGAGAGCATTCATAAAAAGTCTCATAATTCATCATTTTGCATGGTATAACAATGCTTTTTGGTTTAAATACAGGCTTAATACAACATAATGTTGATGCTTTGAGGCAGGCCTTGGGGAGGTCTCCGTTATCTAGTGAACCTTTAATTGGATTCATGCTTGTTTTCACCCCTGTTCTAAATATAATAAGGATGTACTCTATTTCCATGGTGCCATATGTTTTGTCATTTCACAGTTCCCACACTGTGTCACCTTATTATTTTAGGTTGGTACACTTGTTGTATCATCAGTTTACAGTCTTACTTCAGATAACACATAACCAATCACATCTTCTCTTGTGTGTTTTTCCATATTACATACATTGAGAAACACAAAAGCTTTCAGCCAACTGTTGTCTGCCACAGCAGGATTTAACAGCATGTTTCACACTTTTCTCAGCACAGCGGAAAAGCACATTGTGTTAAATGTTTAATTGGTTCTGGTCCTATTTTCGTTTAAAGTACTAATTCTAGCATTGACGCAATAAATAAACACACTTTTATCCATATAAAAATTGAGTGCTAAACATATTTATTCGAACACCTGCCATAAAACAGAATCAGATATTAATCAAGCAGAACATTAAACCGCTAAAACTCATCTTTTCTGTTCAGGAATGCAAGTACATAACTATAATTTGATTTTAATCAAGAAAGTATAATGTGCTTTACTATTTTTACAGGGTTTTTTTTACAATAATAATTATATTTTAGCATTAAAAATATAATTTCGGCCAAAGAGCTTCTACATACTGGTTTATTAACTAGTAATAATTTAGAACAGCTGTGGCACAAACTGGTAGTCTAATAAATTTATTACGCACTGTATGTATAACTCATTCACCTGTTTTTTTATGTTTCAAAACGCAGTACTGTTACTCATGTGGGGGATAAAATCAGTTCCATCCATCCATCCATCCATACATCCCTATCACACTATTTAGTATTTAAACAAAGCTTTTTCATTTAGAGTTAAGTGCATCACGAATTAATTGCACATGAATATATAAAACATGTAAAGCGAGTCACTATTTGCTCAATGTCAATAAGGTTTTTGCAATATGAAAAAAATGATATTGAATACGTCCTGGAGATGTGAGCCCTGCATAGCTGTAGTAGTTGGCAGAAGTTTGCCTAAACACAAACATAACATACAAAACATATTTTTATGTCCCCTTATAAATCAAACCTTGACTACACAGACTTGTATCTGTGCAAAGTTTGTCACTAGAGAAGTGTTTTCATGTTCCTCTACTGAAAGGGGAAATGTTTTTGCACATTCATTAAAATCTGAGATTTAAAAGTAAGTCGGGCAAACTAGATAAGGTAACCCTGAAAGCCCATCAAAAGCCGAAACCTGAAACCTTCAGTGCTAAGCAGACGTTGTGCAGAGAGCAAAAACACACTTGATCATAGCAGGAATAATTGTTTGGTTCACAACCATTAACCCTGTGTCAGCCACTGCCAGTTACAAGCTGACAAGCTATTAATCCAGATTTTTTTTTTTCTCTTTTTAATGAGCCAGAATAAGTTTAAGATGTTCGTTTTGTTGCTCCACTTGTCTTTTACAGCCCACGTAACATACTGTTGTGAAGTTAAAGACCTGTATCTGCTGTATCTCTCTGTGTCTTGCAGCCTCAGATGTCGTGAGTTTGGACGGCAGCAGCAGCAGTCTGGTGTACAGGTTGAAGCCGAGGCAGACGTCCAGAGAGGTTGTCTCTCTGAAGTTTAAAACCCTGAGGAATTCTGGGACACTGCTGCACGCAGAGGGAGAGGGAGGACTCGGCTTCAGTCTGGAGTTAGAGAGGGGAAAGCTGCTGCTGCTGCTCAGACAAGGTACAACACATACATTGCACGTCTTCTTTTTTCCCTGTTAAAAGGGTTTTTTGAGGAGTTTTTACCTGCCTGATGTGAGGGTCTAAGGACAGAGGGTGTAGTACCATCTACAGTCTGTAAAGCCCTTCGAGGCAAATCTGTGATTTGTGATTTTGGGCTATATAAATAAAATTGACTTGACTTGACAAGATATGTACAGAAATTATTTCCACTCCAAAATACTGATAGACACTGACGTCCTCTCATACCAGATACAGTACAATGGAGAAACAAATACTTGCATTATTTGCAAAAGAAAAGTGGGAGTTTGTTGAACTTTGAGCTCTTCTGAAGTGACCTTACACAACACACCTTGTCAAGATAAATAATCAAGTGATACATGTGCCAGCTTGTAAAAACATGGCCAAAAAATAAGAATGTTAGGTTGTTGATTGATGAGTCATCTTAAGTACTATTAAAAATAAAAGGTTTGCAGATTTAGTCAACATCTCTTTTGAACATGATTTCCAGTGAAAAACCTTCAGCAGAGACACTGTGTTCTTTGTTGAATATCTGTATAAGGACAAGGATAATTTAAACCCCTCTGAGATAACTTTAGCTTGGTTGTGGTTGGGTGAGATGGACGACACGCACACTGCCGCCTGATTGGTTTAAATCTTGGCTCACGCTCTGCTGCTGCATCTCTGTCTGGTTGCAGCCATGATGGATGGCTCCCGTTTACTGTAGCATGTGTTAGGGCCGGACTCTGTGAGACTTGATGCATGGCTTATGGTCTGTACAGAAAGAGGTGTGTGTGTGTGTGTGTGTGTGTGTGTGTGTGTGTGTGTGTGTGTGTGTGTGTGTGTGTGTGTGTGTGTGTAAACCAGAGGTTGTCAGGCTGCCGTGCTGAATCATCACCATATGGCTCACCTCTCATGAGGAACCCATCTGGCTGCTGAAATACTTTCTCCATCCATCCATCCCTCTCCTTCTTTCTGCCTCCTTCACCTGCTGCATTTTACATCTCCCTAAACACCAACACCCCCACCTTTCTCTGCCATCTGCCAAATCCTCTCATCCCTACATCCTTATCTTTCTTCCATTCATCTTTCATCCATCCTCTTTAAGTTCTGTTATGTAAAGAGTCTTATAATGACAGAGGGCATCACATTAAAAGAGAAAATGTCACCTTAAAAGAAGGCAGTCTCCTTAACACATTCTCACATTACAGACATGGTTAAATCAAAAATAAATTAGAAATAAAGTTACATTTTTAATCCTCTTGTCTCTGGTTATGTTGTAGGCCAAATACATGTTTAAAAAAATATTTTTGAATACTTTATATTGAAATCATTATTTTTTCAGTATTTTTGATTTTTATCTTACATTGTGGGGTGTGTATATAGAAATGAATACCAGCAAATGTGTACGATTTAAAGTAGCGAGCAGAGCAACATTTTGGGTCGTAACGGCTCAGGGAAACCAGCAGGCTTGAACCCAAAAGTAAGACTCACGGATGAGTTGAAATAAAAGTTCACTTCACTGAATCACAATCACATACAAGGGTGAAACCCAGGCGGACAGTCAGAGCAGGCTGCAACAGGCAGAGAATCATTGAACTGCAGAATAAAGGCTGTAAAGTTAAGGTAGATGTAGAAGAGATAATCTGCCAGCTGATCGGATCCACATGCAAATATTCTGCTTGACAGCTAAGCACACTGGGTCCGGTGCATATTATCTGCGTTGCCATGTTCCATTTTTTTCACTCCACATAACAAAAACCCATCCAGCCAAAAAAGATACAATATATGGCTTGAGATCTTGCAGGAACTGGGAGAACATAAAGATGTTAATGTAGCAGATATGCACTTTCACAGGACAAATTTGAGGGTCTTGTCTAATTTGTGTATTGTGTAGTTAAAGTTAGTTGCATCGGCATCGGCATCTCCATCGTATGCCAGCTGTTTGGCAATCCTTAGCCACATATTGTCCTTTGTTCGGTTGTTGAGGGAGAAAAAATGGACCTTTTTGACAGCAACTTATCTATGACCAGTAAGTTGGAGGTATGACACCAGATTTTATTAGTCAAACTAATTTTCCACAGGCAGAAGTTAGATGAAATTGAGGAACGTCCAAAAATTGTGCAAGCATTAATAAGAACCCACAAAATCAATTTGAATACATTTCCATGCATATTCTTTGGATGGAAAATTCTTCTCTTCACTGCAAAAGAGTGTGTCCTAAAAACAAGATAAAAACACCAAGTCTAAGGGAAATGATCTTGCTGCATGGACAGATAATTTAACTTGACAAGATGTCTTGAATTAAGATTGTTAAATCTAGAAATAAGCATGTTGAACACTTGAAATAAGAGATTAACTCTTAAGACAAGATAAAATATCACATAAAATAACACTTCTAACTAAGTTTTTTTTATCTTGGTAAGAAACAAATAATTTGCAGTGTTCTTCTTCCATTTGTGTCCATCTTAAAACTTGTTTCTGTTCCAATTACTGTTGTTTTTCAACAGGGCTCATATTTCTTTGTTTTTCATTATCACAAGAGGCCAGTAGCATTTTTCAACTCTACACGCTTCATATATCTCACAGTGTTTTCTGGTTCTCTCACCCCTTGTTTGGCCCTTTTTCCTTAGTTGGATGCACTTCATCATTCTTTCTCTCATTATTCCTGTCTCTGCCTTTCTTCCCCTCTATTTCTTTTCTATCCCTCCTCCCCCTCTACAAAAGGATTTTATAGGTTACAGATTATGTGATTTAGGTCATGTGCTGTGTGCATTGACCCTGAGCTCATGCATGATCTCTCTGCTCTCTTAACACTAACACTCCAGGTCTGACCTCCTCTCTGGAGCAGATGGAGTTCTCTTTATGAGGCAACACTGAGTAACAGCTCCTCACAGAAACAGCAACAATGTCCTGGATAACACAAAACAAAACAGAGACTTTTCTCTCACGTAGTGTAAACCTACACTTTCTGGCCACTTTATAGCACCTGTTAAACTTCTCATTAATGTGAATATCTAATCAGCCAATGCAGAAACCCATCTCTGAATGCACAACACGTCCAACCTTGAAGCAGATTTAGACCAGATGTTCTAGAGTAAATGTTCAGTCAAAGTCAATTGACAAGTAGTTTTATTGAAAGCGTTTATTTATGTGAACATAAATACTCTACTCCTTTTTTCCCCCAAATCAAAGCTCCATAAATTGCACATTTAAATAAAAAAAGGCTATGAAATTAAATAGGTCAATCTTTTTTCTGAAATATATATATTTATATGAGAAAAGAATACCGAACATTACAAAAGAACTAAATATGACAAACCCTAAGGGCAGCATTTATATATAAAGAAATATTTTTTAACTATGTCAATAAATGCGATATGGTGATATTCCATATCACATTTAAATTCACCCCTTTTTTAAGAGGTGAAAGAGAATTGGGGTCAAGAGCACAACAAGCAGGTCATCACCTCTGACGGAGAGAAAATGAGCAGCACTGGCCACAGGAAACGAGGGCTGCGGTCGAATAGTCAAAAAAATCAGCTCCTAAGTCCTTTCCTAACCACTTTTCCTTAACCTCAATGGAAAACGTCACGAGGTCAAGGAAAGATGAGAAGGAGAATTCATGAGGAGTTAGGAGAAGACGATCGCGGTGTTTAGAGAATCCGACTGCACTTACACTTAGTCTACGTCATCACGCGACGGCGGATGTTGATGACGTCGAATGTCGTGGTGAAACTACAATTTTCCGAAGATGGACTACAAAAATCAGCGTTCTCACGAATATTAGGCGATTACCATGATTGGAAATGAAATGTAACAAAAAAGAATAATAGACCACGCCAGTCACAAAAGTGAAACAAAATGGTGATCACATTGAGAAAGGTTGATCATGCACCTGTCCATTCATATTTATAGACAAAATACCAATAGGTATGATTGAATGAAAACTGATAAATCATGGCACATTTACAACGTTGAGTGCTACAAAGCCACTACTGTACATGTTATTATTATGCTTTTAAAGCATACCTTTATTATTCAGATCTTATTCACATATACACAATCTATAAAATTGCTAAGAATTAAAAAAAAATAAAAATAAAATTGGATGAATTGAGATCCTATGTCATTATTCTTCATTTTCAACATATAATTAAATTAAGATGAAAACACATCAGTAACTTACACGACGATCTGCGGGATTTGTCAGTCATTTTGTTCGTTTCTTCTCGTGACCGGTCGGCCTTATATGCTGCTACCGCAAGGAATTGTGGGACGGCATTACCTCCTTTCCTTTCGTAAAGGATGGTCCGGTGTATCCTATGCTAAAGGAGATAATAAAGGAAGCATTGAAGCTCCTTTCCTTAACAGTTAGAGAATTCGAACAGCTCTTATCATGGCGGCTACGATAATACTTCCGGGTCATTTCACTCAGTTAGGAAGGTTCCTAAGCAAATTTGACTATTCGACCGCAGCCCAGGACCCAGATAGGCTTCACACACCTGATCCCAATCAGAGACAATTAGCCTCCACACCTGCCCACACTTGGAGCTAATGAAGCCACAGGCCTAAGTGAGTGTGAGTGTCACTGCCTCTTACAGTTACACATATTTGGGGCTAAATTTGATCACTCATGAATTGATAAAATGGTCAAAAATCCTTATTTATTTATTTATTTTAAATGAAGAGGCTTATATTCTGGATCACAGGGATTGAGATTCCTCACTCACCAAAATTGGTTTTACTAGGGGATTTATCTGTTTTACCCGGTAACAAGATAAGGAAAACACGTTTTGTTAGGCTATCCCTAATTGCTGGAAATAAATGTATTGCCATACTGTGGAAAAGTGAAAACCCACTGTCTCAATGTGGCTTAAGGAAGTTGCATCATACATGGCCTCTGAAAAAATTATGTTCAATGTGAAAAAGAAATCCCATCTTTTTGAAAAATACTGGAGTGACTTTAAAACATATCTGAATAACTCTTCACAGTTAACTAGTTGAGTACTTTCAATGATGTAGCGGTAGTTGTTAGCTGTTGTTGGTTGTTACCACACCTGTAAGACCAAGCCATGACCTTTGTTGAATGTAATTTACTGTACTTTGTAATGTCTTGTACTACTTTCTTTATATTTTTTATGGTTTTAATTTATTTTATTTACTTCAGTATTGTATTTATCTATCATCTACTTTACTATTACTGTTGTTATTATTATCCTTTATTATTATTATTATTATTATTATTTATTAATTAATTGATTATTTTTTCATTATTATTATTGTTATTATTAGGGATGAAGGCAAGAGTTGGCCTTTGGGGCCTGATTTGGGAGGGGGGTGGGTTTGGGTGGAATTTAAGTTCTACTGCTGTTACTGATGCTGTAAACTATATGAAAAAATGTTAATAAACAAATTGTTAAAAAATAAAAAAATGAAGAGGCTAAAAAACAATACATCCAGTGTGTGCTGCTTTCAAGCTGTGCATTTACATAGAGAGTTTGATTTGCTTGGCTCCATTGCACTCTAAACAAAATCAGGTAAAACCAGTGTGTTAACACATTTACACATCAGTGTTGATTTTAAAATGACTAAATCTGATTTATACAAAAATTGGTTAGAGTGGAGGCAATGTATAACAAGTAGAAAATTCAATCTGATACCAGGCAAAGGTTCCAGGCCAATAACCAATCTACAAAGGCTTCTAACAGCAGATATTTCACTCCACTCAGTCTGCTATTTGTTGTTCAGACAGCTGGAATAAACATGGTTTAATAAGATTTAGATCTGCTATGCAAAACCATTCCCCTCTGCTTTACATCCATCATAATGTCAGTGTGCTATAGTGTGTCCATGTTGGCTCATAGCTCAGCCCAGCTCTTTCCTGTTACTGAAATATTTTTAGGAAAACAAACATGCTGAGGGTTCATGGGTCCTTCTGTAAGCTAAGGCATCATTTTTCATTAATCAAGCACGTCTGAATGGTTGATGAAGGAAAATATCAAAACTGACACCTACAACAATTTTTGTATCAGTCTCATTCATGTCCTATATTATTGTAAAGTGCATGGTGGGATACTTTTCTACCCGAGAATGCAGATTGACAAGGCTTTGTGGAACAGAAACAGGCAACGTATACCTTCAGCTGCAGACAATAAGGCAAACACTAGATTTTATGTTCTAATGACAAGCCAGCAAATCATCTCTACCCCAAACAGAGAGATGAGACACAGTAGCGGGATTCTTAATAACCAGATCAAATCAGTGAGCTGAAATATTTGCTTCCCCAAAGTATGTTTACAGTGTGAAAATTATGTTTGGATTACAGTGACAGCAGCTCCTGATAAGGTTTTTTTTTGTCCTACCTCATAATCAGATTTAGAGTCCAGGTGAACAGCTGTGATGAAATTTCAGACACAATGTTATCATAAATTGTACATACGAGGTAGAAGTAGCCACATTCTACACAGATCAAAAATATATTTTTTTACGTAACCAAAATATTACAAACTTTCATGAACTGAAAACACACTGTGAAAGGGTCACAGTTCTGAGACAAAAACCCTGTGTGCAATTTGGTAGCGACTTCACAATGTAGCCATGCCGTAAATCATACCCTGCTTTATCGTCTATTTTACCCTAAATGAGACCATATTTTTCTAAATAAACACCCTGCTTTATTGAAGAAGACTTGAAACTACAGTCAATGAGACAATAAACATATTAGGAAAATGTAATAAATCAAGTTAGAAGTTGGGACATTTTTCATACATTAAGTACTTTTTTCAGCCAGTAGAGTCGCCCCCTGCTGGGCATTAGAAAGAATGCAGGTTTAAGGCACTTTGTACTGGCTTCACTTTTCAGGCCTGGAGGTTGCAGCTCAGATGTAATATGTTAATTTCATGGCAAAGAGAAGAAATGGTTGAGTAGAGGCTACAAGAATGAGGCAAACACATCCAGACATGCTTGCTCTTCTTCAGCAGAGGATTTCTTTGTTCTGTCTCACACATCCAGACTGACAGACACATTTTGATTTTCTGGGTTTCTGCAGAGCTTCGAGTATGTCAACAAGGTTCTTATATGACCAACATGTTAGCTTCATGATATTAACTGTGCACATTCATGCACCATAGAGAGAGAAAAATGTTTTTGTGACCCCGTGACTTTTCCTCTGTGCTACCATCACACTGGATTTTTCACATCTGCTGACCCATTGCTTGTTAAAATTTTCTGTGCACCATCATGCTCTGATCAGGAAGTAACCTATTGGTTTCTGGTGACCCCCGTCACAATTCATATAATAGGCTTGCTCAAAGAATCACTGACACTGTGTTGTAACATTTTTCCCAGCTGACTGCCTTGTCATAAACCTACATGCACAATCATTAACTTCTTAAAAACAATATAATCAATATTTTTTCCTCCCTTATGTCCTCAATACTCTTTAAAAAAACATTGACCACAGAGGAAAATAAAGAGACAACGGTGAAGAAAAAGAAAGAGGGAGCTCTGTATATTAATATCAATTTACATTCTAATTGTTTGACCTCGGACCTCTCGTATTGATTCTTGTTTCTCTTTCCAGTCATTCAGCCAGTAAGCAAATCATCCATTCAATGAAACCCTCAATCATAAGTTCTTTCTCCTCTATTCAAAACCTCCAACAACATCTGATTTGTTTTTGTCATCCCTTCTCTCATATTGATCTCACTTTCTCCCTCCACTCTGCTCAAATAACTCATCACAATAAATGTTTTGACAGAACAAACATCCTCCGTTTCATGAGGTTCACATCTTAACTTTCTCTTTGTAGATTCTGTTTTTGCATACAAGCTAATATACCCTCTCAAAATATGGGCTAAAATATAAAAAGAATACATTTGTCCATCATCATCAAACTGTCTCTGTTTCTCCCTCTTTGAAGTTGGATTTGTGTCTCCCTGAAGAATGTCTGATACATTTTTAATGACTGATTGACTGTATTCAGCTCTTTCCAGAGTTCTGTCTTTTAGCAGAAACACGACATTGCTCACTCAGTACTTTTGGGAATGCAGAAATAGATCCAATAATTTGGACCTGCTGCTGCTCATCTATCATTAATGATGTCTCACCATGTTTCCACTGCAGTTTTTCATATTCTGCATTGTCACACATTTAGTTCTCAAATTCTACAATACAGACATCCTGCAGTTCCTAATGAGATGAGACAGGCTGACCTCACTGTGGTCCTCTCTGTGGGATACGGAGGAAATTAAAATATTCATCACAATAAAGACACTTTTATTGTACTTGTGTTAACTTCTGTTTACATCAGTTTGGATAATAGAAAACACCATTCATACAAGGATCAGAACTTCCACAGTTTATACTCACCACACTACCTCTTTATCTCTTCTCTTCCAGGTAGAAGTTCCTCTGAACCCCGGCGTCTCGCTTCCCTCGGCAGCCTGTTAGATGATCAGTACTGGCACTATTTAGCAGTGGAGCGGCGCGGCTCGCACCTCAACCTCACTGTGGACAAACACACAGAGAGGATTCAAATCCCTGCAGAGTTCAGCCACTGGGACATCGAGCAGGTGAGATAAAACAAAGAAAAAACAACACAAACACAGACTTTACACATCATTATGTTATCCCAACACTCCCTCCAAATAATCACTTTAAAAAGCCTATCATTAATCAATGCAGAAGAAGTATAATCTAGCAGGTTAGAGTGGATGTGCTCATCATGATTAGGCCTTTTTATTACCTTTAACCAACACTGCATTTGACATCACCCTCATCTCATGTATGAAATAGGATCATGCATCACTGCATTAACAGTTTAAATTACCAGGAGTGGGGTTTGAACCCACGAGGGCTTACATGCCCATTGGATCTTAAGTCCAACGCCTTAACCACTCGGCCATCCTGGTGACTTTAGTTGTTATTTAAATACTCTTTTTCTAACCTTGACCTTTAATCCCACAAATGTAACATGTAACGTAACAGTTAGCTGGTGAATGAAACTCCTACTTTCGTTTGGAAGTGATGCCTGTTGCTAATGTAGGTAGAAGGCTAGTAGCTAACCCTAACACTTGCAGCTTAGTTTACATTAGATAAACAGCTGTTCCTTACACTTTTGTTCTTGTAGTTTTGGTTTTCAGATGGAGATAAAACACAAATACAACCCTCAAAACTCTTCAAATGCTAAGTATCCCTCTGACTAGAGCCGTATGTATTTTGTGATGATGCATGAATTAATTTTACTGTGCCATCTTCTTTTCAGGCCGAGCATCAATAATAGGTGCCTTTAAATTGTTGCATTATTTCCACAAAAATTAACCCACTAGAACTTGTGTGTCCTTTGCATCTTGACTGCGACATCTTAACCACTCTCCACTGCCTTTTTATGCAATCAGAAAAACTGTAAACCGCTCAATGGGCCACATGCTACAACTTTACATTTGCAATGTATGAGTTTTAAAACTCAAAATCACTTCAGATTAATGACATATACAATTTATTATTGGAAAATGTCCCATACTCCGACAACAGGTCTGCACTACTTGCAAATTGTCTTTGTGCCAAAGGGAAAATTTTAAATACAAGAAGACTGAAAGCATCAAGTTCTCCTACATGAGTCATACAAGCCTCTTAAAATAAATCTCCTTATCTGTCCCATCTCCTCCACATTGCCACCTCCTCCCGCTCCCTCCAATCTTCCTCCTCCATCCACCTCTCTGTACCCTCCGCCCGCCTCACCCCCCAACTCTGGAACTCACTCCCACCGGACATCCGAAACACAGACTCTCTCACACGATTCAAATCCAGAAGCAAAACTCATCTGTTCCAATAAGCTCACTCCGTTTGATTACACTGCATTTCTTTTTCTATGTTTTATTCTTTTCTGTAACCGCACTGCTCTCTTTGTTTTTGTGCAATGTTTTGTCTTGTTTAAACTATTGTACAGTGTCATTGAGTGTTAGAAAGGCGCTTATAAATCGAATGTATTATTATTATTATTATTATTATTATAATCTGTTCATAAGAGTGGTTGTTCCATGAGGCCCAGTGTTCAAAATTACCTTGTACATAGAATGTGTAGATGTCATATTTCAATTATTTAAAGTGTAGCTTCACCCCTAAGTCTGAGCTAAACTCCACACACTGTATACTTTTGAAAAATACTAAAAGAGGATGGAGTTAAATCAGCACTGGCCTTGCAAAGTTCCTGGCTGCTTTTAAACAAGTAAATGGCTTGTTGAGCCGTTTTTAAATCATAAAATGCACATTTCTTATACATATGGTAAGAAATATCATGTTAAAAAGTACATTTGTATAATTTAGTTTGTTGTTTGTTTAAAACTGGTTTAGATGTCTTTAATCTACATGAAACCCTCTGAATATGTCTTTATCTGTTTATCCCCCGTACAGCTGAATGTAGGAGCAGTCCAGAGCCTCAGTTCTACAAAACCAGTCTTGTCCAAGAGAAACTTTCACGGCTGCCTGGAAAACCTGCTGTACAACGGCCTCAAGCTGATAGAATTAGCTAAACACAAAAACCACCAAGTTACTGTTGTGGTAAGTTCAGTCAATTAAAGCACCACCCGCTCTTTTGTCAGATTCTTCTAACACTCTGTGCTCTTTTTATCTGATGGAATCAATCACTGGATGAAGGCGTCTGAAACCAAAAGACTGCCTGGATAAAATATTCTGCTTGGTGTTTTTGTGACTTTTTTGTGACGACTAACCAATTATTCAACACAGCGCTTACATCACCAAAGAGCAGCATGTACTTCTTTAGTGTTGGTGATGTTTTATTTAGTTTCAAGTAAAAGTGTTGTTTGTTTCAGTTGCATTTTATTGGCCACTCTGTGTGAATGCATTCCTTCTGTGTGTGTGTTAGATTCCCTTTGTCCCCACTGGGATTCAATATCCATGGTGACATATTGGCTTCACCACTCGGCCGCTGTAGTTTCTCGCTGTTTTGGCTGCTAAATGAGCGGCTAGCTGGTTAATGAAGCCAGGACAAAGGACTGTAGACAGTGGTTAGACTCTCTCTAATGCCCCCTCATCTTGGCCATTAGAACCTTCAGATGTTTCTACATTCACCATGAGTGGAGCGAGCTCATCAGGGAGAGGCGGCGAAGCGTTTCTACAGGGGGTAATAAATGCTCTCTCATTACAGTAAAGGCCCAGGCAGCAAGAAAAAAACATGAATTCTTGGTAAAGAGGTTCAGAGATTTCACATGCATGGCTAAAGATCTAATAGAGGCAATTTTATGTTGGTACTGTCTGTGGCTCTTAAGGTACTCTCCATAAAGTTATGATCCAATTTAATACAGAGACTAAATGGTGCTTCATATGGCTCTGTGAGGGGGCATTAACACAAAGAACATCAGAGAGTGGGTGAAGGAGGATTGGTGTGTCAGAGCGGCAGAGTCCTCAGGCTTTTTAAAAGATTTTTAAGTTAACTTTTTTGTGCAGCAGCAGAGCCCAATCCCACCATGAGTTATGGTACATCACTTTAACTGCACCACAAAGGGCTTTTAGTTGTCATCTGTGTTTCCGGAGCATTATAAAGATAGCAGGCTGATATTCCCAGCAGAGAGGCTGGGCTGTAATGTATTACTGCTGCAGCCTTAGCAATGGACCCCGTGTCATTACCACTACTCAAAACAATGGACTGTAACAAAGATGTCAAGATATTGTAGTACTGGGCTTACTGTATGCTCTCTTCCTTTCATTTCCATTCTTTATCTCTTTTACTTCCATGCGAGGTGACTTTGGTGCTCTGAGTTTGCTTTCCTAATCTTATTCTAAGCCTTGCTGTTATCATTATGGTAATACCGATGTCCTCTTAAGGAGACTTGCTGATGAGATCATTGGGACAGAGGTCACATCGGCACGCCCTCTGCAGCTGATTAATATTCATGTTTTATGTTGTTTTATCTCTCTAGTAATCATTTTTCTCTGTCCCATCCCTCTCTCTCCACTCTGCATCTTTCTCTCTCAGGGCAATGTGACCTTTTCTTGTGCTGAGTTGGTGTCCGTGGCTGTAACGTTCCCCGGCCCCCAGAGCTTCCTCCAGTTGCCGGCGGCGGCAGCGTCCTCCTTAGGGGGCGTGTCCGTTGGGTTCCAGTTCAGGACGTGGAACAAGGCGGGGCTTCTGCTAACCTTTGACCTGCCTCAGGGCGGGGGCGTGGTCTGGCTGTACCTGAGTGAGGCCAGACTCCGGCTGCAGATCCATAAAGCTGGAAGGGTGCTGCTGGAGCTCAGTGCAGGTACTCCAAACCTTCAGATCCACCTGTAACCACGAACAGATTACATTAACTCATTACTATGTCAAGCCATATGTAAGATAATATAGCCCCTCGACTTCCATGACAATGATCATCCTACAATCCTACAATGTCATTTAGCAGACGCTTTTATCCAAAGAGACGTACAAATGAGAGTTAATACAACACAAGCTAGGATGAAGTCAAGAAACTTAGCAAGAGTAAGTGCTGTGGGTTAAGGTTGAGTCCATTAGGACACAAGTGATTTATAGGTCGCAAGATCGGTGAGTGCGATACTTGTCATTGTCGTCAGTGTAGATCAAGAGTGAAGGTGTTCAGTAGTTGGTCTTCAGTCTCTTCTTAAAGATTAAGAAGGACTCAGTGGAATGGATGGAGTTTGGAAGTTTGTTCCACCACCGGGGCACTACAGAGGAGAAGAGTCTGGTTTGAGATGCAGAGGCCTTCAGCAGCAGAGGAGCCAGACGTCTTTCACTGGAGGAGCGTAGTGGACGGGAGGGTCTGTGAACCTGAACAAAGGAGATCAGATAAGAAGGGGTTGTGCCCATTGCTATTTTCTAGGCAAGAGACAAGGCTTTGAATTTGATGCGGGCTGTGACCAGGAGCCAAGGCAGAGAGATGAGGAGCAGAGTGATATGTGCTCTCCTGGGCTGGTTGAAGACCAGACGTGCAGCCGTGCTCTGGATCATCTACAGAGGCTTGGTGGTGCACGCTTCATCCTAAACATTTGAAATAACCAAAAAGTCTGGCGTCCTGGTGGCTCATTGGTAGAGTGCATTAAGGCTTAGTCCTTTCATGCTTCCCCTCTGTCTGCCCTCTTCACACTCTATCTCTGCCACTGTCAAAATGATGAAAATTGAGCTAAAAATCATTTAAAATAACAAAACATAAATCATTGGTGAGAAAGCATAAACTGGGCAGGTAACAGTGGATGTGCTTGTCATGAATGGGTTTTTTGACATCACCCTCATCTCATGTATCAAATAGGATCATGCATCATCAGTATAAATTACCAGGAGTGGGGTTCGAACCCACGAGGGCTTATGCCCATTGGATCTTAAGTCCAACGCCTTAACCACTCGGCCATCCTGGTGACTTTAGTTGTTATTTAAACATTCTTTTTCGTACCATGACCACATATGTAACACGTAATGTAACAGCTGGTGAATGAAACTCCTCATTTGCTTAGGAAGTAATGCTTGCTAATGTAGGTAGTAAGCTAGTTGGCTTGCATGCAAACGCTTGCAGCTTAGGTTAGAGTAGATAAACAGCTGTTCCTTACACTTTTCTTCTTGTAGTTTTGGTTTTCAGATGGAGATAAAACACAATACAACACTCAAAACTCTTTAAATGCCAAGTATCCCTCTGACTAGAGCCGTATGTATTTTGTGATGATGCCTGAATTAATTTTACTGTGCCATCTCCTGCTCAGACTGAGCATTGATAAAAAAAAGTGCCTTTAAGTTGTTGCATTATCTCACAAAAAGGAATCCACAAGGACTTGTGTATCCATTGCATCTTGACTGCAACACATTAACCACTCTCTGTGACTTTTAACGTTTTTAAACTTAAAAAAAATCAACTATGGGAAGACACAAAACCTGCAGTTATCTGTCCACACCATGTTCAACTCTTCCTTTACACCTTTGCTATTGTTTTCTCGTCTCACAGAGGCAATAAAAAGTATACAACCCTCAAAACTCTGTAAATGCCAAGCATCACTCATACTAGAGCCCCATGTACAGGGAGGGGTTTAGTAAACAGTGAATTCAAACTATTTCTCTTGAACCAACAAGGACATATTCACACTTTTCTCTATAACAACTGCACTTAGTTCAAAAGTCCAACGTTTATCTTATGCTCCCCAGCCTTATCTTGATTACCACATCTCTGTTCACACATCCACATCCCTCTGGCAGAACGCTGTGCAGCTAATGGCAGTGTAGGATGACTGGGTGTGTTCTGAGCAAAGTATTGTCAGTAAGAAACATAGAGGAGATAATGAGATATTGATTTATTCCCTCGACTCCTAACAACATACAGATTCACGAGGCAGGCGCCGCCTCGCTGGCACTTGTTGCAGATCAATCACACAGAGGATGCAGGGAGTAAAGTAGATGCCTGCTGTGGTCTCCACTCAGCTGCCCCCAAAGGTTTTTCTACTCCATTTTTACCAAGTCTGCCACCAATCTTTACTCATTTTTAGGAGGGTCCCAACTCTCCAAACCCACAATGGCATTAGACTTTGAATTCAAAAGAAAAAAAATACAGGCACTCTGGTGGATTGACAAAAGTTAAAAACCCTTTATTTTACATGGGTTACATCTAAAAACACCAACGCGTGTCAGCTTGCGCCTTCCTCAGGGTGTATGGGTGTATTAGACTTTTAATGTTAAAATGTTGTGATTGCAACATGTTTTATCTGCACTAAAGGTTATCCCATTGTTAGAGTCTGCAGAGTCTAGATTAATAATCAACAGGTTTTTGGTTTTATGTTCTGACTGAACTGTCAATCACATTTTCAAATTTTTCTTTAAAAAGGTAGGTGGCACAGTTTCAAGTATGATATAATTTCCTTGTGTTTCTGAAATGTATCACAGTATTTTTTGATTTTGCCAATCCTTTTGATACATTTTTTTTAATTCAGAATTGAAATTGTGACAAACCTACTAATTTTTCCTGATTATATTTTAGTCTTCAAATCGAAGTTCAGTGCAAGACAAGACAAGACAAGTTGTGGTTTGAAACAATATCTTAATGGCTAATACTACACAAGTGCCTGTGCTGGAAACCCACATCTGCAGCTCGATGTGCAGCCATGAACACATTGGCGGGGAAGAATCTAATTTTCAATAATGTGTGTAAATGGATTTTTTTGCCCCTAGGTTCTGCTCTGAATGACGGTCAGTGGCATTCGGTGGATCTGAACTGCAGACGAGGTCGTCTGAGCATCACCGTGGATGAAGAAGAAGGAGGCAGCGCTCAAGCCAGCCCTTCATTTCCTGTCACCATAGAAAGTCACCTCTTCTTTGGTGGTAAGAGTTGAACGGGTCGGCTGTGTCTTTCTAAGTAATTAAACCCTGTCAAACATCAAAAAGCCACATGGAAGTTGACAAAAGAAACTGTCAGGTCATCTATGAACACAATCTTCATTATCTGATCTTTCTTCTCTTCTTTTCAGGTTGTCCCACTGACAATGAAAGGCAGGACTGCAGAAACCCATTTAATGTCTTCCAGGGCTGCATGCGTCTCTTAACTCTGGACGACCAAATCGTGGACCTGATCATGGTGCAGCAAAAGCTCCTAGGAATCTATAGCAACCTGCTAATCGACATGTGTGGAATCATCGACAGGTCAGTTTCTGAAGAAAATCCCCAAAAACATTTTTGCTGCTTTGCTATTAGTCCTGATATTACTTTCCTGTCATATTCTGCAAAGTCCACAGAGCTTCATCACACCAGCATTTAAACAGTAACAGAATCTTTTGGACAGAATCGACTTGCATTGATCGATGTATTCGCTCATAGAGGTGAAGTTAATCAGCGACAAGGTTTGGCTTTCTTTGACACATTTTGGTTTCAAGCGTGAAAAAAACATCAATATGAAGATTACATTTTCCTGCTGTTATCTCTCCAACATGTCAGTCACATGTATCAAGACACAGACTTCTTTGTGTGTGGATTTGAATGCAGATACCATCAGGATATTGAGCCAAACTGTCATTTTTATTGATCATTTATGATTATGTCTGTCATTGCCCTCATATGTGTCTCAAACAGACAACATTTCAATTAATTTACCAGGAGTGGGGTTTGAACCCATGAGGGCTTATGCCCATTGGATCTTAAGTCCAACGCCTTAACCACTCGGCCATCCTGGTGACCTTAGTTGTTTTTTTAAACAGCAAAAAAAACAAGATTGTGAAGACAACCTGCTGTTATTTTACATAAATCAAGAGCACGCACATGCCATTGTTGTAAGACGTGGCTTAACAGCATGTTAATTGCATTTACGTTACATCTTGAAAAAGAAAAACAATGACATCGGCCTGTCTTGCTTTTGGAGCCAGCCTCTAGGAACTGCAGTTTTTGGCACTTTCACGTTTGGTCTCATTTTTTCATGCACAGAGGTTGGTGCTTTTGTTTGAGTGGCAACTTCAATGGAAATTACATCTGCATTAAAACCTGAACAAGTTCTGATCCAGAACTCTCTTCCTTTTTGTCACACTTTGTCGCTTATGCTGTTTATGCAGACATTTGTTGTGTATTTGTTTTTTAGATGATGATTTTCTGATAATGATACATGTAATAAGTGTAGTACAGTTGGAAGTTAGCTCTTGTAGGTAGTGGTCTACCGATACCGATTATTTTGACATCTGTCTTAACCGATCCCCTGCCAATTTTTTTGGGACGATTATTGAAGCCGATGTTGCCTTTTCTCCCTCCATTTACATGATAAAAATGACACAATGATAACAAATGTTACACAAGTCTCAATTTAAACAAAAAAAGAAACATTTTTTACCAAAACAAACAAAACATATTAACAGTTGGATAGCAAACAATGTGTATGTTGTTATAGGCCTCGAGGTGGTGGCGCCTCAGATGATCCACATATTTGATGTGTTTTTCTTTTTTCCGGTATCAACAGCAGCTCACCAGAGAATGGTTGCACCGAGCCTTGCCTGGTGTTGGCTCAGTGAAATGGGCTAATTGACCAGCGAACGCACACACGTATCGGCCGATGCCAATACAAGTAAAAAACGCAAATATCAGCCGGCCTCCAGTTGTAGGTAAAGCTCGACCCAAGGGAGGTCCTTTAAGCCTTCTCCAACCTGATTGTGAAAGTATATCAGACTACCAGGAGAGGGGTTTACAGGTTTAAATTACCAGGAGTGGGGTTTGAACCCACAAGGGCTTACATGCCCATTGGATCTTAAGTCCAACGCCTTAACCTCTCGGCCATCCTGGTGATTTTTGCCTCTTCTTAACTGCAAAATATGAATAAAGCTACAATACATCAATCAAGACCATTGTAACACAGCTGTTTTTAGGCCTTGGATATGGAGTCCTTTGTCCATAGTCTGCATTAATTTAATCAGTATTGGTTTTCTGAAAGCATAAGGACACAAAATGGAGCAGTAGTAGGAAAACATGGCAGTGACTAGTTCAAGAAATATTTTCTGAAATTATCTGAAGTGATATTAGTGAAAAGTAACAATCTCCAGGCATTGGTTCTAACTGCAGCAGTGTGTGTTATATGCACATTTCCAGGAATACACACAGCAGTTTCTGAAATCTGTAATGATTTATGAGCTACCATGGCATGGATGTCGCAGTGATCCAAATAACCAAGCCAGGGTACCAGGAACGGGGTTTGAATCCACAAGGGCTTATACCAGGAGTGGGGTTTGAACCCACGAAAAAAAACATGGCAGCATTGCATTTACAGTTTTTCACAACCGCTATGACCCGTTTGTCAGAACCTTAAAAACTTTTTCAAAACTGTTAACGCACATCACACCTGATACACTCAATCCCCCAAACAGTTAATTTCATGGTCAAAATCACCCAGTGTAACTAAACACAGACACACACTTCCAAAATACAATAATACACTAACACAATTCACCAAATCTACCAAAACACTGACACACGTTGTCTTCCAACAGAAACATTTAGTCAGTCACAGCACCGTGTCATAAAAAACACTGACAACTGATGGAAGAACACAAACCGAATCACTTTGCATGTTTCTTATCTACTTTTTTTCCTTTTTCTTTTACAATCAACAGATTATTGTATTGATCATACATGTAAATTAACCCTCTGGAGTCTCCAAAAGCTCCAAAGCATGACATCTTCATCATCCAGACTAGAAAAAAAAGCAGCGTGGAGCCCTACTGTAAATTTACCTCTAAAGTTCTGGCTGTAAACTCCATGAGGCCAGTTTCAGTTTGATGATGATATACCAAGTAAAACTGGAGACAAGCTCAAATATATTTAGTATAAAATGATAGAACTGGATGGAACCCTCTTACGTATATGTTGTATTTGCGACCTTTGTTCACATTTGCAACATTTACTGTAAAATTCTTTATTGAGCATGATAGTGTTTTGAAAGTAAAAAAAGATTCAAAATCACATTTTATGTTGGACTGAATGACTAAAAAAGACACAAAATGACTTACAAAGACATGAAAAGACATGAAAATGATTCAAAAATGGACAAAATAGCCTCCATAGAGACAATGTTTGTGATGATGTTCTTCATTTTTCATTTGTTGGCCATGAATTTTGGTCCTTTTTTGTACAACACTCAGTACAGAAAGTGAACGAGCCGTGTCAGAGCAGCTTTGCAGAATGTTTACGTATGAAAGAAGAAGATAGTGAATGACAGGATTTGCAGTAAACACTTTACTGTATTGCAAATTAAAATGACTTACAGTAGAGTAAAGAGGTAAAAAAAAATCAGCTGTCATTCATTACTGTATTGCCAAATAGACAAAAAGAAAAAGGAGCAGAAGCTGATCAATGTAATCTTCAATTCATTAGTTTTGAACATGAGGTTTTCTGTTTTGACAAACCGTGTGAAAACAATTGAAAATTCACCAGTTAACATGTACTGTTTTGGTCTTGATTGAGCTTGTGTGTAAAAGGAGTTACAGTTTTTCACAACCGCTATGACCCGTTTGTCAGAACCTTAAAAACTTTTTCAAAACTGTTAACGCACATCACACCTGATACACACAATCCCCCAAACAGTTAATTTCATGGTCAAAATCACCCAGTGTAACTAAACACAGACACACACTTCCAAAATACAATAATACACTAACACAATTCACCAAATCTACCAAAACACTGACACACGTTGTCTTCCAACAGAAACATTTAGTCAGTCACAGCACCGTGTCATAAAAAACACTGACAACTGATGGAAGAACACAAACCGAATCACTTTGCATGTTTCTTATCTACTTTTTTTCCTTTTTCTTTTACAATCAACAGATTATTGTATTGATCATACATGTAAATTACAGTTTTTCACAACCGCTATGACCCGTTGTTCAATACTTTTACCGCTTTTTCAAAACTCTTCACACAGTTACCACAACATCAGCCTGTGTGGGCGATACAATTAACACAATTCTTCTTCTTTTGACACAAAATACACACATTTTACACATTTAAAATTAGTTTTAACTCCTTTTACACAAAAGCTCAATCAAGACCAAAACAGTAGACGTTAACTGGTGAATTTTCAATTGTTTTCACACGGTTTGTCAAAACAGAAAACCTCATGTTCAAAACTAATGAATTGAAGATTACATTGATCACAGCTTCTGCTCCTTTTTCTTTTTGTCTATTTGGCAATACAGTAATGAATGACAGCTGATTTTTTTTACCTCTTGACTCTACTGTAAGTCATTTTAATTTGCAATACAGTAAAGTGTTTACTGCAAATCCTGTCATTCACTATCTTCTTCTTTCATACGTAAACATTCTGCAAAGCTGCTCTGACACGGCTCGTTCACTTTCTGTACTGAGTGTTGTACAAAAAAGGACCAAAATTCATGGCCAACAAATGAAAAATGAAGAACATCATCACAAACATTGTCTCTATGGAGGCTATTTTGTCCATTTTTGAATCATTTTCATGTCTTTTCATGTCTTTGTAAGTCATTTTGTGTCTTTTTTAGTCATTCAGTCCAACATAAAATGTGATTTTGAATCTTTTTTTACTTTCAAAACACTATCATGCTCAATAAAGAATTTTACAGTAAATGTTGCAAATGTGAACAAAGGTCGCAAATACAACACATAAGAGGGTTCCATCCAGTTCTATCATTTTATACTAAATCTATTTGAGCTTGGCTCCAGATTTACTTGGTATATCATCATCAATCTGAAACTGGCCTCATGGAGTTTACAGCCAGAACTTTAGAGGTAAATTTACAGTAGGGCTCCACGCTGCTTTGTTTTCTAGTCTGGATGATGAAGAAGTCATGATTTGGAGCTTTTGGAGACTCCAGAGGGTTACAGTTTTTCACAACCGCTATGACCCGTTTGTCAGAACCTTAAAAACTTTTTCAAAACTGTTAACGCACATCACACTTGATACACTCAATCCCCCAAACAGTTAATTTCATGGTCAAAATCACCAAGTGTAACTAAACACAGACACACACTTCCAAATACAATAACACACTAACACAGTTGACCAAATCTACCAAAACACTGACACACGTTGTCTTCCAACAGAAACATTTAGTCAGTCACAGCACCGTGTCATAAAAAACACTGACAACTGATGGAAGAACACAAAACTGAATCACTTTGCATGTTTCTTATCTACTTTTTTTCCTTTTTCTTTTACAATCAACAGATTATTGTATTGATCATACATGTAAATTAACCCTCTGGAGTCTCCAAAAGCTCCAAAGCATGACATCTTCATCATCCAGACTAGAAAACAAAGCAGCGTGGAGCCCTACTGTAAATTTACCTCTAAAGTTCTGGCTGTAAACTCCATGAGGCCAGTTTCAGTTTGATGATGATATACCAAGTAAATCTGGAGACAAGCTCAAATAGATTTAGTATAAAATGATAGAACTGGATGGAACCCTCTTATGTGTTGTATTTGCGACCTTTGTTCACATTTGCAACATTTACTGTAAAATTCTTTATTGAGCATGATAGTGTTTTGAAAGTAAAAAAAGATTCAAAATCACATTTTATGTTGGACTGAATGACTAAAAAAGACACAAAATGACTTACAAAGACATGAAAAGACATGAAAATGATTCAAAAATGGACAAAATAGCCTCCATAGAGACAATGTTTGTGATGATGTTCTTCATTTTTCATTTGTTGGCCATGAATTTTGGTCCTTTTTTGTACAACACTCAGTACAGAAAGTGAACGAGCCGTGTCAGAGCAGCTTTGCAGAATGTTTACGTATGAAAGAAGAAGATAGTGAATGACAGGATTTGCAGTAAACACTTTACT
Organism: Centropristis striata; assembly: GCF_030273125.1. Classification (NCBI taxonomy): domain Eukaryota; kingdom Metazoa; phylum Chordata; class Actinopteri; order Perciformes; family Serranidae; genus Centropristis; species Centropristis striata. Next base: position 30,074,694 of record NC_081527.1, read on the forward strand.
GTATTGCAAATTAAAATGACTTACAGTAGAGTCAAGAGGTAAAAAAAATCAGCTGTCATTCATTACTGTATTGCCAAATAGACAAAAAGAAAAAGGAGCAGAAGCTGTGATCAATGTAATCTTCAATTCATTAGTTTTGAACATGAGGTTTTCTGTTTTGACAAACTGTGTGAAAGCAATTGAAAATTCACCAGTTAACGTCTACTGTTTTGGTCTTGATTGAGCTTTTGTGTAAAAGGAGTTAAAACTAATTTTAAATGTGTAAAATGTGTGTATTTTGTGTCAAAAGAAGAAGAATTGTGTTAATTGTATCGCCCACACAGGCTGATGTTGTGGTAACTGTGTGAAGAGTTTTGAAAAAGCGGTAAAAGTATTGAACAACGGGTCATAGCGGTTGTGAAAAACTGTAATAGTGCGAGACATGAGTATAAAATATGACGAAGATATTTTCTGAAGTGATATTAATGAAAAAAAAACAACAATAACATTACATTGGCTCTTCTTGCAGTAGCAGGAGTCATTTCTTATGTTACATGCACATTTACAGGAATACACAGAGCAGGATTTGAAATATGATGATGTCACAGTGATCCAAACAAGTAAGCCAGATTACCAGGAGTGGAGTTTGAACCCACGAGGGCTTATGCCCATTGGATTTTAAGTCCAATGCCTTAACCACTGGACCATCCTGGTGACTCAGCATCATGTCAGGTGCAAATTTAAATAAAGGCCCAATACATTAATCATTAACATCTTAACATTGGAACCTCTGTCTCATGCATTCATTTATTCCGTATTTGTGAACATTTTCTGAGAACATATGTACCAAATGGAGCAGTAACATCAAAGAACACGGGGACATGGGCACAACCATTAAACAATTAAGCTTCACTGAGCGTCGTCTTGTCTTTGGGCTGGCTCAGGCACCTCAGCCACATTGCATGCAATATTTGCCCTTACCAGGCAACGTGGGTAAAAACCCCTAGTGTGTCGTATCCAGCCCTGACACATCTCCACGCTAATGTCATCACAAGCTAGCTCCATTGCTTCAAGAAGATTTACCCTGGTGCTGACATGATGAGAAACACAGTGACAGCTGTGTTTTATTGCATGAGAATTGTTTTTAGAGTTTTGCAAAAGGAATGACTGAGATCTGCAAAAAGTGTTTTACTAGATGAAGATAGTTTATGGTTTTGTCAAAAGGATGTTCGATTCGGGGAATGAGTTTAGACACCTGAGCAAATGATTCACATAACAGGAATTTCTGTTTTAGCATTTGAGAAAAACTGTAAATCACTCATCCATGAAGAGTCAGGGGGAGCGTTTGGGCTTTTCCAATGTAATAGAATATGTCTGCGGGCTATGAGCAGGGCTAAGATATTTTAATACAAGGAGTTGTATTCATTAAGTCAAAATATCCTTCAAATTAAGGTCCAGTGACTTCAGACATCAAGAAAATCATTACAAACATTGAATTTCTGCGTCGTACATGGCAGAGAAACATCCATGTGTATCAGACGTGCTTTTGTTGTTGGTGACAGCAGAATTTAAATGACGCCAGTTGGGAATTAACATAATTAATGAATATTTGTCATCCTGAGTGGTAGTTCAATAAAGAAAAAAGAAATGTGATTTTCTTATGAGCAGATTCATTCCGTTCCAATGGGACTGGTTTGCGTTTCATAATTTAACACGTCAACAATTTTAAAGCTATTTTATTTTTTATTTTACCATTAGCTTATCTCATTTAGGCAGAAAACCAGGGAAAATTCTGTCTTCTGTTGCTTCCAAGTAGAATTTAATAACTGGTGCTTTCCAGGCGAAATAAAAAGCATAAAAAAGGAGATTTGACAGAGAGTAGCAGCAGCAGCGTTGATCTGTCCAACAGTAATGTGTTCTGCCGGGTCTTAAGCAGGAATGTTTCTTCTCTCCTTGATTGTTTCGTCAAAAAAAAAGAAGAAGAAACTTTTTGTTGTTTTGGAACATCATTTTTCTTTCTTTTTCTTTGCAGGCAGTATTATGTTTGTGAGGTGAAGCGAGAGAGCTGCACCATCCAGGACACACATAGACACACACAAGCAAGCTTAAGCCCTCATTCCTGCACACACACTCATAGTTTCTCCCTTGTCAAATTAACTATTATTGTTAGTGGAGATCAGCGGTGTGAGAATTATATTCTTGCTGTCAATTATCGGCTCTGCTTAGACTTTTCCGTTTTAAGTTCTTTTGTGTCTTTGATTGGCATCTAGAGCCATACATCATTAATACAAGTAATTATAATGAAATGTCAAGTAACATTATATGAACGTCAACTCCACACAGAGAGGGATTAAGATATGCTGAATTAATGGTGGGCAGAGGGTGGATGTACATGTAAAACATAATATAACATTAATATAAATATACAAAGGAAGACAGAAAAAGACGAGGCAAAAAGAGAGTAATTGAGTTTATTTTCTCGCTTTAGAGACAGAGACAGTGAATATAATAGTTCTCCAATTTAGACCAGATGTGGGCATTAGGCAGTCCCTGTCTGGCCTGCGTGAAGTTACCCGGAAATTAGAAATCAATACAACCACAGTGCTTTTATTTTGAAGGCAATTTACATATGTGCGTGCAAGCATTCGCACCTGCACAGAAATATCTTCCACAAAAAACACTGAGTTACCTTGTAAAAAACATATTGCTTTTTGCATTATGTTAATAAATTGCTGGTTTACTGCATAATATACAACTCTATGTTGTTTTTGTGGTTTGAAGGTATGTTGTGTTTAAAGTAAATGGAAAAAATGAGATAATGATTGTAGTTTTCTTACTGCTATATTTGACTTACTCCACATTAACATAGTCTAATCATAACATGTATTCTTACCAGCAGCAGCTCAAAACCAGATAATTTACTGCTTTTTATAAAGTGATGAAATTGATATTGAGCAGCGTTTAGTTCAGAGTTTTGGTCCGGCCCTCCCCAACCTTTGCAGTGTCTCATGTGGCCCCTTGGGAAAATGAATTGCCCAACCCTGACATTAATGTGTCTATGACATTTTATGGAAAAAATAACATAAAAATGTTTTGTTTGCAAAAATGGTGAATAAAAACAATACTTATGGGTGATGATGTAAAAGCTCCAACCAAAGCAACAGAATACTTTCTATCTCTGAATGATTTAATATAATAATGTTGGTTTTAGCCATGTTTTTGACCTTTGATTGGATTTTAGATAAAAGCTTATGAAAGTTAAGTTGGAGCTTTCTGTATTTTTGTACATCCAAACGTAAAGCATCTTAAGTTGAATTGAAGCTCATGTGATGATACATAATTTTCAATACAAGCCATTGATTGTAACATGATAAAGAAAAGTATAACTATATATATAGTCAGTGACAATGCAGGATCAGAGGAATAATTTCAACCTCAGGAGAAAGAGGGAAAGAGAGATGTGGGAGCGCAGAACAAATTGTTCTCCTGTTTTGGTGTCACGCCAAATAGCAACACAATTAATGAGACAATTACAACAATTATAAACCTTCCCCCAGGGCATTACACACACACACACACACACACACAGTAAACTGAATGTAAACACTACAAATATTGAGCTAACCACATATCCTTGCCAGATAAGGAGAATCTGCTTGAGTGGTTTTAATTAAATGCCTCCCTGTTTCTGCATTAATTAGATTATTATTAAGCAGAATAAAGTTCCTGCACAGATTTGACTGCTTGCTGCAATAAACCTACAAAAAAGTTCAGTTTTCCAGTTAAGAAAAAAAAAAAAAATCTCGCTTTTGCTTTTGCCCTCTTTTGTTATCTTGCTGATTGAATTTTGGGCCCATGGGATATACAGTACTGTAAAGTCAGGTGGAAAATGGACTCAGAGCTTCAGTGTGGTGGTCATACTTGGAAGCATTACAAGGTCATTACATCTGCAGCAGCATGTTTGCGTGTGTGTGTGTGTTATTGTTGCCAGAAGCAAAGAGTATTATTAGCCAAAGCAAACACTCCATTAACAGCACAAATGGAGCTCAAAAACCCACAAAGAGACTCTCCATTACAGCTCATCACCAGCCAGGCATCGCCAAATCACAAATGTGTATTTGTCAGGAACCTCTCAGTTCATTATTGATTTCAAAGGGATGTACCGCCACCCATCAACAGGCCCAGACCAAAATACCCCTGGATAGACCTTCAACCAATCAGAGCAGCCAAACACATATGCAGGTTGAGCGCTGCTTGGTCCATTTTCAAGCAGAAAAAACATGGCGGTCTGCTCACAAACGTTCTCAAATGACAGTGAAAAAGTTCACTAAAATGTGTTTAAAACATCTGAGGCAATGCTGTAACAAAGTCTAGTTTGAAGTTTGAGTTTCGTAAGTTGTGCTGAACAAGGAATCAAAGAAAAATGATTAGTCATGTTAACATAAAAAAAAAAAATCTCTAAACAATCTGAAGATTTGCATGAGTTTCTTGATGAAAACACCACAATTTGATAAAACTTGAAAATGGTTTCATCAATGGTTTATTGGTCACTTGAGATGTATGTTTTTTTTTCCGGAAAAATGGTGAATGCACAAAACGGGAGATGGAAACGCTTTTTTGGAATAAGTTCTGACGTAGTGAACACTTAACTCACATGACTGATCAACTGTTTGCACCCTGACATGAAAGAACAATTATAAATTGCCCAACTGAATCTAATTCCTGAACACTTCTCTCCATTTTCTCTTGAGGGTGGCCAAAGTTATCCGATAAGCAACCTCTTTTTCATTGTTGTTGTTGCTCTCCTTCTCCTGTTTACTGATGCATTAGCCTACAGCAACACATTACAGTGCCATCTTCTGACCAAAGTACGTTTATGCAGCTTTGTTTATTTGCTCTAAACCAGCTGATGGAAACGTCCTTAATCCTAATTTTTCCTCTAATTATTTTTTCTCTCATTTCAAAATGTTGCTTTAAATTCTCTTCAGCTTTAATGGAAACACAGCTAGTGTTAAAGAAATACTTCAACCTTTACTTTGAATTCCTGAAGAAAACTTTTTTTGTAATTATTTTCTGTTTCTCTTATCAGAACTGAGACAAATGGGAAGGACAGGTACAGACACGTTTGTACAGGTCTGCACAAGTGGCTGAATTAAACAAGTGGCTTAACTAAAGTAGAGTGAGTTTGATAAGTTGGCAAGGGAGACAGTCTTGTTCCTGAACTTCCTAGTTATAATGACTTCATTTACTAACTATGCTAACTCTAATTGATATAATACTGATTCTCAACTCCCTTATGTCATGAACATATTTGCATTTGCTTTCACCTTCATCTTCTCTTTGTTGTTTTAAATCTTCTGGTGTCGGAGCCTTGTAAACTTTGAGTGAGTAAAGGGACTATTCCTCTCTTCTTCTCTTCAGTAGAGGGTGTTAGAGTATTTTACAACACCTGAATCTCTACATACAAAAGTGTGATGCCCGGGGATGTTGGTGAGGGAAGATGTGAATGGGGTTCTATTAAATTTTAGGTTCGGTCAGCAGCGTTGTGTTCTGAGTGTTCTGAGTGTTGTTCTGTGGGCGCCTCACTGCTGAGAGTGAATTCTGTGTTTCTGTGAATGACATTTCAATGGATACGTGGTTATAAATGAGTCTGTTTGCAGTCTGGAAGACACTCAACTGGTTATCCATCTGTGAAAATGCATTGTTTTGTCTCTGTGGGAGAATTGGATGTCAGAAGCTATCGATGCTCTGTTTTCACGAGTGTGTGTGTGTGTGTGTGTGTGTGTGTGTGTGTGTGTGTGTGTTGGGAGGAGTGGATGGGTCTTATTCCTTCCATTTTTTCACTCTGTGTGATATCATTTAATGACTGCTTGATGTCTTATTAAAAGAAGTTCAGACATCATGTCTTCCTCCCTGTTTCTTCTTTATTTAAAAATAAATGTCACTTTCATAGCTGAACAAAAAAGGAACACCAACCCCAAGAATCATATCTGTTATTGTTCAAACAGATAGATGTCACTACTTTAACAGTCCACATATTATTTTTTTAAAAAGACAGCAGGCAGCAATATTTTAGGTTAAAATTTAATGCAAATGCTAACTTGCTCACTTTGGGTCTCAGCAGAGTAGAGATGAATGAAAGTAAAAATCACACTGTAGCAGGCTGACAGGCTGCTGAGTCAGCGCTTTGATCTAAATAAAGGAGTGGTTGCAGATTCTGTACAGTCATCTGTTTTCTTTTCAATATTCCTGCCTGGGTTTGGGCAAACACTGTCACACATGCTTACTCTCCAAACAAGCATTTCTCAATATTACAATATAAAAAAACAGAATCATGCACACTACCAGCAACCATAAAAAAACCAATAACACACAGTGTGCAAAAGTAGAAGTGATGACATGGGATTGGAGTAAACTTGTTTTTATTAGGTTCTGGTTTTGTTTATGTATTTGTGTGTGTATGAAACAAACCTCGCTGAAGGAGGCAGCCATGGAAGTAATCCATGTGGATAAAAATACTGTTTCAAAAAGAGGCTAAGGCAGAATCCCTCTATAGACAGTTTGAAAGCTCCTGGTGTGCACTTGTCAACAAAAACTGCATGAAAAGTAATGACGGAGTGGCTCAAATGTAACATACACAGCAGGCAACATGTTTCCTCAGGCGGAGCAACACTTATTGTCTTTAAAAATATATATCATCTTTATTTCATCATCTCTGTATATTTCATTTTCTCTTTCTTCGTTTGACAGAATGAGGTCACTTGATGTCTTTATTATCCCCCCTACATGTTTTTTTCACACTGTGCAGCTGTGATGTATTGTGGCACTAAAGTACCAGCCTGCATTACAGCTGGATTTGGTCACAAGTGGACTTGGGCTTCTTTCATACAAATTAGTGTGCAAATTATAACATTAGTCATTCTGTGCATGTCATTTTATTACTGCTAACAGCATCTGTAATAATAAGTCAAGGACAAAGGTCGAGGTACTAGCTTTTTTGAGCATTTAACAGCATCTTTTGATTGTTTTTTAAGTGAATTGAACGGACTGAGTTGTCCCATTGATATTGACAATAGCATTAGCTCAGCAATAGAAAAATGTCTTGATGGAATACAAAACAACATTGCTTGTTTGTTTATTTATTGATTGATTGATTTATGTACCTTGGGAAATACAATAATTTATCAATAATGGTATTAGGATATATTTCAAATAATAGTATGGGAATTAAATAGCTTAAAACAGTTTTATGTATTATAATATAACGTATATTTACTGAGGTAAATATACGTTATATTAAAAAAATCTTTAAGATTCTTAAATCTTTAAGGAATTTTAAGAATTGTTATCAATGTTTCATACCATGTCAGATCTACAAGAGTGTAAGAATGTATACGAAGATTTAAGCAGGGTAATAATGGACTTTGAAGAAGTTGTTTGAATCCAACCGAAGCCCAGAGAGAAGTTCTGGCTGCACAAGATGAAGGATGTTTATCCTTTTTAAGGACAGAGCTTAACATTTTCAAAAAGTTCAAGTATCTTCTACATTCATTGTCAGAAGGAAAGTTTTGTCTTAATGACAACAACTGAAAGAAAGCTGAAAGGAATTTAAAAAATATATTAAAAAGAGCAGAGGTTCAGCTGAAGTTTCTTTTCCAGAAAACAGCAGGAAAATGTTTTTTTCAGAAACATTTTCAGTTTTTGGTCAAAACATTTCACCACATGTTGCCTAAATGAAAAAACTGACCTGTAGATATTAAAGGTGACATATTTTATTATTATCTTCCCACAAGTTACATTTTTTCTGAACCTCCTACACAGATTTGGCCATGAAACAAATATGCTTGAGTAAATATAGTGCTTTCTGCCTATTTAATGAGAAAACTTCATGTAAATTGCACATCATCTAAGCAGCTGTAACGTTGGTTAAATTCTGAAAGGTCAAATATTTGATCCAGTGTCCACCAACACAATGAACCTGCTCTCTTCTTTAAACTAAATTATTCAACAAAAAAAGTTTCAGCTGCTTTTTCAAGCAAACAAAATAAAGTTACTTGTCTTGACAGTAATGGATGAAGGTGTTTTTTGGCACTGAATGCTTTTGTCCTCATTGAAAGCTTTTTGGCAGCAAACTCTGCAGAATTGTTCAAGCTGCCAAGACAGGCAAATGGATTTTTCAAATCTGCTGTCTTAGTATATAGAAAAGACTATATAATGATACATTTTTCTTTCTTTTTTTTGTCTCGACAAGAAAAATAAATCCTTGAAGTTCCTCCCACACCTGTCTATCAGGATATTGTAAAAGATGAAAACATAACATTTTTAATAAACTTTGCCAACATTTTCACTCTTCGTCTCTCTCTCAGGTGTTCTCCGAGTCGTTGTGAACACGGTGGCCGCTGCAGTCAGTCCTGGACCGTCTTCCACTGTAACTGCTCTGAGAGCGGCTACAGTGGAGCCACCTGCCACAGCTGTGAGTCAAACATCAACACATACACTAAATCAGTGATTCCCAACTTTTTTCTTGAGGGACACACAATTTTACCATTGTAAACTTTGGCGACCCCCCAAAGGAGGAGGGGGGTCTCGCTGAGTTTTCGCTGCACAGTGATGTGACACATATCTTTATAATCAGCATAGTTTCTGCTTTCACTGGACACCAAGTTTGTGTGGACTTTCAGTTTTAAGAGGTTAAATTTACACTTATGTCAGGGATGGGCAACTGGAGGCCCGGGGGCCGCATACGGCCCACACCCTCACTTGAAGTGGCCCTCAGTACAACTATCTTCATTTGTGCATGAAATCTTAAAAGTGCAGTGTAAAAATGCACAAAACAAGTTTTATTTTACCAATTAATGTTGGTCTGCTGTTCTTTCACTGAAAAAAAAAGAGATTACAGTAAGTGGTTATTTTTTATTTGCTTCAAACCTTTTGTATTCCTATTTATACTGTTATACATGCATTTGAGCATGAAATATGTTAAGTTTCTGCACAGTAAACATATTTAAAATTGCAGTTTCATCATATCTGTTTAAGTGCACTGTCCTATACGTGGCCCTGTGGTAGTGTTGATGAAAATTTGTGGTCCCCTCCAGCATTTAAGTTGCCCATCCCTGACTTATATGCTAAATTACTTACTTTTGAAAAACACAGATATTCATACTTGCATGAAGCCTTGCCATGTGCTGTGAGTTTGTAGATTGGCTTCTTCAAATTTCTAGGTATATATATATATATATATTCCCAAGAGGGCTTGGGAATCATTGCACTAAATGATGGACAGTAGGACCAGATTAAACCAAAGAGTGCTGTCAGACCCACCAGTCCTGACCTGTTGCCTTTAAGTATTCATCAGGTATAAAGCACTCAGCAGGTCACACATGGCAGCTCCATTATGTTTTGCACTGAGCCCAGAAACCAACTAGAACTCAGAAGTACTATTTTTCTATGTTTTCTCTGTGTTAAAATTCCCACATAAAAAGTTAAAAGTGAGATTTTTGTGTATTTTTTTTAATTATAAAGCATGTGTAGGTGCAATATAAATAGGCTCAATCCACAGACAAATACACACAGACTTTCTTCAGAAACTGTGCCTTTAAAATGACCCATCAGGACTTTGAAAGATTGTGAAACACTTACCTTTTTGTCTTTTGTCTTTTTTTTACTTTTTCAGTAAAAAACAAAGACCACAATATTTCCCTTACTTTAAAAAGGTGCTATAAACATAACCATAAAAACATGAATCATTCTTTAGTTGCTACAAGCGAATACTGCAACGCAAAAGAGGAAAAAAATGTTGTGTAGTCAGTCAAATGTTTCCTGATTGTGTCGATATGAAACATTTCGGCAGTATTGTGTTGCCTCCAGAATTGCAGATTTGAGGCAATTAAAATTCCAGAAATTAATTTTCTGGAACCATTTTCTCATGGTTGGAGACATGGCTACTCGGTGGTGTAGTGGTTCGCCTCACAGCAAGAGGGTCGCAGGTTGGACTGCGGCTTGTGACTGTATGGAGTTTGCATGTTGGCTCCTTTAATTGATGACTCTAAATTGCCCATAGGAGTGAATGAGAGCGTGACTGGTTGTCTGCCTCTGTGTGTCTGTCTCTGTGTGTCTGCCCCGTATAGTCAGGCTGTACCTCGCCTCTCACCCAATGTCAGCTGGGATCTGCGGTTGAGGATAATGGATGAATGGATGGTTAGAGACAGATTCAGACAGGAAGAGAGCAAGAGTTAGAAAGCTTTGCCAGACAGAAGTTAGAACAAGTGAGAGGCAAAATGTGAGAGAAGGTCACATTATTATTTCCTTGTGACGGTTGCTTTTACAGGCAAATTCAAAAGAAAATCAACAAATATGACTTGCAGTAGGGGCAAAAAACACCTTCAGGAAAAGGGAAGAGAAAAATAAATGAATAAAGCAGCTTGGAGGCTGCTCGTCGTCATCATCTGCGTTGCAGCTTTTATGTATGTGTCGGTTCATTCATGTCAAGGGGATTTAAGAGACTTTTCAAGCTGGCAGCTTCAAATGGCAAAGAGGCTCAGTTTACAGTTTGAACTACAATCTGCCAATCACACATGCACTTACCAGCCATAGTGTTCGGTAATTACAGTTGTAAAGGTTTTTTTCCCCTTTTGGTGTCGGTGCTGCAACTTGTGAGTTATGACAGAACAACAAAAATAGTTTTTCTTCAGAGACAATTTTCAAATAAAACAACCCCTTTGTGATATTCGTGTGAAGCCTGCCCCGGTGTTTCTCTCTCCTACTGCAGAATATTTATTCAACCTGTTTGTATGTGAGTGATATGATGAAGGTTAATGAGACTGTAGCCGTGACCAAACTGCCAAATACTGAGTGAATAAATGGAACCGCAGCAGTGAGGTGAGATCTACCAGTTCTGAGCTGAATCCCTCGAGTCAAATCCCTGAAACCAGAAGAGGAGAGTTTCCCACACGGTTCACCGGTAGTCTCATTTTTATTGCGGATGTTTCTTTGAAAGCCTCTTTCTAACCACACTGAGTGAGGGAATATAGTGAATAAAAGGCATTTGGCTGCAGAGAAGAAGGAGAGAGATAAACAGGAGTGTGTGGGAACCTTCAGATATGGATTTGACTTGAAGGGTTTGATTCTTTGATTGCAGAGGATGCTCTGGTGTGTGTGTGTGTGTGTGTGTGTGTGTGTGTGTGGGTGGGTGTGTGGGTGTGTGTGTGTGTGGGTGTGTGTGTGTGTGTGTGGGTGGGTGTGTGTGTGTGTGTGTGTGTGTGTGTGTGGGGAGAGGAGGGAGGAAGACTTATGGAGACAGAGAGGAAGAGGCAGGCTGATAGAGGTCTAAAGTTTTATTTATGAGTCGTTGTACTCCCATCAGTCATTACTGTCCTCTCCAGTTGGATTAATCTTCAAGTTATGGGACGCAGCTGCAGAAATAAAACTTAAGATGATTGTCTTCTCTCTGGTTATGAGACGGTGATTCAGTGGCGGCAGCAGCCATAATCCTCCTCAGTGTGCAGTCTTCATCCTCTCACAGCTCCTCTATATGTGTGTGTGTGTGTGTGTGTGTGTGTGGCTCCTGTACATGTGTGTGTGCATCTGCCAGCTGATGTGTTGATGGCGACGTGATTCATGTTGAGCTGATCTCATTATTTTCCTCCCAGCTGTGTACGAACAGTCCTGCGAGGCGTACAAACACAACGGCAACACGTCGGGACAGTTTTATATCGACGTGGACGGCAGCGGACCAATCAAACCACAGCTGGTCTACTGCAACATGACAGGTGACACACACACACACACACACACACACACACACCCTTCTTGTACTCGTTTTTATGATTAACATTTACATAATTGTAAGTGATGATCATCACGCTCTGATCCACTTCATCTTCCATCCCCCCTATCTTCTTCAAGCTTCTCTCTCTTTCTGTATTCTCTAGTAATTCTTCTCCCTGACTGCAATCAGTATATCTTGGTTCTATATATAATTTGTATTATTATGATAAAGAAAATTTTTTATTTCTATTTTCTCCCCTTCCGTCCTATAAATGTTTCATGCTGTCTGCATCAGTGAATTTTTTTAATTCTTAAACATATGGATAGTTTCGTAATATATACATTTAGTTAGTTAGTGTAATGCTGTATTAGGGGTGTACAGATATGTCATTATAAGTATCTGCATTCAGGAAAGTCACCTGAAATCAGGCAAATATGGTCTTTTCAAACCTTGTATTTATTGGTATATAAAGTATATTTTCATGTCATTGCAGTACACATATTTAGATTATGGTACATCACTACTATATATGATAAAATTATAAGATTGATGATGAATACTGGCACATTTGATTTACTTCTGTCTCTCTCTGATCCTGAATAATGACATTTTAAAGACACACAAAGGTGGAAAAAGTCAAGTGTGTGAAAGAAAAAAGGGGACGGTTCAGTCAAAGGGGGTTCAATTACAATAGAGAAGCAATGATATAGGCATGAAATATCATTATTTCCCTTTAGTGGCCCAAAATTGTTTGTAGTTTCACTAGTTAACACAAAAGAAATTAATAAACTGCTTGAATTACCTTGTAAATAAATGTAGTTGAACTATCAACAAGTTACTGTAAAATCGAGTTAAACTACTAGTTTGATTACTTGTAGGTCACTACCACTACTCCAACAATGTGTACAGTATGGAACTTTTCTCTGTAAGACAAAGAAAAGAGGAGGAAAAAAGTTACTCCAGAAATAAAAAAAATAATAACATCCACTCCTGATTTTTAGGGGGCAAGCGGAAGCTGAAATACCTTTAACCATACAGTGTAATCTTTATCATAGTAACAGTTGTGTTTCTGTCTCTGCAGAGGAGAACACCTGGATGGTGATCCAGCACAACAACTCAGAGCTGACCAGACTCCGACCGTCTCCAGGTGTAAACCAGCATTCAGTTCACTTTGACTACTCCACTGAAGAGGAGCAGCTGTTGGCCGCCATCAGCCAATCAGAGCACTGCCAACAGGAGCTGTCCTACCACTGCAGGAAGTCCCGCCTCCTCAACACTCCAGGTTTGTTTTGTTTTTTTACTAAACACTTTTCCTTGACCTCATGACTTTTTACACTGAGGTCAAGGAGACATATGAGGAGTCGACAGAAGATCTGACTGCATTTACACTGGATTAGCCATTATGCAACTTATGGACTGCACTTATATAGCACTTTTATCCAAAGGGCACACTGGTACCACCTGCCACCGTTGGGAATTCATACACACCCCGATGAACGCAGCATCAATGGACCTTTTGGGGTTCAGTACCTTGCCCAAGAGTACTTAGACATGTAGGCTGCCATGATCTGGGATCGAACCACCAACCTTCCGATCAGTAGGCGATCGCTCTACCAACCACAGCCGCCCCTGAACAAAATCAGTGACTTGGATCTGCTGTGGTGGAACAACAAAGTTGGACCACAAAAAGTACTTAATTCCATATTTTTTTTGCTGTGTTGTTTCATACAGGTTAAATAAACATTAACAATCCAGTGAAACATATTACTTTATTACCAAAAAAAAGTTTTAGTAGGCTGAAAGTAATGTAGGCTCCTACATCCTAAAGATTATTCAGTTTCAATCGTGCGGACCAACAAGTCCACTTGCGAGAAGGGATCTAATGCAAACCATAGTGCTGTTGATTACAGTGTGAACGTAATCCGACCCAATTAAAGGAAATGAATCAAACTGCAGCAGATTGTGGGCTACCTGTGTTGGCAGTTTGTGAGATGTTCACACAGCGACAGATGCAACTGGACTGGAAGAGGACGGACTTGGACTTCTGCTGAAGTCTGATGTTGGATTGACATCTGGGCGAGAAAGGATTTGTGTTCACTATAGATCAGTGCCATCAGAGTTGAGATATACACTTTTACAGCAATATTTCATGCGTTCTGCTTTGTGTTGTTTTGTATAATTCCATGTTTACATTTTTCACCATCAACTTTCAACCAATAAGAGTTTATTTCCAACCCATAGCCTTTTTCGTTTTTTTTTTCCTGGTCCGCTTACATTTCTGCATTGTGAAGGCAAACCAGACTAAATACAAAATGAACCAAAAATATCAATTTCACTCTGATTCTGTCTAACTACACAGACTTGAGTTCAGATTAGCGGTTTTGGATAATAAATGAACGAATGAAGAAATATAGGCTACTAGTCCTGAAGATGACACTTTCCAATCCAATCCTTTGTATTTATATAACACTCTTTTAGCAAACACAAGGTTTCCAAAGTGCTGCACAAAAAGATAAACACAACTGATAGATAACACAATAAAAGCACAATAAAAAAGATGAAGTAGGCAATAGAACGATAAAATACAATAAGATAAAATAAAATAAAATAAATAAAATGCATTGTGGGTTTTAGGCAGAGATTTAAAAGTAGACAGTGAGGAGTCCTGTCTAATATGCAGCAGCAATTAATTCCAAAGTTTTGGAGCTGCTATGGCAAATGCTTGATCTCCTCTGAGCTTAAGCCTCGCACTATCAGGAGCAGCTGGGCAGCTGACCTGAGACACCGATATGGTATATAATGGTATTCATATGCACATTCATTTCAATAAGGATGATTTTAGGAACAATTGTTGATTTTTTGTTTTCTTGAATGGCTGATTGTAGCGCTGCTGTTGTTGCCACAAGGAATTATGGGACAGTATTATCTCTGTTTCTTTTATACAGGGATGTTCCAGTCAGTGTACGTTATGTTCTTATCTAAGGAGAAAAGAAAAAAAGCATTGAAGCACTGTTGCTTGGCATTAAGTGAGTTCGACCAGCTCTTATCATCGCTGCTGCTTCGATACTTGCAGGTCATTTCTCTCAGTTAGGAACCTTTGAAGCCAAATAAATAAATAAATAAATAAATAAATACAATTAAAAATAATAATATTAACAATAATATAATATATATATTCAACTGCAGCTTAGGAATTATGGTTTTAGCAGGCTCTGTTTTTAATAGCTCCGATTTCCCTTGCAAAAATTCAAACAGGTAGAATGTCAGAAGAAGAAGAAGCCTTCTCTAACTTAGGAAAATAAAAGATTCAACTCAGACTAACGAGGGCAAAACAAATGATCATCTTTAAGTCCGTAAAACATGGTGTGTGTGTTTTTCTTTTCTATCAAGGAATTGATTTACTCAAGCTGTAATCATTGAACCACACTGATAGTTGTTTTAAATTTTTTTGCTGTCTAATTTCATCAGAGTGAGTTATGAGGCATTTTGCACAGAAACAAAACCTCTGGAGAAAACAATCTCTATTCCCTGCAGCTCCGAACATCTTTCTCGCTCTACCAGACAAAACAAAATGATTGTTACGCTCATTGCTGCGATCGTAATCAGGTTCCAAGGATTTTCTTCTTTTTACCAGCGAGCCAAACAAATGGATTGTCTACAATTCCTTTAAATGTTGCTTTCTGTTAGATTGACTCTCATTAAGTTTGTCTGTTTTTTTTTCCCAAACGTTTTCTCACTGAATCTCTTTGTCTCCATCAAGTTTATCAGTCAGTAATTGACCATGATGCTGTGAAGAACAATGTTTACTTGTCCCTCTTCTGTCGCAGTTGCAGGAAAGACAGATGGCAGGAAAGTAAGACAGGTATAGTTTGGGCCTAACAGGAGATGATGGACTGAGGAAAGAGGAGGTGAAGGGATAATGGATGAAAGGAGGGAGTGCTTTATTTTCATGGTACTCTTAGAGTACAATAAAGTGCAATTGCTTAAAAAAAGCTGCAGTCTGCACGTGAATGTCACAGAATGTGTGTCCAGGAAGTATTTATGGACACACTTTAGGGTTGTTGTCCAGTAAAATACATGAAATAAAAGCAACATCACATGGACACCTTAGATTTTTTTTTGAGAGGAAATGGACGGACCTTTCCTAACGCTAACTCATACCCACCATTCTCATAACAATGACGCTCACTATAGAAAATTGCAGCGTTTTTTTTTTATGTTCCCAAGTGTTCAGTTTATTGTAAGAGCCAGGATGTATACTCTGCAGCTTTTATTGAAGAGAAAGAAACACTTGAAAGGTTTTATGTATCTTTTAATGTTAAGTTTGTATACGCTGATTTAGTATGAGATCATATAAAAATTAGGGCCGGGACTCAATTGAAAAAAATGATCTAATTAATTAGAGGCTTTGTAATTAATTAATCGAAATTAATCGCATTTTAATCGCTTATAAATATTTGACCTGAGAACAGTGAGAAGTATTTTTTTCACATGGATTTTAAGTATACCATTGAATAATGACTGAATATATAAGCTGTCACAGTCTGCCCCTCCTCTGCCTGCTCCAGGCTCCAGCTTCACACCTGGTGGTGGCTCCGCCCCCCTAATCACACACCTGTGTCTCATCACCTCATTGACTCTCTCTAGTATTTAAACCCTTTGTGTCCCATTCCCCAGTGCCAGATTGTTAGTGTACCATGTGTCCTACTCTCCAGCGTTTTCCTAGTGTGCTTTTTGGTTTTGACCCTTGCCTGTTTTTGGACTCTGCCTCTGCCTTATCCCTTTGGATTGTTTGGCTGCCTTGCCTGACTGAACTCCTGTGTACCGAACCTTTGCCTGTTATTAAAGACTGGTTACCTCCTGTTTCTGCCTCCCGAGTGCTGCATTTGAGTCCTGTATCCGTGCTGTGTAACATAAGCTTAAGCAACAAAAATATTGTTTATTTTTGTTCAAGTCCAACAGACCAGTGCAATTTTTGCCATTAAGTGTAGCAATAGCATATTTGGAAATATAGTAAATTTCAGAAATTCAGGTAGCCTATAGGTAGGTAGACACTAGCTATAGGCACACTAGCGTCCACGCTAGCTGCTATATGTTTTGCGGTCTCATCAGCTTCTTCATTCATGTTCACTGTGGTTTGTTGTTGTCTGAACTCATGAACGCTAGTTGGTGCTCCAGTATTATCGGTCCGCCTGAAACTCCAGTGAGAAACGTTCCGCGGTGCAAAAATAAGTGCAATTAAAATGCGTCAATTTTTTCAATGGGTTAATTTTTGTGTAATTAATCTTAACGTTTTGAAGTCCCGGCCCTAATCATAATACAAGATAAAATATATCTACTTGCTTTTCATACAGTAAGTAGTAGCCGTATGTTTTCTAATATGACATGTGTATGAGCTGCTGGTGTTTGTGTGTTTCAGAGGGCTCTCCGTTCAGCTGGTGGCTCGGTGGTCCTGGTGCTGGTCGTGTCCAGACTTATTGGGGCGGAGCTCAGCCAGGCAGCCAGCAGTGTGTCTGTGGCCTGCAGGGCGACTGTGTGGACCCACAACACTACTGCAACTGTGACGCCGACCGCACAGAGTGGTACTGAAAACTCTTTTGGAGTGTCTCGTAAAGTTACACATTTAAGTTTAAGCATCAACCATCAACCTGCCACCGTGTTTCTTGTAGCAGAAAGACCAAATTCTATGTTGAGCAATTTTGTATGTCATTTTAAACATGGAGGACACTGTAATCAGTAATTTTTTTAAATATGCAGCCATTTAACATTTAATACGTGGGGGTATTATTTCTTTGAATTTTGCTTTAATAACTGGTTAAACATGATGACAACTGCTTGCAAATAAAATGGATGTATAAGTAAGTAGCAGGGTTATTATAGTTAGCGAACACTAACGAAATGAAGAAAACTAGAATTGAAAAAACGTTTTTGTTAACTGAAATAGAAATAAAAACGAGAGTTTTTAAAAAAAACATAACTAACTGAAACTGTATTGTTTACAAAACTAACTAAAATTATAGTGAAAATGTCCTTCGTTTTCGTCTTTGTAAACTTTTTTCATACATAATCCAGTGTTTCTATTTCTCCACTGCTGAGTGTGTTTATTCCTGCTTTGTGGGCTTCCGGTCGAGTGAAATTACCGCAGTGACACCATACTGGCTGTAAAGAGCAACTTCTCAGCTTTCAGAAAACAAGTGCGCTTGCGTAAACAAATGTATTTATTTTGCTCCAAATGAATAGCTGCTGGTTAGTGAACATGCAGGAACCAAAATTCAAAACCCCCAGAACTGTATGAGTTAATAACCTTATTGGGGCTAATATGGATAAGGAAAAGGAAATTGAGGAGCCTAGCACCCAACACATAGCCCATTACAAAAAACTAAAACTAACACTAAAGCGAATTAAAACTTTACTAAAACTAAAGCATTTCAAAAACTAAAAACTAAACTAAAACTAGCAAACTCACTCTGAAAACGAATTAAAACTAACTGAATTTGAAAATAAAAATTCCCACGAAATTAAAACTAAAACTGACAAATCCAAAACTGTTAACCTTGGTAAGTAGTATATAGCAATATATTCAGTAATATAATGTTGGTATTTTCTACAAACTACACAAAAGTAATTTCTCAGTAATATTCTTCAAGTTAAAAACAAATGTGTTTCGTCATTGTGATGTTTATTCTGTTGCTTTTTTCTCCCTTTTTGTATCTTTGTATCAACAGATTTTATTGTCATGTAATTAAAGATAGGTTTGGATAGGATAGTATTCAATCAGGAGACAAACTTATACTTCTGTAATATCTCAGAGGGAATTCAGTTTTCACATTTTCAGTTGGACTCAAGGTCAAAGGTCACTGTGACTTCACAAAATACATTTTGACCATGACTCATGGGTTCACACAGTAATTGTGACAAATTATCACAGAAATGTCTAAAAGGAAAAAATGATGAAAGAAAATAACATTTTATAACCAAAAGGTGAAAGGTCAACTTCACTCTGACATCATAATGCTCTGCAAAAACACTTTATTTATTCAGCATTATATTTCAAAAACAGAAAGGAAGATAGGGCATATTTTATATTAGGATACTGAAGTGGCGACACTGGTCTCAGGTGTCCACCTTAAAACTTTGGTGACAGTAAATCTTCTGTGCTGCCGGGCTGAAGAAGTGTGTGAAGCATCAACAGCAGCTACATCTATATTTGAAGCATTTTCTATTGCCGAAATGATTTTACTTGCTAATGTGATACATAAAAAACTTGCTGAAGAGTTATAGTCATAGACATTTTTGGTGTAGCTTTGATGCCAGAATAAGATGCTAAACAGTGTTACTCTGTTTCAGAATACAAGAAAAATAAAATGTATGACGATTTATTCAGTTTTCTAGAATACTAAATGATCGCTAAAAGTGTCTGCGGGTATACAAACACGAAACTGAATTATAACTTTGGCAGTGAAGCAAACAACAGACCGACTGGGATAATTGGGGCAGAGCAAAAACAAAACAGTTTTAACCTTTCCGCGTGTTTTAAGCAATCCTGCCTTGTATCGTTTCCCAGTACAAACTGTTTGTGCAACACAGACTCTATTTTTACAGACCGAAGCTGCTGCTCTTGCGAGTGGGTGTAAATGGACAGGAGGTGTCTTGTTTGAGGACTAACTGCTCCAGAAACTGCCAGGAATGGATATAGACTGTCAGTATGACTATAATTCAGCTTGGGAACAAATAGGTCCCTGAGACATTGCACCTACACACTGCAATGTTTACATCACCTAATTACAATGTTTGATAGTGTCACAGAAGTGATGTAACACTGAGAACAAACACCAATAAATCTATGCAAGCATGTGACAACAAGCCAAGTGTATGTATGTATGTATATATATATATATATATATATATATATATATATATATATATATATATATATATATATATATATATATGTATATATAGCACATTTCAGCAACAATACATCAAAAGCATCGGGGGCAGAAAAACATAAAAATCAAAGAAAGAAAAATATTAATTAAAAAAATACACAGAAATAGGTAACACAGAAGCTAAGATTTTAAATTTAATAAAAGTTGTACAATAAAAAATAAATAAATGAATAAAAAAATACTCCACATGCACCCTTTTTTCTGTCTTCTATTCTTCTTATTAACTGTCCTAATTCTCCTAATTGCTTTTTCGTCATTTCCTGCAGGGCTGAAGACTCGGGCCTGCTCACCCATAAGGAGAGCCTCCCTGTACGGTCTGTGGTGCTGGGTGACATCCAGCGGCCGGGGTCAGAGGCCGCCTACAGGGTGGGACCACTCCGATGTCATGGGGACAGTAAGTCTAACCCAGTTACGACATGATGACAGAAAACCTTTCTTGTTCTGGAAAATTATAGTTGTCACTTGTTTATCCTGTCAAACAGAAATGCTGATTGTGCAAATTTGATCTTGAACTTGAAAGTGAGTTCTCACGTCGTTTCTCAGAGAACTTCTGGAATGCTGCATTTTTCGACAAGGAGACGTCGTACCTCCACTTCCCCACCTTCCACGGAGAGCTGAGCGCAGATATCTCCTTCCTGTTTAAAACCACGGCCTCCTCTGGCGTGTTCCTGGAAAATCTGGGCATCAAAGACTTCATCCGGATCGAACTGAGCTGTGAGTAGGAGCCGGAGGATAAAGACTGAACCAAAATGAAACACAGTGTGTCTTCTAAACCTTTTATGACTCTAGAATAGGCCTGGAGTGTTATTGTTTTCACTCTTAATCAGATTTTTAAAAATAATTTAATCCTTTTTTGGTTTAGTTTTATTGAACTGAGCACTTAATAAAAGCTTTTCACTTGTATCCTTAACTATTTGTGTCCTTGCGCTACAATGAAAATATTTTACCGTAGAGAATGGAAACATTTTCTCTCATTTATCCCTTAACTTTTGAGGCTGGATGAACCTGGCTGCTTTTATTGACGGGCTGCTTTCTCTGGTGTTTGTGTTTTCTTCTGTTCCTGCTTTGTGTGTTTCTAGCAGGGTTTTTTTCTGCTCTAGGTTGCATTGTTTTGTTGCTTTTTCAATCGATTTTACCTCCTCCACAGAAATGCATTCTGCATATAAGATATGCAGGCCCACATGGGACAACACTGCATTCACAACACAACAAACAAAATGTAACCAAGGTGAAATCCATAAAAAGGAAGTCGTAATTGTTGCGGGGTTCTCTTTTGAACCGTTGTTTTTAATTTGACAGTTGGTTTATGAACTCTCGGGGGAGATTTCAGCCGTGACCCTCCATTAATTCCTTTTGATTGATTCTTATGTAATGCACACATTTATGGGCCCTTATAGTGCGTCGTTTGGATTATGACAGTCATAACCAACAGGGTGTTATTTAGTTTATGGGTGCCATGGTAATGTTGCCGGGTGTGAGATGTATGTTTATAGCAGGCAATATATTGTAAAATATAGCTGCATTACCCAACAAGGTGTCCTTGGTTATGACAGCATTGCGGTTGGTGTGAGGTACACATTTATGTTCAGCAGTGGTATGTGTTATTCAGAATGTCTCGTATAGATGCCAGGTAAGAGATAGATCCATAGCTCTTTTACCTCACGTCACCCTCGGTTCAGTTTGCTGCTTTGTTGTTCTTTCTGTGTTGCATTTTTAGAGGAAGTTGTTTTAGAAATGGGATTCGAAGGGACAACAGAATACACAGAATCTAATACAGGGACACTGCTGCACCAACAGCCTCTCTCCTCAGGGGAAATCATTGTCAGTGTGCTTGTTCCAGCTCTGAATACTGCCGCTCTGTTGCCGGCTGCCTCATATTGTTTGTTAGGCCGAGCCTGAGAACAATTTCTAAATGAAGTTACTGTAGGATGTAAGGACAGTGTTTCATCCTGCTCTGTACTCCCTCAGTAATACATCCTCACACTCCACCAGCACAACATGAAGGATGATGGTTTGCTTCGCCTGCACTCTCCTAAATCTTCTGCTGTTGGTGGAGAGGACAGAGAAAGAGCTGAGCAGGAGGGAGTAAATACAGACGTTCAGCACTCAGGAACTGTCCGTGGTGCTGAAACAAGGCAGGGCCAAGGCACTGGCTGTGGTCCTGACTCATGCTGAGGGGACTCTGAGGGAAACTTGGAGTGGGGCAGTGTTGGAAAACTTTCAGAACCTTTTACTCCTTGCAATACTAGAAAATAAAAATAAGAAATAGTCCATTATAAGTGCAAATTTCACAAAAAGTAGCCTGTTTTTTTAACATTCACCGACATTTAAAACTTCAAAAGTAAGGGATTTTATGATAAATGTAATTCCACATTGTGCACAAAGGCCTCTTTCAGTGTTTCAGAGTATCAGTTTATTAAAGCTCTCGCAGCATTGTTATTCTGTAGTGTTAAGTTATTATTGTAGCGATGCTGCTGTATCTATTTTATATGTTGTACTGGTGGTGTAACTTATGACAGTTAATGATCGTATTACATTTTTCATGTGCATAATGTATTTATTTAGTAGATTTCAGGCATAAAAATTTAATTATGTTATGATAAATGCTATTTTCATTGATCTATATAAAAATATACTTCATTATACATCCCACATGCATGTTTCATATTATCAACGGATTTTATAAAAGACCAATAAGAAAATAAAAGATAAAATGCTATTTTAAAAAATAAATAAATAAATAGTTAAAAAGGGCTACACGGTGGTGTAGTGGTTAGCGCTCTCGCCTCACAGCAAGAGGGTCACCGGTTCGCCTCCCGCCTGCGGCTCTTCTGTGTGGAGTTTGCATGTTCTCCCCGTGTCAGCGTGGGTTCTCACCGGGTTCTCCGGCTTCCTCCCACAGTCCAAAAACATGCACTTAGGTTTAATTGGTGACTCTAAATTGCCCGTAGGTGTGACTGAGAGTGTGATTGTCTGTCTCTATGTGTTAGCCCTGCGATAGTCTGGCGTCCTGTCCAGGGTGTACCCCGCCTCTCGCCCAATGACAGCTGGGATCGGCTCCAGCCCCCCGCGACCCGATTGCGGATAAGCGGTTAATGGTAATGAATGAATGAATGAATAAATAGTTAAAAACTCATCAGTACTGTATGTTAATGACAGTTCGTTACTGATGACCTAAATAAAGAATAACTAAAGAATAAATAATTAAAAAACATCAGAACTACAGTTCTATGTTAACTACAGTTTATGGCTGAACAATTATATAAAAATTAAATAAATAATTAAATACTCATCAGTACTGTATGTAAATGACAGAATAAAATACATTAGTAAAAGATGAATACAAATTTAATAAATAGCAATATGACCCCAAGCATAATTTTCTGCATAATATGTTCTTTAAAAACGACTCGTAATATGTCATATTTTATATAATAAATGTATGTGTAGATGTATGTTTTATATGTAAAATCAGTGCAGTATTGTACTCAGTGAAGAGGAAGAGAGTCTACATCGACCTCAGAGGTTTGCTGTATGACATTTTCCCTTTCACACTGCAAAGCTTAGCAATCTGAAATAAAGAACGGTCTAGCAGTCTGGAAAGAAGCCACAGTCTAGTTCTTCCCTCTAATCAGTATATAACTTCCTACCAGACTCTCTGGTCTTGTTTGTTGTTATCCTGTGAGAGCTGTATCCAGCGAGCCTCGGTCGAAGCTCTGTTGGCTTTTGTGTTTGTTGTTTTGTTGTGATGCAGTAATTAAACTATATTCCAGGGAGCCCTGCATTCCCCTCAGTCTGCTTGTTTGGTCTCCACACAGCGACTCCAGCCTACCTGCCTGTTAAAGCTCCTGCCTCTGTTCCCATTTGTAACATTGGCAGGTCTTACATGGACTGTGGGAGCGCTGTGAAAATATGCAGCCATAAAGTGAAGATTCATGCCAGATTTTTATGTAAGACGAAAAACAAAAAAAACCCTGCTTCCTTCAGCTCAAATCGCATCTTGTAGTTTCAGCAGTGTCTATTTTATTCAGAGGCTGCATGCGTGTCCTGTTTGCACAAAGTAAATGCTGGTGTGGGGTCTCAGGCCATCTTTTTGCAGAAGAGACAGGAGAAAAAAGTTGAAACTGTCTCCTTAACAGCAGCTGTGAATGACTTTTCTGTCCTAACAAAAGCAGGACTCATTCATGGACATAACATTTTGTTTTGTTTATAGAAGGGCCTGAATGGGTATGGGATTTTTGATGCAGATACGGATTCTTGAAAAAAAAGAGACCAACCAGATATGGTTGCTGATAAAGTGATTTTTTGAGCTGTAATAAAAATAGACTTTTCTATGTGGATTGTGCACCAATACCAAAACCTTACTGCCTGTTCAATGATGCTTTTCAACCATCTTTAGGTGATAGACGAAAGAACATTTGATGATGATATCTCAATCACCTCAAATTTGGCTTCTGCATTAAATGTTCTGTTAAAAAAAAGGTTTCATATCCGTGCATATCAGAAAACTTTTATGCTTATACTGATTACTGATAGATACCTGTATGTGCCATGTGTGTGTGTGTGTGGCGGGGGAGGTCCAGTACAAGTAAAATGCGTCAGTCTTGTACACTTTGAGAGCTAAATGAGAGCAAACATCTCACATAACATTTTTCACTGTCGGGAGATACCGTATTATAGAATCTTTATCTTTTGTTATCTTACTGTGACATTTTTATTGCTGTCAACATGCTTTCCACTTTTTTTTCCATAAAAGCCCTAATTTGGTGTCGTCTTGCACATTCTAATGCCTCTATTCTAATGAATTATTTTAAAGGAGAGTAGGGGTTATTGTATGTTTTATTTAAGGCATCTTATTTTGACAGTCTTCTTGTGAATTCTGTGGTGGATTGTTACCCGACTGTGCTCTTATTTTGAAAGCTGCATGTTTAGCAAGAGGAAATAATTTGTCACAGTTTAGCTTTTTGTGATTATAACTTTAATTGTTAGCTTATGTTAGCTTGCGGCTACCGGACTGCGTAAGCAGCAGTGTGTTTGGACCTCTGACTGGCCTGGACAGCCGCTATTCAGTTCGGTGCGTGTACATGCACATGGAGAGACCATATGGGGGCAGGACTGATACAGACCATAGACTGTATGTAAATAATGTATGTAGTCACCGTGACGTCACCCATTGGTTTGTGGACTGCCCCTTGGAAGCATCGAGTTCAGTGTTACACTCGTCGCCATCTTGTGTCGCCATCTTGTTTAGGTTGAGGGGAGCAGACCATATCTGGACCGCGGAGGAGTGAGAGGGATCTGATCACTGACTACAGCCTCTCTACACCTCAACCTGACTGAGAGAAGCTGCTGCTAATTAATTTTAGCATTAACTGGAGCATTATCTGGGATGTTCATTTTGGCTAGCAAAAAACAAAAACAAAATATGTTACTTACCAAAGAAAAATGAACAGCGACTCCTTGGAGTGTCTGCTAGTCCAACTGAACAAGACATTTGTTGACTGTCATTAAGTGAAAATACAATGAAAGGGTCAAAGTTATGAGACCAAACCGGTAAACGTCCTTTTTTATATCTATATAACGTCATATATAACTTTATTGACATGTTGCTGTGGATACGCATTGTTCTGCTTCTCTCCTGATGACGGCTAGCCTTGTTAGCTATCTGTCAGTCAAAGGTAGCCACGCCCCAAATCATACAATTCTTTATCTTCTATTTTCTTCTAAATGGGGCCATTATTTGAACTATTAACATGAACTTCAAACTTAGCGTCCCCTGCTGGAATTTTCTGTAGAATGCAGCTTAAGGCACTTTCTGGTTTGCCTCCTTGCTCAGACCCTGAGGTTGCTACCTGATACAGACAGGTTGCCATGTTTCTAATGTTTTGAGGTGGAGGAGAAGGCTGGTCAGCTCGGTAAAGTCAGTGTGTGTGTGTGTGTGTGTGTGTGTGTGTGTGTGAAAGTGTGTGAAAGCGCGCGCATGTCGGAGGACGATGGAGAGGTGGGCGGGGATTGACTGACTGACAGGTGACAACACAACGCAAAAGAACTTTCTACCTTGGCTAGTGTAAATCTACTTTCTGTAGCTTGAAATGTGACGTTAGTGCAGCACTCGAGAGTCTGGCGGGCCAGATTAGTAATTAATGGGAAACCCTGAAGTGTAGCTTAAGTTTTGACCTCTTTAGCCTTTTTCCACCATGCTTCAGGTCGGTGAAATTATGCCATAACCTGCAATTATTCTGCAATTTTTGTTTAGTTTAACATTTCACACACAAAAAAAAACCCATTCCTTTTTAGATTCCAAAGAATTGCTTAAAAATACCTGTTTTAGAAAATGATTTTGGTTGATTGACAGACCTGAATTTATTTTCTTGATTAAATGTGATTCTGCGGAGGGAAAAACATATTTTTATTGTGACATTTGAATTAAGCCCTGTATTATCAGACATTAGTTTGATTTTTAGAAAATATTAACACAATAAAATACATCAGTGTATGTAATATTAAAGTGTTTTGTTTGGAGAACAATGAATAAGATGTTTCACACATTTTGTTGTCACATGTTTTATTCTCACCTATTTCTCTATTATCTCTCCTCACCTCCATCAGCCACCAACCAAGTGGTTTTCTCCTTCGATGTGGGTAACGGGCCGCTGGAGGTTCAGGTGGAATCGAGCGTGCCGCTGAATGACAACCGGTGGCATCGAGTCCGAGCCGAGCGGAACGTCAAGGAGGCGTCGCTTCGATTGGATGAACTTCCAGTCGCCACACAGGAGGCTCCTGCTGACGGACACCTCCACCTGCAGCTCAACAGCCAGCTGTTCATAGGTGAGGAGTCTCCATCATCTGATTATTTTGACTGTTTATTAAATATGAATAAAACATTGTATAATAGTACA
Organism: Centropristis striata; assembly: GCF_030273125.1. Lineage (NCBI taxonomy): Eukaryota > Metazoa > Chordata > Actinopteri > Perciformes > Serranidae > Centropristis > Centropristis striata. The sequence goes on from NC_081527.1 coordinate 30,101,288, forward strand.
AATGTTAGTTTCAGTTGGCCTCATTAGTTTCAGTGCTGCTGGGTTCAAGGTCCTTTCTCAAGTCTTCTGGGACTCGATCTGTCTCTGTCTGTCTCTCCGTATCTCCCAGGCACGAACTTTACACATCCTCGCCTTGTTTCTCTTATCCTGTTTTTCTTATCGCTCTCCAGAGAACTAGCAGTTCAGCGCTTTCTGTCTCTGCAGCTGCTCCTGAAGTCAGCAGCTTGATCACAGAACTTTTAGTCAAATATTCCCTGCAGAATAAACTCTGTTTCTTTTCCAAGTTCACATCAGACAGCACACTGAGATAAAAGCAGTGCCTTGTGTTGTTACTAGAGACTTTCGTAGAGAACATGTCATTTACATACGGAGCTATTGCATTTGGTGATCTTAAGCAGGGAGGTTCACACAGGTTTATTTATATCACAGCGAAGTCTCAAAAGACTTTACGGAGAAGAACGACAAAAGGATAAAAGGTATGGTTTTTTTTTTAAAACAAAGAAATGTTTGCATCCAATGGATGCCTGAGGTTCTCTAGGTTCATATGACACAATTGTATTCAGCCACCACCGTCCTGCTGGTCTCTTATCAGCATAGTATCCTAATTTCTTACATTCCTGTGTTTAGATTTGTGATTTTAAATAAATCGACCTACCCAACATAACACAACACTGGCACCACACAAATGAAATATAAAGCTTCCATGCTTTGTTCCCCCCCCCCCCCCCCCCCTTCAGGTTTGACTCTGACCCGCCCCAGGATGACGCTTCTTATTCTAGCAGTTGCACTTGACCTGTGTCATATATTGCAGTGTGTTGCTTGCAGTAAGACTTCTGTGATGATTCAGCTACTGGTGAAACCTTCTGAATATCAGGATCTTAAGTAATCAGAGAAACAAGCTGAGAAAATGTGGCAACTCGGCTCGCAGCGTTGGAGAAATGGAGATCTTTCACGTGAAACTGCTTTACAGGATTTTCTTTTTGAAGCAGAATAGACCTCTGTGGATATTTCAGGTTCCGTTAAAAACCTCCTGAACGAAGAGCATGAAGGAATCCTAATGGGGAAAAAGCTGCCTGAATGCCGGACCACACTTAAACTCACAGTGTGTCATTTTCTACAGCTCTCAATAAAAGCAACAAAAGATGGAGTTTAAGTTCAGTAGCAGGTAGTGCATGATGTGATCCTATAGAGTGCTGTGTATTCCCAGCAGACTCGGATTAAATGCTCAGAAAAGGCTTAAATATCCTCTCTCTTCACATATGTTAATGTGCTATTGGATTCTTGCTGTCTGCTCAGCGGTATTGGATATGAAAGGTGCTGAGTCTGCATGTCTATTCTATAGGGCTTCAACTTCCTCTTCATCTACAGTCCAATCTGGATAGAATCAAACCTTAAGACAGTAGCAGGTCTGATCCTTCTATAGTCTTACAATACTGGCTGAAAGCCTTCAGCTGCTCAGCACTTCTGACCACAAACAATACTCATGTTTAATAATTGAAGCATGCATCAGGGAGCAGTAAGACATACAGTATGGTGCAGGGTGTGATGTGATTTCCTGCTGTGAAGGTCTTTAAATACTCTTTAAATGAAGCAGAACCTGTAATGTAATTTACCACCAGCGAGCTGAGAATCTCTAAGAACACTTCATCAATACTGCGGCCACGTTTATCTCAACGTCATCGGTTCAATACCTCAATTTAGATTCTCTGTGTGACCTCTCACTGGAGCCGCACGGAATAAAAATAATGAAAATCCATCATTTATTATCAGCCGTTATCATTCTGCAAATATTATGTATGTCACTTCACATCAGTAAACACACAGTTCGGAGGAAAACAAACCAACAAACAGTGATGAGATCGGATGAAGGCAGCAGCAGCAGCAGCAGCAGCAGGGAATGGAGGTGAATATTGATTGGCTGAATGTTTTTAGCTGATAATCTGCTCATCAATTCAGGCTGACGAGCAGATTATCAGATAAAAATCCTTATATATGTTTACCTCTGAATTATCAGTACATACACTGTAATAAGTCTGATAGATTTGTGTGTTTGAATGTAAACGCGCTTGCATTTTTACCCAGAATTCTTTAGTAATGGCTGCTTGTATTCAGATGTTTGGCTTGATAGTGCAGGAATGAAGATTTTCCAACAATCTTGTTAAGCGTAACATATTTTCTTGTGAAAGATATTTACAGCATCGACACTATGTCTGGAATGTAAATGCAATGTACACAATGGTTATAAATAAACATTCACAATAGCTAAGCTATGCATTCATAAACCACAACATTGCTTCTCAGACTATACGATTTAGGTCCATGTTATCCATGAGCTGTAATCCTCCCTTTGACAAATTTATAAAGGGAATGCTTATGTTTGGATTTCTAATCCATGTGTACATTTTGAATAGATAAACTGTGTTATCACATGCAGTGCATTTTTAAGACCTCCCCAGATTTATAAGTCGGTACACAGTGTTGTCTTCCATGAATTCATAAGCCATAAGTCATTAATCAGTGTATTTATGAGCCTTAATTATTTTCCTTTTGGAGATTTATAAGCCAGTGAATTACACTGTTTCGATTAATAACCCATTTTATTGCCTTGAATGGATTTATAAGCTATAGGAATGCTTTTCCACTGTCTTTATTGCCTGATATTTGTAGGTGTGAAATATCCACACGCAGCAGTTTCAAGTGAAAGATTTCTGCATTCATTGCAAGCAGCATTTCACATTACTTGTTGTAATGTGAAATGCTGCTGGTTTGGACAGATAACCAGTGGTTTATTGGTGCTGCGTTGGCATCCGTGTTGGCTGGTGTGTTTAGATATTTGCATCCTGCGAATGGTGTCATAAGAGACAGTACTTCCGTTTAGTTTAAAGGAAAATCTGCTGTAAGTGCTATTGGGGTATTATAACATCTGAAGTTATACTTGTTGTTGCTGCAGAAGCAAAGTCAAATCTTCATATTGGGTTTATTTCCATGGCAGCACAACAACCAGTAAAAGCAGTTTGGTATTTTCCTGACCTTGAATTCACTTTGCCCAGCTATGTGTTATTTGGTGCCCACTGCAGAGCGCACAGTACACAGGAGGGAGGAGAAGCACAAACAAATGGGAGGTTCATTTAAATGAGGCGGCACAAAGACAGTTGCTGGCTGTGAGACTTTGTGCTCAGAATAAACGACTCAGAACCACCTGGTGATCGCATTCCACAAGAGCAACTAAATACTCAGAAATTCAAATTTAAATTAACAATAATAAATGTCTCCACCCAGTAAATGTGTTTTAATGTGCATCAAAATGAATGTTTGATGTGAGTAATGCAGGTACATCTGTAATAAATCGCTAAATTTCTGCTCTGATCTGAGTTAAATTAGGCGATTCTTACAGTAACAAGAACAAATTCACCATAGCTGCCTGTAAACATGTATGTGCATGCTTCCATGCTTTCGTGCAATCTCACACACATACCACCTCACTAACCCTTGGCCTACATGGAAATTATATGTGGCTGCAGAAAAAGCTTTGAGCCAACTGACTGCTGACTGCAGCTCAAAACTGATCTCTAGGTCCAATGGAGGTCTCCTGCAAGGCTGCATGACAAACTGTTTGGGATGGCTTTATCATACTGTAGCTGAATGAATTAAATTATCAATGAAACAAACTCTCAGCTGAGTGCAATTCTCACTCCCACAAGAGTGTGCGTTTGGTCACGGTACGTAATGTGCCTGTAGAGACTGGTCTCCCCTCAAAAATGACCCCATAGCTCGATCGTACAGGCAGCAAAATAAGACCCATATTTACACTTTAGACTGTCCTCTGTTGCCCTTTAGCAGCCCTAATAATTATGAATGCTGTCGATGAGGAGTTTAAATGGCGGAATTCGCACTCTGGGAGGGTGGATGGGTCGATGGGGTTCATGTCCTATGTGAAAACAACAGTAAATTATGTGATTTAAACATCACTGAACTTTCATGCAGATCATTTTTACGTAAATATGTAACTTCCAGTAGTCATGTCAACCATGTAACTACTTAACTTCCAGCATTTATTCATTTGCTAAAATATATTTTCTTGAATGTGTAATATCTGTATAATGCAAAGTACTCTCAGGAAAACAAACAAAACACAAACAAATATTTTTATAATATATGCAAAGTAATTTATGTATATGAGGTGTATAGATGTGTGTATATGTGTTATTTTTTTATATTCTGTTTTTTATATCTATGTGTCTGTATCTTGAGTTGCTGGGACGACTTCATTTCCCCACTGTGGGATAAATAAAGTCATATCCTATGTTATTTCCATACATTTATTTACTTTAAACTGTCTTTTATAATGCTTTACCAGGAAGCTATTTACCCTAAACCTAGGTGAGTCATTTTGTAGCATAAATTCAACAAAACTGCAGCCTTTTTTCACAACCACAAGCCATACATTTGTTGTTTAGGTTGGAGATCTTGTTGGCATGTTTATTATAGGCCACTCCCACTGCCACACCCCTTTTATCTAAATGACATGAACACAAACACACACCTTCTCAGACACATACTTAACCTACATGCCAATTTCAGCCTCCTTGAGTAAAAAACTGTGGCCGACAATGGGACATTTTGGTAGACCCAACGAATGACCTAAAGAGCTAAAGAATAATTCAAATGCAGTAGTTGAAGTTTTGAACTGATGGACAGACAGCAGATTATGGAGTTGGGGAAGACATTGTCATTCATACAGCCCTGCCTCCACTGTATCAAAAACAGTATCTGAAAGGATAAATAGAAAATAACCATTAATTGCAGTCCTTCTGTACTCTGATTATTTTCTATTCCAAATATGTGGCAGATGGGTCTGTCCGGTGTGTGTATTATTGCATAATATCCTGCTTTCATGTCCTCTTGGAGCAGATGCTGCACTGTTGGATATCATGTGGTTGAAACTCTCTCAGCTCCACAGTTTTCTTCTGCCAACTCTCCAATTTTGAGTTTGCCCTCTTTTTGACACTTTTCTTTCTGGGCCTGCACGTTATTTGTATTGTGAGCCACACACTTTGCCTTTGATGCTCGCTTTGATCTCCATTTCACTAATTGTTTTCACATTCACTCTCATGTGTTCTCATACTGTATGTACACAGTGTCTGCTCACAGCATGAATCCTGTAGAGAGGCTGCGGTCATCTTGTTAAAGCTGAGGTGTTATATGAGGCTGAAATTCTCACTGATCTTGAAAGTCTCATTCGGTCAGAGGTGGAGTTTATCTGCATTTGACTCTTTGATCTTTGCTTTAATCTTTACTCCGCAAATCCTTCATTATGCTTTTTTAGAAATGATGTTACCTTCCCAGAAGTGATTCCTGTGAGCATGGTCTTCACTTGATGTTTTATGATCATGTTTTACCGCTGGCTATGTGGTTGAAATCTTCAACAGTTTGTAGAAATGTTCAAAGTTTCCAGTTTCTGAAGGTTTTCACTCTGAACGTTCCTGGGAATGACAGGAACAAGTTTGGATATAGGCCAATATTTTTAAAAAAAGAATAACAAAATGATCAATGTTAATTAAATTAAGAATGACAGTTATTAATTATGGGGCACTACCCTGGGACCATGGGACCAATAACCAAACTGTGGAAAATAGTCGCATTCAGGACATTCACTACAAAAGGTCAATATTTAAAATATTATGCATTTATCAGATAAACAGTGAAAGGTGAAATTTGAGCACTGACCTTCACAATCAGCTGTTATCACAACATTCATACAATCAAACAAATGCTCTTTAAATCCAAATTAGGTTGATTTAACTTTAGATTAACAACACTTAAACCAATAAACTAAGCTACAACTATAAACAGATTACAAATACCAAACTTAAGACACTCAAAGTATGTGAAAAGAGAGAAAGGAATGGCTGTTAGAGGTTAATAACTTTACTCCCGGTGAGGATTGGAGCTAGCCAGTGTGTTTTGCTGCGGACTGTTGTTCGAAATGTTGTGGGACGAACAGACAGAGTCCAACTTGGCCTGTAGTTCTTTGATGTATCTATACATGATGTGAGCGACAATTGCCGTGATGATCCTACCACTAAAAAGGAGTCTGAGAGCAATTAGACTAATGGGGTGTTCCTGATAGGACGATAACCTGTTTCCATTATTGAAAAATGTGGTGGTCAGTCCAATTGGTTTGAGGCTGAACTGCACCAGATTAGTCCATTAAGCCAGAAGTTGTTGTTGAAGGGCTCATCAATTGTGAGGTTGTGGCTTTTGAACCCATCAATGATCTCAATCTCTGCATCATGACGATTTGAGTTGAGATGATAGAGGAGAATCTCACCAATATGGACAATGGCCTTCTGAGGAACCGTTAAAAATATAGTCTGGTTTGACAGGGCCAGTTTATTTGCTGTATAATGGCGGTCATAGGACATTAAGGCTACCGTGTTAGGTGTACTCACAAGCCATTGATTTCCAGCCCCTCTACTCTAGTCTCAGTCCCTTCATCCCTGATTGACATGCTGCCTTGGCATCTCTGTTCGGGGGACTCAGTCCAGAGCCCACAGAGGTAGCCGGTCACATCTCTAATAATAAGGATTACTCGGGCAAACTGTGGTTTTTGTGCACATGTTCAGGTTGGGGATGAGGTAGAGTGAGGGGTCATCCTCCTGGTATTAAATGATTGATGGTGTCCTAAGGTGTACGTGTGGATTACCCTTCCAAATCCCAACATTCAATACTAACTTCATCCTATATATGTTATGCTGTTCGATTATTGGTAGATTTAGGATGAATCCTATTTCTAGGTTCAATTGGTTTACCAAGATTGGGATTGCACTGCCAAGACCATACGCCAAGTGTACCTGTGATGGTTGAACAATGGTGGAAGTAGCAGACTTAAGAATCTGTTCAACAACGAGACCAGGTAGACTTGAATCCTAACTCTGCTCACTGAAAGGCTTACCTCTCTGAAAAGATCATGCATTAAGTCCCTGACTACCCAAACATAGGCATGCAAGGTGTTATTTAGCAGAGCAAATTGTAAGTTGATGGTGAGTATGGCACCCTGAATGATTTTACCCAGGTTCTGTAATTGTTCCTATTGGAGGATGAGCCTTTGTTGGATTTCCGGCATTTCGCTATCATGTCTGTCCATATGATGTCCATATGTCTCTGGAGATCACTGAGACTGACGGAGTTAGCAGCTGGGAGCCCAATGGAAAACAGAGACCCGAAAGCTGATGCTGCTGCAATCGAACCACCAAGGAATCATTTTGGCCATCTTTTGCCACTAAGCTCTTCCTCTGTGACTAGGAACTTTTGGACTTGTTCTTTTGAAGAGGTTCGCTCAAAGGAAACCTTTGAATGGGTTCCATCCGGGTTACCATTGCATCGGGGAGACTCTATAGCTGTCCAAAGTGATTGCATCAGTTCCTGGGTTTAACTGTTGGAGCAGGGCAGCTTCCCTTACCTTTGCTGCCCGCAGTTCCTTAGGTTGCCTGGGCGTATCCGGGATGGAGTCTGCCCACGAATCAACAGGCTCTGATACTGCAGCAAACATTTCAACACTGGTACTTACCCGTCTGGCGTTGACTTCTGCCCCCTGCTGGGCAGAATAGAGTTGTGCTTGCAGTGTTTGAGAAACCTCCTGCGGCCCTGATTTCCTGCCGCAGGTTGTTATTGGCCTTCTGCATGACGTGCAGCTGTTCAAGCTCAGCTTGGTGCTTTGCAGCTTGTAGCTGTGCTTTGCGATCATAGAGGAGGGCTATTTGACAAAGCACCTCTGGGATAGTGCGCTGTGGCTTCCCAGAGGGGTAGTTAATATACGCCACAAGTTCCTCTATCGTCTCATCGCATGCTGCAGTGTAATAGCTGTTTAAGTGCTCCCTGTCTTCTCGGGAGAGGCAGAGGAGACCGGCAACTGCGTCTTGCGGAACTACGTCGCCTCACCCGCCAAAATCTTGTTGACTTGATTTCACTTGTGACTAACAGGTTAGATTGAAGTGCCAATTACTCTGAGAACTGACCCTAAAAGGATGTTAATGAGGTGGTCTTAACACCTCAGGTGAATAATTGCAGTTCGTTTTAAGGATCTCAAATCCAACATCAAAGTCTTTTGCAGAAACAAAAATAACCACAAGTACACACCAATGCAATCCATCGATTACAACACAGTATATGCTTGGCAAGCAATCCAAAGCAAAGAGCAAGAAAAAGAATTTTGGATTATTTTGCATATTATTTTGCATATTATATTGCAATAAAGTTCGTATAAGAAAGCTGTGTCCTGCATGAAATAATGCAAGCTTTAGTTTTTTTTCTTGTTTTCCATGTGTTAAAAAAAAGTGTCCATGGATTATGTGAAAGGCACTTTCAGAAATCTATTACAAGTGTCGGGGATGAGGTATGGGACACAGTTGCAGACTTGGGGTATATTAAAGTTATCCCAGAGAGATTAGATGGGGAAAAGAAATAACAAGCTCCTTTAAATAAAAAGGCTTGGATAAGGAGAAACAAAACCACTGCTGCCGAGCAGCTCAGGAGGCATAAAATAGCCCTTATAAACAAAACGGCTGTCAACGACGCATTTGAATAACACAAAGAGCTGGGTTTGATAACTACCCAGGGCAGAGAGCCAACACATTGGAATACATGAATAAACACATGAAAGGGGAAGAGGAGATGCTCTAACTGCCTCTGAAGGTGAGACAATGAGTCAGCACAGAGCTCTGGAACCCAACTCCATACATAGGCCTCACACACCTGGTCCAAACCAGGGGCAATGTGACTGACTGACTGACTGACTGACTGACTGACTGACTGACTGACTGACTGACTGACTGACTGACTGACTGACTGACTGACTGACTGACTGACTGACTGACTGACTGACTGACTGACTGACTGACTGACTGACTGACTGACTGACTGACTGACTGACTGAATCTTTAGGGCGTGACATTCAAATAACACTTGTTTTCAGCCGCCACATTTATCAATGTCCAATCATTCTAACGCTGTGATTGGCGAGATACGAATATTTGATGAATCACACGTGAACCCTTTTGTAAGACGAAATATACACTCAGATCTGTGCTTATAGATAAATGAGTTTAGTAAATGAGGGCCAGTGAGTGGCAAAGTGTGAGTACCCCACACAATGGTATTTGACTTTTTATTTTAATTTCTGAAAAAGACAATTTTCATTTGAAACTATGAACAAACCTGTGAAAACATACTTCCAACCCATCCAACAAAAGCCCATTTTATTTTTATTTTACTCCAGGTGGAAACGTTTCACCACTACATGTCATACCAGTGTACATCAGGAGACTTTTCTGATAGAAATGACCCTGTGTGTAGCTGACAAGGGTCTGGCACCCAACATTTCACTCCCCACAAACAATTACTTATTAGTACAGTTTATAATCTAATATATAATATATATAGTCATAATCTATAATCAATGTAAAATAGATAGTAGTCACACCTCCAAGATTCAGTATAAGAACCATTGTCACTAACAGAATGTAGTGAATTGTTGTGTTTCATTTAATACTAAAACAAAAGACGTACACATGAAAACATACTGCGTCATGATTTAATAAAAAACTTTATCAGCCTGATTGAAGTACTCTACCTCAGCACTGGTTCCTGCTAATTTCAGTCATTTGTATCAGAGCAGAGAGAGCAGCCGGACAGTGCTGAGTGATTTATTGGTGTGAAAAGCTCCTGCTGTTGAACAGTAGGAAGGTGTCAGCTTCGACCACTGAAAGCAAAGTGCTGGCATGTCTGAACTCTGAGGACAATTACAATTTCAATCATGATCTTTGCAGAAATGACAGGTTGTCAGGTTTGAACTCCATCTGCTGCCATCACATGTAAGGGAGCAGCATATGTGTGTGTGGGGAGGTGGACATGTCTTTTTGATATTGTTACACTGTCTGTAGCTATTCAAAGAAAAAAAAAACTGTCAGATTGCAAGTGATGTGCTGGGGATGGTGCAAGGAAATGTGATCAAAATGGAAGGAAATCTGTCTTTCTGTTCCCAGTAGACAGTATTTCAACAAGGCAGCCAGCCACCTTGTTAGCCAGTCAACAGCTGGAATGATGCCATACTGACAGGCAAAAAGACAGCTGTTAAGATGTATATAGTGGTTCAGAATTCCATCTCCAGCTTGTTGCCTCATTGCTGTTTCATCGTTGTGTCATTTCATAAGAACGGTGTTGACAGTGGATCTGCTGTAGATGACAGGAGGAGGAGACATGAAAAACTAGGGAGAAAAGAAACATCTAATGAAATAAAAGAGCCAAAGAGTCCTAGCTTTGATTTCTAGTTGCTTTGACGTTTGTGACTTTAGATAAATAGCCACAGTTGGAAATTTAAAATTGATAATTTAAATAAAAATAAACAATGTACTTTTTGTGTGCTTTCAGGAGGCACAGCGTCCAGGCAGAAGGGCTTTCGGGGCTGCATTCGCTCCCTGCAGCTAAACGGGGTCACCCTGGACCTGGAGGAGAGGGCGAAGATCACACCCGGGGTCCGACCCGGCTGCCCGGGTCACTGCAGCAGCTACGGCTCGCTCTGCCAGAACCAGGGCCGCTGTGTGGAGAGAGACAGCGGCTTCCACTGTGACTGCGGCCTGTCAGCACACGCTGGAGTCTTCTGCCATACAGGTACACACAGATACACATACTGTAGGCACATCACTGCTACTCCATGTCTATATTAGAGACTCTCTGTGTCTGTTCAACCAGTGAAATTATCACACCGACACATGTTGAACTATATCACTCATTGGTAATACAGTTGTTGCACTTACATCCTAAAAAAACGTATGTACAAAAAGCACTTACATCCTAACAGGACTCAACTACTGTAAGTCCATGCCACTTAATCTTGTGTTGATTCTTGACTTTGTACGTTGCTTTGGATAAAAGCGTCTGCTAAATGACATTGTAGATTGTACCTTCAAAGCATCGGATTGATGTAATGTTAGCATATAAATATATTTTCAAATCCTCAAACTGTACCTTTAGTCTTTGACACTTTTTGACCATATCATATAACGTAGTTTAGGTAGAAATATATATTTAAAAAGGAGACGAACTGTGAATTGTAGTTATTGAAACGAAAGTCCAAAGTTGCAAGCAGAATGGACATTTTTATTTTGTAGCCATCCACAGTGATATTAATCGACTTGACACAGCCCAAATAATAACTATGTTTGTGTAGTACAAATATCTGTTTCTGTGTCATTATTTGTGCTTTTTCTGAATTATTATGTATTCAGATCTAAAGGTTGGGGTCCTTTGGCTCTTTCACTTTGTAGGTGATTGAGGGTCATTTTCTTTTCTTTTTTAAACCAATTTGCAAGAAATTTTTAATCAAAATAAACATACATGCTGCAGAGTTTTATGTCATTCTGTTTACATTCAGAGTTACTCATTGAATGCTGTTTGTGTCCTTGAGGTCTCAATGCATTTTCTTCCCCAAAACATCTCCAAAAGCTGTTTTTTTTACTTGCTCGCTGTCTTCTTTCTCACTGGCACTGCTACATTTATTTCTTGTTCTGTGACAAGATATAGACAGTGTTTATAAAGCAGAGGCCCTTAAAATGGTTTGGTCAAATGGAAATACAACTGAATAAACACCTTTAATGCTTCTGTCTACCTTGACCTCTCTGTCTGCACAGCAGCACATAGGAGCACATTTATGTCTAAGATCCTACATTATTCACATGTGAATACAAATTTGGGGAGGATCTTTGCCATTATGTGCAATATAAATCTGGGGAACATTGGGCCCTGGGAGGAATGACCCCCATCACATCAGGCCTCCATCACCTCCTGTTTGTTTTACATGCACAGCAGCTGACTCGTATATCTCAGCATCCAAGGTCACGGCTGTTTTAATGTCCTGTGTCTGCTTTAAGTTCCTTTAGGAGGACTCTCCATCTCCATAAAGATAACATTAAACAGTTTTTTTTACACAAACAGTGCTTAACAAATTTATTAGACCACCAGTTTGTGCCACAGTTCTCCACAATTAACAGCATTAATAATTACCAAACTGTTTTTTATGTTTCTGTAATGCTTAATACAGCAGTATGTTGAAGCTCTTTAACCGAAAATATATTTGTAATGTTAAAATATAATTATTATTGTTATCCATGAATTTTCAAAGTTATTGTTTTACAATAAATAGTAAAGCAAATTTTTATTTCTTAATTAAGATGTAAAATTATAGTTATTTACTTGTATTCCTAAACAGAAAAATGACTTTTAGTGGTTCAATTATCTGCTTGATTCATTTCTGACTTCTCAGAGAAACCCAGTGAGCCAGCTCACATGAAAAAGAAAGTGAATTCAGTTTGTTATTTGCCAAATAAATAACAATAACATTTTAGTTTTAAACAAGCTTTTGAAATATTTCTAAAATATTTATGTTTTCTTGCTTTTACGGCAGGAGGTCTAATAAATATGTTAAGCATTGTATGCAGGCAGTTAGTTCTATAGGACTTCATTAGGATATATTCCTATAATGTACTCTCACAGACTACACTGGAAATGCAATTAAAAATAAATAGAAGATGTGTCCATGTGTGGATGCTGTTTAAAGGTCATCGTCGTCATCCCAGTGAACCTTTAACCACTCATCAAGAAGTGCTTAGCTACCAGCTTTCATGCAGATAGTGTCTGTTTGATGTGTTGCAGCCGGTTTCAGTTGTTTGATGTTTAATTAGTTTCACTCATATTGCGTCATCGTGTTGAACTTTATGGCCGAGTTCAGGAACTTAACTGAGTTATCTTCCCATCAGCTGCTGCTATCAACTGTACTAATCTGCTTCTACGTCAGCAGGCAGAGGCACGGAAAGCAGATTATAATTCCTTTGATGCATTTGTGGTGGAATGGATAGAACTGTGTTTGTTTGTTTTTTGACTGAGACCTTACCCTGGGCAACTTGGGTGAAAGCTGGGTCCCCTCTAAAAAAAAAAAAAGAAAAGAAAAAATGGGCCTGGGAGCAGCCCAATATGAGAAAGAAAAATGAAAGAAACAAAACAAACGACATTTATTTATTGATGTATGTATACATTATTTTAATCATTGAGGTTTTATTTTGCTATGATTATTATTTTTATTATCATCATTATTATTATTATTATTATTATTATTATTTGTGTTGTTATTGTTATTATTGAACTGATCAACATTGTTATTTCCAATTATTTTTCTATGTTCATTCCTTTATTTAATTTAAAAAAAAAAATAAAAAAAAATCCTACTTTCATCTGTAATAAAATAACAGCAAGAAAAAAAGCCCTTCATTGAGGACAGAGCTGTTTTGTTCGTTTTAAATGTCTTATCGAGCTAGACTTACCCTCAGCTATTTATTACAATATTAAAACAAAGAGAAAAGTTACTATGAATAAATGTATTGCACTCTACCAGGGAAACAATTATTCTCTTCCTGGTAATATTGATCAACTATTCTACTGGGGGCAAAACAAAAGAGATGCTGCAAAGTGAAATAAAATGTGTTTATGCAAGATGAAAAGTCAGTGGAAATCCATCAATAAAACTAAAGTAATGAATGACGGTAAAGGGCTGCATTAGTGCTGTGAGTCACAGAGATTTAGGCCTAATGATTTTCACATCTTTTTCTGAACTAAAAGGTTATGAACACTTATACAACATGTGCAATATCTGGACAGTTTATCAGCTGCTAAGCATCCTGTTGAGTTACCTTTCAGAGACATTTGCTGCTTATCTCTGAAAAGGTGCTCTCATGTATCACCAGTTCAGTATGGTTCAAATGATCTCTGACAATCAAGACCACCTGAGAAAATCTTGGGCGATTCTGCCGAAATGTTGCCACTTGCATGTTGTTACCATACACAATTAAACATTTTATTCAGCACTGTGTCTAATAACACTTACGTTCAGTGATTCAAAATGTTTAACAGTCAGTCCTAGGTCGTGTTATTCATTTTTTCACATGGTTTTCTTAATGGAAGATGATAAATTTGATTAACCGTAGTCCGTTTTTAGCAGAAATGTAGCAGTGATGATAGCATGGGAACACTTAGCACCTGCTCTCTACAAACAGGGCAGATCCGCCTCTTTTTCTTAAGGAAGCTCAGATCTCTGGACATCTGTAGTAAGATGCTGCAGATGTTTTATCAGTCTGTGGTGGTAGTGTGTTGTTTTATGCTGCAGTCTGCTGGGGAGGCAGTGTAGTGTATTTTTTGCTACAGATTTATATTACTCTAATACTAAAAGTTCTGCTTTATATAAAAGGCCTCAGTATGACCTCTAGATCATGTAACAGCCAGAGTCTCCAGGTATCAGCTGGTACCAACCAGAATAATGACCATTCATATCTGGGAGTTGTCAGACAGTAAAGGCATTGGAATTTTTGAAGATAAGCAAGTATAAATTGTATCCTTTTAAGGTTAAAAAGTAGGCTTAGCAGAGTGCTTGTGCCCAGGAAAACGTACACATGCATGGGCTGGAACATTTGAATTTAATGATCTTACACACAGACAGAAAAGGGAGAGAGAACTGAGGGCTCCATTGGACTCGGGACACCTTTCATTCAGCAGCCTCGAAATTGACAAAGTTCTGTCTCCGCTGTATTTAGACAGTGTTCTGATTGATGATAAAGAAAACTAAAAGGAACTTCGACTTGGTTTTTAATCCAATCTTCTCACTCAGAGGGATGGTAAATTTACACCACAGCAGCATCAGACACAGAGATGCAAGGCGGTTGGACAGAATGGTCTAAAGAGCTGGTTCTGTGGTTGGAGCCAGGTTGGACAAACTGGAGGAGGTGGTGGAGAGATGACCTGTCAAGATGCTCGAGGCCATCCTGAAATACCCGGATCATCTGCTACACAAAACCTTTATGGACCAAAAAACAGCAGTTGCAAGACAGAGAGATACAAAAAATCCTTCGCTCCTATAGCCATCAGGCTGTCTCATTCTTACCAGACTAACTGAATTTCCCCTCTAGGCTAAATCAAGTAATTTTGATTTCATTGATTTGATTCAAGTAGTTTAACAAAACTATTTAAAAAAATATACACACACACAATACAAGTGGGTACTTGGTGTAGAGTTTGACATTCTCAGTCATACTTACAATATGATCAAAAATACAGAAAATATACCTATAGAGGCCTTCAGGACAATAACATGATTCTACTTCTTGTTGATTTGTTACTTATGTCTCAAAAGATTTGAGAGGGGAATGTCTCAGGGTACAGGACAGAGTTATTTTTTCTCTTTGGAAATGCATAACATGTTGTGTCCCCAATTTTTCACACACTTTCATACAAAAAAAGGTTTGTGAAGGATTCTAAACGTTATATTTCATGGTGGAGTGAAGATAGGCCATTTTTTCAGGTTTTTAATTAAAGCTTTAAATTATGTATCTTCAGATTGCAATCAGGACAACATGTGTGGCATTTTGCTTGATAATATCATGCATTAAATAGATACTCCATGCATTTTTGTGGATGTTTGTTTAGGTGAATCCCTAAAATGTTTAATATAAAAAGGTCATGTAAAAAAGAAGGAGAAAAAAAAGTACTCCAGTCTACCTCCTTGATAAAAAACATGACTGTAGTCTTGATCTGAGAACATCAAAAAGCCTCTATTTATCTTTTAAGATTCAAAAGGTTTCAAAATGTTTGTAGTCCATATGAATCAATGTCCCAAACAAAACGCTTATAATGCTTTTTCTTGTCAGAAAGAGATATCTTTGATGTTTGTTTTGGCAGTTTGGAAACACAGTTTTTAAAGAACAATGTGTTTTTATATATCTTGCCAAATCAGCCTTACTTTTCCCTCTCCATTTTATGATATTGCAAAACAAAAGTAACCCTTTCCATAACTCTTTCTTCCTCCAGAGGTGTCGGCCAGCTTCAAGTCAGGGACGTCGGTCAGCTACACCTTCAAGGAGCCATACGAGTTGAGCAGGAACAGCAGCGCCCTGCCGTCCTCCATCTACTCCGACATGACTCTGAGAGGAGAGAACGTCTCCCTGAGCTTCAGGACCAACCAGAGTCCGGCTCTGCTGCTCTACGTTAGCTCCTACTACAGAGAGTACCTGGCCCTGCTCATCAACAAGCACGGTGAGGAGGCTTTTATTTTGAAGGAGTTTGTCTTTTGCACAAAATTGAAGTGGAGCGTATTTATTTATTAATCTTTTTTAGATCATCTTATCTGCCTTGACTTCTCTTCACAGCATCATTTATTTAGATTCTTTGGAAAGAAAGATTGCACACAAGATTAGGTGTATCACCTTTCTAAGCCTCTTAAACACCTCTTCTTCCATCCTCTTCCCTCGTTCACACCCATGTTTTTGTCTCAGACTTGAGGTTTGAATGGCCTCTTTTATTTATGAAAAGCTTTTTACAGGCTTCTTTTCCCGTTTGCCTCCTTCTCTCCCACTCCTCTTAACACCCATCTCTCCCCTTCTAGTTAATTACACCTCTTTACTTCCCTTTTGGGTGCTCGCTCGCCCTTCCTTTACACTGTAAAAAAAAAAAAAAACTGTTGTTTTTACGGTAAAAAAAACAGCAGCTGTGGTTGCCAGAATTTACCATAATACGGCAGAACTTTTACCGTAAAAAGATATTGGCACTGTTGATTTCATGTTTAAGATTGCCATTTTATTCCATTTTTTACCGTATAAATAACGTTTTTCCATCAAAAGAAACACTGTTTTGCCATATAATTGTCAAGAAAATACTTTATAAATGCCGCATAAATTAAAGATTTTACCATTAAATATTACAGTATATTTTTGTTAGAGATATGGTATTTAGTACATTTAACAGTGAGAAAAAGTTTTACTTACAAAAGATGAATGCAAAAATTACAGATGGCTTTTATATATATTACAGTATATTTTTGTTACAAATACGGTTCCAGTGAATTTTACAGTAATGTATTTTTCAAAACAAAACTGTAAAATATACTGTTTTGGCTGATATATACATTTATGGTGTTTCATTGTTCCTGAAACTGAATTAACCCATTTATCATTTTACAGCCTTTTACTGTCATGGTTTAGCAGTTTTTCACTGTAAAATCTACAGACATTTCTTACAGTCTACATTATACCGTACATTTTCAAACCTTAAATGAAAAATCTTGTCAAGACTTTTTTTTTTTTCTTTTTCCGCCTCCCTCAACTTTTTTCAATTACTTTTGCCTGTTGGCATCTC
Source organism: Centropristis striata (assembly GCF_030273125.1). Taxonomy (NCBI): domain Eukaryota; kingdom Metazoa; phylum Chordata; class Actinopteri; order Perciformes; family Serranidae; genus Centropristis; species Centropristis striata. Next base: position 30,118,517 of record NC_081527.1, read on the forward strand.
CTCCCAGCCTCTCATCTTACCTCTCCTCCCCTCTTCCTCTCACTCCTGTCATCTTCTCCTGATATCGACCTCTCCTCCTGTCCTTCTCCTCTCCCTCTCTCTCTCTCCTCTTCTGCTGTGCTCTGCAGCTTCACCAGATCACGATCTGTCAGATCTTTCCTCTCTCTGGATTCACCCCGTCAGCCTCGACTGCCTTTTAATCCGTCCAGTTGGGCCGGCTGTTAAGTTTTGTCTCAGGCAGAAAAAAAAGAGTCCACTGGTCCCCTCAGTGAGAGCTGATGGGAGATGCTGAGGGAAGTTTGCTGTGCTGCTAATGGGAAGGCAGGTCACTGTGCTGCTGAATAAAACAGCAGAAAAGTTGCTGATGTGTTTTATAAACTTTTGTGTCAAATAATTATGTTGTGAGTTTGGCTGATGGTAATAGGAGGCACTTGGATGCCGATAAATGTAATTTTTGTCTAATAAAATTGGCACTTTGCTGCCAGATTAGCTGCAAATGGATTTTTTTTGGTGCTAGTGACTCATAGAAAGCTGATGGACAGCAGGGTATTAAGGTTTCATGCTGACCGTGGAGTTGTCAGGTAAATGCACTTAAAGTGAAGTGTCCAATTAAGTCCTGAGAGCTTTTTCTTGTTCAGCTCATTTCTTATTTCTCTTTCTCCCTGTGCTGCAGTTAAACCTCTTTCAGAAATTCCTTGTCAATTTCTTAAAGTCTGCTCACAAGAAAACATACATTTATTACCAGAAACAACAGCTGATTGGATGAGCTCTTACACCAAATAATTAGTTCATCTTGTTTAACACACCTTTCTTATAAAAAGAAAAATAGTGAGTCATAATCATGAATTGTTCTTCATGGGATTCATTAGTCTTCATGGAAAGTAGACAAAATTAATATATATAATGTGTAATCTTATCCTCTTTTTTAATCTTAAAAGCCCAAAGACATCACAGAGCTTTCAATGAATCTGCTCTTAATCCTCAGATTATTAGGAAAATTAATTAGATTTGGAGGTGTGTTATTGATAGGGAATTAACTTCTAATCCTCTTAAATATGGAAAGCTTTATTGACTCAGATAATGATCATTCAGATTCATTATCCACGTGAAATATTATGAAAAGGTTTCCAGCAGGATTAGAGAAGAAGACCTGGATGCTTTCATCATTAGGAGGAAAAGTTTAAATTGGAAAAACTACTGTGTGTGTGTGTGTGTGTATGTGTGTGTGTGTGTGTGTGTGTAGATAAACTGGAGGTGAGATATAAGCTGGACAGCAGCAGAGACGCTGAGGTGTTGAGAAGCAGAGTGCGGAGTCTGGCCAATGGACAGCTGCACACTGTGACCATCAGGAGAATGACAGACTCTGTGACTGTGCAGGTAACAAAACACACACGCACATTCTTGTCCTATCTTTGTGAGGACTCTGTATTCATCAAATGCATTCCCTAGACCCCTAACCTTAACCATCACAACGAATGAATGCCTAACCCTAACCACCTAACCTAAACCTGATTATAACCTCAACCTTAAAATCAAGTCTTCACCCTCAAACAGGCCTTTAAAGAAAAATATGCTCAGTTTGCTGGTTAACCCTTAATAGGGCACTCATTGAAATACTTGCAAATTCCAAATTTCAACCCTAGAGAATATTGGAGGATATTTCACACAGCCAGAATGTGTAAAAAAAAAAAAAAACATACGGACCCGGCGGAAGGGGGTAATATTTTAAGAAAAAGAGTTTACGAGGTTAAAGTGGCAAATTTACGAGAATTTTTTTTGCAGATTTATGAGATTTTAAGTGGTGAATCTGCGAGAAAAAAGTTGTTTTTTCACACTTTTTTCTTGTAAATCTGCAACTTTTTTCGTGCAGATTTGCCACTTTAAATCTCTTAAATCTGTGACTTTTTTTCTTGTAGATTTGCCACTTTAATCTAGTAAATTTGCAACTTTTTTCTCGAAATATTGATGATATCCACTGAAGTTACCAAATATAGTTCTTCGCCTGATAAAGGGTTAAAGCCATGGTCCTCACTCTGTATGAAGTACGAGAAGACACAAACACGCACAAAAACTGCTTACTGCAGGGCTGCTGAGGCCACGCCCCCAACTGAGGCCACACCCTCTAGATGCACTGTGCATTCCTCCATCACATGCTCAGTTCATTTACATGTTGAATGGGACTTTTTTGAAGGGACAGGGGCTTTTTTTTTTTTTTTTTCATTTAACGTTTTTGAATGGGTGGGGTCGGGGGCATGAGTAATATAACACACCACTGTCACTCGGATTCCCTTGTTCTTAGCGTGTTCTTGATTGTCTCAATGGGAATTGGCAGCATACTCTGACAACTTCAAACAACTTCAACAACATACTCCGATGGAAAAAGAGACCGCTTTTGCTTTCCAGTTGTGCAGGTACGCTATATAGACCGTTGCTAGCTAACCGCTACTGGCTATCGCCAGCTAGCTAAGCCAACTAGCTACGAGCCAGCTATCTTTACAACAAGCCAACAAAAGACATTTTTGTGTTTAGTGCTCAGCCAAACTGAGCAACTAGTTGACGGTACGCTCGTCGACGGCAGTACTGAGTTTACCGTCAGACACAAACACCATCGCACCCTGGAAACCATGGCTCCACTCACCTCCTCATCAAGCTGTGTCAGCTGCGCCCTCCTGGTGGATAAAGTCGCAGAGCTGGAGAGAAGAATCTCCACACTGTACAAGATCCAGGAAGCTGAAAAGTTAATGGATACCATCATCTTCGGTCCAGCACAGTCCAGCACAACCTGCACCCAAGCTCCCGATGCCTTTGCTTCTTCGCTCCCTGCTGTAGGAGTCGAGGAGGCCAGAGCAGGAGCTGCCTCTCCTCCAGAGCCTGTCACCGCTCAGGGTCCAGCTGCTGCTCCGGTCACCATCCCTGATGTCTCCTGGAACCAGCTCGGGGCTAGACCAAGACATGCAGCCCTGGCCAGCTCCACCCTATCCCATCAGGAGCGCTGGTCTATGGTCGGTGCTCACAGCAAAAGAGGGAGACGCTCCTCAAATGCGCCTCCTCACAACACCATCCAGCTGCAGAACAGATATAACATTTTGGACCTGCATGACTTTCCTCTTCTGGCTGCGGAATCCCTGCCTCCTCCTACATCCAGTGACCCCAGCAGTCCCCCACTGGCGCAGATCCCTCCATCGGTCACTCCTCACCCCAGGTTTCGCTGCTCCATACCGCAGTTTACACCTGCGCCGCAGCGGGATCCTGCTCCTCACTCTGTCTGCACACCTTCATCCACTCCTCCACCACAGTTGACGTCTCCCTCACCGACCTCTCCCTCTCAACCATGCTCATCATTGGAGACCCGATTGTGAGAAATGTGGGAAATAAATCTGCAAAGACATTTTGCTTCCCCGGTGCTAAGGTGGCAGACATCCAGGAAAAGTCTGCTAGCATCCTGGACACACACACACAAGCCCAGGATGTTGTCGTGCACGTTGGCTGTAACAACATTCCTGACCAGTCATCCGAACTGCTCAAACAGGATTTTAATAAACTTCTTGACTCCCTCGAGGCCCACGGCAAGCAAGTTTTTATCAGCGGACCCATACCTTCTCACAGCTGAGGTGTCGCTCGTTTTAGCCGCACACTGAGCCTCCATACCTGGCTGAAATCAACATGTGCAGCCCGCAACATAGCTTTTATTGACAATTTTAATCTCTTCTGGAAACGCCCATCTATCCATCCAAACGGCCGAGGTTCACGGACTCTCACTGACAATATCTTTTCCTCCGTTTGGACCTCTCCCTCGCACTGACTATCGTACACCCCATGCCCAAATCATCCGCACCTGGTCAGCGTAGGTCACCACAGGCAAGCCTCCCCCTCCCCAACCTCCCCACACGAGGGAGCTAGCCCATACAGAGCTAGCTCCCCCGTGTGGCGAGGCGGGCTTACTACTGCTCTGCCCAAACTTTGTTATTTCTCCCCAACCCATTCCAGTCAGAATCACAAACAGGCGCTCATGCCCTCGCAATAAGGCTCTGAGCAACTTGACCTGCCTCCTGCAGGTCCCCATCACCACACCTTGTGAGCGTACATTCGGCACGAACATTAATCTGGCCGTGCTGAATGTGCGCTCTCTCTCCAACAAAACCTTCATCATAAATGACTTAATTACAGATCACAACCTGGACATTTTCCTACTGACAGAGACATGGCTTGGCACCGATGCACCAGCTGTTCTCACTGAGGCCTGCCCACGTAATTTTTATTTTTTATTTTCCACAAGGGGGGTTAGGAGGGGTGGCGGTACTGCATCACTTTTAAAAGAAACGCTGAACTCAAAAGAGGTTTCTTTTAACAGTTACACATCATTTGAATATCACGCCTTTCTTTTAGCAGCCCTCCGATGATCTGCATCACAGTTTACAGCCCACCCCAATATTCTTCGTCTTTCATCAGTGAATTTTCTGAATTTTTATCAATCATACACACCACTTACAAGAGGGTTTTAATAGCTGGTGATTTTAATCTACATATTGACAATATCTCGGACGCCATTTCCAGAGAATTTTTAAACCTTTTATGCTGCCTAGATTTTAAACAGCATGTTGCACAGCGGACTTACAACAGAGAGCACACCCTGTACCTGGTCATAACCTACGGCCTGTCTGCTGGTTTGTCCTCTGTTGTGGACCTGGCTGTGTCTGACCACTACTGTGTGTACTTTAACATCGCCAGTTTTAACCCTCAGGAGGCCCCGGTGAGAACGGTGAGGAAACGTTACCTGACTTCTGAAGTGGCTGCAAATTTTATCGAGATTTTACAGAGCACCCCTGCTGATCTTTTACCTGCACCCTGTGATTTTATTGTTTACAATTCTCCAACTCCAAACTGAAAACAACACTGGACTCAGTGGCTCCACTTTTAACTAAAACTGTAAAAACAAAACCTGTACCACCGTGGAGAACCGCTAACATCAAAAAACTAAAAAGAAATTGCAGGAGTGCAGAGAGTAGGTGGAGAAAAACGAAATTGACAGTTCATCATGAAATACTACGTGAATAACTCAAAACTTACCAGTTTTAATAAAGCTCACATGACACCATCAGAGGCCCTTTGCGAGGACTTTGCAGACCACTTCAGAAGTAAGATCGATGGTATCAGATCCAGTCTTTTATTCCAGAATGTATTTTTTTTACACACCTGAACCATCGCTCCTATCTGAGGAAACACTGGAGAGTTTTGCCCTGGTTGATGCAAGGACATTTGGTCGAGTTTTCTCCCAAGTAAACCCAACGACCTGCCTTTTAGATCCTATTCCCACATTGCTCTTAAAATCATTTTATGCTTTCTTTGAGGAACAGATTTTAAATGTTGTGAATTGCTCTCTTCAGACGGGTGTCTTCCCCGCTGCCTACAAAACGGCAGTGGTGAAGCCCCTTCTGAAGAAGAGTAATTTTTCACGGTGGTTTTTACCATCTTAAGAATATAGCTAGAGTCCGCCCATTTCTCTCTCAGGCCAACAAGGAGGTGCTGATGCATGCTTTTATCTCTTGTTGTTAAGACTATTGTAATGCCCTGCTCTCTGGTCTTCCCAAAAAGAGCATCCACAACCTACAATTATTACAAAACTCAGCCGCGCATGCTGACGAGGACCAGAGGGCACATTACACCGGTTTTAAAATCACTGCATTGGTTCCCCGTGTGTTTCAGGATCGATTTTAAGGTTCTTTTATTAGTTTGTTAGCTTAATGGTCTTGGGCCATCTAATCTATCGGATGTGCTTTTATCATATCAACCCTCGCGGGTCCTGAGGTCCTCTGGCACCGGCCTTTTAATTATTCCAAGAGTTACAACTAAAACCTACGGGGAGGCTGCATTCAGCCATTATGGCCCGCGCCAGCCTGCCAGAGGGCATCAGGACCGCAGAGACTGTTGATGTTTTTAAAAGGAGGCTCAATACCTGTTTGGTCTAGCTCTTAACTGATTACTTTACTATTTATTTATTTATTTATTCTCCTATTTAGCTATCTATTTACCTATCTAGTTGTTCATCACATTGTTTATATTTTCTTTCCCGTTGTATTTTATTTTTTATCCTCTCCTGTTGTTTTTTTAGTCTTTTATTTTTTTATCCTGTTGTCCTTTAGTCTTTTAGTTTTTATCCTGTCCTGTTGTCTTTTAGTTTTTTAGTTTTTATCCTTTAAGTTTTTGTTGTTCAATGAAAGAAATGATTGCTCAATAAAATAATCAGATCTTAATAACATTCTACCTACAAATAAATCTGTTGAAATGTCATGTTCTTGGGGTGGTCTGTAGCGTAGTGGGTTACACAGGCGCCCCATGTGCAGAGGCTACAGTCCTCGCTGCGGCGGAGCCGGGTTTGAATCCGGCCTGAGTTCCCTTTGCCGCATGTCCTCCACTCTGTCACCCCCTTTCTATCTGTCTCACTATCAATAAAGCCTTGAAAAATGGCCAAAAAAATATCTTAAAAAAGAAATGTCATGTTCTTTTTATTTTGCTCCCCACCTTAACTTCCCATGGAAAGTTTCTGGAAATTTACCAGAAAATTTTCACCCCTTTGCAACCGTAGTGATAGTAAAGCTCCAGTGATGACAGCAGGGTAGCAGGGACAAACTGCACATTAGAAGAGCTTCACATGAAATATGAAGCATCTTAATCATATCTGGATCCACTGAACGTCATATCTTGTTAACAACAGTCTCAGATGATGTATGAGGTTAACTTCATCTAACCAGCAGCCTGAATGTCTGTATAATTACCAACACACTGAGATGAAATACAAGGTGACCTCGTCGTGGATGGCTGCAGCCTCCTGATTCACTGAGGCTCCAGTGAAATATGAGGTGCATCTCATCTTGCCAGTTTCCATCACCTTGAATCATTATATCGTTAGTATCACACTTCAGGGACATCAGGTGAAAGTCCACAGGGGGTTTCAGTGTGCTGTGTCCTGATGACCAGCAGCCCACAGTGTCCACACAAGTGGACAGTATCACATCCTCTTCCCTGAGCACACGTCCCAATGAAAAATGACTCACTAATGGCTAAACCACTCGGGGCCGCGAATACACGGTGTCCTCTGTTTTCGTACGGTTATCAGAGAGGCCGGTGTCCACTGTTTTCCTCCAAGGGTTTCCTGTTGATCTCACAGCACGCTCCAGTTCGTCCCAGTCCGTTCAGACACCAGATGAGAAACACTCCAGGTTCTAAAAAATATGTTGAAATGGAAATAAACGAAAGAAAAGTTTTGTCCATTTAAAGCAGGGATGGGCAACTGGAGGCCCGGGGGCCGCAGACGGCCCTCACCCTCACTTGAAGTGGCCCTCAGTACAACTACATGCATTTGAGCATGCAAATCTTAAAATTGCAGTGTAAAAATGCACAAAATTACTTATTGCAATTAATGTTGGTCTGCTTGCAAAAAAAAAAAAAGAAATCACAGTTTTTTATTTGCTTCAAACCTTTTGTATAAAGGTTTTATTTTTGGAATAGTAGAGATTTTTCATTACATGCACATTTTAACGACTTAATATACTGTTCTGAGGCCTGATTTAATAAATTTCTGATCACTTTAAATCAATTCTGTTTTCAGTTTGAGATTTAACACATGCAGAAAAAGTAACTAAAGCTGGCAGCTAAATGTAAAAAGTACAATATTTGCCTCAAAATGTAGTGCAGTAGAAGTATAAAGTTACATAAAATGAAAATACACAAGTAAAGTACCTCAAAATTTTACTTAACTACAGTTCTTGAGTGAGAGTTGTGTTTTGCACTCCAAAAAGTAATCAGATGAAAAATAAAATAAAAACATACATTTTAGTGTATAGCTCCAAATGACTAATAGAAGAATTTAACAGCTGAAGTAGGCAGGAAAATGGAAAAGGCAAACAAACAACAACTGGTGGCCAAATCACAAAACTTATATTTTAGTTTACTCTTTAGTGGAGATGGGCCGTTTGGCCTGTTTCACTCTTTTGAAGCAGACTGGTTTGAAACAGTGTGTTGAGGCTTGTATCAAAGCTCCGTGATCACGTGACCGATTAGTGACTGATTCGAATTTTTGGCGATGCTTCATATGTTATAAGGAGACGTGAAGTGATCCGTGCCCCCCCCCCCCCCCGCTTCATAGCATTACAAGAGATCTTCCATTGCGAGTGTAATTCAATTGCAAGAGAACTGTAAAGATGGAGAATGCGAGTGGAAGAAAACGATCCCGTGTGTGGGAACACTCTCCCCTCCCAACAAGGTAGGTGTTTTACATATTACATAATATGATACACGATATGGTGGATTAAATGGTTACAGAAAATGAATGAATGTTATATTATATTGTTTAAGTCGTTCCTCACAAATGTGTCTGTTTAGCCTACTAATCATAGCCTACAATAAATCATTAGTTATGTTATTATCTTGACTGTTTCACTATTGCATTTTAATAAATTTATAAATTTATGTTAAGTGCCCACGAGAACTGGTGTATGGAAATAACACCTCCTCTATGTTGCGGCATCTTCGTGCTTATCATGAGAAGGCTGCAACTCTGCAGCCAAGCACCTCAGCTGAAAGCCTCCCTGCTGGCCCTTCTGGTATTATTAATCAATACAACCTGTTTCTCTGTTGAATCCTAATAGAATTTAATAGTTGCACACATGTACATCTTGTAGAAATCCCCTTTAATATATCTTTTGTCACTTTCTGTCCTTAATAATTATTATTTTTTTAAATACTCATTTTACCTAAAGCTTGGAAATCTGTTATTGTATTGAGTACAATAAAATAAAATAAATACTATGTAATCAATTTTTTTCTTTCATCCGTGTCCAGGAAGCAATAGCTGAATGAGGCCTTGCTGACCTTGTTGTTATGAATGCAAAGCCACTGGCTGTGGTGGAAAATGAAGACTTTAGGGCCTTTGTCAACCTCCTGGATCCCACATACACAATCCCAGGAAGGAAGGCACTGAAACAAACAAACAAAATGAAAAAAAAAATACAGGGCCACCAAAGACCAGGCTGTGGCACAAGTGTCAAAGGTGTCCAATTTCAGCTTGACAGCTGATATGTACATGAACATGGATGCCTACTTGGCAGTGACCTGCTAATTCATCACAGAAGAGGTCCGGCTGTAAACTGTTTTGCTTGGTCTAAAAAAATTCCCCCGGTCCCATACTGCAGCAAATACAGCAGAAGCCAAAGACACTCTGAAGGCAGAGGGGGAATCAGAGCCAAAGTGAGGAGTCTGGTCACAGACGCAGCACCAAATATGGTGGCGTGTGCCAATCTCCTTAATGTGCGCCCCATCAACTTATTTGCTCACATGTTGAATCTGGTGGTGAAGAAGTCATTATCACAGACGTCAGACCTTGATGACATTCGCATCAGGGCACGTGGGATTGTGGTGCATTTCAAGTCAAGCACCACAGCCAAAGAAAAGCTTTCAGAAATTCAGCAACAGATTGGAAGATCGGAGCATAAACTCGTACAAGAGGTAGAAACCCGCTGAAACAGCACATATGTGCTCCAGAGGCTCTACGAGCAGAGGGAGCCACTTGTTGCAGCACTCACCAGTCTGAACACCACCCTCCTCCCATTCTCACAATCAACGAGTGTCTCTCAGTCCTCTTTCCATTCCACCAGGCCACTGAGGACATGCCAACTGAAAAGAGGGTCTCTGGATCAAAAGTGATCCCTATGACTTAACTTCCGGCAGCGGAGGAGTGCAGACGTGTATTTGTGAGCTCTTATAAGATTAGCGGACTACAGCAGCAAGATGCCTCCCTTTTCCACGGATGATTACCACAAACTGTTCCAGAAGATAGCAGTACTGGAAACAAAAATTCATCGGCTCGAAGTGAATATGGAGGTAAATGTACAGAATGGGAATGAAACTACCCTGCCAATTTCCCTAAACAGTGAAAGGGAGCAGGCTAACGGAAAGCTAACTAGCACCACCAAGACGCAGCAGGAGCTGGGTGTAAATGGCAATAAGCCAACAAGTCATACCTGGAACTCTCTTGGTGCAAAGCCAAAGCACTACAAATCCCCTCCCTCAGTTTTGGGAAGACAGTTATCAGGCAGAACCCAGCACCTGGAGACTTATGACACCGAGTGGCCTGCACTACAAAGAGAAAGCAACCATTGACCAAGGCTACAACAAAAACTAAGAGCAAATTGCCCCAAGACACAGGAATTCTACGGAAGAACAGATTTGCTCCACTCTCTCAGAACCCTGACTCCCCGAAAGTGGGCTCATCTTCCAGCTCCAGAGAAAGGTATGAGGCTAATTCATATGCTAAAAGGCTACAGAAAGAGCTAACCACTGGGCCCCGTACTCTGATAGTGTGTGACGGAGCTGTGAATGAGATAAAACGCTCTTGCAGCAAGAACACCAAAGTACTCCGTTTTACCAACAACATGGTGTCTGATGTCTCAAAGAAGATCCTGAACATTGCTGCTGAGCATCCAACAGCTAATGCTCTCATCAATCATCTCATCAATTGTACTACCAGTGCTATTGCAGAGGTAAAGTAATTTTCCTCTGTGTTTTGTATTCATCTATTGCTGAAATGATAATTGTCTCTCATATATCTTTTCTTTGTTTATCCACATGTTTGAAGGAAAAACTGCTTCCAACGACAGATGACCCATTGAGTTATTGGTTCCTCCAGAAGGCATCTTACCCGCTCATGCAAAGACAGGCTCTTTGGATTTTTCCAAAGGCTGGTGAAATTGTGAGCCAGCGAAGAAGCAGCTTAAAGCCAAGCACAATGAGCAAATTTTGTTTTTAAATAAAAACATGTAAAAGAGTGTTGCATAACCACATACACATCCCAGAAGCACAATACCCTCATGTACACATGCACTTTATTTTCACACTATAGCACAATATTCACTTTTTTTCACATTGTGGCACAAGGAAGCCCTTCAGAATCATTCAAACAAAAGGACTTCTATGTCTTCGTTTCATATTATTTGTTAAATTACAATCATGTTCTCCTAATGGAAATAAGGAGAGGTATAAAATCCAACTTTAGGGATGTCCTTATGATCAACACCATAAGTGGTTTTCACTGAATTACATAAGAACTTCTCACAAATCTTCAGTCAAACCTCAAAAACACTGATGTTGAAATTGATCTTACATCACAGTACAACCCTGTCATATCAGTCCAAATCATGTTTCAAGTAATTATCAGTAGTAACAGGACATATTAAAATGTAAATTTTCTAATTTTCATGTGAGGACAATGATTCTCAGAAAGAAGACACAGCTGCTTAACCCTTTAACTGCCAAATATAGTTCTTTGCCTGATAGAGTCAGGTAATATTTAGAGAAAAAAGTTGCAAATTTACCGGATTAGAGTGGCAAACCTACAAGAAAAAAAGTTGCAGATTTAAGAGATTTAAAGTGACAAATCTGCACGAAAAAGTCGCAGATTTACGATTTACGAAACTTTTTTCTCCCAGATTCACCACTTTAAATCTCATAAATCTACACATTTTTTTCTCGTAGATTTGCCACTTTAATCTCGTTAACTTTTTTCTCAAAATATTATTTTCGTATGGGTTTTTTTTTTTACACATTCTGGCTGTATGTAATATCCTCCAATATTCTCTAGGGTTGAAATTTGGAATTTGCAAGTATTTCAATGGGTGCCCTATTAAGGGTAAAAGTGGTGAATCTGGGAGAACAAAAGTTGCTTTTTTCCCCACTTTCTCGCAGATTTGCCACTTTAAATCTCTTAAATCTACGACTTTTTTTCTTGTAGATTTGCCACTTTAATCTAGTAAATTTGCAACTTTTTTCTTGAAATATTACCTGAAGTTACCAAATATAGTTCTTTGCCTGATAAAAGGTTAAGACTGACTTTATTGCTTTTGTGTTGGAACTAGAATGAATAAGATGTGTGAATCATTTGGAAGTTTGTGGCTGCTATAATTGCAGCTGACCACTAGATGTCACTGGTAGGGTCTGTCTGTCTTTGAGGCTTTGAAGCTTCAAATCTTTTTTCGATACTATCAGGAAGAAGCCTCAAAAGCGTCACAAGGCTTCATCGCTCATCTCTACTCTTCAGCCTTAAAATGTTTTTGAAAACATGCAAGAAATATGAATTGCAATTCTGTCTATTTGATCAGTGCTACCGAGTTTACTGCAGTAAGTGCATTATTGACGTGATTGACAGCTGTGTTCAAGATTACTCGACTCTGATTTTTTGAGTTTTCATTCAAATAGTAATACAAAAGACAGATCTGTAAAAAAAAAAATCTCCTTATTCTGTCAGAATATAGTGAAAGCAAATACAGGTATGTCATATTTGCTGAGCTGTGCCTCAAGTGATCAGAAGGCTGGTGGTTTGGTGCAGTCTGTTTATTAAGAAGTTTATACAACTTTAGCTTTAAGTTAAGTGACACCTCATTGAAATAATGATTTAAGATCTGATGGGGCTAAAAGTACAGTACAATAAGACCAACATTAAGTATCTTTTCAAGCTTTAGTGTAAATTGGCTTCAAGTGTTGAAGTTTAGTTCAAAACTTTGTCTGTTCCCTCTCCACAGCCACACAGAGACAAGACTGGTCTCTGTTGAACAGCCCTCATTAAAACAATTTCCAGTGGAGAATTTCACCCCGGATGACTGAATTTTTTTTTTTTTCTTTTGAAAGTGTGGACTCACTCATTTCTCTCACTGAGCTGCTGAGGTTCAAAAAATGAAACTATAAACAAATAGACTTTGTGTCATTTGTGCCATTATTTACTTAGTGTACTGCCCTACAAAGCCTAACTGCAGTAACTACGCAAAGGGTGAAACTGAGAAAAACTGCTTTAAAGTTTTTGAACGTTTCTGAACCGGCCAGCCAAATGGGTTATAGGTAGGTAAGTGATATGACACTTATTTCTACATGTATTGATGATGTAATTTTTATGCTCAAAAATCATGATGATTTTTTTTACCTTTGACCCCAAAAATGTAGTTACTGCACTCTGGTTTTGCATTGCTGTAAAAGGTTCTCATAGTAATGCAATAGCAGAGTGCAGTAACTACAATGTTGTTGTCTTCTTTCAGCTTTTATATTTTGTTTTCAGTGAATAAACATTTTCAAATTGATTTTGTTATAAGTGTATTTAAAAGTGTTTAACAACTCTATTCAAAGATTTGTGTATTTTAGACTTGATATTATAAAGTTATGTTATAATTTAGTCTTAATATAATTTTATCTCACTTTTTTACTTAATCACTATATAGTGATAGAAATTATAAGTCTATTTGATAGGGAAACTGTTATTCTTGTCTTCACTATTCAACACAATGAAGAAATACAAGGAATCCTCAAGCAGTCGCGTGAGGAGCGCGGAGCAGACCCCGGGAAATTCATGTTTAAATTCATATATAAAACCAAAGCAGACCGCAGTAAGTGAACTTACTGCGGTCTGCTTTGGTTTTATGTTTAAATTCGTATATATATCCAAAGCAGACCGCAGTAAGTGCAATTACTGCGGTCTGCTTTGGTTTTGAGTTGGATTTTGTAGTTACTGCAATTTTTATATCATAATTTCTCTGAAAATAAGCAAAATTGAAATCTAAAACTTTGTCACAAGATAAAACAGACATCAAGGAGTTAATTTTTAGTTATAACTCAATTTCGACCAAAAATGTAGTTACTGCAGTTAGGCTTTGTAGGGCAGTGTAGAAGTCAGAAAAGATTTGAGTTTGAAAGATACTCTGAACAAACGACTTTTACCCACAATTAATTAATGAGAATATTTTGTGTTTTTCAGATTGACCAAAACCCCAGAGAAGACTTCAACCTGACATCTGACGGAGAATTCAACGCCATCAAGTCGCTGGTGTTGGGCAGAGTGTTCGGTAAGTGAGGAGGCAGTAAATGCAGAGATGAGGCCTTTTAAGTTAGAGAGCACTCAGACTTGCACTCATTTGAATAACAGCTCTGAGATGTTTGGCCTCAGCCGACACTAAGCATGGGCTTTCTTATGTATATCTGCAGGAATAAACGCAGCTAAGCCTGTAAGTATGAAGAGGAAAATACAAATCACTTCATTGTACTGAGCATTAAGTAGTGCAGAGTCAAGATGTAAACAGAAAACTACTTCAGCAGATTGCTGAGTTAGCCACATAATGTATAAGTTGTTGTTCACTCTGAGCTGAGGCTCACAGGTAGAGTCCGTGCTGATGTTGTCAGACCAAATTTTGGACCTTTCAGTCATGTTACTTTCTCTCAAGCATCTACATCACCTGTTACTCAGTTATTAAATAAACATGAAAGTTACTGCAAGGAACTTTCATTGCGTGTTGACGTGTTTGGGGGCCCCTGTGGTCGAAAGTGTACTGCAGCTGCCAGACTCCCTTTAGAAAATCTCTCATTTTACTGCAGCAGGGTCTGACAGTCTGCCCTGCTCAGTCCAGGTTCTGGTTCTCCCGTACCTCCCTTCCCTCCAGCGGGTCCAGCAATACAGTGTAGGCCTCCAGCAGCTCGGTGTCAGTGTTGGCTCCTGGGAAGTAGGCAGTGAGCTCTAGGTCTGCCACAGACAGACCCTACTGCGGGAACTCTCCAGCCACTTGCACTTGTAACCCTCACTGAAGTCCACATATAGGTAATTCTGGACTGGCTGGAAGACCATCCTGACCACTAACTTGTCTTTGGTCAGTCCCATCGGGCTCAGCAAGCTTGTGGTGGAAAGACAGGTCATTACTGCTGGGGGCAGAGCTCTCCGCCTATCGTGACCCAGAAAGCACTCGGAGTGTCCAAAAAACAAAGTTTATGTAAAGCAACAAAACAACTCAGACAGCAAACAAAAACGCTAACTAAACTGAGGGAGAAAGGCCAAAAAATCCTCCAGCAGAAGTCACAGGCAAAACACAGGCAGAGCAAAAAACAACAACAAGCAAGACAAGAGCAGGGTATGTGGCATGACGATCTGACAGAGGGTGAATGACAATGCGTAGTATCTGAATGGGAGGCTGATGAAGATAATGAGGGCCAGGTGTGGAAATGGGCAGGGAAGCACAGGTGAGGGGAATGAGGTGATTGCAGATTTTGCCACATTCGTCTGCCCTGCAGAGACAGGAGAGCTGGTGACAGGTAGATGAACAGGTGATAAACAAAAACAGTCCCTAAGCAGGTGATCCTGTGACACCACCTCCCATTGGAGCTCAGACTAAGGCCTCGTTCAGACTGCCAGCCAAAATCCGATTTTTAGCCCATCCAGATTGGAACTGGATGGCTCTTTTGAAGTCTGAACAGTCACAAATCACATGAAATCTTATTTTTGCAGACCGGATCGAAACCACCTTCGGGAGGTAGTATCAAATCGCATTTGGACAGATGCGTCTCAGTCTGAACCGCTCCAAACACTCAGATCGGTTTTGACTGTCCGTGACGTCACTCTACGTGTCGCGCGAGCGAGATCAGATCAGTCAATAATGTGGCCCAATCTGAACAGAGCCATATCCGATTTGGACACTTGCTAAAAACAGTGTGGACATTCAGCCCTAAAAATGGGATTTGAGTAGGAATCTGATTTGAATCAGATTCGCCTGCAGTCTGAACGCAGCCTAAGATCTGGCTTTGCTGCCACCTTGGCACCTCAGTAGTCAGTTTGCAACTGGCCCCACTGGAGTCTAAGTTGAAGGATTTTTCCGGGGAAACTGCATGCCATAAAAGCTATTATCTGATTTAGAATTAGAATATTTCTATTTATAATGTAGAAATATTCCAGTGCTGATTGTCTTATGTATGTCATATAGAGGCATCAGTATAAACTGAGGCTGTTACCTAACCAGTTAAAAGTCTTTGTAGCAACTTTAAGGCCACAAAGATTGTGATCAAATACCATTACAGTAGCTCATAAAACATACACAGGTGTACAAGTGTATTCAATGACCCTGTGACATCACTGTTGAGTGTCCTTACAGGTGCAATATCATTTCAGTTGTAGTCAGAGGGAAAGTGAAACCAGCTTGAAAAATACAACCAAAGAATGCAGAGAAACACTGTGTTTTTAACCTGCTGATAAGTTAAACCTTCTGGTAAGATGTCTGTTATATGAGATCTGAACATATTTTAAATTTAAGTCACTGGAGATGCATAATGTTTGTTACTCTTTAAATAAGATTTAAATCCAGGAAGTCAGGCTGTTTGATCAAAGCTCTGTCTGCCTTCACATACCGCCTCCTCCTCACTCCCATAACAGAAGAGAACAGGAGTCAGTTTAATGGATGTTTTATTGCAAAGTGTCGCCAACTCGGGCTCCTTTACTGCCCTGCTTTATCCATTTAGCTGTGTAGTCCTGGACAGGGACCTGTAACAGAGGAAGGGTGAGACAGTAATTGTCTCTGTCATGGCTCCATCAGAGACTGACTGAGATAGAAGCTGTTAATAACACGAGGGGCTGAGAGGCTGCAGCCATAGTCTCTGCCTTTAAGTTGGCAGTGTAGCTGCTGTCTGTGCCTTATCAAACAACTTATAAGTATAACGGGAGTATAACAGCAGAAGTTGTTGTTATGTGGTACCACAAATGATGCATTTTCAGAGCAAAACATTCCTGCAGTTTCAGTACGTTTAGTTTGTTTGAGCCTTGTTGATATATTACATTTTCCTGGATATGAATCAGTTTAAGTAACATTTTGTGTGTGTTTGTGCTTGGATTTAAGACAAGCAAAAACATTTCTGTTATTATACAACAGACTTTGAGTGTGTCAGGCTGTAGTTCATGTTTCAGAGGCTTTGTTTTTACTCTACTAGTGCAGTGCCCGTAGGAAGTATGCATTTGTACATTACATGCCACACTACAACGTCTGCAACTCAATAAAACACTTACTTTTCATAAGGTACGCACACCATCCAGCACATACACATTGAATAGTTTCCAGCGAATATCAATATTCAAATATTATTGGAAACACGAACCTTGTAGCGCACTTTAAACTCTGAAAGATAGGTAGGCTAAATAGACTTACAGATGAGATGAGTCAGGGTGGAAATCCAGAGTGAATTGTGTTACTGACCAGGTGTAGGCCTATCACACAATGGGGCGGAGCTCCCCTAAAAGATGTCTGATCAGAAACAGTGCAATGTCGCAACACGTCCTACTTAAATAATGGTATTTTGAAAAAATAATTAAAAAATCTTCAAAATGCGGGCTGCACACCTTCGTGCCATGTGCAAGCCACATATGAAACAGTCAGCGAGATATGCTCTAGAAACACATCCACATCTTGCTTTTATAGATAGAATTAATTACAAATTTGAGGACTTATCTATTTTTTAGGCAAGAAATTGAATCGATAAAAACACTGCATGCAAAATTGGCTCAATTCAAAACATTGTTTTAAATAATATCTATGTTTTATGTGAGGTATGCACACTACAGAGCTTATACAAATTCTCCAATGTATTTTGTCTTTTCTAATGTAAAGCTCCAGTGCATTCTAATTCATTTTAACCCCGCCATGTCAGAAAGTGACCGGTCCTCCCCTCCTGTCAAAGCAGACGAGGCAGAGAGTCAGATCAGGATCAGACCAGCAGCAGGAAAGTGGATTTTCTGTCGTTTCCTGCCAACCCCGTCATCCATCAGCCTAACTAATGGACCCGGAAGGAATACAGAGAGACAGAGAGGTGATGGAGTGAGGAGCTTACAGGCTGCAGTAATGTTTCCTGCTGCTCTCATCAACATGCAGATGTGTCCTGGTAAAAAACTACAGTCACCTCTCAGTCATCACAACAGACACTGATGCAGCTGCTTACAGCGGTAATGTCGACTCTCACAGCTGCTGTTTACAAGTTGTGAAGGAGCGGAGGTGAATGATGAAGATATTTAAGCCAATAAAGTGTACAGATAGAGGAAAGAGTGTACAGATAGAGGAATGAGTGCACAGCTGTCTTGAGTGATGGAGCTGAATCACTGACAGCCTGTCTGCTGTAATGAGGGTGCTGAGTGTCAGCATATTTTGCATTCTCTCTGATTGGATGGTGATGAGGATTATGGATCCTGACTTGATGTCAGTTTGTGTCCTGCTGCAGCTCTCAATGAAGTAAACAAACAAAACTATTGTACTCAGCATAATGAATGAATGGCATGTTTACAGGTGGTTAATCAGTTTAAATCAATGCACTGCCATCAATGTTGGGATAACAGGAGAGTCTGCTGCAGAGTCAATGGACCTCTTTGTTCATGTCATAGTTATGTATTGTGAGGCAGAGGGGAGAGAAGTCAGTTAGAAAGATTATACTGGATCTCAAAGGACTCGATTAAGTGGAAGTCTGGCAGGACGACAGCAAGAGCTGCCATGATGAGAGTGAGGCTGCGGTCACATGAAGGGTTGCAAAATTCTGGGAATTTTCAAAGTTGGAAACTTTCCATGGGAATTAATGGGAATAAACTGAAAATTTACAAAATTTAAGTTTAAATATAGTTGGGAAAATATATTTTAGAATAATCTTTTGTAAAACAACCAGATTTAATGCAAGTGCACTTGAATATCTGCTATTCCTCAATCACATAGCACACTGCTTACTGCAGGGCTACTGAGGCCACGCCCCCCACATGCACTGTGCATTCCTCCTTCACATGTTCAATTCTACATTTACATGTTGAACGGTATGAATGTCATTTCACTTAATTTTTGAATGGGTGGCGTCGAGTAATCAACTCAACATTAATGTTTTTATTGTTCAATGAAATAATTGATTGTTCAATAAAAAATTAAAACTTGATAAAGTTCTACTTTAAAAATACATCTGGTTTTTTTCCCCTCTCTCTTTCGTTTTATTTAAGTATACTTGGAATGTAATCTTAAATATTAGGAGATTTGTCTCAGCTGATGTGAAGCTACTTCAGAAAAGAACAACCTCTACCAGGATCAGAAATCTATCGTTAAAAAAAACAGTTTCCCTCCTATAAGTATCATATTTGTAGCTGAAAAAAATATTTATGCCTCTTTTATCTCTATAGATCTGGTCCATTCCTCTCAATGGGAAAAAGTTTCCCAATGCATGTCAGAACTGAATGTGGGAAAACATTTAGTCAGTTGCTTGTATCTTGTATCTTGTCTTCGACACAACCAGGGGGGGGAAAAAAGAAAAAAATGAGGCACAAAGCTGTTACAGGTATTCAGCACTGATTTTATATTCAGCAGATTAAACTCTCTTGTTTCTCATTTCTTTCAACAGGGTCTGATGATTTGGATCCGGACCTGTCCCGGTTGGCGTCTCTGGGTTTTACAGGTTGTCTCTCTGTGGTCCACTTTAACTCCATCAGCCCTCTGAAAGCTGCTCTGCTCCACCCGGACACCAGCCCCGTCACCATCACCGGACCTTTAGTTCGCTCCAACTGCGGCTCCTCTGCTTCAGCCAATCCCTACGCAGCGGAGAACACACACCACCTGGCAGGTAAGAGCAGAGGAGCTGTTGGAGGGGATACTAAATAGGTTTCTGTTAGAGCATAGAGCAAATGTCACATGATCACTTGATTTGGAAGACCACAGCAATTTAAAACTATCTAACTATTTAAGGGACTTAAAATGGTAATTTCTAGAGGAGTGCACGTAAAACCTCTGTAATTTATAGAGCCTGTCATCCAGTTTCAGTTTCAAGATAAGTGTGATGATGTTTTATACCAGGCTGATGTAAAAACAAATTTGCAAGAAACCAAAAATAATAATCAAATCTCCTCACCACAGAGCACCATAGTTGTCTAAAAACAGTTAAAAAAATAACAAAAACTGTTGCACTGGAATTCATGTTTCTTCATTTCCATGAACACCCATATTGTAGTTTCTATAACTATAATTTGACTTCTTAATCGAGAAATAATAATGTGCTTTACTATTTTTACTGTTTTTTTCTCAAACAGTCAATTTGAAAATTCATGGATAACAATATTATATTTAAGCATTACAAAATATAATTTTGGTTAAAGAACTTCTACATACTAATGTATTAACCATTACAGAAACAATGTATTAGACCACCTGTTTGTGCCACACCTGACCTAAATTAACAGCATTAGTAATTAGTAATTATTTTTAAGCACTGTATATAAGCAGAGGAGATACCTCCATCACTACATTCTTCACGCTGAAACACTTTCTAATAGGACAAGGACATTTATGATGCCTATTCATAACTACACTATTACATCAACACTTTATATTCCAATTTCTGTCCCACTTCTTTGGAGTTTCGTCCATATAAAGTACAGTAGCACACGTCTCCTGTCCTCTTTCCATTCCTGTGTCTAAATTGCATGAAAGCTGCTTTTCCAGCTCATAAACGGGCTCATTATTCTCACACAGTATCCTCCTTGTTTTTTTTGTTTTTTTTGGGGGGGGGGGGGGGACTAATGACAGTGTGATCAATGCTTTAATTAATTTGGACCACAGAGGAGAGTTTCCTTTGGGATTTCTTCCCTCTGGGCTCATTCTCATCCAGTTTGTGATGCTTCATTATCATCATTGTCATTAGGAGAGCTGATGTATTCCCCGTCTACTCTGATGTTCTGATCTTGTCTCTGAATTCTTTCACACTACCTTTCTGTCATGTGATCTGTTTATTTTGTCATTTATCCATTAGTTTTTTCTATGATTCCCTCTAATTGCACTTCTGGTCTCTTCACTCTCTCACATTATTTCTGCATTTCTTTCTCACCCTTTGACATCTTCTCTTCTGTTCTGTGGTGCCCCTTGGGTTTTTCATTCTGTCTTTTTAAAAATATCTTCTTCCCCCTTTGTCTTCTTTCTCTGCTGTAGATCAGTCTGGTTCAGTGGGTTCAGGTCAACCTTTAGTCAATGCCATGAGGACTGACTCGGCTCTGATTGGAGGTACTGAACCTTCTCGCTCTATTTCACTGCAACAAGAACCTGCTTCACCTTTTTTCACTGGTTCAACACCAGAATTATTGGTGTCTGGTGCCACTCATTGTCACGTCAATCATGCTGATGTTTTAATCTATGAGTTATTAATGTCTGTTTGGTGCAAAAATGACTCGATAAATGCATAACAGTTTAAAGGTTACACATCACTTTTGCTGAGGGGAACAGAGTCGAGGACCGATGTTGAGCTTCAAGAAAGAGTAAAGTGACATGCCAGGCAAGAGTCCATTTAAAACTCATTTAAAACTTTGTTGCTCTGCCAGCACAGATTGATTCAAAGTGAAGACTGAAAAGGTTCAATCTATAATCGTGTAGATCGAAAAGGTGAGACCCAGAGAAAAGTCATTTAAAACTGGCCATTAAACTGGCCTGACTCTGTCTCAGTGCACAAAGGGCAGCTCACCTAATTAAACCTATGCAGGAATGACTTGCTGATGGGAAAACTTTTCTGCTGTTATGTTAAAAAAAGGAGCATGGGCTCTCATAATATAATGTGGAATTAAATTGATTTCAGATGTATTTTGGAATTCCAATTAAATTAAACCTGCTCTAATATTACCGAATGTGCTCAACAGAGCAGCTGGCCCGATAGATTCAAAAGATGTTTAATGTACTTGAAAGCTAGATTAGAAAGATAATTGAATCATGAGGATATTAAATGGCAGTACAATGGGAGTAATAATTGGCAGATATTTTGTTCTGATAGACAAAAAAAAAGTATCCCCACTCCAAACACTTCAACCACTGTCTGATGGCCAACCCTTGTTAACCGATCATTAACCGTTAACCTTTTACAGAGGAGGCGACTGGACATGCAACATAGAAGTTATGTCCAATGGGAGAACTGGGACTCAGACAGCTGCCAACTTGACTGATATAACCCGCCTGTCTTCATCAATATAATGGCATATCTGACGTCTTTTTCCATTGTGAGCACTGACCATCAGACAGTCCTGAGACTTATGAACATGAGGCAGAAAAAGAAGCTTGAATGGTCAGCTGCAGGAATGAATGAGTCTTAAACCTGAAAATAAATGAGCATTTTTGCACTTCTGGTTCCCTTGTCTCGAGGTCAGCGGGTTTTAGACAAGCTTAAGAGATTTGCATGACATAAATTTGTCCAGTAAAGAATTTTGGAGCGTATCTAACAAGTGGTGAAATTAAACTAGTTGTCTCTCGTCACCCTCAGCTTAGTGGCAGTTATGGCTCAGAGAGAACAGTAGCCCACAGATCAGAAGGAGGCCGGTTCGATTTTCTGGTTATGGCAATCTACAGGTCGAAGTATCCTTAGGCAAGATACTGAACCCCAGCCCTCTAATGCAGTGGTTCTCAACCTCTATGAGACGTGACCCCCAATTTAACATGCATGTTGTTCACGACCTCCCCACCCCCCAGTCTCTTCAGTTTTACTGGTTTCAAGCTTTTGTTTGCCAGCACTTTAGAGCAAATGACACACTTTGGATATTCTGTGTTGTTTCTTGTCATGCACGAAAAGCCATAATTCAAGAAGTTGGGCTGATATTTACGGAGCCTAGCCGGTGTCGGCCCCACTGCCCTCCGTTTCTTGGGTGGTGGTCCCGTTAGGCTTTCTGCTGCAGCTGCTGCTGACCCAGCCATTGCTCCATTTCTCCAGCATCAGTTATAGCTAACTGCTAGCAAACTGCAGCTGTGGTAAAGCAACAACGCGCCAGTTTTTTTTTCATTTTGTTTGTTTATTTTTTCCGCTGCGCTCACTGAACAGAATCCCACAGTTCAGTTGATATGACGAATTTTGGACAAATAATGAAGCAGACAACAACTAAAACATCTCCCTGTCTGAAATTATGTCATTTAATATTAATTTTGTGCATTTATATTTTTTCCAAAATGATTTGACAACCCCCAGAAATCATCTTGGGACCCCAAGGTTGAGAATGGCTGCTCTAATGACCCTAAACTAAAACGAAACCCAAAACAAAAGGCTAGCTATAAAGCTTACTTACCCGTTTCTGTATCCTAACTTCAAAATGAATGCTTGTTCTGCTGTTTTTTTTCTCACTACGATTAAAAGCTTTTAGTGAAAATCCCACCACTTTTTGATTTCCAACACAAAAGCCAGCCAATAGAGTAGCGACCTGCGTCAGCTGACCCACATATTGTGATTCAAAATTAAAAAATGTAAAGTTACTTTCACTGAATTTCCCCTCGGGGATAAATAGTCTGTTAGTTCTTGAATAATTGAGACTATAGAGTGAAACTAGAGAGTGCTCAACCCAGAACAACCCTCTAAAGAACCGAAGCTGCATCCTTACTTCAAAATCAATGCTTGTTGTGGTTGTTTTGCTATACAAGGCAGTCTATATACCATTTAAAGACATGCAACTATATAATCTTTTTTTTGCCTCAGAGCTTATTTTCTGCAAAAAATCCTATCAGTTTTTCTTCAAGAGAGCGTGATGTGACTTCCAGGTTTCCCAGAAAATAATAAAAAATCCCTGCAAACAAGCTATTCTAATAAAAGGCATGTGTGGTTGCACACACATTTTTTCGTTGCTGTTTAACTGATAGAATTCTTCTGTATGTTGAGATTGTTAACATCCCTAGTTTGAAGGATTCATGCATACTGAAACCTGACAATTATCTGATATCTGTACCTATTACATCCTGAAATCCCTCTACCTTGCAGGTGTCATAGCAGTGGTGATCTTTGTGATTGTGACCGGCCTGGCCATAACTGCCAGATTCCTCTACCGGAGAAAAGAGACGTACCGGAACCAGGAGGTGAAGGGAGTCAAACAGGAGGACAGCCAAGACTTCACTTTCAACAACCAGACGGACTCCCAGAGCGTCTCCAATGAAAACCCAAAGGAGTATTTCATCTGACTGGAGGCCTGATGACCTGATGAACTGGCGGCTGCAGACACGGGGAGTCCTGCCACGCCTCAGGACTCAGAGCCACTGTTTTCTGGCAGAAGTGGCTCAAACAGCATGTTGAGGCAAAAAAGAACAATTTACACAGCGTTGTCTTTCTGTTGCTTTACCGTAAGTTGTGAATATACTGATTCAAACAGGCAACAGTTTTGGACTCTTGAGGTGTTGATATCCTTGTTTCAACTGTAAGTATTCAAAAATGTAAATGTTGAATATATGTCTTTGTAACAATTTATGGCTAACGTCACTTTGTCATATTGAAACATGGAAATAATGGAGGTATTGGTATTTTTATGGTGTTGAAAAATGTGAAGCTTTGCCTTCTTGTGGTTGGTTTTCCTTAGAGAGAGAGATGGGCGTGTAGAGACAGGACGGCACTTGAAACTGGCAGGATGTTGTTTTATATCCTCTGCCAGTTCAGTCATCAGGCCCTTCGTTGTGATCATATGGTTTTGTCCACTTTGTAGCAGGGATACCTTCAACCTCCAGCAATTTTTCTCTCAACCATCCCTCCCACTTGCAGCTTTTAATCCGTTCTTTGAAGGTTTAAGCTTTGTTAGATCTTTAGCAGGAAAATAAGTAAATATTAAAGTAAATGTACTCCACTGAGGCAGAATTCTTTCTCACCGTATTACAAAAATGAATTTGAGCTTAGTCATGGATTAACTAAGCTTTGAAATATAATCCTCAAAGTGGATAAAATCAGTATTTGACTATGTGAAAGGAGCTGTTTTTCAGCATAAAGGTTCTAAGTGCACTACAGACAGCAGACAAACTGGTGAACAGAAATATTTGAATCTAGGGTGGAAATAGCAGCTCCACCACTAACAATAACAACTTTGACACAGAAAAGTATTCACAGAATGCATCAAAAGGCTGTTTCAAGGGGGGAAATTACATCAAAAATGGGTTTCATTTCATTTAAATGTTAAAACCTTTTTGGAATTCCACAGCGGTGAAGTTGTTTGAAACTAGTAAGGAGAGGCCTCTGAGGGAAAGGAGAGAAGGTCAGTAAGAAAGCTGAAACCACCACCACAAAAAGTTTATTAAAACTGCACATCTGAAGCTATGAAAAGGTTTATCTAAAGAATATCAAAGTGGCCTCTATTATGTAACATGAGAAATGCTGAAAAACTGTTTCTTCCGCTCCCATGGTTCGAACAAGTCAAACAACTTCTATTAAAACTAAGCTCCTAGTCTGCAGTCTGGATTCATTCATAAGAACTTTTGTATGTGAATGATTGTTTGATTGTTTGTTGCAGTGAAGGCTCGACATATCTGAGCCATGTACAGGGTATTCAGCTCATTCTCTACCCCCCTTCGTTTTAGTTAATGTTAATGTCAATTTCACATTAATTACCAATATAAATGATCAGGTTATGTTTCCATTTAATTCAGTTGTGTAAAACTAGAGTCCAACTTCTGTGTACCAGAGTCACAAAAAGACGCCAACGCCAGTGGATTTCATTTCTTCCCTCTCACATTCACAATTTTACCTCTCACATACACAAAACACACCTAACATACACCCTTTTTAGCTCTCACATACCATTTTTGCTCTCAGATTCACTATTTGTAGAGCTCACATACACTTTTTTTAGCTCTCATAAAAAAAGTGTATGTGAGAGCTAAAAAAGTGTATGTGAGAGGTGAAATTGTGAATGTGAGAGGTATTTTTTGTGTATGTGAGAGGGAAGATATGAATTGTGGCCTATATGGTCCCTCACATGGCCGTCTGCTATCTTTGTCAATAATCGGTCAGTCCCATCTCCCCACTGTAAAACAATGGGTGCTGCAGTTTTTTTTATAATTGGATACTTCTGGGTAAGCCTAATAAACATCACCATTGTTATCAACACAGCTGGACCGTATTTCCGTCCTTACAATAAAATACAGTACAGTAAAAAACAGATGTACTTTTAAGATCGCCCGAGTGTTGCCCAAGTGTTCTTACTGCTCATCAGTTACCCTACTTTCGTATTGTAATTAGACATGTTAATCTACATGTACATAAATTAAATTTCACACGTAAATTAAATATGTAGAAATAATTTCTTACAAAACTGGTGGTGGTAATCTTGGAAATGCTCACAAAAATAAAGTGCAAATATGCGGATGTGGCCAGAATGAAGGCAGAATGGTGAAATAGTTACTATACATTTATGAATCCTGATCATTTCTAGACTTCTATCACACATCTATCAGGGTTTCATCAAACACCTTTACATCCAGTTCACTTTCTTTTTCTTTCGGCCCCCACTTTAAAGTTTTCTCGTTCTTGCTGAATGCCGCCTGCTGGGAGCTTCCTCTCCTAGCTCTCTAAAAGTCTCTGTAGAGTAAAGCTTTTAACACTGAAGGCAGCGCACATTCTGTAACGCTGCGGCTGTCTGTCACCTCGCCGCAGTGCACGCAGAGACAGTTAATGTGTTTCTGAAATGTTAATCTGCTTCGGTCTGACAGGTGGATTATGACTCGACAGAAAGCAGAGAGATGATCAGAATGAGACAGAGATTATCTGAGAGACCGTGTCAGGCAGACGTTGATTTAATAAAAACAGCTATTCTGGTATTAACACTTGAAAATCAAGCAAATCCCCTCCATGTGTTAATTCAGCTCATGTGTAAAGAGAGGGAGCAGATAGAGGATCTACAGCAGCTGTTTATCAAACACACACTGCCGTTTCTCTGCAGGACCCCAAAGCACAGATGAGATTTTAATGACAAAAGTTGCTCAAACTTTAAAGTGAATTTTTAAACTTTAAACTGTGTGAATTTTTTTTTTTTTACCCAACAACAAGACGTGAATAGCTGATGGAAGGGATTGTGTTTCTGCTGTGTATCTCTTTTTTTAAATTGTATTTCATAACTAATTTAATCTGTACATGTACTTTTTCTACCATGATATCACACATTAAGTGAGAAAAAAACTAATAGTCAGTAGGCCTAACTTAATATGTAAAAACTAAATTAAAAATCTTGAAAATAATCGTAATTATAATAAAAGGAAATAAATAATACTATACTTTTATTTTAAAAAATAAACCAACAAATTAAGATGAAATGAATTCATAGCATGTCTATATAATAGTAGCCCTTACTTTGCTTATTAATGAAACATGTTTCCACAATTCCTGTTCATCTCTGCTGCATCAGCCCTGCAGCCACCGAGGAGTAAAACTCGAGACCTAACCATGCCAACACAGATAACAGTGGTGTAGCAGGGTCAGCACATTTCTGTGCTGTTCAGATAAAGAGTTGCTTGATACAGAATTGAAGAAGTGAAATGTTGTTGGTTTATCTTTATGGGGCAGAATACAAAAATGTATTAGATCTTACCATGACCACATTCAGTCGACAGAAGCCTTGTCAAAACAGCTACATATTTGCACCAATCATCATTTTGGACATTTAATTTTAAGGTTTTGCTGGTGGTTGGTTTCGTTTCCTGAAAGGTTTGTAGTTAAGCTGAATGGTTCTCAGTGTAACTATAATAATGTAATGGCACATATTATTGGTGAATAACAGTGATGTCAGTGAGTTTGAGTGACATGCCATAAAAAAAAAAATGATTAAAAAAAACAGTATCCAGAAGATTTTAACCATCATTCTGGTTGTTTGGTTACAGACAAAATCCTGTTTGATGAAAATAAAATGTTTTTTTCAGAGACTGAGTCCGATATCATTTCAATTATTTTCATTTGGTCGAGAGGTTACATATCCTATGCAGTCACTCATCAAAATTTCAAAAAAGTATGTAGTTTGCTGCAGAAACCAGGCTGATATGGTAACACATTCAAGTTGAATAAAATTCTTATTTTAAGAGAAATCAGAAAAAATGTAATTACCCATCATCAAGCTCTAGTTTCTGCATGAAGCTGGCACAGAAGATAAGTGGAAGTTAATTATACTCACAGCTGAGGGGTAAATTCTTGCTAAGTGTGGCCTTCTGTCAGTTTCATGTGGGAACATGACATTAGTGATAGCTGTTCACATTCTGCAGACCACAGATGAGGGAAACACGTAAAGGAACCATCCAGGAGCAGAGGACGTCAAAGTGGTTCTCTGTGAAGAGCCACTTAGCCTCGGTGCCTGATTAAACACTCAAGATGTCCAAGATGATTCAGCTGCCTCAGATCACTGATCCCTGTTTGAGAAATGAATCAGAGACAAGATGTGTAGCTGATGACTGAGCTGCCTTTGATTCTTCAATATCACTGATGATGCCAAACGTTATGAGGATCAATGAATGTAATGTGAAAATTGTTCTGTCATCTTTAATGAATGTGATTTGGATGATTAATACCAGCAGGGTCCATCTACACTCTGCTGTCAGCCAATAAGCTTCAGGATCAAAATGCATGTTTTCTTTGAAAGATCGGCCAAAAAATACAGGCATCATCGTCTGTTTTGGTTCCTTTTTTGGTTCAAAGTTCAAAGATTAAAATGGCGATCTGTCAAAATCACTTTATTCTACATGTCTCATTTAGAACATTGCCAAAAACAAACAGTTTGGAATAACTAGATCATGTTAAAAATAATTAAATTCTGCTCCTCAGCGACACTGACTCCATGATTGATTCTGCTGAGGCGAACGGTCAGGGTGACAATCTGTTTACACGGAGCAGAGAGGACAGGAGAGGTTGTAAAAATGCATATAGTTTATTATATATAATTTGTGGAGACATATTTTTTTTTTACATCTGTGAGCACTTGGAAAAGCATCTCTATAAATTCCATTTTTATTCCATTCTATAATAATTTAACTTGTTTTGTATTTATGATTTGTCATCATAATTGTGGTAATCTGAAAAAAAGAGACATTTTGGTTCCCACTTCTAGCCATGACTGTTGGTTCCATAGAAGACCAGTACTTTTATTTCACTGCAATATTCAAATATATATAAAATACATATACATTTGAATATTACAGTGAAATACAAGGCCACAGTGGCAGACTTGGGGCATTACGAATTATAATTTACTGCCATCTACTACACTGACATTTAACTACTGGAAGTCTTCCGCTGGTGCATGCTTGACCTCTGACCTCAATCTTTTCAAGGATATCTGTGACTGTAAATTTCCACAACACTGACAACTGGTTTGTACATTACCGTGTGAAATTGTTAGCATTCATGTGTCATTTTCAGGATGTCCAGGAACACAGAGAGGCTACAGTCCAGAGGGCCCGGAGCACATTGGACAACGCCTATGTACCAGCTGGTAAAACTAAACAAAAATAAAAATAAAACAAGCATTTTGCATTAACTGCCAATGCTGCAATGAAATATTCAGTGGAAATTGTCCAAGTTTCACTTTAAGCCTCAGTGGGCAGAGCTTATGAGTCGGGGTTCACCATTTCTGGGTATTTTTATTCTTCAGGGAGAACAAAAAGAACTTCAGCATGAATTCAGTTGCAATCGACTCCATTTTTGACACATCTTTCACCTGTCAAACAAGAACGTCAATATCAAAAACCTCAATTATATTCAGTGGCAAAAAACGTTTTACATCCTATGCACCCACATGTTCAGAAAGTGAGGTTTAAAAAACAGTGTGTTGAGGAAAATCTTGCTGGATATCAAGAGTTCTTAGAAAAACAGCCTTGTAATACAGATACAATTTTGACAAGATACAAAACGGGTTCTTGATCAGAGCACCCAGTGAATTCATTTCTATTCCCGATTCTTTATACTTTAGATGTGTGTACTTAGGTCAGGCCTCACATGAGTTATGTTCTCTGATTTCCTGTTTATCCCAATTTGGTGCATTGGGAATTCCTCAATCACAGTCACCACCCTTTCTAAACTCACCAGCACATCAGAACAGGAAGTACAGAAGTTGGCTGGGCTCATTAACTTTCCTGCCACTTAGTCTGTGTCTTTTCTGTTGCATGCTTAATATTTTTATAATATGTGGACAAATATGTGTCTGATTTTTTTAACATTCTTCCAATGAATTTCTCCAAAATGTGTGCATGGCCATTTTGTTATGGCCAAGGTTATAAAATAATCATGGTGACATTGAATAAATCGTCACTAATTGCATCTGTGCCGCTACACACTGACACACTCACGACTGGCTCCCTTCATAAAAAGGAACACAAGGTCTCACACTGGCTTTCACTTTGGCCTTGGATGTGTATCGTAAGATGCAGAATTATCCAATATTGATAACATTCTAAGCCATAATGACGCCTTTATAGTAAGGAAATTAATCATGTAAATGGAACAAAGGTTTCTACTTTTATAAATATCAATATGAAAATACCCATGGTTTCATTCCAGTGGGAATGAGCTTTAAAGAGTGGGGTTACAGTTTATTTTGCTGCATTTCGATTCTTTGTAGCCAAAAGTGTAGACCTTGGGTTTGAAATGTTTTGTCAGTCTAAACTCCATCCATTGAAAGCCATTAGTCAGTCGCCATGATAATAGTTCAATTCACAACACGTGCTTTGCCTTGAACTTTGCCAAGTGATTATGTAGTGTTTTTGGGCAAAATGGTTACTGAAGTTATTAAATAAATGGATGAAAAGAGGTAAGTGGATGAAGGATTCTATACGTTTCTATGGACATTTAGAGTTTCATCTGTGAAAGGATGTTATCTTTGATATCCATTGTACCATTTAACACTTTGAGATGTTCAGTGAAAGAGCCAATATAGGCCCCAACTGACTTACTCAACTGCTGCTTCTTAAAGAGCAGCTTTAACTTCAATCTGCAATAAACAGCTGTGCTGATGCTTCGTGGTAATGAGGCAGAGAAGACCTGCAGTCCTTCCTCTGCATAACTCCATTCTGTCTGGATGCATTTCCCTTCATCTCATCCTGATACCAGATGATGTTGTCTTCAAGCTGGAGAAAGTTGATCCCTTCACAGTGTAGTTGTTGTACATTCATACATACAGGTTTCATTCTGAGGTTTAAAATGTAAAAGGAGAATTTAAAGATTAAAATCTTCTGTTATTTATTTGGAAGAAAACTCAATTGATTACATGGAAATAACACTGAATGGATTTAAACAGCCAACATTTACAGCTGGTGCTGTAATAATTCTGATGAATAATGTGCTGTATCACACATTTCCCGTTTAAAAGTAATTTAAAGATTAAGATCAGCTTTCTGGGAAGTGAGCGGAATAAATGATTCATTTCAACACTGGCACACAGCCGGAGCTTTTTGTTTGAATATGGCTTATGATCATGTGGAATGGCTTTCATTTTCTTTAAAATTCAAGTGCTAATATAACCATCTTTATTTCACAATGTATCCACGGAAACGTCGCTTTAGAGACCACAAACACTTTTTTGTGTCACTCACCGCCTTCTCTTTTTGCTGTTGCATAAACAACAAAATATGTCTGAATGTTCTGATTTGTGAGCCTCAACTACATTATCAGTGCCTTATTTTCTGAATTTATACTAAAAATCAATCTATTTCTCTAGACATATTATCAGATCTACCTATTACCATTTGAGATTAATTGCTGGAGTTGTCATAATATTACATTATGTCTGATGCCGATGGGTGGGAGCATGTAATCTGTTGCAGTTATTCTAGAGTAGACTATTAAATGCACAAAGTCAAGACAGGAGTCAAGCTTCGTAATTTAAACAAACATGTAATTATTAAAGCATTAAAGCACGTTTAGGGCTGATTAAGCTGGATGATTAAGACAAAATGTGTTGTCCTGCATGCTGTAACTGGGCTCCAATATTACCTTTTCATAAACTCACCCACTCCAAACAACATTCAGACCACCAGTGTCACGTCAGACTGGATCTATTTCAGTCATCCAGATGGTTAAGGTGACATTTACCAAAGCTTACAGAATTCTTTAGAGCAACTGCTAAGTACCATTACCTGTCAGGGGGTTGGGATGTACAAAATACCAGGAACACTTGCTCTTTTTATAAGCTTTTTTATTACATAAAAAGACAGCATGAATTACGAGTAAAAGCCACTTCCTTGCATTGATTTCTCTAACCAATCACAGAGGAGAAGATAAACAGAATTAGCCTTGGAGAAGGAGTTTTAAACTTTAAGGGTCAGTGATAGCTGGATGAAACTTAATATCAGGAAGGAGGTTATTTATAGCAGACATTTGCTGTTTAATAAAGCACATTCCATCACATCAATCTAGAAAAAAGTCTGATTAACTTAATATCAGCTGAGTTAAGCTTTCCCTTACACCATCAGAAAACACCATAGAATTTTTTCTATTTCCATTCATGGTGAATAGCTGAACTGTCCTCAGTAACCTGCATCTGTATTCAGATAGGCCAGACAGGCGTGGTTTGTATTTACATTCATTCAATATTCCTGTTTCGATTATGATAATGACAAGTGAAGTTTAATAATACACCATTGTACCTCTTTTGTATATTGATTTAGATAAGGAAAAAAATAAAATTTCTGACAAATGAATGAAAAGAGAAATATTGATTTTGTTTACAAATTTCCAAATTGTGAGAACAAAAATACCTGTGTTTTAAAAGCCATACAGTAGAAGAGGAAAAAAATGGAAATACAATCTATCATGAGCACTGACAGGCTCCAGTAAATAAAATAAAAACAGACAGAGGAAAAAAATGTGTTTGTTCACACATCCCATCAGTGAAGTTTGTTAAATGATTTTTGTTCAGTGATTTCTTGTACAGACAATTATAGTTTTATATTACATCATAGAGCCTCTTTTGTACGTTGATTATAACAGCAACATTTGGTTTAACAAACCAAACGTAGAAAGAAAAACAACATTCAAATATTCAACAAAAATTTAGTTCACAGAAATTAGCATTTTCATTTGAGAAATATCGGCTCCACATTATCATGTCGGACTCCAAATCTACGACCCGTAATAGAACCAGTAATATATTTCATGTTTCAAAGGGAAGCATCATCTGGGATTCAGGCTCTGACTCCAGCTCTAACATGTAAAGTCAGAGATGATTTTCCTCAGCGGTGGACATCGTCTGTTTGCATTTACTGGTGAGTTTTACAGAAGCTGCAAACCGTTAGCTGTGATTAACCTGGTGGTGGTGGTGGTGGTGTGTCACTCAAGACTGTCAGATCATTTTGAGCCTGTCTCATTGATATTCACGACCCTTTCTTCTGATTGGCTGAGCTCGCTGGAGCTGCAGAGAGAGGCTGAGAGAGCAGATGTACAACTGAGCTGAGATGTTTTTTAGCATGTAAAACTACATATTTATCTCCTTATAGATAACAAAACTTCATATAAAAACACAACAAAGGTGAACAATATGGGAGCTTTAAGAGTTAAAACACATTTTACTTGCATCCTTTAAATGATTTTGGTTATTTGAGTTTACAGAACTCAGCAGTGTCTCCATAATCATAATAAAGCCGAAGTCCAGCAAAGAGAGGCTGAGTAAATGTGGTCTGGACTCTGTGGAGGAGAGTCATGGTTTCAGAGACACTGTAGAAGGACAGAATACCTGCTCTATGATCCAGGTACACTCCCACTCTGGAGGTCCGAGGACCTGAGACAGGAGTTTGGATGTTGTTGTACCAAAATGTATATTTGTTGTCACAACAATCTAATGACCAAGATTTGTCATTGTATGCAAATGGACTTGCTCTGTTGATATTGTTGTATGAAGCTGCTACATTAACTTCAACCCCTCTCCACTCCACCTCCCAGTAACAACGTCCAGTCAGACTCTCTCTACTCAGGACCTGCCAACATCCAGTGAATCTGTCTGGGTGACGTGGATAGGACTGATGATCCTCTGTTAATGTTGCTTTTCTGTTCCCCTCAGATAATAACAGCTGTGCATCTGCTGTGTTTGGATCCAGTGTGATCTCACATGAATATCTTAAGAATCCAGCTCTGGTCGTGGGCTCTGCTGGTGAATCTGACAGTAAAACATCCACTTCAGTCACTGTCAGTGAGAGCTTTTTCCATTCCTCTCTCAGGACGTCCTGTAGTTTGTCTCTGACTTCTGACACAGCCGCTGTCACGTCCTCAAAGTAGCGCAGAGGACGGATCTCCATGCTGGATGTAGACTCACTGAGTGCTGACAGTGAGGGGTAGCTGTGCAGAAACTGGTTGTGATCCTCTGTGTGTGAGAGTTTCTTCAGCTCAGCGTCTTTCCTCTTCAGCTCAGCGATCTCCTGCTGCAGCTTCTCCTCAAGCTCTTTGACTCGACTCACTTGGGTGTCCTGCTGGGATCTGACCTGCTGCTTCACCTCGGAGCTTCTTTTCTCCAAGAGACGGATCAGCTCGCTGAAGATCTTCTCGCCGTCCTCCACTGTTTTATCGGCGGAGCGATTGATGTTCTGCACCTCCTGTTGAAGCAGCTTCACATCTTTCTCTCTGTCCTGGATTCTCTGCTGGATGTTTTGTCGACTCACCTCCAGCTCTTTCTGCTTCTCCGTCCGTTCTGCTGCAGCTGAGACCATGTCGTGGCCTTTATGTTCATCCACAGAGCAGAGATAACAGATACACTTCTGATCTGTACGACAGAACATCTTCATCACCTCATCGTGCTGAGAGCAGATGTTCTCCTGGAGCTTCTCTGAGGGCTCCACCAGCTTGTGTTTTTTAAAAATAGGTAATTCATAATGAGGCTGAAGGTGTTTCTCACAGTAAGAGGCCGGACAGTTGAGACAGGACTTGAGGGCTTTCAGTTTTCTCCCAGTGCAGAAATCACAGGCCACATCTTCAGCTCCAGCATAGCAGAGATCAGCAGGAGCAGCTGGGAGTCCAGTCTTCTTCATCTCATCCACTAAAACTGCTAACATGGTGTTTTTCAGTAGGACAGGCCTCGGTGTGAACGTCTGTCTGCACTCAGGGCAGCTGTAGATTCCTTTTCTATCCTCTTCATCCCAGTGTGTTTGAATACACTTCATACAGTAGCTGTGTCCACATGTAGTAGTCACCGGATCCTTCAGTAGATCCAGACAGATGGAACAAGAGAAGGTTTCTCGGTCCAGCTGAACTCCTTTCTGCGCCATTTCACCTCTCAGTCACAAGGACAGTCTGATCTGAACAACATGTGTATGTGCAGTGAGTGGCTGCTGCAACTCACCACCATGTTGATAACGCCCATTTTCAAACTAGGAGATCTGAAGGGGAGGGAACAAGGAAACACGTGGACAGAGTGGAGCTGGCTGTGTTTGAGAGCAGAGAGAAGAGGGAGGGGTTATCAAGATCTGAGTCACTCCAGGAAGAGGAGCGCTTTGAGAGAGACACCGTGTTCAACTCTTGTTTACAACAGAGCTCATTTCTCTTTTCAACACACTGTTCACTTTAACTATTGACTCAGAATAGTTTGCCTGCTAAAAGTTGAACACTGAGACAATAGATTTGAGTTTTCTCCATTTTTGACTTCACTAAGATTTACAAGTTTAGTTGCATGTGTATGTGTCAGTTCAGGAAAAGGATTTATCACACAGACACATTCCCAAGTGCACAAACCAAATCTTGGCTGTAAAAGCAACAAGTCATAGAAAACTCCTTTGAACTTTCTTCACTAAAAACAGCTTTTGTCTGAAAAATGAGACTGACTGACAAATGTTCTTCTGCTCTCAACATGAACAGTGAACTTTGTGTAGTTTCAGGAGGAGAACGGCCTCAGTTATACTCTCATATTAGTTTCTGCATTTATCCATCATATGAAACCCTGGAATTAAGACAAGCATAAAATACTTTGTTTACATTTGTTTATTAAACAGTTTGTTGATACATCCCATCATTGAAGTTTGTTAAATCATTTTAGTTCAGTGATTTTCTTGAACAGATTGACTTCATCCACACAATCAATTAGTTTGATCAGAATCTTAGAGATTTACAAGAGAATAATGAATGATTTACTTATTGATCATGATAATTATAGTTTTATAATACACCATAGAGCCTCATTTGTACTTTGTTGGACCAAATGTTGCTGTTAAAATCAAACAAATAAATGTAGATATAATTATGGATTTCTTTTCTACACATTTCCTTTGAATATCTGGAGCTCTCTCTCTTCAGACCCATGCAGTAAAAGAAAAAAACAACAACTTACAATATTCAACAAACATTTGGAGCACAAAGAAATTGATATTTTCCTGCAGAGAAATATGAGTTGAGGTGAACAACAGTCATCGTGAGCAGTGAAAGCCTCCGTGGCTCAACAGACACAGGAAGGAAAGTCAAACATTTACAGAACAACTAATGAGCAGATGTCAAAGCACCGCCCATAATGTTTGATTGACAGCTGATCTCTGCAGAGAAGAAATGCCAAAACGATGAGCTGTCAGCAACAAACATGGAAAGAAATCAGTTTAAAGGTCCCATATTGTAGAAAACATGATTTACAAGTCATTTGTGATTATATGTAGTTACAATAAAAATACTATAAAAAATGTATTGTCTGACTGAGTGACGGCTTTTTTATTGTGCATAATTAACGGAGTAAAGAAGCTGCTCATATAGTATACGGCTGTCTCCACATTATCATGATCCACTCCAAATCTACAACCTGTAAGTGAACCAGTAATATATTTCATGTTTCAGTCAGAGGGAAGCATCATCTAGGATTCAGGCTCTGACTCCAGCTCTAACATGTAAAGTCAGAGATCATTTTCCTCAGCGGTGGACATCGTCTTTTTGCATTTACTGGTGAGTTTTACACAAGCTGCAAACCATTAACTGTGATTAACCTGGCCATGTGTCACTCAAGACTGTCAGCCAATCAGAAGAAAGGGTTGTGAATATTAATGAGACAGGCCCAAAATGATCTGAGCTCACTGGAGCTGCAAACGGAGACGAGAGAGCAGATGTACAATTGAGCTGAGATGTTTTTAGAACATGAAACCACAAATATTTCTCCTAATAGTTATAAAAACTTCATATAAAACACCACAAAGGTGAACCATACGGGAGCTTTAAGAGTTAAAACACATTTTAACCTGCTGTCCCTTAAATTACTTTGGTTATTTGAGTTTACAGAACTCAGCAATGTCTCCAAATTCGTAATAAAGCCGAAGTCCAGCATAGAGAGGCTGAGTGAATGTGGTCTGGACTCTGTGGAGTAGAGTGATGGTTTCAGAGACGCTGTAGAAGGACAGAATACCTGCTCTGTGATCCAGGTACACCCCGACTCTCGAGGTCCTAGGACCTGAGACGGGAGTTTGGATGTTGTTGTACCGAAATGTATAATTGTTGTTGTAACAATCTAATGACCAAGATTTGTAATTGTATCCAAATACAGAGTCATTCGACCCCCCTGCTCTGCTGATGTTCTTGTATGAAGCTGCTACCCAAACTCCTCTCCCTTTCCACTCCACCTCCCAGTAACACCGTCCAGTTAGACTCTCTTTACTCAGGACCTGCCAACATCCAGTGAATCTGTCTGGGTGACGTGGATAGGACTGATGATCCTCTGTTAATGTTGCTTTTCTGTTCCCCTCAGATAATAACAGCTGTGCATCTGCTGTGTTTGGATCCAGTGTGATCTCACATGAATATCTTAAGAATCCAGCTCTGGTCGTGGGCTCTGCTGGTGAATCTGACAGTAAAACATCCACTTCAGTCACTGTCAGTGAGAGCTTTGTCCATTCCTCTCTCAGGACGTCCTGTAGTTTGTCTCTGACTTCTGACACAGCCGCTGTCACGTCCTCAAAGTAGCGCAGAGGACGGATCTCCATGCTGGATGTGGACTCACTGAGTGCTGACAGTGAGGGGTAGCTGTGCAGAAACTGGTTGTGATCCTCTGTGTGTGAGAGTTTCTTCAGCTCAGCGTCTTTCCTCTTCAGCTCAGCGATCTCCTGCTGCAGCTTCTCCTCAAGCTCTTTGACTCGACTCACTTGGGTGTCCTGCTGGGATCTGACCTGCTGCTTCACCTCGGAGCTTCTTTTCTCCAAGAGACGGATCAGCTCGCTGAAGATCTTCTCGCCGCCCTCCACTGTTTTATCGGCGGAGCGATTGATGTTCTGCACCTCCTGTTGAAGCAGCTTCACATCTTTCTCTCTGTCCTGGATTCTCTGCTGGATGTTTTGTCGACTCACCTCCAGCTCTTTCTGCTTCTCCGTCCGTTCTGCTGCAGCTGAGACCGTGTCGTGGCCTTTATGTTCATCCACAGAGCAGAGATAACAGATACACTTCTGATCTGTACGACAGAACATCTTCATCACCTCATCGTGCTGAGAGCAGATGTTCTCCTGGAGCTTCTCTGAGGGCTCCACCAGCTTGTGTTTTTTAAAAATAGGTAATTCATAATGAGGCTGAAGGTGTTTCTCACAGTAAGAGGCCGGACAGTTGAGACAGGACTTGAGGGCTTTCAGTTTTCTCCCAGTGCAGAAATCACAGGCCACATCTTCAGCTCCAGCATAGCAGAGATCAGCAGGAGCAGCTGGGAGTCCAGTCTTCTTCATCTCATCCACTAAAACTGCTAACATGGTGTTTTTCAGCAGGACAGGCCTCGGTGTGAACGTCTGTCTGCACTCAGGGCAGCTGTAGATTCCCTTTCTATCCTCTTCATCCCAGTGTGTTTGAATACACTTCATACAGTAGCTGTGTCCACATGTAGTAGCCACCGGATCCTTCAGTAGATCCAGACAGATGGAACAAGAGAAGGTTTCTCGGTCCAGCTGAACTCCTTTCTGCGCCATTTCACCTCTCAGTCACAACGACAGTCTGAGTTTCACTTCCTCATAAGTGAAACTGGTCTGAGCTCTGATCTGAACAACATGTGTGTGTGCAGTGAGTTGCTGCTGCAACTCACCACCATGTTGTTTACGCCCATTTTCAAACTAGTAGATCTGAAGGGGAGGGAACAAGGAAACACGTGGACAGAGTGGAGCTGGCTGTGTTTGAGAGCAGGGAGAAGAGGGAGGGGTTATCAAGATCTGAGTCACTCCAGGAGGAGGAGCGCTTTGACAGAGACACTGTGTTCAACTCTTGTTTACAACAGAGCTCATTTCTCTTTTCAACACACTGCTCACTTTAACTATTGACTCAGAAGAGTTTGCCTGCTAAAAGTTGAACACTGAGACAATAGATTTGAGTTTTCTCCATTTTTGACTTCACTAAGATTTACAAGTTAAGTTCATGTGTATGTGTATGTGTCAGTTCAGGAAAAGGATTTATCACACAGACACATTCCCAAGTGCACAGACCAAATTCATTCATTCAATTAGTTTGATCAGAATCTCAGAGATATACAAGAGAATAATGAAAGATTTCTTAAGTTAATTTGAACATGACAACAATAGCCTTATCTATAAGATGATTTGAACAAACAGATGTAGATATAATTATAGATATTTATCTACACATTTTCTTTGTATGTTATATTTTTACTACATGGGTCTGAAGAAAGGAAGCTCCAGATATTCAAATATTCATCAAACATTTGGAGCACAGAAAAATTGTTGTTCACCTCAACTCATATTTCTCTGCATGAAAATATCAGTCATCATGAGCAGTGAAAACCTCCGTGGCTCAACAGACACAGGAAGGAAAGTCAAACATTTACAGAACAACAAATGAGCAGATGTCAAAGCACCGCCCATAATGTTTGATTGACAGCTGATCTCTGCAGAGGAGAAATGCCACAACGATGAGCTCTCAGCATCAAACATGGAGAAATCACTTCAAAGGTCCCATATTGTAGAAAACACGATTTACAAGTCTTTGGTGATTATAAAACAGTTGCAATAAAAATACTGTGAAAATATATTTTCTGACTGAGTGCTTCCTTAATTATGCACAATA
This sequence comes from Centropristis striata, assembly GCF_030273125.1. Lineage (NCBI taxonomy): Eukaryota > Metazoa > Chordata > Actinopteri > Perciformes > Serranidae > Centropristis > Centropristis striata. Next base: position 30,158,051 of record NC_081527.1, read on the forward strand.
AAAAGCTGTCAAAGAAGCTGTTCATATAGGATAAGGCTGTCTTCACATTATCATGATCCACTCCAAATCTGCAACCTGTAAGTGAACCAGTAATTACAAAATGAAATAAATATTTCATGTTTCAGTCAGAGGAAAGCATCATCTAGGATTCAGGCTCTGACTCCAGCTCTAACATTTAGAGTCTGAGATCATGTTCCTCAGCGGTGGACATCGTCTTTTTGCATTTACTGGTGAGTTTTACACAAGCTGAAACCTGTTTACTGTGGTTGGCCTGGCCATGTGTCACTTAAGACTGTCAGTCAATCAGAAGAAAGGTTTGTCAATATTAATGAGACAGGCTCAAAATGATCTGAGCTGCTGGAGCTGCAGAGGGAGTCTGAGAGAGCAGATGTACAATTGAGCTGAGATGGTTTTAGAATGAAAACCACAAATGTATATTCTTATTAAACACAACAAAGGTGAATAATATGGGAGCTTTAAAGGTTGAAACACATTTTAACCTGCATCCCTTAAATGACTTTGGTTATTTGAGTTTACAGAACTCAGCAGTGTCTCCATAATCGTAATAAAGCTGAACTCCAGCAAAGAGAGGCTGAGTGAATGTGGTCTGGACTCTGGAGGTTGATTTTGTTGTAAAAAAAAAAAAAAAAGAAGTATAATTGTTGTTGTAAAACTATAATGCTGAAGACTTGTCATTGCGTCCAAATACAGAGTCATTAAACCCCTCTGCTCTGCTGATGTGCTTGTATGAAGCTGCTACATAAACTCCATCCTCTCTCCACTCCACCTCCCAGTAACACCGTCCAGTCAGACTCTCTACTCAGGACCTGATTAGTAGTGAATCTGTCTGTGCAAAGTGCACAAAAGTGCATTACCTAAAAATGTACATATACTGAGCTAAAGTGCAATGCAAAATTGGGTATGACTGGACAGCTCTTGTAGATTCATTGAGCCCAATTTTATCCATGTTTGTCCCCATAGTAGCATTTCGTTGAAACTTGACCTCACTGTATAAAATTAGTGACCTTCCACCACTGGCTGTGACTATCCTAGAGAAGTATTCAGATCCCTTACTTGAGTAAAAGTAAAAAGTAAAAGTCCTGCATTCAAAACTGAATGAAGTAAAAGTACACAGCATCGAAATGTACTTAAAGTATCAAAAGTAAAAGTACTCGTTATGCAGGATGGACCAGATTGTTTTATATGTTCTAAATATAATATTAGAATATTATTGGTGCATTTTTGTAAGCAGCATTTCATGGTTGTCAACATAGGGCTCATTTTAACTATTTAATATACTTCTATGTGGTTCACTTTAAATTAATCATGTTTTTTAAATTTTTAGTACAAAGTACAATATTGTATGTAAAATGTAGTGAAGTAGAAGTATAAAGTAAGAAATGTGGAAACACTCAAGTAAAGTAAAAGTACCTCAAAACTGTACTTATGACATTTACTTCAGTACTGTACTTTTGTGTCATTCCACCACTGGTCACAGCCTCATTAAACTTTACAAAACACAAACTTGAGACCTGCAGCATTCAGAGGATGTATGGGTTCCCTGTGTATGTGCAGTTTACAGAACAGCAGCGCTCACCATCCAATTGCAGAAGAATTCAATCTTGCAGATCTTGAGAACCCCCAAAATCTCAAAAGTTGACACCAAGTCACAGCATGGATCTTTCTGTCTTACCATGAAAACCCAAATCAAAAGAAAAAGGTTCTGTGATGCATACATTCTGCTCAAGTGGACTGCGTGGCCCAGGCATTAGGGTTTACTGACAAGTGTCATCTTGAGAACTCAGTTTGTTACTTTGTTAGGACACTGGTGGGTAAAGGAGGATCATGTCTCATTAAACAGCAGTAGAGCAAGTGGACCTTCTCTCTGCTTCCACTTGAAGCGCTCCCTGTTTTAACATAACACTCTGCTGGAGGGAAAACTTCCTTTCTCTCGTAGCAGGCTGCTGGTAATTATCCCGCCCACCTACAGTTTATAATCTGAGCGGCTGTAGAGAAGTTTCTCACTGCAGAGTTCGAATTCAATCAGATGAGTAATTAGATGGCAGCTTTTGTCCTGTTAATTATCAGCCCACCTGCAGAGAGAGTCAGTCCACCATCACTCCCTTTAACTCCTCATTTCTCTTAAATGATCCAACATGCACTTTTCATCAATGTGTGGGCTTGTTAATTCAGAACATCTGCTAGATTCAGTACCTGCCTTCACCGAACAGCTCATTAAAATCTGTTAATGCTGAAGAGTGTGATAACTGTGACCCTGACATTATTCAATTACTAATACTAATGAGAGAGAGGACACCGAACCATCAATCATCGCTAAATTTGCAGTTCTCACTGGACCATTTATTCAAGATACTTCAGACGAATGTCTAAAAAGGTGGTTGTTAAAACCATTTTCCTTTCCACCCTGTTTGTTCTCAGTAATTTATTTGACACCTCCGTGTCACATGGCGTCTCAGCTAAGGAGACAAGACAAGGGAATCCAAGGCAATACGGATTAAAAAGATTTATCGTGGAACAAATCAAGCTGATGTTGTGTACGTCTGCAGAGAATATTTATCAGATTGTTCACACACAGCTTTGCTTTAAGAGCACCTTGACTCTTCCCACCTCTCCTCCTTAATAGAAGATAACACCGGTCTAATCTCTAATGGAAAAATAACAGTCCCTGGAGAAACAGAGCTAATCTGTGACAGAAATAACGGCATCGGAAGACAACTTTTTAAACATGGCTGCCTGCAGACGACGTGTACTTTTGAAGACTTATCCTCACGGTGGTCGCCAGGAGTCGGTGTTGATACATATCACGGGCCGAGCCACCTCAGATCCCTGCTATCCAATTATACATTGATTTTCGAAAAATGTTTCCGTTTCCTCTCTGCACGCTCTTATCAGGCAGGTTGGGGAGTGAGGATGAGGGAGCGGCTGCAGGCCTTCGACACGGTGGAATCTAGACAACCTCGACTATTAATTGCAATCTTTTGTCTCCAAAAAACCAGCAAGCTTTAAATCTCTCAGATAAAAAGGTAAATACTTCAATCTAATAGGGAGTAAAGACCCATCATTTGGAGTTGATTCTCTAATTAAATCTTCAGTTAAATGCCGGGGAGGCTCCATAAATAAAGTGAACACACCTTATGTTTACTGATGTGTCACTTCTTCTGCATCAGCGTCCTTCTGTTGTGCTTTAGCTCTTTTTGTCTAAAAACAGTGTGGCTCATCTAAGGTGCTTCTTTCTTGACTCACAGCCTATACATCAAGAAAAAGGTGTCATGAGCAATTGGACATCATTTTTGCTCAACAATCCTCTCTGGCACTTAAATTGTTGTTTTTTGTATTTTAACGGGATGTGTTGATAAAGCTATATAACAAGACTAAACACACTCTGCTCTCTGTGCTGACACATGAAAGTACATTAGGAAGCACAATGTGATTTAGCAGGGTGAGATTCATTTAAGACTTCTGTTTTCAATTGTACACTTCACGCTGTTATTTCTCTGCAGATCTTCTCCAGGCTACCATGCTGTCATCAGTATCTTGAGGCATTCACATTCAAGTGTCTCATTTACTGCACTGCTCTTCTCGCATTACATACACCTACATCCTGACATTTACACTGGAGTCCCATTTAGTCGTTAGCTCACACACGGAGGCAGTAAAGCTATTTTCAGCTCAGCAGGGCTCCTTCTTTCCATTCTCTCTGCAATTAACTTCACCCTCTCACTTTCAGCTTGTTTATTTCTTGTCCTATTGTTTGGTAATTACCATACAGCAAAAGAAAACAGGAATAAACAATGATGGAATGTAACTAAAGTACATTTACTCAAGTACTGTTCTTACGTAAAGTACACGTACCTCAAAATTATGCAACTTTATACTTCCACTCTATTGTGAGGCAAATATTGTACTTTTTACTTCCACTACATTTAGCAGACCGCTTTAGTTACTTTTCAGGTTGTGATTTACCATAAAAACATGATGCATTTAAAATGATTAGACATTTTTTAATTAACCCTCATAACAGTTAAATTGTTTTAGTTTTTTATACATGTGCAGATAAGGCTCATTTTAACCATCTAATAAATTTGGAATATTTAACACAATCTGAGTGGGTCCATTCTGCATAATAAGTGCTTTTACTTTTGATACTTGGAGTACATTTTGGTGCAGATACTTTTGTACTTTTACTTGAGTACGTTTTGAATGCAGGAATTTAACTTGTAGTGGAATTATTTCAGTGTGGTATTAGTACTTTTACTGTAGTAAGGGATCTGAATATTTTTTCCAGCACTGATAATTACTGACTGTGAATACAATGGAACATGATAAATATTCAGTCATTCATTTGAGATAAAACAGGGAGACTCTTTTGCCTTGTTATTAATTATGTAACATCTATTCTGCATCTGAATTTTGGTGGCAGTTAAGACTTATTGGCTGTGGAATACATAGCACATATTTCACATGATTGTGATGATTGTGTAAACAATTAAGTATGATACAACATGCACATTGAGAGTTAAGAGGTCAGTAAACGACCCACACTATTAATCAAACTTTTACCCAATATCCCAGTCTGCAAACATGGAAAACAGGAAAAAAAGTTTCTGCAAGAACTTGAGCAGAAACAGAATAGAAACAGTGATTCTGATTGATCGCAAATTGTTGCAAAAGACAAAATGATTCTGTTTGAATAGAAAAAGAGTTGCTTTCTGCCCACACTCAAGGAACTTTGATCAAAGTTCCTGTTAAAAAAAAAAAAGACAAGAAAAATAGTGTGGCTTGGTGATGTTAGTTGTCCATTAGTGCTGATGCCATTTTAAACACTTGGCTGTCAGGGGAAAATAACTGACACTTGGAGCAACTGATATTTTTCCCAATTTGGTAAGCCCCTAGAGAAATATTAACTGCTCGAGTAAGGTGTTTTGGTGTTGGAGGAATCATTAGTGCCATCCAGGCCATGCAGTGAGTGGACACACCAACCTCTGAGGAATATCACACAACATCCCACAATTTATTCTCCCAGTTTGGGGGCAAGAGAAATGTCTCCAAGTAATGAATTAAACATAGCAGCAGGTAAAAATGTATTAGTGCTTACCGGGAAAACATGAATAATGCATTTGCAAATGGATCCATTTAAACCAAGATAGGTTTCCTCAGCTCGTTTGTGTGTTCACACAGAGCAGCATGGCTGAGGTGGCGCTGACAGCTACAGTTTAATTTCCCCACCGGGCAAATTTGGCCCTGGTGAAATGAGGGGTTTTAGAAAGCATTCCCATCTCTGCGGGATAAATATAGCACGTGTAAAGAAAATGTTGGTGAGTGAACAGGTTTTCCCGAGCCAAAACATGGTGGCAGTATAGGTCACTTTTAGATAGTTAATTATTTAGGACATAAATCCAACAAGACAGAAGAGAAAGAATTCTGTAGTTTCTCAGTATTGTGTGTCGAGTGAGACTACAATGTCAATATTTGTGAATGACAAAGATGCCAAACACAATGGAGGTGTAGATCTTTCATTTTCTACCAGCGAGTTTTGGGCAGCATTTCCAATTCTGTAGTTTCTGTAACAGACCCCTGGGCTGTGGATGAGTACCAGGCTTCAGAACATTTGTCAGTGGGCCATGAGGAAACTAGCAATAAGCCCATACCACATTTTCCTAATTCAATTACAGTGGGTTATCTGTGCATAAGGTAATCACCCCATCATAACATTCTGAGAGTTTGGTTCGAGTAATTTTGATTGCTTGAACAAGATTCTTGTTGTACGAGGAGGCAATTTTGAATGCAAGGACTTGAGCTGAGCTGGAAAAGTGTCCCTTCTGCAATAAAAAAAAAAAACTCTTCACCCTCTTTTGTGGAGATCCATCTGAAAGTTGTATGAATCTAGTCATTGGATGGTTTGACAAGCAAAATAATTTGATGAAAATTAAAATGTACATTGGAGCCACAAGAACAGTGCAACAACTTCAGTGCAATTGTGTTAAGTAAAGATTTTTAGTCTGGAACTAGGTTAAAGCCTAGTCTGTCAACTCTAGCCTTTAGGTTTAACGCTTTCTATACTGCCTGTAGTCTAAGTGCATTAAACGTAATCAAAGCCTAGCCTCTCTGCCAACATGTGTCAAACAGAAGTGAGAGCCAGGAATAACTTTATATACAGCTTTCCAGACACATTCGAAGCATCCTATTGGATGATTGATCATGATTCATCCTTCAGTAATCAGGCTGTCCTCTGTGTCAGCTGTAGCCTCACCTGTTTTCACTTTGCCAGCAATCAGTGCCATTTTGTGATCCACCCCAATGTGGCTGCTTAGGTGCATTTTCCACAAAATCCAAAAGAGCTAGAAAACAAACTATAAATACATCTCATGTATCACAACAAAAAAAACTACATAAATTAACTATTTTTAAAGGCAGAATAAAACTTACCAAGCTAACCATATTGCTGCTTTTTTGAGATTCATAGTACCTACATTATGTTGTCTTAGGGGTCAAAAAAGACCTGCCACTATGTTTAACAGCAGAGGAAACCCCCTAAATGATCTATTTTCAAATTGAAATTTGATGAATTTTCCTAAAATGATAACATGAGAAGGCAAAACATTGCCTTTGCTGGTGTACAGCTTTCATGGAAATTTGAACAGGGTACAAATCTTGTCTAAGGGCCACAAAATCCATGCATGCATGCATGCAGGCACCTACACATGCACTCTGACTAACTAAAAGAGGTTTATTTATTTTATTGCTAAATTTACTGCAAAGCTGTAAACATAATAATTTAGAGTTAGAAAAATACACTCAAAAATGTACATAACTTTCAAAAGAAAGATATGGAGTTCATGTGGTTTCATTTATGCATCCAAAAACATTAATCCAGTTTTCCTTCATCAAAATCTGCACAATATTTAAATAAAGAACACTCAATTGCCCAGTTTGTATGTTTTCAGTGGTTGTTTTAGAATTACTAAAGTTATGGTTATACAGAGGAGGCAACAAGACCAATGGTAATTAAACTTTCCGAACACTTAAGCTGACGGTTTCTTTCTTTGAACCTATATCCATCAGTGTGTGGTGGCCAAAATTTTTAATTTTTATTCGGTATTAAAAGGGTGAATTTTGTTCAACAACCATGAAAACAAAATCATGACCAAAATGACCTTCAGTTTTACCATCATGGTTTTGAGCAGGCCAATGTAAATAGATTATTTTAAATTTTTAGGGTTTTAATCCTGTTTATGTCTACATTTAATTTTACACCCCCTTTATTTTTTCCTGTAAATGATCTTTGAAATTTGTAATATCTTAGTGTCTGTTTTTATGACGGAATAAAACCAAACTAATGATGCTATTTTGAGGTTTATACAATCTGTGTAAGTTAACTTTTTTTTTTAATGCGCAGTGTTTATATGATGTATGGAATTTTCATATTCCTGGAGCTTTTAATGATTTAAAGTGTCTACATACAAGAAGACCATATATGGAAGAAATGTTCCCCAGCTGCTTCACCTGCTGATTGCTTATTGGGAAGCACACCTGGGGCAGGTGAAGTCAGGCCTATAAAGTGAAGTCAGTTGGTGTCCTGAGAGAGATCAGTAGAGCTGATCCAGATCTTTATGTCCAACTCAAACAGGTTACCACCCCTTTACCAAACAAAGCAGGCAATACTCTGGAAAGGATTAGACTCAACAAATCAAACCACTTCTTTATTTCATTCAGTGTTTGGTATATCGGATAACGGTACATTTAACTCTGCCAAGGTTTTTAAAAACATAGTCCATCCAGCAGGCCTTGAAATATCAGCTACATTATGTGTTGCTGTCACATTTTTTTATCAGGTCATACACATGTGACCCTCTGATCGCTCGCTTATTGATAATAACTCCTCCCTGGTCAGACCACGATTACATGTGGTGCATGGGACAAAGCCTCTAAAATATGCTCTGCATTTTTGGCATATGTCTCAAGATCCTCTACAACCATGTCCTTTACAATTGTATCATCAGAGGCATCAGCAATGCGTGCATTGTCCTAACTTACACCAGACTCAACACTGCTTTCAGTGGAGGGCAATGAAAGAGTCACAACTGTCTTCTCATGCTCACCCTGCTTCACCAATGCCAGGTATCTCTGGAGGATACGGGAATATCTTTTTGCCTTTTCATACACGTCCAAGTCGGACAGTTGTAACCCCTCAATCATAGCTTTGTCTAATTCGTTCTGTGCAGCTTGTCTGATGGTTCCTGTACTTTGCGGCTGTTGCTGTTTTAACAACTCCAGTTGGTGTTGGGGGACCAAAAACATTTTTTGAGTATGCTCCATCTCACCGAGAGTTAAAAAGGCTTGTGATAAACAGTATAGCAGCTCCTAGCAACGGTAGCAAGAAATCGCCACCAGACTGGTTAATGGCCTTTTTTTCTTTGTGATTTTGGTTGTTTTTTTTAACCTGATTACTGATTACTGTAAGGCCTCTAAAAAATTTTTAGCATTACCCGGAAACATTTGTCTACCTAAAAGCGAAATTTGATATTTGTCTCTGGGTTATTAAACATAAGATAGTTAGTGTTTAAACTGACGGTTCGACTGGATTTACCCTGAATAAATAAATTCTATACAAGATAAATACAACTTAAATTTCTATGATGAACATATTTTGTAAATACACTTTGAACCTCTATGTTATTGCTAGCGTCATTCATTAAATCATCTATGATGAGTAAATTGTTTTTGTCTGGGGGTAGAAGGTTGCATCACACAGTGATTCTGGCAACCCATTTACAAATTTGATGTCCCTTATCTGAAGAAGTTGGTCATACAAGGGTTGCCAACAGGAGTAAATATAAACAATATTATCGAGACTGTTTGAAAGGACCGCTAGCAACCATGCTAAAGGGATGCTGTAATCTGCCATCAAAACCGTGATTTAGTTTAGTATCCATAAGGCAGTGTTGAATAATCAAACAGCACCCGGCGCTTGTCATACACCACACAAACTTTCTTAACTGTCATTTTTCAAATGAAACTTCTTTTTGTCACGTTTGATGGTGTCAGATACAGCGATCACGTGTGCGTCTGTGCTCTGGTTGGCTACAAATGCGTGAAGCAACCCTTTCAGTGAGTCATGGGTGACAACACTAGCATTTGCTGCATTAAGTGTTACACACCAGGGGCAGACACATGTCAAGTGTAAAGGTGTGTGTGTCAGGGGGGGCAAAATGTTATGCTTACCAAACTCTGTAATGTACTCATCCCCTGGCCCCGATGTGTTTAATTCGTCGGTCAGATCACCGAGATACGGGCCTAAGGGAGGAATCCACTCACCAGGACGCGATGTGAATATCACAGAGTCTGTGTCGCAATACAAAACACGTCGCTGGAGTTTGTCCAACAGATCATACAACATAAGCCGAGCGTATGCAGTAGTCATGGCGCCTATAAACACATTTACATCCTTTACTCTGGACCCCCTAGCGTCAGCGTAACGCCACTGAGAGATGAAACAGAACTGCCTCACTTCATAATGGTCGCTAAACATCAAGGTTGTGAATCTGGCAGGATCTGTTATCAACTCTCACGATGGCATGTTGCCCCTCATACTACTCCTTCCCCACAATGAATTTAGGAGTAATTTATTACAACTCCTAACAGCTTTGTTGACACAGATCTTGGCAGGATCAAGCCTGATCCCCTCTTTATCAAAGTACTCTGCAATGTACCTGTCTGATCCTGAGGAGATTTCACATGTGCAGGGTAACCAGATGCCTCTTGTTTACATTTTAGAAATGTTTTGACATACTCCTTACAGTGTCTGTCTTTTCTGGAAAATACCACACTTCATCAATGGAGACAATCTGGTCCCCTTTTTCAACAGCTTTTTCAAGCTCAAAGGAAAGCCATGTTCCTGACAGTTGTCTGTCAGTGTCACCATGAAGACACTCCCTTGTCTGATTCTGCGTTTCAGCACATGTGCGACACAGTGGAAACATGAGCTTCCCATGACACCGGAAGGGAAGTACGGGGTGATGCAACTCCTTTGGTAGTCTCACAGTGCATTTGACAAAACCGAAATGATTTGAAATTTTGTCAAAATTTTTGTGGATTATTTTAGGGTGTCCAATTGGATAGTCTTTTTTAGGCTGTCCATCCATCCATTCTCGTCCGCTTATCCGGGGCCGGGTCGCGGGGGCAGCAGGATAAGCAGGGCATTCCAGGCGCCCCTCTCCCCAGCCACAACGTCCAGCTCCTCCTGGGGGACCTCGAGGCGTTTCCAGGCCAGGCGAGAGATATAATCCCTCCACCGTGTTCTGGGTGTTTTTAGGCTGTACTGTGGGGTAAAGGCTTGTGAAATCAAATTAGTGAATCTTTTCATCACTTTCAGCCTTGTGGTAGAGCTTCATAGCATTTGTGCGTCCACCAAAGAGAGCATTTCTAGGGGCCAGTCGCTCAGGCTTTTTGTATGTCGCTAAAAACAACTTGACATCTGGATCTGTCGCTGTTAATGCCCTCCAATCGCATTCCCACATAACAACAACGTGAGCCATACCGTGCCATGTTTTTAGCGCTGATACTTTACTGCAAAATGCATGGTATAGTGCGCCATAGGTCGTTTTGCAGACTGGATTTGAATCGCCCTGTACGTGACACTTTACACAGCCATGGTAGAAACATCCAGCAAATTCATAGCATGTATTTGTGGAGGCATTGTAACCATCCACAAAAAATGACCCCACTCGCTGTTCGCCGCCACGGAGTGCATGTTGTATCAGACTGTTTTCAGTATGTGCTACATATTCGAGCCACTGGATTGAAACGTCTGAATAAGTTTTATTTTGCTCAATGTATGCACCATCATGAGAGCCAGAGTGTCTTTGGGCAGAAACAGTGTTTTGTAAACACCCATGCAACTGAACGCCAATGTTGTCAAAGAAAAAGCATCCAGCTGTGTACACTGTAAAAATGTCTCCCTGTGTATGTTACATGCCTTTCGCAATTCTTTATCATTAACACAGTAATGGCAAATCTTTGCTTGGAAATCAAAGGTACCGGAGCGGACTGTGTCATGAATTTGCACCTCACACCCTCGCTCATATTGTCATAAGTAGTAATAATAGGGTATGATTGCGCGTGCATGTGAATTATGTGGGTTCATGCACGCGCAGGGGGGCGTGTCATATGGGAGGGGTGATCTAAAAAAGGGGTGTGTTAGGGGCGTATATGGGCGTGCTTTCGCTATTTGCGATATCTAACCGTGAAAGTTTTTAAATCTTTTTTTTTTGAAGCCTCTCGCTAGCTCTGTCTGCTACCGACTTTTGGTGTTGCGAAGCTGTGCAAGAAAAAACTTCTAACTTTTTTCACCATTGTTTTGACTGAGTATTTGTCTACACTATCAAAGATGGTCTATCCCAGCGGTAAGTGGACATTTATTTATTTATTCGTTTTTCTCTATAATAAACATTTTAAGCATGTTATACCTTTCTTTCTTTATTTTAAAAAAGTATTCTTTGGCAGGCAGCAGTCTTGACCTGGAATTCGCTATTGAGAGTATTACTCCGCCGGATAGCTCTGTGAAGGGTATTTATCTTTTTTTGTCATACATTACATCTATCGGCTATGTGGTTAGATAAATCTCTTTAGAAACCGTGTATTTGTTCAAATGTATATTTCCAGAAAGTAAACCGAGAAGATCGCTCTCGTTGAAAGTTCTGAGGGCAAGAAGCGCCGCGAAACGCGCACTTCAGGCATCCCTAGCGGATACGGGGTGAGTGCGTTTGTAAATAGAAAATGTATGACAGGAGCCATTACAAGCTGTTAACCTTTTTTTTTTTTTGTGTGTGGTGAAGAACATTTTTGGGCACCTTAGAGGCCGCGTGTGGTGACGCGTCAAAGAGTGCGCATGACAACGGTTTGACTACTCCAGAGGAGAAAAAAAAGAGTGCTGAATATCCAGGACCGTGCAGATACAAGGTATAAGAAGTATACATGTGTGTATATATATATACATATAATCCTATATATATGTGTTGTTACTATGTGAGTTAAAGCATTTTTTTTTGTATGTGCTTGTACTCTTGTTGAACAGAGGGTGGCGACACAGTCTCTGTGACTGAGACAGAAGCGTCGACGCGGTATCTGGAAGAAGAATTAGCCGCTATCATCTCATCGCAGCCCCGCAGAATATATACGCTACAGGTGATATACAATGTCTGTTCCGTAATGGCGTGTTGTTTAATGAATGTACACCTGTAGCTGTGGAAGCAACAACCAATGAATGTGCACCTGTATCTGTGGAGGCAGTGATTGATGAAAGCGCACCTGTAGATTTGGAAACACTGATTAACGAATGTGTAGATGTGGAAACACAGGCTGATGGTTTATCAGATTTAGCAGATTTAGCGGACAGTGTTCCCGAGAGTGTTGTGGGTGACTGGTTAAGTCTGCTTGACTCTGGTGTTACATTCCCCGATACATCAATTCCTTCTAAAGAGATTGAGGAGGTGAACACAGCTGGTTTATCTGAGGGTTTTGAAGAAGTGGGTGTTTTACCGGGGAATACCGCATTTTGTGAGCTGGATCTATCTGACCTGCTTTTATTAGAAGGGGTCTGTGACAGTTTACCCTTTAAATTGGAAAAATTCACGCAAACTGTATCACCTGTTAAATCATCTGAAAAGAAAAATAGCTGCTGTTCAGAGGCTATTGGTCGTGAGGTGTCTGTTTTGCAGGATATAATAAAAGAGGGGTTTGATCAAATTCAAGACCGTTTGTTTCAGCTGGAGACAACTGTTCAACATTTGGTTAATTCCGAATCAGCTTTCAAATCAGGGGTATCAACCAACTTCAACACCATCGGGAAATCACTATCTAAATTTAGCGTACACATAGATCGTGTTTACAGCAGATTAACACCCGGTCAATAGTAGTTGTTAAAATCATGGCTCCTCCCAATAAAAAAAATTAGACTCAGCATTTCTGATATTATTAATAACGAGTCCCAGCAAGGCCAGAGTAATGCCTTTTCATTCAACTTTGGAATACTTGAACAGTGCAACAACATCTTAGAGCAAAAGTGGCAAATGATAAAAAATACGTTTATCACATCTGGCAACACCGCTGCAGCTGATGATTCATCAGAGACGCCTCTGTAATCAGTCTCGATCAACATCAGCAAGAGCAGCATGATGTACCGTTTGACTTTGAGGTCTTTAACCAGTGGGATGAGATTTTGGAAGATAAGTGGAGAAAAATTAATAGCGCAGGTGGCGCATCATCCCCAGCTATTACAGCGAGCCGCTCTATTCATAGTGCGCCTGCGGAAGCCGGCAATGGTGTCTCTACAATCAGTCTCAATCATCAACAGGATCAGTGTAATGCACCATTTGACTTTGAGGTCCTTAATCAGTGGGACGCAATTTTGGAAGACAAATGGAGAAGTATTAATTGTACCGGTAGTGTGGAGGAGGTTTTACAACCACCTATTACAGCGTTGGACTCTCACGCGGGCTCTGAACGCTGTACTGTTAATATTAACACTAATGTAGCATCCGATGCCCTTTGTTCACACCCAGAATCCGGATCCTTATCAGCTGTTGTTAATATTAACAACCCTGCAGCATCCGCATCCCATTGCTCCCCCGCAGGAACCAGATAATTAGTGGCTATTAACAAAACTAACATTGGTTCTAGAGGTGTGAATACTTTTGATGCAGAGGGGGCGGGTGCTGTAGAAAGCGTGTCTGAGTGTACTCGGAGCGCGCAGCAGCAGGGGTCTGGGGCTGGTGGTGTCAGCATCAGGGAGATTCCTAATTTTAATGCACTGGAACTGCGTCAGAGTCTCAATTTCAGAAATGTGGGTCTTAATAATCCTGAAGAGGTCCCTGGCAGAATTAGAGAGATGCTCTCTACAGTTATCAACCGTGCTGTAGAAGTTTCACAACCGGGCAGCTCATTAAATGTGGTTTTACGAGGTCCCTCTCTAGCCAGCGATGTACAGGCAATTTTGAATGCGGACACGGACTACAATGCAGACCTCTTTATGGAAGAGATGATGCAGGCAATACAGAGCAATGATGATTTCCTAGCAGATGACGAGTTAGAGTTTGTTGTTTCCGTGGCACAGAATATGAGTGGCGGAGCTCGTCTCAAGCTGGGTAGCATACTGTATGATGATATTCTATCAAAGAAGGGAAAATTCCTGTACAACCCCAACAATTCTAGTGTGGATAACAGTCTATGCTTCGGTTTATGCCTCACACACGCTACAAACAAATTAATGTCCGAGCATGAAAAAATAGTAAGAGCCGGACACATGCATACGGCTGTAGGACTCGATCACATGACTCCAGTGTCTTTTAAAGATGTATGCAAATTTGAAAAGCATTTAAATATCAAGATTATAATTTTTCATCACACTGAAGGGCGTAAAAAGCTGCAGTGTTTTCAAACACATGATACACCACACGCACAGACAACATGGCTTTATTTACACGATAATCATTATTATTTGATAGAAAATCCGACTGGCTTTTTCGGGTCTAGTTATGTCTGTAAATATTGCTATGTGCCATATAACACCCCGCTAGTCCACAACTGTAGACACAGGTGCAACGTATGCTTTACACTGTGTCAGCAACATCCTGGCATGTAAACGCATATGTAAATCTGAACACTGTCTCACAAGGAATCAGACTGTGTGCATCTTCTAACTGTTTGTGTTTTTGATAACAATGACAATTGTGACAAGAGTGATAACACTGTGAATTGTGTGGTCAGACCTACAAACGCACAAAATAATCCCCGCACACCTGTAGACCTGCTGTGTGCGCTCACTGCGGTGAGCACAAATTGGACCTTTCCCATCAATGTTTCATACAACCCATAGAGAAACAAACACTTAGTGAAAAATACATCTACGATTTTGAGACCAGATACCATGATGGTCGACATGAAGCGAATTTTGTGTGTGCTATGGACATGAGCCGAAGCAAATTCTGTTTCAACACTGGTAATTGCGTCTCTGCATTCATACATCACTACAGAAGGCCAAAATTCAGGGGGTACACATTCATAGCTCACAACGCCTCAGGCTTTGATAACTACATAGTGCTGGAGTATTTTGTGAAACGTGGAATCACCCCCAGTGTAACAATGCGCGGGAGCAGAGTGATTTTAATGCACGATGCACATTATCAACAGCGGTGGCTTGATTCATTCAGCTTCTTACCCATGCGCTTGGCCAAAATTCCGTCGGCTCTAGGTTTTGAAGATATGGAAAAAGGATTTTTTCCACACAAATTCAATACCAGAGACAACGAATTTTACACTGGCCCATATCCATCGCCTCAATATTATGGATATGAAAATATGAGCGATGGTGAAAGAGCCAGATTCGATGCATGGTATGACACGGTCCGCACAGGAACATTTGACTTCCAAACAGAGATTCGCCGTTACTGTGTGAACGATGTTGAAGTTCTGCGTAAAGCATGTAACATTTACCGTGAGACATTTCTACAGAGTACGCAGCTGGACGCCTTTGCTTTTACAACACTGGCGTCCAGCTGCATGGGTGTTTACAAAACACTGTTTCTGTGGCGGCGAACAGCAGGTGGGCTCGTTCTTCGTGGATGGTTACAGTGCCTCCACAAATACCGCATATGAATTTGCAGGATGTTTCTACCACGGCTGTGTGAAGTGTCACGTGCAGAGTGATACAAATCCTGTGTGTAAAGCAAGCTTTGGAGAGCTTTACCACTCGTTTTGTGAAAAAATCACTGCACTCAAGACACACCATGGCATGGATCGCGTGACTGTTATGTGGGAGTGTGAATGGAGGGTTTTAAGTGCAACAAACAATGATGTCATGGCATTTTTAGCCTCATACAGAAAGCCTGAACGTCTGGACCCCAGAAATGCACTCTTTGGTGGGCGTACAAATGCCATGAAGCTGTACCACAAGGCTGATAATGGTGAAAAAATCCATTATTTCGACTTCACTAGCCTCTACCCTACTGTCCAGTCTAAGAAAGACTACCCTACTGGCCACCCTGAAATAATCTACAGAGACTTTGACAAGGTTGAAAATTATTTCGGCTTTGTCAAATGTACTGTACAACCTCCAAAAGGGTTATATCACCCTGTACTACCTTACAGGTGTCATGGAAAGCTCATGTTTCCACTGTGTAGAGCATGCGCTGAAACACTGAACCAGACCTCTGTGTGTCACCACAGTGACACAGACAGACAGATCTCGGGTACATGGGTATCCTTTGAGCTTGCGAAAGCAGTTGAGAAAGGTTACAAAATTGCTTCCATTGATGAAGTATGGCATTTCCCAAACAAGACAGATACACTGTTTAAGGAGTATGTCAAAACATTTCTAAAATGTAAACAGGAGGCCTCGGGGTACCCCCCACACGTGAAAACACCTCTGGAACAGGAAAGCTACATTGCTGACTATCTTGATAAGGAGGGAATCAGACTAGATCCTGCCAAGATCCGCGTTAACAAAGCGGTCAGGAGCTGTAACAAGTTACTCCTGAATTCACTGTGGGGGCGGTTCAGTATGAGAAGCAACATGCCCTCGTGTGAGTTGATTACGGATCCTGCCCGGTTCACAACCCTGATGTTTAGTGACCATTATGATGTGAGGCAGTTCTGTTTCATCTCTGACGATGTGGCTATGGTACAGTGGCGCCATGCAGACGCTAGAGGGTCCAGAGTGAAGGATGTGAATGTATTTATTGGTGCCATGACAACTGCGTACGCCCGGCTCATGCTGTATGAGCTGTTGGATAAACTCCAGCAGCGTGTTTTGTATTGTGACACCGACTCTGTGGTGTTTACATCGCTCCCAGGTGAGTGGATTCCACCCCTAGGGCCGTATCTCGGTGATCTGACTGATGAGTTAAACGGCTCAGGTCCCGGAGGCGATTACATCACAGAATTCGTGTCAGGGGGTCCAAAATGCTATGCCTATCACACACTCCGGGGCGAGACTCATGTGAAATGTAAAGGAGTGACACTAAATGCTGCAAATGCAAATATTGTCACCCATGACACCCTGAAAGGGTTAGTTCAGGCCTTTGTAGCTGACCAGAGTACAGCCGCACATGTAAAAGCAACATCTGACACCATTAGGCATGATAAGAAAAAATTTCATCTTAAAAATGACAGTTGTTAAAAAAGTGCGTGTAGTGTATAACAAGCGAAGGGTGCTGCCTGATTATTCAACACTGCCTTACGGATATTGAAAATAAATCACTGTGTTTTATGTCAGATTACATCATCATTTCTAGCGGCTCCACCTCCACATGTTTTTAAAAAAATAAAAATTCTTTAATGATATTTCAGTGAGAAGAAAACATGGCGAACTCCGTGGATCTGCTTGAAACATTGGACAATTTTTCAAATGAAGAGTTCAAGAAATTTAAGTGGTATCTGCAACAGGACGGAGCCTTGGAAGGCTTTTCAGCAATCCCTAAGACACTGCTGTGGAATGCAGACAGGATGGACACAGTAGATGTAATCTTAAAGAATTATGGGAAAAAAGGTGGGGTGGAGGCGACCCTAGAGCTGTTGAAGCTGATCAGAAGGAATGATTTGGCCCAAAATTTAGAATACAAGAACTCTCGTGGGAGGTGTATCTGACATTATTAAATGTGATAAAAATGAGGTGTCATCTGAAGAAATGACACACCGCACGCAGGTTTCTTAACAAATGTGTGACAAGACCAGACAGTTGCACTATGGACTTTAAATTAAATCCAGGGTTTGACGGCAGGTTGCAGCATCCCTTTAGTATGGTTGTGAGCGGTCCATCAAACTGTGGCAAGACAGTATTTGTCAAGAATGTTGTTGAAAATGCAGCGGGTATTATTTCACATAACATTGATAATATTGTTTATATTTACTCATGTTGGCAACCATTGTATGACCAACTCCTCCAGCTCAGGGATATCAAATTTGTGAATGGATTGCCAGATTCGCTGTGTGACGACGAGCTACTGCCCCCAGACAAAATCAACTCACTCATTATAGATGATTTAATGAATGACGCCAGTAACATAGAGGTACAGAACATATTTACAAAATATGTTCACCATAGAAATTTAAGCTGTATTTATCTAGTGCAGAATTTATTCATCCAGGGTAAATCCAGTTGGACCATTAGTTTAAACACAAACTACCTTGTAATGTTTAATAACCCTAGAGACAAATATCAAATTTCACTTTTAGGCAGACAAATGTTTCCGGGTAATGCCAAATATTTTTTAGAAGCATTTAATGATGCAACCAGCATTCCATACGGGTATCTTCTTATAGATTATAAAGCCAAGACTCCCGATCATTTAAGGCTCAGATCTAATTTGCTATCAGAGAATCAGGTTGTTTATTTTTTTTTCCTCCTTTCTTTTGGAATATAAAGGATTAGAATGTCGTCACGCATGCAGAGAAATCTTGCGCTGCTAGAACTCATATATAAATCGAATCCTAGCACGCGTAAGGTTATTACCACCAATGCTGGGACAGACTTTATCAACGCCTTATGTGAAATAGCACTCAATGTATTAAGAGGCAACATACCGCTGACAGAATTGCAGTACAAACAGTTGAAGAGAAAATCGGTGATCAGACTGATTGCAAGCAAGAATACCAAACTCATAAAGAAAAAGAAGACCATTAATCAACAGGGGGGTGGTTTTCTGTTACCATTACTGGGAGCTGCAATACCATTTATAGCGAGTCTCATTAACCGGAGGTGATATGGAGCATACACATAAAATATTTTTTGTCCCCCAAAAACAGCTGGATTTGTTAAAGCAACAGCAGCACAATCCACGAGACATCAGACATGTCGCACAGAATACTCTAGACAAAGCCATGGTTGAGGTGTTGCAATTACCCGACTTGAACATCTATGAAAAAGCCAAATGGTATACCGGTATTTTACAGAGATATCTCTCACTGGTGAGACAGGACGAGCGTGAGAAGTCTACTTTAACACTTCCACTTCCTCACGCTGTGAGTGATGCTGTAACAGATGGTAATCAGGATGTCCCCCACACTACCGGTACAGTTGATAACGATTCGATTGCTAGAGAGACACTTGTAAACGACACCATTGTGAAGGATGTATTGAGGCACATCCCGAAAAAGAGCAGAAAAAATGCAGAGCACATTTTACAAGCTCTGTCACGTGTACCAGATGTGATAACATGGACCGATCAGGGAAACGTTATTAATAAGCAACCCATCAGGGGCACCCATGTATTTGATTTGATAAAAAGTGTGACAGCAACGCACAATGTGTCTGATGTTTCAAGACCTACAGGATGGACTATGTTTTTGAAAACCTTGGCCGGGTTAAATTTGCCGTTATCCGTTATTCCAAACACAGGTGCGGAGAAGCATTGCTGATTCTAAAAACGGGACTGTGTCTGACTTTAATGATAGTTTTATACCCCGTGAGTATAGAAAAAACAAATCTGCGTGTATAGGTGAAATTAATTCCACAACTCTGTTTTTGGTGTATTCCCCTCTTGCTACTAAACCAAGGTTATCCCCGTCTATGGCCGTGATGTTCATTTCTTTACAGGTATCTTTACAGAATAGTGCGGTGCTAAACTGTGTATCTAGTGTATCTTTTCCATAATTGATTAAACACTCAATTATTCCGCGATATGGATAGGTGTTGGAAGACTGTGTTATAAGTCTATCTCCCAGCATTATATCAACCTGTGAGAAAAGCGTACATCCTGGGTAGTTTATAAAACCAGGCGACCAGGGAACAACAAGGATACATCATCGAGGGCGAAGGAGGATACAGAGGGCAGAAGTGACATTGGCATGTCACCACCGCAGGGTCAGGAGACCCCAGAAGGAGATGACAAAACAACCGATGCAGAGGCAGATGACGCAGAGACTGACATCGAGAGGACGGCTCTAGGAATAATTCCATAAATTCAACAGACACCAACTAAACAGGATTGACAACGCAGACCTTTCTCCCACAAGCCTACACCATGTACCACTTCATTATGATCCTATCATGCTGGATGATGCTGATAGAAGCCTACACCTACAAAACCGCCACTCTCACAGAAGGACAAAATGCAACATTCACCTGCACTGTTTGTCCCGAAATTTGGCAATCAGGTCAAATTTATGCATATTATGCCAAATACGACAAGTACCTATGCAAGGACCCCTGCAGCCCACATGATTGGCACCTGATTGTGGCTGCTACTGATAAAACTCTTGCTCCAAACAGAGATCCCTGCTTTAAAATATCAAATTCCAACGGAGCAAGAATCACCATCTCTGATGTGAAATCCACTGTTGAAGGCATATATTGGTGTGCAATCGGATATGCAAGCTCTGATATGTACAGACAACTTAGTCTCAGCGTCTGTCAGCATGTCAATTGGAGCGTCATATGAGTCGTGGTCCATTGACTATGACTGTCTCACCAACCCCTGAGATAGACTACCAACCGACAACCTAAATGCCATCAATCACAAAGACGATACAGTGCAAAAAGTACTCAGACAATGCAGTGACAACACTGCATGTGCCCTAGCTCTTGTACACAAAAAAAGAGTTAAAGATTCCCGGTGACTGTTGGTTTTGTCATGCTTTAGCAGCCAAATGGCAAGCGAAACCCCTGACAGCAAACCTTGCGTTACAAGGCCACATGAAGGAATCTTGGGGCAGAAGATCCTGGAAAATGCACTATTCCTTTAGGAATGATGATGTTACTGAGCGTTGGCCAGCAAATCAGGAACCATGTTTCAGTTGTTCGACATCCCAATATTACCTGTATCGATTCTCAACCAACCCCTAGTAACCTGGCATTTGAAGTTCCTCTACAGCATGCACAGACTTGTGTTTGACAATTTGACCGGCGTAGGTAAGGACCTGATTATGTTGAAAAAACTAGAATATTTGTGAACACTACTAGAGCAACCAATTGTTCTCACAGATGGCCTAATAATACCCTGACAAGTTTTGCCTGCCCATTTACACTGCTTTCATCCCAACCAGGAATCATGTGGTCTTGTGGCAGAAAGGCCTATCATAGTTGTTACAACTGATACAAAAATCTTTCATAAGAACACTCCCACCACCAATATTCAATCTAACCCGCATTTTCGAGTTAAGAGACATAATTGGTGTTCCTTCAAAATATGATATGAGCTTGCTGACCCATGGACCTCTCCCAACAGCAATATTGGCTGGTCCCTATTTTTAAAAGGGGAACCGCTGCTGCCCTGAACAAAATGAATGGGCTAGCCTGGTCTGTTCTTTCATTAGCAAATCAAACTGAAATGGCTCTCACCTTAATACTGAAATGTCTGCAATTAGAACAGCAGTTATCCAACACAGACTTGCTCTCGATATCATTCTTGCTGAAAAAGGAGGTATTTGCAAAATAATCAATGTATCCTGCTGTTTTTATGTCCCTGATGAATACGAGACCACCAACATCACACACATGCAAGATGCCATTCGACCCCCACCAATAATAGGTGACTCGTGGTTTTCATGGCTAAGTCTTGGGGCCAAGGATGGTTATCGTGGTGTAGGGGTCCCACAAGTTTCATTTGGATTTATGGATTGAATGCATTGAGGATTGTGTCAACAATTTCTTGATTTCATGCTTCCAAGATGGAGGTCTCTCCTTGTTCCCCTCCAAACAAAGACAAACGACCCCCACAGGTATCTGCATCTACACTCTCATTGGCTAGGCCTGACAGGAAGTACAACTCCCAGGTAGTGTCAAAAGTCTCCTGCAGCCACCTCTTCACTCTTCTCCCTCAGAGGGACAGCACGGCTGCTGTCCTGGTCTGATCTTTCCTCTCTCTCAAGCTCTAAGGGAAGGCTGGCAAGGCCCCAAACCAAGCTTGGGCCCATCACCACGCTTCCAAGTTTCCTGCCTGTGATCTATACTGGATATAATCGAAGACCTTCGCCAAGCTTTTGGAGCCAATAACAGCAAATATCTCTGGAAACACCAAAACCCAACCAGGAGCTGAATCTTCTTCAAAAGGATTTCTGCTTCCCCCTTTAAACTCTGGACTCTGTGGTTCCGTACTCTGGGCAGTCAGTACAAGCAAGAACAAGTTTGTTAAACATAAAACACACAGATCAACACCATTGATTTAAGTATATTTGTTGTGATATTTTGTGTAGCCAGATCATTTGAAGTTGTATGAATAATCTTGCTTTACATACCTTAAGTTGTACATGTAAATTAACTAACTCATTTGATTTGCTCACACACTTATCCATATACTTTTAATCTGGCTTCCTACAAACAGACTTTCAAGACCGCATGGTCTATTGTTCTCCAAGAAAAAAAAGGGCTTCCGCCATTTTGATTCTTAAATGACCGCCCTTGGTCGGCCATTTTGTTACACGTAATCTTTCACCCACATTTCCACTGTAAATAGTCTTTTAGATTACTTGTGTGTTTGCTTGCTTTACTTTGTTTTAGAATAAACATCTTTTTGGATTAACATGCTTCTCCTTTTAATGTTGCACATGAATGAGTGATTCCCTAAACCTCTGCTATGAAAAGAACTCCAAAATTCCTCCAACTGTTACTAAAGGTAATTTGATTATTATATTCATAATTAATAATCAATGTTCCAAATTGATAATTTGTTAACTTTGAGACTGATTTACTATGGAGGTGCCATATTTCCTCTTATTAAGTAAAGAGGTGGTGCCCCGAAAATAACTTTAATTCATTTAAAGTGTAAAATATTAATTTAGTCAATTTCTGATAGCAAAATTTACATAAATTAGCTTTTACCTCTTATTTTGGTGCCCATTGGAGGCAATTTGTATCTGCAACCAGATACCCCTACAATGTTTATCCCAGTCATAGTTCTCTTTTTGCTTAGCACCTTAATTCCATGTGTGCTGAAATGGCTATCTAACACGCTTACCAAAAAGGTAATCCAATCCTCTACATATGTTCATGTAAACATTGACAATGCCAATCAAAATCCAGCCTCATTTGACATGTCTGATCCCCATCATTACTCCAGCTCAGAATCTGACTTTGATGACGACATCTTGTAACAACTGCCATGATGATACATTTAAAATCTATGTGAATTAATGTGTCGGATAATTAAGTTGTGACTATGTTCTTTATTGTGTTTCATCTTATGTTATGTATATATTTTTTTATTTTCTATTTTTACCGTTAGTGATTAATCAATAATCAAAAGGCGGGATTGTGAGTGTAATTCTGATCTCAGCCACTTTGAAATGCCAGACTCCCTCTTCCTTTCCTGCCACTACTTTAAGATCCGCTTTGTGTCTCAAATGTGATATCCAGATGAGATTTTACATAGGAAAAGGTCCCCTTTGTATTTCAAATGGGATGTCCAGACGAGATTCTCACACCTAGAAAGGTCTTCTTTGTGATGTGCAGACCTAATTTGATAATTAAATGCAATCACTGCAAGAGGCCAACCCCTGGGGGAAGTAGGGTGTCGACGCCAGACCTCTGGTGAACACAGGGGGAGTGGCCGACACCTTTCAGGGCATAACAGGCATAAATTGGACAGTTATTTTTTTCCGGTTCTTTCTTCATTTTGACCGCTCGTGTGTTGAATGACCTTTCTTTGCAAAGAAATAAACCTTGTCGGCCAGCAAAAGTCTCTATTTCATTCTTCACCAGCAGCAGAGAAAATTTCCACTACACCACACAACCAAAACAGACGATGGGGACCTATATTGAAACACAATCTATTGAGAGTGCAAACAATAGATACACAACTGCCTTAACATGTGTTCAATACACATCTGATAATTTCAAGAAATTTCCACAACACACATTAACCATTTCAGACCAATGTTGTATTCTTAGTTGATTCAGGAGTCCCACATTCTGTGATAAAAGATTTTGAAATTACTACAAAGCCAAAACTGAGCGGTAACGACGTGCACTCTGTTGGGTCAAACAATCAGAAAACATTGCCTTCCCACTCAAATGTGAGGATGGACCAAAAACAAGTTTCAATCATGCATTTTTGCTCTCAAAAGTCTGCCCTATGAACCTGATAGGTAGAGATTTAATGTGCAAATTGGGCCCTTGTCTGATGTCAACACCAGGAGGTGTAAAAGTTCAGACTATCTGACCTAGAACCAAATTTGGTTTGTTCACCACACCCCAGAACTGCATTATGCATATCAATGGAAATTACAACCATTAACTGCCTCCAAGTTTGTTAGAGAAGCTAGAAAAACAGTTTTAGCTGATGAAACAGACTTCATGATACCAGAGGATCTGCAATGCACCTCATGTGTCACCAGAACCAAATGAGAAAGGTTGGTTGAAAGAGAGATTTGATGAACTAACACTAACATTTTTTGGACACAACATAGATGCGCTATATCAGTCTCTCACACCAGCTCAATGTGATTTGTATCATCATGTCAGCGCGCAGCCGATTGGCAAGAAACATCTGACATTTTTTTCACCCACACTGCAGTGTTACTCTAGTAGTCTACAAACTTTTTGTACCAAAAAGCACTTCCAAATGTTTCTTTTTTGTCTGAAGAACAGATGTTAGCTATTCCAGCCCTACAGGAGATCCCTAAGGCACTGTGGGCCGTCAATAAATGTTGGCCTCGTCCAAGATTGTGAACCTGTTGTCATAACTCCAAAATCAGATTTTAGACCTTGCAAGGCTCAATATCCACTTGTGATGACCCCCTCCCCCTCTGTATGTTGTGGCATGTTGTATTTGCAGACTGGAGGAGTGGCCTGACCTGTGGCTCCTCCTACAAAAGACAGAGGCTGGAGGAGGTTGGAGAAGCACACCTGAATCCAGTCTCAATCACTGAGGCTATATAGAGGAGCTGAGGCCTCAGTTCTCTCCCTCTCTCCTCCACAGCCACCACCTTGGTTTTGTTTAGTTTGTTCATTACTTTCAGCTTATACACCTGCATTTCACCACATTGCATGCATGCACACACCTCACCACTGATATACTGACTCACATAATTAAGTTTCTTTACGTTTTCAGTTAATTAAATAAACAATTTTCTTATAACTTGAATACATGTGTGGTCTCCCTTGTTTTGTCAGGCTCTATAGGTTGGTTCATGACAACAAGAAGCCATCGATGGCATAACACCGGTTTTTGAGTCTCTTAAAGCAGCAGGTAATTGTTCCCTGTGACGACTCCCCAGTGCGCACACTTTTGTTCCCCGTCAAGAAAATCAGATAAGAATCAACCAACTGAATGGTGCTTTGTTCAAGATCTACAAGCCGTTAATGCAGTAGTCCAACCCAGAGCTCCGAATGTTCCAAATCCTTACATCTTGTCTCAAGTCCCACCAAATGCATAATTATTTCAGTGGTGGATCTTTCTAATGCTTTCTTCAGTGTTCCAGTTCACCCAGAGAGTCAATTCTGGTTTGCTTTCAACTTCAATGGATGAGGCTACACACTCGCCTGTGCCAAGGTGACTGTCTGAGAGCTTCATTGTAGATGGTGGGACTTTCACAAAGTCTTGAATCTCTTGTTCTATCACAAGGTACTGCTTTACTTCAGTATGTTGACAACCTTATTATCTGCAGTCCAACCAAAGAGCAATGCGAAGCCAACACCTGGCCAAGGCTGGTCACAAAGCCAGCTTGTCTAAACTTCAATTTGTCCAGAAAAAAAGTGATTTTCTTAGGTCATGTCATCACTTGTGAAGGGAAACTCTTTCACCAGAAAGAGTAGACGCAATTCAGAATCTTCCAAAACCCATCACAAAAAAACAAACAATGTAATTTCTTGGAATGTGCTCTTATTGCAGACAATTAATTTCAAACTATGCCATTCTTGAAGCTCCACTCGCCTCCCTCATCCATGGCAAAGGTCTGCAACCACAATATATCACATGGACACCTGAAGCAGAGCAATTTTTCACTAAACTAAAACTTGCCTTACAGACCACTCCAACTGGGACTACCTGACCCTACACAGCCTTTCACTCAAACAGTAGATGAAAATAATGGATGTATGACCTGTTTTGTTGCAGGATCATGGAAACAAACTACGCCCTGTAGCCTATTTTTCTTCGAAACTGGATCCTGTGGCTGCAGGTCTTCCAAGATGTCTCAGAGCTATAGCTGCTGCTGAAAAAGGCAGTTATGGCCTCCAGAGACATTGTGGGTTACTCTGAAGTAACTCTCCTGGTCCCACATGCTGTGTCCATGCTTTTACTCAAGCAAAAAACTTCTCATCTCTCCACAGCACGATGGCTAAGATATAACACTGTGCTCTTATGCCTAATATCACTGTAAAAGATGCAATGTTCTAAATTCTGCCACTTTCCCACACCAGATGATGGACAAGAACATAACTGTGTTGCTGTCCTCCAACAGGTTTGCTCTCCAAGACCAGATCTACAAGAAACACCATTAGTTAACCCTGATTAGGTTGTCTTTGTAAATGGATCTGCTTCACGTGACCCGCAGACTGGTAAAAAAAGTTGAATTTGCTGTTGTCACAAATCATGAAACTCTCATTTCAGATTCTCTCCCCTCCCACTATTCTGCACAAGCCGCAGAACTGGTAGCATTGTCAGAGGCATGCAAACTGACAAGCAACAAAAGCGTCACTATTTACACCGACTCTAGATATGCATTTTGTGTTGTACATGATTTTGGTACTCTGTGGAAACTCTCTAGATGCCATTTTGCTCCCAAGCTCAATTGGTTTGTATCAGGACCGGGTTTGGTGGACTCAGGAGCAGGGAAGGAGGCAGAGGCAGTGGTCAGGTAACAAGAGTGTTTATTGTAAATGGTAAGGTGGGAAGATTGGCGTCGGCAGATGCAGGTGGGTAGGAAGCTAGGCAGGGAAGAGGATCAGGCTGGAGGTGCAGGCAGGCGTCCACAAAGGGAAAAAGGGTTAGGTCTCAAAAGGCAGGGCAAAAAACAGGAATACAGGTCAGGTAATGTTTTAAGAGAGCTAGAGACTAACTGTGTAGAGTCTATAATCCAGCGCTGACTGATTGTGGTCCTGGATCTTAAATAGTGTGGGTGATGATCTGATGAGCAGCAGCTGAGAGGCCCCGGCTCCAGCACAGCAGACTCCCATCAGCAATCAGGCTTGCACACACAGACTAGGGAGCAGGGGGAGGAGGCATGACAGTTTGTAAATGTCTTGCTCATACTAACTCAGACTCTGTTTCCTAAGGGAACGCAAGAGCCGATGCCACTGCAAAAAGAGCTGCACTCCAACCCACTATTCTTAACCCTTTGCTTGTTTCAACTCCAGTCTCTATACCCAGTTCCCTTGAAGCAATACAGTCCTTTGCCACACCACAGGAAAAGACATTGTGGAAACGCTGTGGTGCCACACAGAAAGAAGCAGTGTGGCGAGGACCAGATGACAAACCATGTCTGCCTAAGCACTGGGGAATTGTGATTGTAATTTACCACCTGGGATACCTAACCACCTGTTTTCCCCCATCTACACTGAAATCCCTTTGTGTTTTAATGTAATTAACTCAACATCCTGCTTCCTCATCTACATTGAAACCCTTTTATATTGTGATCAACTTAACCCAACATGTATGATTAACTTCACTCCACACCTTAGAGGGGCCGACACCGAGGTAAGGGGCTGGCCCTACAGTAAGCAAAGGACATAAAGCACCTCCTCAATGCTGTGGCATTATAGGGCCAGGCATGAGAATTAAGTCCCAGATACACCCAGGATAAACTTGAGTATACAGCCATTCTACGACTTACTCAGTTGCTGTATTGATAATTAATTCCTATTAATTTATTCTTTACCTAATTTTTAACCATCAATCTTCCAGGAAGCAGATGCTGGATGAGGCTCTGCTGAATTTCATCCTGAAGGACTGCCAGCCCCTCAGCGTTGTGGAGAATGAAGGGTTCAGGGAACAGGTTCAGGTCCTTCAGCTCTCATATGTTTTGCCAACCTGAAAGGTTTGTGTGGAAGTGATCTAAAGTAGTTGATATATCCAATTTATGTAATCTTTAATTTAAATATATTGATTTGCTTTTGGTTTGACTTGGTGTAATTTTCAGACAAACAAATGTTGGCCAAATAGTACAAGGAGGAACGGGAATGGGTGAAAATGGAAGTACAGCAAGCTGTGGCAGTAAGTATAACAGCTGACATCTGTGAACACGGAGGCTTACTTGGCTCTTACCTGTCACCACATTAATGAAAATATGCAGTTGTGTACATCTGTGTTGGGTGTGCAAGACCTTCCACAAAGTCACACTACTGACAATTTTGCCCAAGTCAAAAGGGGCATGGAGGAGGACTGGGCCATAACCAATAAAGTAAAGTGTCTTGTGACCGATGCAGCTCCAAATTCGGCACTCAATTTGCATTGCACAGTCTCAATTTAATAGT
The DNA here is from genome assembly GCF_030273125.1 of Centropristis striata. Taxonomy (NCBI): domain Eukaryota; kingdom Metazoa; phylum Chordata; class Actinopteri; order Perciformes; family Serranidae; genus Centropristis; species Centropristis striata. The sequence continues at coordinate 30,186,474 of NC_081527.1, forward strand.
TTGAAAATCATGTGATTAGGCACATTGTCACATACTTCAGATCAAGCACTACAGCCAAGGAGGAGATTGCTCAAGTGCAGCAACAGATGGGACGACCAACCCTGACACTTATCAATGAGGTGCCAACACGGTGGAACAGCACATATGAAATGCTGAAAAGGCTACTTGATGAGAGGGAACCAGTGTGGGTATCTCAGGCCTCTCTAAAAACAGCTTTGACTCCACTTACAGCTGATGATTTCATCATAGGAGAAACCCTTCTTGTGCTAGTTCCTTTTCATCAAGCTACAGTGGAGTTGTCTGAAGAGAGGCGAGTGTCAGAGTCAAAGGTCATCCCGATGATGAAAATGCTCTATCTTGCACTAGAGCGTAATGCTTCGACCTTGCACACACAGGCAGCCATACACCTACATGAACACCTGAAGCGTCGAGTCAGACACTGCTTCCAATCTGGAGTCATTAAGTGTGTTGACCCTAGCAACACTTCTAGACCCCAGATTTAAATCACTCGGGTTGGGCAGTTCCTCCAAGTGCAATGAGGCCATCAGTAGACTGCGGTCAGAATGTGAGTCTGTAATCGGACGCACAAATGAGCCCCAGCCGGGACCGTCTTCACAACAGCTGTCTGCACCCACTTCAGGCATGTTATTCCACACTATTTTTTTGGAAATCACGTACTAAAATGCCAATTCGTTGTTTTTTTTAGATAACCTTTGGCAACATCGCGACATCAAAGTGGTCAGACGGAGCAAAAGTGCCACAGCTGATGCCATCCAGGAGGTGCAGAGATACCTGGCAGAGGGCAATATTGCCAGGTCCCAGGATCCTATCAGATACTGGGACAACCGAAAGAAAACTTATCCAAACCGCTTCCGGCTTTCCTTAGAATTTCTCTGCACTCCAGCCTCATCTGTGCTGTGTGAGCGGTGTTTTCTACAGCTGGAGAAATTGTATCCAAAAAGCGTAACACTCAATTTCAAAACATTGGAAAAAACTTTTTTTTAATAAAAATAAAATCCACAAGCATCCTCATTCACTTTGATATTTTATATAGTCAATAAATGTGATCATCATAACGTGAGAATCTAAGATATTTTAAATGAAGATATTTAATACTACAATATAAAATACAATGACTTAAATACTACTGTATATACTAGGTCATCAAATCAGTGTCAACTCGGTTGCCTGTAGGGATTTTTAAGGTTGAGCAGGTGTCAGTATTCACTCAGTGACACAGTATCAATACAGTTTGGCAATGTGTCGAAACGCTTCATGACGCCTTATCTACCCATCACTAGTTGTGTTCTTTTGTTTGTTGTTTCAATTCTGTTATATATTCCTATTTGTTAATATTGCTTTTATTGATTCATTTTTAATCTTTCACTGACAAGAATGCACTTGATTTCGTTGTACATGCGAAAATGACAAACTCAACTCAAACACTAGAATAGGATATTTTTATTTATTTAAAACAGGGACAATACATATTAATGAACATATACATGTAAATATGCAAGATTATAGCCAACAGCTAATTTCCATCTTTAGTCCCTTTGGCAGGTTGATGTCAATACCATAACAATAAAATCAATAAAACATCGATAACAAGTTGGCAGTTGGCCTTCATGGCCAGAATGAGCAGGAGGAGAGAAAACATGTCCTTGAGCACAATAGAACAGAAAAGAAAACGAGAAGCAAGAACAATGAAAAGTATAGTGGATCATGGAACATACAGGCCAGGGGTTAGGGGTCAAGGGTCAGGGGACCAAACGTATTTCACTAGTGTTTAACACTTAAGCACTATGCACTTTAATCAACCCTTTGATATAATAAACATAGCGTTTAAGTGTTAGGTGCGTAATTATATTGCAGATTGCCCGATTGCACAGTAAATATAAAGTGCTATTTTAAATGCAAAATAATCAATACACATTACATTTATTAAATACCAGCAATGGTAATTTTATGATATTGGGAGTACCCATTTTTAAGAATATAAAGTGCATCTTGCCTTGCATGTAGCCCTAATACCTAAAAAGTAAATAAATATATAATAAATAGCGAAGATATTAATGGGGAAGAGGGAGTATAGTAATCATAATAAAGCAGTGATGTTTATGTATGTACTCAGCTAATTGTTGGGGTACCATTCGCAATTTCTACTAACATTAAAACAAATATACAAGTTTAGGCACAGTTGTGACAACAGTGTTGTTCTTCCAATAGCCAAGCTTTAAGATGTTTGCTAAAAGAGGCGAGAGTCAGGAGTTGATGTATTGTGTTTGGTATTGAATTCCAGATGTGAGAAGCACAAACAGAGAAAGTGGCTTGACTAAAGGCACTGTTTCTAAAAGGAACTACACAGTCACCTCTAGAAGCAGCTCTTGTTGATCTGTTTGAGTTTTTTTTCACAAATTCTTGTAATGGAGGAGGTGCTTTGCCATGGAAGAGTTTGTAAATCAAGATGGCGTCGGTGTGTTTAACAGTGTTGTCCCAGCTTAAGCGCTCATGTTTTTTTTAATATCTGACAGTGATGGTACGTTTTTGGTTTTTTATCTAATACTTTCAGAGCTTGTTTAAAAACTGTTTCAATTGGCTTTAGTGTCGTCTTACAGGCCGATGCCCAACTTGTTACGCAATAGGACATGTGGGGCATAATCATAGTGTCACAGTACAATTTTGCTGACTCAAGAGTTAGATTGTTTCTAATAAACCTAAAGTTGGACAAGTTAAACTTAATTCTATTAACAGTGTTTTTTATCTGTCGTTTAAAAAGAAGTTGTGAGTCAAGAGTAATTCCTAAGTATTTAAACTCTTGTACCACCTCAATTGTTTTACCTTGCACAGAAACATTGGGATCACTGTCAGTATTGCTCTTTTTGAGAAGTACATACACACAGTCTTGGATATGTTCAAGTATAGTTGGGATTTCTCAAGCCAGTTGTACACATTTGTCATAGCATCTGTCAGTTCTTGTGCAGCACATTTTTTATCCTTTGCATGGACATACAGAACAGCATCATCGGCATACATTTGGCAGGTGACAGTCGAAGGACAACAGTTTGGCAGATCGTTTATAAACAAACTGAAAAGCAGTGGACCTAGGACTGACCCCTCTGGTACCCCAAGATTGTTGTTACGTAATGTTGATTTCATGTTCTGTATCCTAACACACTGATCTTGCAGTTATGTATGACTCAATCCAATTTAGAGTACTTGGGGAGAAGTTAAAATGAGACAGTTTAATCAGCAGTGTCTGGTGGTTAATGGTGTCAAACGCTTTTTTAAGATCGATGAAAACAGCACCGATGACACCACCTGCATCCAGCTTTGATTTTATATTTTCCAAAAAGAAGCAAACCGCCGTCTCAGTAGAATGATGTTTTCTAAAGCCAAATTGCATCTTGTTTAAGGTATAAGGACTGTTGTTAAGGTGATCTACAATTTGCTCCACTACTATTTTTTCCATGACTTTGGAGACTGCTGGAAGTATGCTTATCGGTCTATAGTTGCTGGTTTCTGCAGGATTACCTGACTTAAAGACTGGTGTGATGACAGAGCACTTCCAGGGTTTAGGGAAGGAACTTTCGTTTATGGATTTATTTATAATAGTAGTTAAGGGTGCTATGAAAGACTCTTTGTGATATTTTAAAAATGTTACGTCCATACAAAATGCATCTTTGGCTTTAGAGTTTTTGAGGCCACACACAGCTTTATCAACTTGTGACTGCGACACTACGCACAAATTAAGAAAGGGTTTGTCGGCGTTCAGTGGCATTGGTGGGTGGTATTCTATCTGAGGGCGGTTGCTTTGAGTCAGTTCTTTAACTGAGTCTATAAAGTAGTTGTTCAAAGTTGTTGCAATTTCCCTTGGATCATGGATGACTTTCTCCTCTAGCTGCAGCTCCCTAATTTCTCTGTGCAATATACTATTTCCTGTCAGTTTTTTTTATATTTGTCCAGATCTCTTTAGCATTTCCTCTTGCAGTACTAATTATGTTAATAAAAAAAATTTGCTTTTGCCAAACGAATTTCCTTTACCACTTTATTTCTAAGAGAAGTAAATATCTGTCTGTCGTTCACCCTTTTCGTTTTAAGTGATATTTTAAGAGCATGATCTCGTTTTTTCATTAATGTCCCTATGGTTTCATTCAACCATGGGAGGTGATTCTTTTTTGATGGTTTTACTTTAATTTTTCTAGTAAATGCAGACACAGACACAGGTCTTTGATAACAGCCATAAATACATTACAGTTGTCACTAACATGATTATGGGTGAGATAATTATCCCAATTGATATTGTTTAGTGCCTGTGTCAAATTTGGAATCTCCCTCCATGGTACCCTCATCTGCTCTGATATTGTTTTCTTAGTACAAGCAAATCTATTTTTAGATAGCTTTCTTGAGAACAGAATGAAGTTATGGTCTGACAGACCTGTGATCATATTGAACGTCTTTTGAATTCTGTCACTCTTATTGGAAAAGACAAGATCTATGCATGTTTCAGAAGTAGTTAGTCTAGTAGGGCCTTTGATTGAGTAAAGTTAAAACTAGTTAATAGTGATTTGAGCGGTCTCCGATTCGATTTGTCAAGCCAGTTAATATTTAAATCTCCAAGCAAGATAACTTCATTTTTCGTGTCACATTCCTTAAGTAGAGCCTTAAGCTCCGCATAGAAAGAATTAGAGGCTGATGGAGGTCTATACATCCCAATCCGCGTTATCGACATTATTGTGACAGTCAAAAAATAGTCAGTAATAACAGTCAGTAAATGCCAATGAAAATTTAATAACAGGGCGCTTTATATGTAAACTTACGGTAAACTTGTTCCAAGGCCCTGTCCTGCTCTGTGACCAATGAGCTGACAGCATATTCACACACGAGTATGACGATACAGAATACGCTCATCCCATTGGTCGAGGAGAAGATAGCAGAAGACAACAAAGCAGCATGCGTAGGTGACAGTGACACAGACGCCGGCCCGACACTGCTTTACGGGGCGCTACACCTTCGAGCAGCAATGTGTCTAGTACCCCTCCGAGAAAAAAAACAGAAAAGGATGCAAAAATACTGAAGAATGGGTAAAAGGAAGCACCTGGGTGGAAAAAGTGCGTGATAACATCTATAAAGCACACTGCACGTTGTGCCGGCGCTCTTTTTCCTTAGTCCATGGTGGACTGACTGATCTGAAACATGCTTCCAGTACTGCGGTCACGCCATCTGCACTTTAAATTTTAGTGCGCAATTACATTGCACTTTACGGCCCGTTTGTCAGCTGCATGACTCCAAAATAGCCATTCAATTGTATTCATGCTGCTCCAATAAAATAAATACATCAATTTGTTATCAGCCAACTCCAGTGCATTCTTGAAGACCAGGTCCCCATGTGTTCATGACATGAATTTAATGCCTTTTTACTGAACCAATTTGGAATTATGGAATGTTATAATCTTCCAAAATGGCCATTCAATTGCATACATGCTGCATTTTAAAAGCCAACAAAAGGAGTGAATCAAATTGTTATCAGCAAACTCTTTGAAAAACAGAGCCTAATTGTTATTTTGTGTTAAAGTGAATTGCTGGATAATCATTTGTTTTCCATGTATTCATGTCACACAAAAATATGCATCTAATTCAATTCAGGTTCGACTCAAATTGTTAAAAAAAATCATTTTACTTTACTAAAAAAGGGGCTAAAAAATTTCCCCACGCCAGGATGGGTGAAGGCAATCGGGTCGGCCGGCCCTGCCAATGGAGTTTCCCTTATTTATTTTTCAGGGAGTTGGCAACCCTAGACATTGGAGAGATAGCAGCTGGCGGCTAGCAGGCCGAGAGCCGGCTGTTCGTCTCTGCGCCGGGTTGGAAGAGGGCAACAGCTAGTGGCCGCGGTGAGCAGACAGGACCAGACGAGGTAAATAAAAAAAGAATAGTGCGATCGTCAGCACGCTTGTTAATCAAAGACGTTAAATGAAAACAGGTTGAAATCAATGATCAGTTTAAAGTTAATGCCGTTAAGGTACCGAAACATGGTACCGTTTGATTTTACATGAATCGGTACTCTGTAGTACCGATGGAATTCGGTCGGTACCTATAAAAGTACAGAATTCGGTACCCATCCCTAGTTGGGACCCACCTAAATTTTTTTCCCTAGTTCTGTTAATCTAGATAACATGTATAGAATCTCATACAGTAGGTATTTGTGTAATGTGGCTGCTCCAGTCTTGACAGATGACAGTGCTAAAACTGAGTCAGTACAGATGAGTATTTTGTTTACTTTACTGTTTTCCACCCAATCAACTGCTAAAAAGGAATGCACACAATTCCACAGCCTACGCGCTTAAATAATCTGAGGTTATTTTGCTTACTGTTGTCTGAATGCTGGAAACCACTACTGCTGCCCCTGTTGTTTTTGTTTGAGGATCCTTTGACCCATCTGTAAAAATCTGTGTATTCACTGTAATTTATTCCTTGATTATAATCCCCTGATCTATTCTTAAGCTTCAAATTTAATAGCTTCAGATCTACTACTGCACTATGAATTCTCCACTCAGCTCTTGCAGGCCATAATAAACTGAAGTGAAAGGCAGAAACAACTTTATATACAGCCTTGTCAGACACATTCGAAAGCATCCCATTGGATAATTGCATCCTTCAGTAATCAGGGTGTTCTCTGTGTCAGCTGCAGCCCCACCTGTTTTCACTTTTCAAGCAATCAGTGCCATCTTGTGATCCACCCCAATGTGTTTCCTTAGGTGCATTTTACACAAAATCCAAAAGAGTTGGAAAAACAAATAATAAATACATCTTATGTATCACAACAAAAATAAATATACATAAATCACCTTTTTTTAAGGCAGAGTAAAGAAAAACAAACTCCCCATATTGGGAGTATATATGTGCATGTGCATGTGGCCATGTACACACGGACACTGACTAAACGATTATGTATACACCTATGCAGTACCTTTAGCAATAAAAATAATACAAATAAACCACTATTCTAGTAAAACACTAAACCAATTATGACAGGTGTGTTCTAATAAAAACAAGTGGCTGAAGCTAATATTCTTGCATAAAGCAATGTTTATATTACATGTTGGGAATTTTATGTTTCTTGAGCTTTTAACTTTTTAAACGTTTTATATATTGCAGAGATAGATACCTCCTTTTGATTTGAAAACATCTGGGGGGGGGGGGGGGGGGGGGGGTTGGCAGTGCATTTGAGGAAATATGGGTTAATATGACAACCCATATTTCCCATATTAAAGTTTTACAAAGTTTGCTAAAATATATATTTTCATCATGCAATTAAAGCAAGGTCAACTAAAAGTTGTTGTTTTTATTTTAAAAATGTCATCAATTTTTTTGTAAAAAAGAAAAAAAGACCATATATGGAAGAAACAGGCAGTGCCCCAGGTGAATCACCTGCTGATTGCTAATTGGGAAGCACACCTGGGGCAGGTGAAGTCAGGTCTATAAAGTGAAGTGAGTCAGTTGCTCTCAGTTTGCCCTGTGAGAGAGCAGCAGAGCTGACACAGCCATCATTTGACAAACAAGTTTTCTTGAAATGCAAGATGCTGTAGTTCACAATTATATGGTTAAACTATCACCGTTTACCTCTATGCCAGTGCATAGAAAAACAAATGCACTCTTTTTTTGAACAGAATCATTGAGGGAAGTTGAACGCACATTAAGTTAAAACTCATCTTTCATGCAAAAATTCCTGATAAAAGTTCTCAGAATAACTTTGAACTTTCTGAATAAAATGGTCATTAAAACTTTAACATTGGCATTTTGAGAAATATTTCAACCTGATTTTACCTGTTAATTTCTGCAAGTAGAGACATTCAACATGTCTAAAATGTTAAGTCTAATTTCGTGTTCCAGAGCAATTCGTCTGCTTTGTCCTGGATACCCAAGAGCTCCAATGCTCTGATTTAACTTTGTTCTACCTTTTCCAACTCCTAAAATCATTACCTAGACAAAACAAAAAAAAAAATCAATTCAGACTCCTGTTTGTTTTCTCTCTTTGCTCCCAACTACAATCACCTGTTCAGTTTTATGTGTCTGGGAAAAAAAGTGATCCCTGGGGATTCACCTGGGAAGGAAAACAACAGCCTGAGTTTGCTGTTATGCTTGGTCACGGTCCGACTGAATACACACAAACACAATAAAGCAGCTTGTTACATTAGCCTCCATCGCCATGCCTACTTGTTCAACGGCTCGACTGTGGTTTGGCTGTTTTCTGCTCCAGTCTCGGGAGTTTTGATAAGAGTTGGCATGGCTCAGCACTCCTCGGGGCTTTCACGGCTTCAAAAACAGTTTGATAGGAGCAGAAAAATGACAGCAAGACCAGAAAATACTGTTTTTTGAGAAAGTTCTGTGTATGAGCCATCAGGGATTTAAACGTATCTCTGGAGAAACTCTGGGGAAATATTTCTGAAAGGGACTTAATTTTCAGACTGGATGTTTAGCAACTGTAGTATCTGCAGTGTCTCCTGCACATCCTGTGTGCTCAAAAGCCCTCATTAGATTGCAATAAAATGGATTATGCTTAAGCCTCCCTGTGAGGAAAAAGGGTTAACTGACATCTTAGAAACCAATTTATTATTTTCATGTGTCCCAATGACAAATGGGCACGCCCACATGCAGATTCATTGCTTTGTTTCATCCGCTTGTAGGGGTATCTGGTTCAGATACACATTGCCTCCAGCAGGGGTACCAAAATATTTAGAGGTAAAGCTAATTTAGGTCAATTTTGCTATCAGAAATTGACTAAATTAATATTTAATACTTTAAATGAATTAGTCATTTTCGGGGCACCACCTATTCACTTAGGAATAGGAAAAGATAGCAAATCATAGTTAATCAGTCTCTTAAAGTTAACAAATTATCAATTTGGAACATTAATTATTTATTATGAATATAATTATAATCGAATTATCTTATTAATATTTAGTAACGGTTGAAGGAATTTTGAGTTCTTCTCATAGCAGAGGTTTAGCAAATCACTCCTTCATGTGCAACATTAAAGGGAGAAGCATATTAATCTTAAAACGTATTTATTCTAAATAAAGCAAAGCAAACAGAACACACTAACTAATCTAAAAGACTATTTACAGTGGAAATGTGGGTGAGAAAGAATGTGTAACAAAATGGCTGCCGAAAGGCGGTCATTTAAATAAATCAAAATGGCGGAAGCCCTTTTGTTCTTGAAGTACCATGTGGTCTTGAAGGTCTGTGTTGTAGGAAGCCAAATTAAAGTATATTTCATGTGGATTAGTGTGTGAGCAAATCAAATGAGTTATAGTTAATTTACATGTAGAACTTGAGATATGTAGAGCAACATTAATCACACAACTTCAAGTGATCTAACTACAAAAAATATCCCAACAAATATATTTAAACACACAACAGATCAACACCATTGATTAAAGCTTAACAAACTTGTTCTTGCTTACTAACTGCCCAGTACTATACCACAGAGTCCAGAGTTGAAAGGGGAAAGCAGAAATCCTTTTGAGGAAGAATCTGGTTCCTGGTTGGGTTTTGGTGGTTGTAGCGTTGTTTGCTGTTGGCTCCTGAAGCTTGGTGAGGGTCTCTGTGATTATGTCCAGTATAGATCACAGGCAGGAAACTTAGAAGCGTCGTGGTGGGCCCACTTGGTTTGGGCCTCACCGGCCTTCCCTTAGAGCTGGAGACAGAGGGGGATGGCCTGGTCTTCTGGAGTGCAGACCAGGACAGCAGGCATGCTGTCCCCCAGGGAGTTGAGGAGGAAGAGAGCGAAGGGATTGCTGCAGGAGACCTTTGTGTCTCAACCTGGAAGTTGTATTTCCTGTTATCAGCCAATGAGACGCCTTTAGGTATCTGCAGATACCTGTGGGGGGTGGGGGTCGTTTGTCTTTGTTTGGGGAACAAAGAGGGACCTCCATCTTGAAGCATGGCATGAAGGAGTTGTTGAAATAATCCTCAATGCATTCAGTCATTAAATCCAAATGAAACTTGTAGAGTAGCTGTGACCCCTACATATCCCCCCTTCGGTCACGGAATTTCTCTCGATGGGTAATTCTGCAAGCTAATGAAGAAAAGAAGGGTCCACAGTTGAAAGTGTTCATTTGTTAGTTCATTCAGTTGGTAACGTCTGGGCAGTTTATTCTATCTGGCTAAGCAAGAACAGTAGATATAAACAAAATCCAGATAAACACAACTATAATAACATGGAGTGAGATAACTAACACAGTTGAACAGCAGGGTTAGTGAGAACAAAAAAAAATGTTAGTTGTGTAAATGTGTTATGTGAGAGGGTAATGTGGACATGTGTATGACAAGCTGTGGAGTCATGAAGGTGTCCTAAGCTAGTGGTCTACAGTAGCTGTCTCACTGATATCATGCTGACAAGGAGTTGGTCCAAGCACACATGCAAAAATAGACAGTGGTGACAAAGTCCAATCAGAATTTAGGCTTTTCTCAACTAATAGGTACTGATTCAACTTTTGATTTGCCGTCAGTATGAAAGCGGACTTTCCTGTCTGTAGTGTGAATAGCGCCCTCTGGAGCTGCTGTGACGTCTTTGCACTTGCGGCTCAGGGCTGTGACGCTCCCAAAGGCAGAGGTGCAGTCAGGGGAGCTGTCACTGTCAAACTGATTACAAGCATGTGGTGAATCCTGGTCAGGGATGCTGAGGTCATCTGAACAGTCTGCTGGCTGCTCATAATTTTGGGCCAAAATTTCGGAGTAGGGCTTTCTACAGCTTCTGTTACTCGAATGCTTGTCACGGCGCAGTTGGTGGAGAACGCAGTTACACTGATTGTCTCTGCGTGGCCTTTTGTCACCCCCCTTCTCCCTGTGGGGAAGGTGAGCGTATGAAACAGGGGAGCTGTTAGACATGGCAGTGTTTACGTTTACAGAGTCAACTGGTTCACCTCTTATGCTGGAATTGACTACAGTTTCCCAGACTACCTGTGTCCAGTTCCTGACCTCGTGCATAGAGGGGAAACCTTGCTTTGTTGAGAGTACCACATGAGTTTGTATACATGGGTGAAGGTTCTGCAGGAACAAGGATTTAAAATTTGGGTTTTCTTCTAAACCTGGTGCATTCTTTCCTTGAAAGTATACCTTTCTCAAACAATGGTAATAGTCCTTGGGGCTCTCACGACGGGAGTGTTTAATTTTGAGGGCTGCAACCAAAGATGTTAAGTCATTAACAGTAGAAGAGAATTCTTCTGTTAATGCTTGACGGAGCTGCGAAAAGTCATCCCTGACACTGGCAGGTAATGTTTGTGTAAACTTGCGAACAGCTTTACCGCTGGTTTTCCACACAAGTTTAATTTTCTCCCGGTTGGTTGCATTTGGCAAGTCAATTAGGTGGCGTTCTAACTGACTGAAGTAGTCTTCCACATGTTGAAAATGGTTTTCTGGATCAAAACTATCAACATCTTTTGCTAAAGACCACATAAGTCTACTCCTCAAAGAATTGTCACTAGCACTAATAGCTCTTATTGCACTATACCTTGATTGTTTGCTTTTTACTCTTCCTGTAAGTCGCTTTGGATAAAAGCGTCTGCTAAATGACTAAATGTAAATGCTAAAGAGTCAAGCTCTTCCCAGCGGGGAGCCTGTGGTTTCCTCTCTGCTGAGGGCAAGACCAAATTAGCATTCCTATGAAGGTGTGAATCAGATGCGGACTGGGAAGACCACTTGGTAGGCTGTCTAGCCGAGATTACACTACAAACCTCTTCAGAACTTGTTTCAGGGAGATGGGAAGTCAGGTGGCTGTTACAACCATCTCTCAGTGGGAGCTGAGAAGCTGACTTTAGTTCCAAAGGCTTAGGGTCGTTTGGAACTGGGTCCCATCTTCTGACAGGAGGGGGAGTTAGCCTGTCACTACAAGAGGAGGAGTTAGAGTCAGAGTAACCGGAATCACACTGTCTGAGCATCTGTTTAGCTCTAAGTTTAAACAATTCCTCTTTCTGCACAATGAGATCTGACTCTACTGAGTGCAAATCGGACAAATAACGCATGGCTTTCTTGCTAACGGTTTGAATTTCCTGGAGGAGAGAATCATTGTGCATCCTGAGGGATTCTACCTCCTGTTCTAAAGCAGTCTTGCTCTGAGAAACAAGGTTTGTCTGCCTGTTGAAATTCAAAAGCAAACATCTGACCAAGGGGCCTTGAGATGCAGCTTGCTTATCACCTCTACCACTGAGTAGCGAGTTTCTCTCATTACTGCAGTCACTGAAGTTTAACTTGTTGATAAGTTCAGGGTAGCCAGGTTCTAGGCTCTGTGCTAGGGAGGAGATAAACTTTTCTAAACAGGGGGTTTCCATGGTTAAAGAATCAGACAGAACAGAGGGGGTTTAGTAGAAGACAAATGGTTTGGCTGAGGTGTTGTTTTGACAGACACCTGTCAGTGTAGTTTTAACACTTACACTGGCCTAACCAAACAAAAGGCTGGCTACACTATAAAAAATAGCTTCCTGTGAAAGAGGACAGCTACAGCACCAACTAGTGGCTCTAGTGGGTATAGGTTTTAGCCAAAAAATGTAAACCTAAGTTACAGGGCAAGTTTGCTTCTTAAGCTTTAAGCTTGCACACTAACTGAAATGCTTGGCAGTAACAGTTAGAGGGTTGTTTCTCAAAGATTGCACTCAAGCTGAAACACATGGAAGAAACTGCAAGGTACAACAATTATTCACAGGGCTGGAAGCACGCTGTGGCTCTCTCAAACTCAATCTCTTCTTTACACTGAAATGCACGGCAGTAACAAAAAAAAATACAGCTCTATATGCACAGGGCCAGGAACACGCTGTGTCTTACTCAAGGGAAAAAGGGGAGCACTTATTTAACAGCAAATGTCTGAAAAGATTGCATTGAATGACCTGTATTCAAATGCTGAACAAAGTTCTTAAACTTCTACAGAGTAGGTTTACCTAGTTAGTTAGCAGCAGCAGCAAGTGGTTAACTTAGCAGAATGACTTAACTGGTTTAAAAAGTGGTAGTTACCAATACACAAATCTCTCAAATTGCTTTTACTTAATTTATAAATAAATTAATTTACACCAAAATGTACTTTTGTGAGTACAGATGGGTCTAATCCTGTAGCAGACTACTGGTGTAAAATGTAAAGACTTCTGGCAAGTCTAAAATTTGGAATCAAATATTTTTGGTGTAGACCAAAAATTAATATGCTGTTAATATTGCACAATTATGAATGATTGCCAACAGTACTATGCCTCGCAACGGGGCTCCATAATGTAGGGGTATCTGGTTCAGATACACATTGCCTTGTAGGGGTAAAAGCTAATTTAGGTCAATTTTGCTATCGGAAATTGACTAAATTAATATTTAATGTTTTAAATGAATTAAAGTTACTCTCTGGGCACCACCCATTCACGTAGGAATGGGAAAGATAGCAAAAATCACAGTCTCAAATCTTAAAAGTCAATAAACCTTGACGTGTCAGAGGTTGGCTTTCACACAATATTTCATAAACAATATCAGGAAACTTCTTGTTAAAATAGGAAAAATATTTACAGTAATAATATCCAAGTAAAATACTGTAAATTACAAATAAGGCACACAAAGCGTTGGAGTTTGAACACAACGACCAAATCAACCACGGAACAGCGCCTTGGGTTCTTTACGCACGGTGTGCGTAAAAGAGAGGGAGAGATGGCGAATAAGCCAGTCGGGGGTCGCTCACAGTTAACTGACCGTGCCGGTCAAACACAAATAACACCAGCAAAATAAGACAGAGAGAGAGAGATGCGCTGATTGGAGCCGGCGCAGTGGGAGAGAGAGATGGAGAAAACAGCGCACCAAAGTAATACAACTACAGTAACACAAACAGTAAAATTCACAAACAGTTAAGAAAGGTTTTTTCTTTTAAATCTAAGATCTGCCCAGATATATTAAGCCCTTACTTGAGAGAAATCGATCCGTGATTTCTCAGCTGATTCGGTCAGGCGGCGGCGGCATGGAAACACGTGGGGCCGATCAGCTGTTCGTCGGCCTCTGAGAATCCCTTGCAATGAGCGGCAGGCTTCGTGGCACGGCGGTGTTTAATACTCGTCAGTACTAAACAGTCTATTATCCTCGGATAAAGGATGCAGGGAAAAAGTGTCGACAAAGAAAAAGGGAATCTGGTCGCCCTTTTCCTTTGAAGTTATTCACTGTCCCTTAGTGAATAAATTAACCGGTTGGTTTTCTGAGTCCTTTAAAAACATTGCACAAAGGTAATTAATCTGAGTTTACTCTGGCCAAAAAGCAAACTTTAGAACTATGGTCCCTTTGTCTTGATCAAAAAAAAGAGGGAAAACAATTCTGGTACCTGGAACACGTCTCTTTAGGTCAATGGAATACCTGAGAACGAAGGAGCAGTGGGCTGCGTTTGGTTTTTGTAAACCGCGCTCAGCTCTTGCGAGCGTCAGTGGTCAGTTGGCAATGAGTGTTGAGGAGAGGACCCTCAGGGTGGGGCTTCGCACAAGTTTGCAATATCAAAATGGCCGTCAATTAACATAATCCCTCGTGGTTTGAAACAAAGGACAGTAACATGTGGTTTAAGGCCTTAACAGCTGGCTTGGTCCTTACAGTCCCCCCTTTGGTCCTGGGGTTGTGGTTCCAGCCATGAGCCTCAGGAGCAAACCAAGGTTAAGACAGTTTTTTGTGAATCCAACCCTAAGGTTGTACAGTTCATTTATCCTGAGTGATTCAGGAGTTCTGATATATTTCAACAGTCCTTATTATGGGCTTTATATCTGGGCAGAGATAAAAGGGCACGTCTGGGCAGATGTATTTACCTAACTAACTATGCTAAAATTAAATGAAAGAAAAACACAGAAGATATCACATTTCTCTAAACCAGATCACAAAGAGAAATTGTGTAACTCTTGATTACACCAAATCCTAGTTTGGATGGTACAGAGGTGAAAGGAGAGGTTGAGGTTAGAGAGACGAATCGCGCTTGAAACGCGTTGGAGTGTATGTACTGTCATTCAATCTACGGTGTAGTGTTTGTGTCTTCTTGTGAAAAATGTAACATGATAGGCATGCATGGGTGGTGTATGATGCATTCAAATCTGAGGGGTGAAGTATGCTGCCTATCCATGGACGTACAATTGTGGGGTCTCTTCCCCCCCCTTTGGGGCTGGGGGACTGCTCAAAGGCTGGTATCTTATTTGGATCATTATTTTGCTTGGGCTGGAAGTGAACCTCTTTCCCAGGAGGGAAGTGGTTGCCTCCTCTGAACTGTGGGGGTCCGCAGCGGTCATTCCTCTGATTATACCACCCACCCTGTGGTGGTCGATGGAAGTTCTGCTGGGGCCAGCTGCGGCCATTCCTCTGGTTCTGCCAACCCCCCTTTGATGATCGAGGAAAGTTTTGATGGGGCCAGCTGCGGCCATTTGTCTGATTATGCCAACCACCCTGTGGTGGTTGGGAGGAGTTCTGCTGGGGCCAGCTGCGGTTATTACCTTGATTTGCCCACCCACCTGCTGAGGGATGGGTGGGGTTGTGAGGGGCCGTTTCCATGGGCGGCCTAGAGGATGGCGTTTCAGCACCCTCCAACTTTAGTCCTGCATTTTCAGAGGAATGGATGTGTAGGACTTTGACGTCCTCTTCTGCCCTGTCCACTGGACGTACAATGGCTTCCCAAGTCGACTGAGCCTCCTTTCGGATTTGACTCATCGTGGGCTTACCCTGTTTGCACGTCAGTGTGACATGGGTCCTTATACACGGATGGAGGTTGTGGAGGAAGAGGGATTTGAAACCTCTGTCTTCCTCAAGACCCGGTTCGTTGCTGCCCTGGAAATATGCAGTCCTTAAACGCCTATAATACTCACGGGGAGATTCTAGTCGCTTGTGCAATATTCTAATGGCACCGAGAGTGGCAGTTGTCTCATCAGTGAAGGGCGAGTATTCCTCGTGTAGGACCCTGGTGAGCCTACTATAGCTGTCCCTGACATGTGGCGGTTGAGTTTCTACGAAAGCGTGGACACTTCTAGACGTGGTTTTCCAGATTAGTTTGAGCTTTTCGCGTGAGGTGGCATGTGGCAGGTCTGTCAAGCAGTGTTCGATTTCCCGGAGGTAATCATTGATGTTGGCGCCTTTACCGTTTGGGTCAAAACGCTCAACATCATGTGCCAAGGAGTCAAGCTGCCGCGTGCGAAGACCACTGGAGCAATGTTCAAGAGGTCTGTCTGACTCCCGGGAAGATGAGCGTCTGCGCCAGCGGCGGTCACTGTGGCGTGACCGGAGGGAATACCACCTTGGTGGTGAGGGCGATGCGCTGCCCGAAGAGCAAGACCGCCGAGAAGTGGTTCTCCTTCTGAGTGGGGGAGGTGAATGTGATTCCCACTGACCTGTAGGGATACGTTCAAGACCGGGACACTCAGGTGATGAGGGTCGTGTGCTAGTTGGACGGTAAGACGAATGTTTAAGGGCGCGGGCCTCGGGAGACCTTGCCCTATCACAGGTAGAGTGAGAGTGGTCAAGAGCCTCTCGGGCTTCCTGAAGCCTGATCTGTCGGGCCTTGGTGTCACTCTCCTCCTCTTTAATGACCTTATTTTGCTCTTCCAACCTCATCGCATCGTCACGATCGGGAGTGTTTCTGTGAAATCCCGCAAAGTTTCATGTGCATCCTCTAGCTCATTGCTTAAAGACTGAATTCTTGAATCTTTTCGGCAAACCTCATCACTGACAGCTGCCAACTGTAGTTGGGTCTTATGCTGTTGAAGGAGGAACAGCCTGCCTACCACTTCCTGGATAGTGAGTTGCTTCCCCTGTGGGTTTCTAATCTGTGCCACCAATTCAGCTGTCTCTGAATCGCACTGGGCCAGCGTGTAGCTGTCCAGTTCTTTGTCCTCAGGGTGGACATTAAGGAGATCTGCCACCATGTTTGACAGCGTCTGCTCCTCTTCCCTAAACTCTGCAACTACGGAAGCTGAGTGGGAAGTCATCTCTTATTTTGTCAAGAGGAATACAGCAAAAATCTCTCTGGAGATTCGCACCAATCTAGTGATTTATAACCACTCAGCTTCAAATCAGTCCACTTGGGTCACTGATTTATTTTATTACCTTTTTTAGATAATAATAACACACAGGGCCGAACCTGTGGCTTAGAAGTACCACTGTACTTAACTTGGACTGGGTGTCGACTGAGGAGCACCCACTACTACCAGGATGTTTTAATTCCAACACTGGTGCACAGAGCCGGGCCTGTGGCTTACAAATGCCGCTGTATTTAAACAACACAAAAAGGGGGTTTCTGCGAGGGACCACCGTCACAAAGGGTCTTAACAAACAAAAATAAAATTATCTATTGATAATAATGCACAGTTTACTGTTACTCGCTGTTTACTTGCTGTTTACTTGCTTTAGCTTAGCTGGTTAACAAACAAAACCAAAAGCAGGTTAAACAACCAAAAGAAAAGGGGCTGGGTATTACTAAAAAATAATCCTCTCTACACAACAGTAACAGGCTTGGTGACAAAGCAATAACTAAAAGTTAGAAACACAAACCAATACTGCTGAGCTCAGTAACACAGCAACACTGTACCACTGCAGTCACCACAATAAACTATTCTTGACCTTAACACTCTATTCCTGAAAAGGGGACGGGGAAGAGCTGTAGCTACAACCACTATATTAATTATAGTTAATAATTACAATGCTTAATTATCATAATATAACTACAACCAATATTTAATTATCATTTATGAAATATTGTGCAAAGCCAGCAATATCACGGCCTCGCAACAAGGCACCAAAATATGTTGGGGTAAAAGCTAATTTAGGTCAATTTTGCTATCGGAAATTGACTAAATTAATATTTAATACTTTAAATGAATTAAAGTTACTCTCTGAGCTCCAAGTAAAATACTGTAAATTACAAATAAGGCACACAGTTATAGTAATATGTGCGAAGCTATGTGTGTGAGAGAGAAGTTGCGAACGCCCCCTCCTTTTGGGGTGGTACGCGCAAGATGGCTGCCGCGTACTACCCAGGTAGAATAAACACGCCAACAATGGGGGTTGAGTATCCACGTGGCGTTGAGAAACAAAGCACACAGTAACGTGGGTGACTTAGCGTTGGAGTTTGAACACAACGACCAAATCAACCACGGAACAGCGCCTTGGGTTCTTTACGCACAGCGTGCGTAAAAGAGGCAGAGAAAGTGAGAGAGAGAGACGGCGAATAAGCCGGTCGGGGGTCGCTCAGTTAAACTGACCGTGCCGGTCAAACACAAATAACACCTCTACAATGCAGTAATAACACTAGCAAAATAAGAATGAGAGAGAGAGATGCGCCGATTGGAGCCGGCGCAGTGGGAGAGAGATGGAGAAAACAGCGCACCAAAGTAATACAACTACAGTAACACAAACAGATTTAAAATAAAAAACCTTTCTTAATATATCTGGGCAGATCTTAGTTAAGCCCTTACTTGAGAGAAATCGATCCGTGATTTCTCAGCTGATTCGGTCAGGCGGCGGCGGCATGGAAACACGTGGGGCCGATCAGCTGTTCGTCGGCCTCTGAGAATCCCTTGCAATGAGCGGCAGGCTTCGTGGCACGGCGGTGTTTAATACTCGTCAGTACTAAACAGTCTATTATCCTCGGATAAAGGATGCAGGGAAAAAGTATCCTATGGAATATCAAGATCTATAAAATCATCTAGCATCTGTTAGAGCGTCATGTGCAACATATGCCCCCCCCTCCGGCACCTCCAGCCGATTCACTGCTGATTTGCCACCTCCCTGTCCAAGCAGGCCTATAGTGTGTGTGCAGAACAGAGTGTCATCGTGTACATATAATTCTCCCAACTCAACTATAGCTTCAGCTACGTGTAGACGTGCCCTATATCTGTAAATGTGTTAACATTATCTTCGCAAATATAAGCAGCAAATTGAAAAAGAGGCAGGGAGTGATCTTCATCAGATGTCTTCACCTCGGTCTGAGGCCATCTTTCTCCAAGCTGTGAATCTTAATTTTAGTTAAGTTATTGTAAGACTCCTGTTAAGTGGATCACAGAAAAATCCTTCATTCTAAATTAAACTCCCCCTTGGAAAATACTTACAGTTCAATATGACATTTATTTTCTAATTCATAACGTTTGTGATCATTGAAAATCAAAAGGCTTAAAATCTGTGTATTCACACATTATCCTATCACCAGATTTAATGAAGTGGGACTTTCTTGTACAGTTACTTAGCTATATACTTGGATGTCCAGTTCAAAGCCTTTTCTTACATTTACAGAGGCTTCTAAGTAGTGCTAGGGCATGCAGTGAACAGGCTGCTATTCCTGCTCTGTGTAAGCCAGGGGAGTGTTATCTTGTAGTCAAAGTATTGACCATTTCTAAAAATGTCTCCTCACTTACCATTCCTGCCTTTTATCAACCTTTTTTAGACATATTAAAATGTTTATAGTATATTCTATAGTTTTGGTAGACAACCTGTGCAGAGGCAATTCATTTATAAGATGTCTTTATATTTCCAATTTATATTGTATCATTCTAGGACATTTATTGACCCTCCCCACATGTGAGTCTGTTTTCAAACTTTACATGTGATCACACTCCCATTAAGTTTAACAAACAGTTATATGCAATTATCATACATTTTAACACTGAGAATAACAATCAGACAATTTTATTTTTATTGTGCCCAATGTGTAGAAGTGTCAGATGGTGAAAAAGTTTTCTGCTCTATTGTTTTACACTCCTTTAACGTGAGTTCAAAAGGATGTAGGCCTTTCTCTATCTCTGACCTTAGGTCATACACACACACAAGGAAACTAGCAGGCGAGGAGGAAATGGCAGAGTGTCTCGTTAAGGGCTGGGTGTGTGTGTGTGTCCCTGTTCTCTGCTAACTGTCTTCTATCCCTGCTTGTATGTGTATTGTGTGCTGTCTGATGTCCTCACAAAGCCTGTCAGGAGAAATATCAATGTTAACACTCTACAGTATACATTTTAGGTTCTAGCTAATAGACCTGAAATGTCTTAATTGTAGGTTAACCTTAGCAGGTAGAACATATCTTTCAACCAGGCGGCAATCTCCGTGTCTGAGCATGGAGGCCACCAGGAAGTGCATAAAGCCTTCAATTCACCGAAAATTCCAGTAGAGGGTGCTAAGTTTGGCTGCAAAAGAAATCTGCCCATTCATTTCAGTGCTAAATTTGAAAACTTCTCACTTGATTACCTCAAAATGTTTTCAGGGACAACATTATGGTCTCAATCACTAGTAAGAAATCTTCAAGACAATTTGATGTCAATAGTTCTAATAATGGCCCCATTTAGAAGAAAATGGAAGATAAAGAATCGTATGATTTGGGGCGTTTCTAGCTTTGATTGACAGGTCACTGACAAGGCGAGCCGTCACCAGGAGAGAAGCAGAGCAATGCGTATCCACGGCAACGTGTCAATAAAGTTATATATAACGTTGTATAGATAGAAAAGAGGACGTTTACCGATTTGGTCTCATAACTTTGACCCTTTCACACTATATTTTCACTTAATGACAGTTTATTTGAATGTTTTGTTCAGCGTTTGGTTGGACTAACAGACACTCCAAGGAGTTGCTGCTCAGTTTTCTGAGGTAAGAAAGATACATTTTGTTTTTTTGCTAGCCAAAACTAACATCCCAGTTAATGCTCCAGTTAATGCTAACATGAATTAGCAGCGGCTTCTCTCAGTCAGGTTGCCGGTGTAGAGATGCGTGTAGTCAGTGTCGTAAGATCCCTCGCGCTCCGTCAGTCCAATTATGGTCTGCTCCGCGTATCGAAAACATGATGGCGACGAGTGTAACGCTGAACTCGAGGCTTCCAACGGGCAGTCCACAAACCAATGGGTGACGTCACGGTGACTACGTCCATTATTTATATACAGTCTATGGTTTCCATGCAGCCGCCTGACCGAATCGGCTGAGAAATCACGGACTGATTTCTCTCAAGTAAGGGCTTAATATTTCCGGGGCAGATTTTAGTCAAAGGTTTTTCTTTTAAATCTGTATTGTGAATTTTACTGTTTGTTTTACTATAGTTGTTTTACTTTTCTCCATCTCTCCCCAACTGCGCCGGCTCCAATCGGTGCATCTCTCTCTCTCCTTATTTTGCTGCTGGTGTTATTACTGCATTGTAGATGTTTTATTTGTATGTGACCGGCACGGTCAGTTTAACTGTGAGCGACCCCCGACGTTAGCGGATAGCCGAGACGCCGTCATCCTCTTCCTCAATCTGGAGATCTGGCAAGGACACATCGTCCTGGAAAAAGTCTTCATCCTGGCCGACGAACGACATACTTATCGCCAGACACAAGGTAGGTAGAGACACTAGAGCAAGGTTTAGAACTCTCATTACCTACTTGTAGATTCAGAATGCAGAGCGCAATTGTGTTTTGAAAACACAGCGATTCGGGTTTTTAAATGCAGCAATAGGTTAACGCAGCAGAGTGATGCAGGAGGAATGAGAGGCAGAACAGTTTAAATGGACCGCCTAGTTGTGTGTGTGTGTGATAGTGGTTGGTTGGGCTTGGCGCGGTTGTCAGACCAGCTGACAGCCAAGCAGGCGTGACTACCGTATTCCGCCTGAACTAACGCAGAGCTTCATATTCGAGCCACTGGATTGACACATCTGAATAAGTCTTATTCTGCCCAATGTACGCGCCATCATACGTGAGAGCCAATGATTAACGAAGCCCATGTTTGCTGGACACCAACTCAAACATGGGTAGCCGCATTTCATCGCTGCAGCACTAATCTCTGGTCAAATTTGGCAGGGGTCCAGAGAAAACTACAGAGTCCGACATTGTTTTGGCAAATGCACACATCGATTCCATATTAATTTTAGTGACCCGATTGACATAAGCGGGTGTCATTACTGCTGACGTGAATAACCAATTTACTTTATTTTCCAAACAAGACAGATACACTGTTTAAGGAGTCAAAACACTTCTAAAATGTAAACAAGAGGCCTCTGGTTACCCCGCACACTTGAAATTTCCTCTGGATCAGGAACGGTAGATTTCTGATTACCTTGATAAGGATGGGATCAGGCTGG
The DNA here is from genome assembly GCF_030273125.1 of Centropristis striata. Taxonomy (NCBI): domain Eukaryota; kingdom Metazoa; phylum Chordata; class Actinopteri; order Perciformes; family Serranidae; genus Centropristis; species Centropristis striata. The sequence goes on from NC_081527.1 coordinate 30,208,528, forward strand.
ATCCAGCCAAGATCCGTGTCAACAAAGCTGTCAGGAGCTGTAACAAATTACTCCTGAATTCACTGTGGGGAAGGTTAAGCATGAGGAGCAACATGCTCTAATGTGAGCTGATTACAGAGCCTGCCAGATTCACAACGTTGATGTTTAGTGACCATTACGATGTGAGGCAGTTCTGTTTCATCTGATGTCTCTATGGTGCAGTGCCAGCAGCGTGTTGTGTATTGCGACACAGACTCTGATATTCACATCACGCCCTGGTGAGTGGATTCATCCCCTAGGCCCGTATCTCGGCGATCTGACCGACAAGTTAAACTCCTCAGGCGACTACATCACAGAATTTGTGTCAGGGGGGCCAGAGTGTTATGCTTATGACACGCTCCAGGGGAAGACACATGTTAAGTGTAAAGGCGTAACATTTAAGGCAGCAAATGTCACCCATGACTCGTTGAAAGGGTTAGTTCAGGCGTTTGTAGCCGACCAGAGCACAGACGCACACGTGATTGCATCTTCATCTTAAGAATGATGCTGTCTGATTATTCGACACTGCCTTATGGATATTGAGAATAAATCAGTTTATGTCAGATTACAGCATCTCTAGTACGGTGGTTAGTGGTCCGTCCACTTGTTAAAAAAAAAAAAATCTTTAATGGTATTTCAGCAAGAAGAAACCATGGCAAGCTCCGTGGATCTGCTTGAAACATTGGAGACTTTTTCAAATGAAGAGTTCAAGAAGTTCAAATGGTAACTGAAGCAGGATGAAGCCTTGCAAGGCTTTCCAGCAATCCCAAAGAGCCAGATGGGGAATGCAGACAGGATGGACACAGTAGATGTGATCTTAAAGAGCTATGAGAAAATTGCTGTGGAGGTGACCCTTAAGGTATTGAAGCTGATCAAAACTAATGACTTGGCTCAACATTTAGAACACAGACACACACATGATCGCTGTATCTGACACCATCAAGCGTGATAAAAAAGAAGTGTCATCTGAAGAAATGACAGTCGTTAAGAAATCTTTGTGTGGTGTGTGACAAGAGCAGGCTGGTGCATTATGGACATTAAATAAAATCACGGTTTTGATGGCAGATTACAGCATCCATTTAGTATGGTTGTGAGCGGTCCCTCCAATTGTGGCAAGACAGTATTTGTCAAGAATGTTGTTGAAAATGCATCGGGTATTATTTCACACAGCATTGATAATGTTTATATTTACTCATGTTGGCAACCACTGCATGACCAACTTCTTCAGCTCAGGGACATCAAATTTGTGAACGGGTTGCCAGAATCACTGTGATGACGACCTACTACCCCCAGACAACAATTTGCTCATCATAGATGATTTAATGAATGACGCCAGTAATAACAGGTGCAGAATGTATTCACAAAATAAGTTCACCATAGAAATTTTAAGATGGATTTATCTAGTGCAGAATTTTTTTATCCAGGGTAAATCCAGTCAATCCATCAGTTTAAACACTATCTTGTAATGTTTAATAACCCCAGAGACAAATATCAAATTTCACTTTTAGGTAGACAAATGTTTCCAGGTAATGCCAATTTTTTTTAGAAGCCTTTAATGATGCTACCAGTATTCCATACGGATATCTCAGATTATAAAGCCAAGACTCCTAATCATTTAAGACTCAGATCTAATTTGCTGTCAGAGAATCCGGTTGTTTATATTCCGAAAGAAAGAAAAAAAAGTTGAAGGGTGAGTGACGCATGCAGAGAAATCTTGCACTGCTTGAGATGATATATAAATCGAAACCTAGCACACGCAAGGTTATCACTAATGCTGGAAGATACTTTATCACCGCCTTGTGTGAAATAGCAGTCAATGTGTTAAGAGGCAACATACCGCTGACAGACCTACAAACAGTTGAAGAAAAAATCAGTAATCAGACTGAGTGCAGGTAGTACTTCAAAGTCATAAAGAAAAAGAAGACCATTAACCAATCAGGTGGTGGTTTTTTGCTACCGTTGCTAGGAGCAGCTATACCCTTTATCACGAGTCTCATTAACCGCAGGTGAGATGGAGCATACACAAAAAATGTTTTTGGTCCCCCAACACCAGCTGGACTCGTAAAAACAGCAGTAGCACAGAACACTCTAGACAAAGCCATGAGGTATTGCAACTACCCAACTTGGACATGTACGAAAAAGCAAAACGGTATTCAGGTATTCTTCAAAGATATCTCGCTCTGGTGAGGCAAGGTGAACGTGAAAAGTCAATTTTAACTCTTTCACTGCTCCCCACTGAAAGTGATGCTGTGTCCGACGCGAGTCAGGACGCCTCCCCCACTGCTGGAGCCATTGATGATGATGAGACAGTTGTAAATGACACCGTTGTAAAGAATGTTTTGAGACATATCCCGAAAAAAAAGCAGGAAAAAGGCAGAGCACATTTTAGAGGCTTTGTCCCGTGCAGATGTAATATCATGGACTGACCAGGGGAGCATTATTAATAAACAACCCATCAGAGGCTCACATGTATTTGTGCGTTGCTGTCACATTTTTTATCAAATCAATGTGTCTGATATTTCAAGACCTGTAGGATGGACTGTTTTTAAAAACCTTGGCTGGGTTAAGTAACTCTGATTTTCGCTGGAAATTCTTTTCGTGCATTAATCCTGTGGAACTAACCTGGCTTCTGGTATTGTTTTTGCTTTAAGATTGGTTTTATGCTTTATTTGTTTGAAAACTGAACGTAAACTAAACCAGTCTTCACTGGCCTAGTTATTTTACCTGAAATTGGCTTATTAAGAGGCTTTTGTCTACAAGTATCTGGGAGTGGCCTGTCCCTTTATAACTCTGATTTTAGCTGGAAATTCTTTTAGTGCATTAATCCTGTGGAACTAACCTGGCTTCTGGCAAAGCCACCAGCTTTGCCCTTTGTACCTCTTGCCCTGACCATGACGATGTACTCAATCCCGGTTCGAGTTTCAACTCGTAGATTCTTCAGACCTCGCGCAACCTATCGCACTTATCACAACCTTGTGCAGCACGCTCGCTCCAGGCACACTGAGCGCCTCGTCAAGGGTGGACTCTGGAACTGCCAGTCTGCATGCCGTAAGACTGAGTTCATCTCTGGCTTTGCTGCTCAGCAATCACTGGACTTCCTTGCCCTCACTGAGACGTGGTTAACACCAAACAACTCTTCCTCTCCTGCAGCTCTTTCCGCTGCCTTCTCCTTCACTCACACCTCTAGACCCACTGGTAGGGGTGGAGGAACAGGTCTTCTTATCAACCGTGACTGGGAGTTCTCCCTCCATCCACTGCCACAGTTTTCTCCACGGTTCTTTGAATTCCATGCTGTCACCATAACCTCTCCCTCACCAGTAACCATTGTTGTTCTCTACCGCCCACCTGGTCCCCTTGGAGAATTTCTGGAGGAGCTTGACGTCAAACTTCCCTGAAGAAGGTCCACCACTTGTCCTTCTCGGGGACTTAAACATCCAGCTCGAGAAGTCAGCAGACTTACTACTTCTACTCTCCTCCTTCACTCTTCTGCTCACTCCATCACCTCCTACTCATAAAGCTGGCAACCTCCTCGACCTCATTTTCACCAGGCGTTGCTATACTACCAATCTCTCCGTAACCCCACTTCATGTCTCTGATCACTACTTTATCAATTTCTCCCTCACCGACAGATACTGCACTGGTCCGCCGCAACATTCGCTCTCTCTCCTCCTGCTGCTCTGGCCTCAACTGTTCTCTCATCCCTCCCTTCATCGGACTCATTCTCACTTCTGCAGCCCAACTCTGCAACCGACACTCTCCTTGCCACCCTCTCCTCCTCTCTTGACTCACTCTGTCCTCTCACTCCTCGGAAAGTACGCAAGTCCTCCCCTGCCCCTTGGCTGTCGGACTCTGTGCGTGCCACCAGAGCTCCCATACAGGCATCAGAACGGAAGTGGCAGAAAACTAAACACCCTGAGGACCTACGCAACTACAATCTCTTCTTGCTGCCTTCTCATCTTTGATCTCAGCTGAAAAAAGCTCTATCAGACCAAGATCCAATCCTCATTCTCCAACCCGAAGAAGCTCTACTCCATCTTTACAAACCGGTCTATTGCTCCGGATCTCCTCCCATTCCTCGCCCATCTTATCAACACTTCCTTGACTACTGGCTGCTTTCCTAACTCTCTGAAGGAAGCAAGGGTGAATCCTCTCCTAAAGAAATCCACCCTCGACCCATCCTTAGTGGACAACTACAGACCCGTCTCTCTCCTGCCGTTCCTCTCCAAAACTCTGGACGAGCTACCTTCAATCAACTATCCTGCTATCTTCATGGGCACAATCTCCTTGACCCTCACCAGTCTCGTTTCAAGAAGGGCCACTCAACAGAGACTGCCCTTCTCGCTGTGACTGAACAGCTTCACAAGGCGAAGGCGGCCTCTCTCTCATCTGTGGTGGTTCTACTGGACCTTTCTGCAGCTTTCGACACTGTGGATCATCAGATCCTCATCTCCACCACCTGGGAGTATCGGGCTCTGCCTTGTCTCTGCTCAAATCCTATCTCAAGGACCGCACCTTCCGTGTAACTTGCAGGGGTTCCATTTCAGAACCCTGTCCACTCACCACCGGGGTCCCTCAAGGCTCCTTGGTCCGCTCCTCTTCTCAATATACACCAACTCCCTTGGCTCCCTCATCCACTCGCATGGCTTCTCCTATCATAGCTATGCCGACGACACCCAGCTAATCTTCTCATTTCCCCAGTCTGAAACACATGCAGCAGCACGTATCTCTGCATGTCTGGCCGACATCTCCCAGTGGATGTCCTCGCACCACCTCAAACTCAACCTGGGAAATGTTCCACCTGATTGGATGTTGTATTCAGTTGAAGCACACTGGCATCAATTTACTTGTAGATCATAGGCTGAGGTAATTGCAAACACGGGACCCATAGATTGGGGCTACCAGAAAGGTAACAGGTTTAAAAGGTCAGATAACGATTATTAAGGCCAAAGTGAAAGCAGACAGTGGGGTTATTGACAGCAATCCTTTAGTTATCACCTTAAAAAAATCCAACAGTAGATGACGATGGTTCTTGGTTTGCACTAGCTTCAAATGAGAAACCATATCAAGTTGGTCACTTTAAAATTAAAATCTTTAGACATACAGTGACCCCTACACGGAATATATTCCAAGCTGAAACAGAAGAACAAATGACAACTGACCAAACTGCTGTGGCAAAAGCCACGATGACACACCAACAAAGGCTCTCTGTGGAAACAGGCTATGTGGAAAGCAATCGGTGGTTTGATTTACTTGAGTCTGAAGCTAAAACTATTATACAAGATGACTGCATAGTCTGTGCAGCCTCAAGGCCAAATTTGATTATGGTAGCTACTGTTCTGGACACAAATACTAATTATACTAATTGCCTGATAGACATGTCAAAGGAAAATCCCAGCCCACACTGAGGAATTAGATCATGTGTTTCCCTTGGCACCCAAGGGGGCCGCCCCACCAGCATTTGTGCCAGAACCAGTCAACATTACTTGTTTATTGCGTGAAAATCCAGGTATAAGAGCACTTATTAACATTACTGCACATATCTGGGTCAATATTACCATAAATATCTCTGAATGGCGTAATGCCACTAACCTAAATGTTGCACGGGCAGATGTCTGGTGGTACTGTGGGGGCCGAACCCTCTATGGCTACTTGGCAAAAAACTGGCATGGGACCTGTGGCCTGGTCTCTTTAATATCACCGATACAAGTACTCCCAGTCACTGCTAAAGTAGTGTGGGATACATCACAAATTTACTCCCCAAGATATGCTCGTCTGACCCGCAATAAACGAAGTAACTTTGATCCTAATCATGGCTCCCCAGTTTATATTGATGCTATAGGTGTCCCAAGGGGCGTTCCTGATGAATATAAACTGGTTAATCAGGTGGCAGCGGGGTTTGAATCCCTGTTTATTTGGGTAGTACCAAATAAAAATGTTGACAGAATCAATTACATTCACTGTAATCAGCAGAGATTGAGTAATTACACCCGTGATGGTTTTGCGGCAGCCCATGAACAAATCAGTGCAAATTCTCTTATGACCTATCAGAATAGGTTGGCCCTGGATTCAGTTTTAGCTGAGAAGGGTGGTGTGTGCAGTATGTTTGGCTCGGTGTGCTGCACATTTATCCCTAATACAGATCCCGATGGTTCACTTACCAGGGCCTTAGAGGGCCTCCGTACCATGTCTAATGAATTGACAGAACACTCTGGAGTGACTAATCCTATAGTTGATTGGCCAGAATCTTCATTGGGCAGGTGGAAATCAGTTATTTTAGCTATATTTGCACCATTGTTCATAGTAGTGGGAGCCTTGATTGTATGTGGATGTTGCTGCATCCCTTGTATTAGGGCCCTTTGTGTGAGATGTATTGACACTGCATTAGCTAAAAAGGATTATTTACCTGCACCCCATCCGTACCAAATGACTGAGGGGGTTCCCCTTTAAGACCCCGTATTAATGACGGCGTCTGAGAGGGGGGCTGATCCCCTTCATCAACCTTATGCATTCTGGGACACAGAGGTAACTAGTATATAATTGGAAGGAAAAGGAGAGGAAAATATTATAAACCCTCAACATGCCCAGTTTCTATATCCCTTAGAGAACGGTATAACAGAAATGTTCTCATGAGACTAATCAAAGATTCAACATAGCTGTCCTGGGAGGTATTTTATCCAATTGATTACCTTATTTCTGCCTATTGTATAAAATGGCCGGCTAGTGTCGGAGTTTGATAGAATTATCTTTACTGTTTTGGCTTACGATTAATTGAATGAAAATTAGCTAGATTCCATTAGTAACTTTAAATAAAGACCAGTAAGAAATCTAAATCGAATTGGCTCTGAACTAAAAACAACCAGGTCACCATTTTTAGTTGAGTTTTATTGTGTTTGCTGTTGAAAGTAAAAATGTGTTTGCAAAATGTGTTGAAAGACATATTCTACCTGCTAAGGTTAACCTACAATTAAGACATTTCAGGTCTATTAGCTAGAACCTAAAATGTATACTGTAGAGTGTTAACATTGATATTTCTCCTGACAGGCTTTGTGAGGACAGCACACAATACACATACAAGCAGGGATAGAAGACAGTTAGCAGAGAACAGGGACACACACACACACCCAGCCCTTAACGAGACACTCTGCCATTTCCTCCTCGCCTGCTAGTTTCCTTGTGTGTGTGTATGACCTAAGGTCAGAGATAGAGAAAGGCCTAGATCCTTTTGAACTCACGTTAAAGGAGTGTAAAACAATAGAGCAGAAAACTTTTTCACCATCTGACACTTCTACACATTGGGCACAATAAAAATAAAATTGTCTGATTGTTATTCTCAGTGTTAAAATGTATGATAATTGCATATAACTGTTTGTTAAACTTAATGGGAGTGTGATCACATGTAAAGTTTGAAAACAGACTCACATGTGGGGAGGGTCAATAAATGTCCTAGAATGATACAATATAAATTGGAAATATAAAGACATCTTATAAATGAATTGCCTCTGCACAGGTTGTCTACCAAAACTATAGAATATACTATAAACATTTTAATATGTCTAAAAAAGGTTGATAAAAGGCAGGAATGGTAAGTGAGGAGACATTTTTAGAAATGGTCAATACTTTGACTACAAGATAACACTCCCCTGGCTTACACAGAGCAGGAATAGCAGCCTGTTCACTGCATGCCCTAGCACTACTTAGAAGCCTCTGTAAATGTAAGAAAAGGCTTTGAACTGGACATCCAAGTATATAGCTAAGTAACTGTACAAGAAAGTCCAACTTCATTAAATCTGGTGATAGGATAATGTGTGAATACACAGATTTTAAGCCTTTTGATTTTCAATGATCACAAACGTTATGAATTAGAAAATAAATGTCATATTGAACTGTAAGTATTTTCCAAGGGGGAGTTTAATTTAGAATGAAGGATTTTTCTGTGATCCACTTAACAACAGGAGTCTTACAATAACTTAACTAAAATTAAGATTCACAGCTTGGAGAAAGATGGCCTCAGACCGAGGTGAAGACATCTGATGAAGATCACTCCCTGCCTCTTTTTCAATTTGCTGCTTATATTTGCGAAGATAATGTTAACACATTTACAGATATAGGGCACGTCTACACGTAGCTGAAGCTATAGTTGAGTTGGGAGAATTATATGTACATGATGACACTCTGTTCTGCACACACACTATAGGCCTGCTTGGACAGGGAGGTGGCAAATCAGCAGTGAATCGGCTGGAGGTGCCGGAGGGGGGGGGGCATATGTTGCACATGACGCTCTAACAGATACTAGATGATTTTATAGATCTTGATATTCCACAGGATATGAGTAAATCTTATTGTACTCTACAGAAGAGGGAAGCTCAGTGGAAGGCGTATGGGTTTGATGCTACAAAGTTGCAACTTCCAGACCCATGGGCAAGTAAAAACTTGTGGTTCCAGCTGTTGACCCACTCAGTGAGGTCAGTCAGAAAAATAGAGGGTCCATGTTTGGTGAGAGTTCCGACACCTGGGTCGTGGCCTTCAATTTTGGAAGCTGTACCAGAGCCATTAAGTACTAAATGTCAATCTTATGCGCTTTCATGGCTATTGTATCAACAGAAATCAGCAGAAGACCATATCATGGCATCAGTACATCTCTTTAAGCCTAGACTGGATTGTTCTTGGTTAGCAAGTTAATCATATCTGAATTTAAAGGATATCCATGAAAATCTCACAGCGGGATATTCAGATGCATTTGAGGTAACAGCAGTTAAATCAAAAGATTGTTTTTGTTCAAATGGTACTAAAAATGGTCGTAGGATATTTATGGGGATATCTCAATGTGAACATTATATGATGCAATTTGGAGAACATGAACATGGATCCTTTGAAGATTCACATAAAGTAACTTTCCATATCCCGGATTCAGGACAAAACTGCAATTTTGAGTACAAAATAGGACCATACCAGCAAATGTGACAATAGGGAATTTTAGAGATATTTGGTGGATTTGTGGTGATAAAGCATATTTGTTTTTACCATATGGGTGGACAGGATGCTGTTATATGGCAACGCTGAAACTCCCATATGAGGTACTTAATTTACAGAAAGGACATGCACCTGAAGAATCTCAATCTAGCGTTATTGGACATAAGAAAAGAGAAATTGAACAATTTCATTCCATACAGGCTTACCATTGGAGGGTAAGTTTAGCTGAAAAATGGGGTATAGTATTGCTTCCTTGGTATGGTGTTACCTTTTTGGCAGATCATATTGATATCACATATACTATACAGTCCTTTGCTAACGAGACTAAGGATTTGATGTTTTGTCAACACAGAAAAGTCATTGGCTAACACTTCTTAAACACGATATGGCTCTTGATTATATTCTAGCTAAGCAAGGAGGCTTATACATGGCTTTGAATTTAACTGGAGATGCCTGTTACACTTTGATTCCAGATAGTTCAGATAATAATGTTATAGATGCATTTGGTCCATCAAAGGGAGCAGGATGGTCTGCTAATGCTTGGCTACAAGAAAAGTTTGGACCAATGGGAGCAATACTGGCACAAGTTTCAATAACAGTTCTATCACTGTTTTATGACTTGTTTTTGTACAGGGATGTTGACGTGTAGTGGCGGCCTGCCACTAAAAAGGATCTCCCCCTTTTCAATTGGATTCGTGGGTAATGTAACTGGGCTTAGATAAGAAATCAGCAAGCACTTTAGCAACAAGGATTTGACCTGTGATTAATGATTTGGTTTATATGTGTGTTTTAAGTATATTTATGTGATATTCGTGTTACAATCAAAGTTGTATGTTAATCCTGCTTTATACAGACAGTCAGTCTTATATGCAACTAACTATACTAACCTTTGACCTGCTCACACACTGATTAAATTAACTGGAGCTAAACACAGCTCATCCTGCCACATGACCAGGGTAAGGCCTAGTCACCTCTTCCCAGCTGGAGTTTTACGACTCATTGTTTGAGGAGTGGCAAACCCCCTCACAGACACACACACACGTTTCCCTCTCTTTTGTAATGTAGTTCTCCATTTTATAGATGTGTGCTTTTATTTGCTTTACTTGTTTAGAATGAATACCTTTTGATTACGAATGCTGTCTATTTAATGTTGTACATTATGAACGATATGCTGACCTCTGCTGTGACAATTCACGATTCCTTCAACCACTATTAAATATTAATATGGTAATTTGATTATAATTATCAATTTGGAACACTGATTATTAATGAATATAATTTAATAACTTTATGAGACTGATTTAGGTGAATTGGCTATATTTTTCTGTTCTTACAGATGGTGCCCCTTTACCAGCTGACTTAGAGTAAATCAAGTCATATAATTTCCTATAATTAATAATTATTTATGATAATTATTAATAATTCTTATAGCCATCTAACCACACTTTTGAACTGTGAGATCCACACAAGTATTGCTCAGGTTCATCCCTACATATTTGGTATCCTTATGGAAGGGATAGCATTTATGATGACGCCCTGTGCAAGGTCATCATTTATTCATAAAAGAGCCATCCTTAATCCCCACCATTTTTGGTGATCCTTGATGAAGGCCATTGGTATCTGTATACAGGTACCCCAAACATATTGTACGCCCCGTTGTGTAATTACAACACTCCATGTGGCCAGATGCAGGCAGAGGTGCTGATAACCTAATTATGGCCATGTTCTGAACCATACCCAGAGATGCTGAGTTCATCATCTGAAGGGCTCATTGTCTAGCCATAATTTTGGGTTAAGGTCTCAGAGTATGGCTTCCTACAGCTTCTACTATACGAGTGTCTCTGTACAGTCGGTGGATGCTGCAATCCAGCATAGTCTCCCTGTGTTGCCCTTTTCTCACCCCCTTTCGGTTTGCTGGGAGGGTGAGAGTTTAGTGCAGGGGAGCTCTGAGGCGCTGCTGTGTTTACACTTGCAGGCTCAAATGGTATAACTCTAGCTTTGGAATTGACAACAGTTTCCCAAATCAACTGTCACTTTGCTTAGCTCATGCATTGAGGGCTTACCATTATGTGTCGTGAGTGCGTACATAGGGGTGGATGTTCTTCAAGAAGAAGGCTTTAAAGTCATTGTCTTCCTCTAAGTCAATACAAGCCCTGTTTGGACAATAGCTTTTCTGTGTTTTACTGTTTAAATAAAATTGTAACATTGCATGGGGCTTTAACTCCACTGAGACCATGCCTTTTTCATGTGAGCTTGTGCACCACAATGGCACAGATGCTATAATTAGAATATCATAAAGTCGATTTCAGTAATTCCATTCAAAAAGTGAAACTTGTATAATGTATACATTCATTCCACACAGACTGATATATTTTCTATGGGGTTAAGGTCAGGTGAGTTTGCTGGCCAATTAACAGGGATACCATGGCCCTTAAACCAGGTACTGGTAGCTTTGACACTGTGTGCAGGTGCCAAGTCCTGTTGGAAAATGAATTGCATCTCCATAAAGTTGGTCAGCAGCAGGAAGCATGAAGTGATCTAAAACTTCCTGGTCGATGGCTGCATTGACCTTGGACCTCAGAAAACAGTGGACCAACACCAGCATCACTGACTGGAAACTTTACACTGGACTTCAAGCAACATGGATTCTGGTCCTCTCCTCTTCCTCCAGATTCTGGGACCTTGATTTCCAAAGGAAACGCAAAATTTACTTTCAGAGAATGTCACCATCCATTCCTCTGCTGCTCTGCCAGTAATTTTCCACTCTCCTCCCCTCTGCTCACTCTCCCTGCTGGCCACGCCCTTCTCATCAGCCAACTCTGTTCACCTGTGCACTCAGGTGCTCCTCATCAGCATCCAGCCACTATATAAGCTACACCAGCCCAGCACTACAGCGCCAGATTGTCTTTGTAGTATGCAGAACTTTCCAGCGCTTTTCCTCGGCTTGATTTCCCGGTTCCGACCCTGCTTGTTCCTGACCCAGAATCTTCGTCTCTGCCCTGGTTATCTGACTGCCTTCCGTCCCCGACTCCGAACACTGCCTGTGAGTTCCTGGTGTTATTTTGTCTGCTTCTGTTGCCACTCCGGCTTCTCCGTGGAGGATTACTCTTCGGCCTGCTTCTGCTTTGGACTTCTGGACTGCAGCTCTGTCTATAGACTTGTTAAGGAAGACTGTGTTCCTGTCTGCAGTAAAATAAAGAACATTAAAATCACAGTAAGATTGTACTGCGTTTGGGTCTTCCTGATTTGTGACAGAGAAAATAACTTTGGACCACTCAGCAGCAGTCCAGTCCTTTTTGTGTTCAGCCCAGGGGAGACGCTTCTGTCTCTTGTTCAAGAGTGGCTTGACACAAGGAATGCTACAGCTGAAACCCATGTCTTGCATACATCTGTGTGTGGTGGTTCTTGAAGCACTGACTCCAGCTGCAGTCTACCCTTTGTGAATATCCCCCACATTTTTGAATGGGTTTTGTTTCACAATCCTCTCCAGGGTGCGGTTATCCCTATTGCTTGTACACTTTCTACCACATCTTTTCCTTCCTTCGCCTCCATGTGCTTGGACACAGCTCTGTGAACAGCCAGACTCTTTAGCAATGACCTTTTGTGTCTTGCCCTCCTTGTGCAAGGTGTCAATGGTCATCTTTTGGACAATTGTCAAGTCAGCAGTCTTCCCCATGATTGTGTAGCCTACAGAACTAGACTGAGAGAACATTTAGAGGTCTTTGCAGGTATTTTGAGTTAATTAGCTGATTAGAGTGTGGCAACCAGGTGTCTTTAATATTTAACCTTTTCACAATATTCTAATTTTCTAAGATACTGAATTTGGGCTTTTCATTAGTTGTCAGTTATAATCATCAAAATTAAAAGAAATAAACACTTATAAATCAGTCTGTGTGGAATGAATGTATACATTATACAAGTGTAACTTTTTGAATGGAATTACTGAAAATCAACTTTTTCATGATATTCAAATTATATGACTAGCACCTGTATATCATGGCAGCTGTATTACTCAGGACCCAAGGATGCAGTGTTAAATGTTAAGTTTTCTGGCAGTCCATGGCAGCTATTTTAGGCATGTAAATGATTTTTGGTAGGTTAGGGTGAAGTAGTGGGTCTGTAGCAGACAATTTCTAATCTACAGCATTCTCACTTTTACTGAGGATGTTTTTGTGAGTTTGGTTGTCTTAAAAAGCAAAAGTACACTGCACATCAAGTGCAGACTTTTGTACTTGTTTTTCTCAGATGATCAAGAGGAAAAGCCTCCAACACATTTGTGTTTTGGAGCTCTCCACAAAAGCTAGAACTTAACTCTTTCTACATTTCTGTCTTTGGTCAATGAGTGGTAAGCTGAACCTAGCCCCAGCATGTCTGCCAACCCACAAGTCAAACAGACACGAGCACCAGAAACAACTTTATATACAGCTTTGCAGACACATTCGAAGCATCCTATTGGATGATTGAATCCTTCAGTAATCAGGCTGTACTCTGTGTCAGCTGCAGCCCCACCTGTTTCCACTTTGCAAGCAATCAGTACTATCTTGTGATCCACCATAATATGTCTCCTTAGGTGCATTTTACTCTAAATCCAAAAGAGTTTAACAAACTATTAATACATCTTATTCATCACAAGAAAAATAAATGTACATAAATTCCTTATTTTTAAGGCAGAATAAAACAAAACAAACTCCCCATATTGCTGCTTTTTTGAGAACCACAGTGTTGTGTTCAGGGTCAAAAATGACCCACCACTATGTTTAACAGCAGAGGAAACCCCTTAATGATCTTTTTCAACTTGAAATGTGGTGACTTTTCCTAGAATGACCCCAACATGAGAAAAAGTAAAACATTGCCTTTGTTCATATTTCCAAGAAAGCTGTAAAGCAATGGCAATACTATTCTAGTAAAACAATAAACTATGACTAAATTATGACAGGTGAGTTCTAATAAAAACGAGTGGATCCCACTGATTAAACACTCTTTCTGCAGTATGAAGAGGATTAACCTAGATATTCACAAAGTTTGTGATGAATGACTGTTTCTTGATGAATGACTGAATGGTTGTTTCTTGATGCAAAATAGATTTGGGTTTTAAAATTGAATTAAGCTGCTTTATTTAAGGGGTTTAGTGAAGGTGGGCCATTTGTGGTGTATACAGAAAGTTAGGACAACAAGGGTTAAGCTAATATAATAAAAGCTTTTCAGTTTTTAAATGTTTTTATATATTGCAAAGACAGATAACTCCTTTTGATTTGAATAAATAAGGGTTTATTTGGCAGTGCAGTTGAGAAAATAACAATCAAATTGCTGTTGGGTTGTTTCAGTATCTCAATCTTTTAAAATGTTACTTAATCGTGTATTTTTATTGTGCTATTAAAGCAAAGTGAATTAGAAGTTGGTTTATTAATTTCAAAAAATGTATTTTTTTCAAGACCATATATGGAAGAAACAGGAAGCGCCCCAGGTGAATCACCTGCTGATTGCTAATTGGGAAGCACACCTGGGGCAGGTGAAGTCAGGTCTATAAAGCGAAGTGAGTCAGTTGCTCTGTGTTTGCCCTGTGAGAGAGCAGCAGCTGACACAGCCGCCCTTTGACAAACAATTTTTCATGAAATGCTCAAGGCTGTAGTTCACCATTAAAGCGGTAAACTATCACACTTTACCTCTATGCGAATGCATAAAATTTGTTTTTTAAAAAGCATCCTTTTTCACAGAATCATTAGGGAAGTTGAAGTAAAATTGAAAAATTGTCTCTCTCTCCGTGGGTCAGCTCCACAGGCTCTGAGATATATCAGCTTGAATCGATTCGTTTTAACGGAGACCCTTTTATTTTAATCGTTTGTGAAGATAAAACTTTTGTAAGCATGGATCAGGCATATGGTTTTGAAAACCATCTTCTTTATTCAGTGGTGCGACTGGGGGTCTCTGCAAGGACTGTTCAGTGAAATTGCAGTTGCTATCACCAGAGACAGAGTCAACACTACTATTGAAACCATTAGAAAACGTCTTCCTTTCGATGATATATAGAGCGGCCCGCAAACTAGTTTCTATCCTACCCTGTGGGGTCCACCGCTGACTTCTTATATGGTATGAATGATTTTCTACATATTATTGAAGTGTGTTACCTTTTCTGATACAGTGTTACCTATTCTGATACAATTTTTGTTGTTGTTGTTGCTAGGTGACTCTACTGATGGGGATGAGACCTGGGTAGACACCCCACCAACACCTGATATATGCTCAACCCTACCCGCCTCTCCTGCATCATCCCCGGCGTCACCACCACCGTCTTTACCATTGAACCCCATACCACAATATTGGGTCGATGATTTTAAAGGCAATGCCCTGAGAGCCTCATCTCATTATGATGATGTTTGTGATGATGGCGATGTGGCTTACCCACACCCTTCAGCCGATGCGGCGTTCACAAACGGAGTCAAATTAGCCGTTGTACATCTGCTTAATGAAGCACTGTACAAATATTGGGAAGAGTTGTGCACCGGTTGTCGTGTCAACCACCCCAGTCAGAGACGCCACCAATGTGTTGGGGATTTGCCTGACTGTTTCTTTGACACATATTATGGACATTTTGGAAAGACTCTGGACTGGGCGTTTTATTCCTGCCATTCTTGCGTTTCTGAGATTACAGTCGATCCATGCATCACCTCTCAGAGTGGCTGGCATTGCGGAGTATGTGCTAAATGAGCTGAGACCGAAGAAGAGGATTGCAGATGTGCTTAGCGATGTATATGACGAGTTAACTGATGGTGACTACATGAGAGTGGTACAGCTTCGACCGCTCAGTGAGTACTGGCTGGGGGAAACAAATGTGTAAACGACATCTGTTAGAAATTGTGTATTAATTAATGTACTGGTCCAGAGTTATAATGTTTCGTTTTTTTTTCTTTTTTTCTCTATGGTTTCCAAGAAATTGTGTATTAATCAGTGTGTCAAACTTTTTATTTAGTGTTTTTTTTTGTTGTTTTTTTTATTTAATTTTTTTTTTTTATTGCAACCAACCATTCATGGAATCTGATCTAGGTTTGCCATTTGATATCAGTATCTGTCTAAAATCATGTGTGTGGATGTGTTTGTGAATAAAAGATTGTTACAAATACATTTGACTCATTTGTGTATTATATCAGTCATGGAAAGAACGCTGCAAAAAATATACTACGACCAGGCAAATCCTGCTGGGCTTGCCAGCGTGAATAAGCTCTGCGATGCAGCAGGAGAAACTATGGGAGTAAAGCCATCGTCGTTGGTTGTCACACGATTTTTACAGAGCCAGGATGCATATACACTGCATGCCAGAGCTGGTAAACATTTCCATAGAAACAGGGTGCTTGTCAGTGGTATCGATAGTCTTTTTCAGGCTGATCTAGTGGATATGGGTGAACATTCTACAGAAAATGATGACGTGCATTATCTATGAACATGTATTAATGTATTTTCTAAATTTGCCTGGATCAGATGTATCAAGAACAAATTTGGTGCAACTGTTACAAATGCTTTTAAGAGCATTTTGAGCGAAGGCCGTATACCAGTAAAACTTCAGACGGATGCAGGGACAGAGTTTTATAATTTTAAACGGCTATTGGAACAGTATAAAATCTGGTCAGACCACGATATTGCATCTGGTGCACAGGACAAAGCCTCTAAAATATGCTCTGCATTTTTCCTATTTTTTGGCATATGTCTCAAGACATCCTCCACAACCATGTCCTTTACAATTGTATCATCAGAGGCTTCATCAGCAATGCGTGCATTGTCCCGACTTGCACCAGACACAACACTGCTTTCAGTGGAGGGCAATGAAAGTGTCACAACTGTCTTCTCATGCTCACCCTGCTTCACCAATGCCAGGTATCTCTGGAGGATACAGGAATATCTTTTTGCCTTTTCATACACGTCCAAGTTGGGCAGTTGTAACACCTCAATCATAGCTTTGTCTAATTCGTTCTGTGCAGCTTGTCTGATGGTTCCTGTACTCTGCGGCTGTTGCCGTTGTAACAACTCCAGTTGGTGTTGGGGGACCAAAAACATTTTTTGTGTATGCTCCATCTCACCGAGGGTTAAAAAGACTCGTGATAAACGGTATAGCAGCTCCTTGCAACGGTAGCAAGAAACTGCCACCAGACTGGTTAATGGCCTTTTTTTTCTTTGTGTTTTTTTTTTTTTACTGGTAATCAACCTGATTACTGATTTTTTTTTTTTTTTTTTCTTCAATTGTTTGCACTGTAGGTCTGTCAGCGGTATGTTGCCTCTTAAGACATTTAGTGCCATTTCACACAAAGCATTTATGAAGTCTGGCCCTGCATTAGTGATAATAACCTTACGGGTCCTAGGTGTCGATTTCATATATCATCTCAAGCAGAGCCAAATTTCTCTGCATGCGTGACGACATTCTCACCCCTTTAGTTTTCTTTTTAGTTTTTTTTCAGAATATACACAACTGGATTGTCTGACAGCAGATGAGTTCTGAGTCTTAAATGATAAGGAGTCTTGGCTTTATAATCTATAAGCAGATACCCGTGTGGAATACTGGTAGCGTCATTAAAGGCCTCTAAAAAAAAATTTAGCATTACCCAGAAACATTTGTCTACCTAAAAGTGAAATTTGATATTCGTCTCTGGGTTATTAAACATAACAAGATAGTTAGTGTTTAAACTGACGGTTCGACTGGATTTACCCTGAAAAAATAAATTCTGCACAAGATAAATACAACTTAAATTTCTATGGACATATTTTGTAAATACATTTTGAACCTCTATTATTGCTGGCGTCATTCATTAAGTCATCTATGACAAGTAAATTGTCGGGTAGTAGGTCGTCATCACAGTGATTCTTGCAATCCATTTACAAATTTGATGTCCCTTATCTGAAGAAGTTGATCATACATATGGTTGCCAACAGGAGTAAATATAAACAATATTATCGAGGCTGTGTGAAATAACACTAGATGCATTTTCATCAACATTCTTGACAAATAGTCTTTCCACAGTTGGAAGGACCGCTAACAACCATGCTAAAGGGATGCTGTAATCTGCCATCAAAACCGTGATTTAGTTTAGTATCCATAAGGCAGTGTTGAATAATCAGACAGCACCTGACGCTTGTCATACACCACACAAACTCTCTTAACAACTGTCATTTTTCAAATGAAACTTCTTTTTGTCACGTTTGATGGTGTCAGATACAACGATCACGTGTGTGTCTGTGCTCTGGTTGGCCACAAACGCGTGAACCAACCCTTTCAGTGAGTCATGGGTGACAACACTAGCATTTGCTGCATTAAGTGTTACACCTTTACACTTGACATGTGTCTGCCCCTGGTGTGCGTGGTCAGCATAACATTTTGGCACCCCTGACACAAACTCTGTAATGTACTCATCCCCTGGACCCGATGCGTTTTAATTCGTCAGTCAAATCAGTGAGATACAGGCCTAAGGGAGGAATCCACTCACCAGGACGCGATGTGAATATCAGAGTCTGTGTCACAATACAAAACACATCGCTGGAGTTTGTCCAACAGATCATATGATCTGCGAGCGTATGCAGTAGTCATGGCACCTATAAACACATTTACATCCTTTACTCTGGACCCCCTAGCGTCAGCATGATGCCACTGTACCATAGCAACATCGTCAGAGATGAAACAGAACTGCCTCACATTACATTACATTACGTGTCATTTAGCAGACGCTTTTGTCCAAAGCGACTTACAATAAGTGCATTCAACCTGATGGTACTAGACATGGACCACAGGAATAAAGTAAGTACATAACTTTAAGAGCTAACTGTCATCGCTAAAGGAGTGCTATATGTTAAAGAAGAGAAAAGAATACCTTTTTTTTTTTTTTTTTTTAATATATATGTTGGGTGACCATGACTTAACCGAGGTATTGTTGGAAGAGAGGTCTTCAGCCTGCAGTCTGGAAGTGGTTTTGAGGCGAGTTGACCCACGCAGGGTGGGAGTCGCCAGCTGTTTGGCTGATGCAGAGCGGAGAGGACGGGCAGGGGTGTAGAGTTTGACAAGGTCCTGGATGTAAGTAGGACCTGAACCGTTAGCAGCAGAGTACGCCAGAGCTAGAGTCTTGAAACGTATCCGTGCAGCCACCGGTAGCCAGTGGAGGGAGCGGAGGAGGGGTGTTGTGTGTGAACATTTGGGAAGATTGAAGACCAATCGAGCAGCTGCATTCTGGATGAGCTGTAGAGGTCGGATGGCTTTGACAGTCAGACCTGCCATGAGGGAGTTGCAGTAGTCCAGGCGTGAGATGACCAGTGCCTGGACCAGGACTTGAGCTGCCTTCTGAGTGAGGAACGGGCGGATTCTCCTGATGTTATGCAGCAAGAATCTGCAAGATCTGGTAGTGGCGGTGATGTTTGTGGAGAGGAAGAGTTGGTTGTCAAGAGTTACGCCAAGGTTTTTGGCGGTTTCTGTGGAGACAACCACCGTGTTCTGGACAGTGATGTGGAGGTTAGTGGTGGGGGAGCCCTTCCCTGGGAGGTAGAGTAGCTCAGTTTTTCCCAGGTTGAGTTTGAGGTGGTGCGAGGACATCCACTGGGAGATGTCGGCCAGACATGCCGAGATACGTGCTGCTGCATGTGTTTCAGACTGGGGAAATGAGAAGATTAGCTGGGTGTCGTCGGCATAGCTATGATTGGAGAAGCTATGCGAGTGGATGAGGGAGCCAAGGGAGTTGGTGTATATCGAGGAGCGGACCAAGGACAGAGCCTTGAGGGACCCCGGTGGTGAGTGGACAGGGTTCTGAAATGGAACCCCTGCAAGTTACTCCCAGGTGGTGAAGGGTGGAGATGAGGATCTGTTGATCCACAGTGTCGAAAGCTGCAGAAAGGTCCAGTAGAACCACCACAGATGAGAGAGGCCGCCTTCGCCTTGTGAAGCTGTTCAGTCACAGCGAGAAGGGCAGTCTCTGTTGAGTGGCCCTTCTTGAAACGAGACTGGTGAGGGTCAAGGAGATTGTACCCATGAAGATAGCAGGATAGTTGATTGAAGGTAGCTCGTCCAGAGTTTTGGAGAGGAACGGCAGGAGAGAGACGGGTCTGTAGTTGTCCACTAAGGATGGGTCGAGGGTGGATTTCTTTAGGAGAGGATTCACCCTTGCTTCCTTCAGAGAGTTAGGAAAGCAGCCAGTAGTCAAGGAAGTGTTGATAAGATGGGAGAGGAACGGGAGGATATCCGGAGCAATAGACTGAAACTGGTGGGAGGGAATAGGATCCAGCTGACAAGTGGTAGCCTTGTAACCTTTGCCCGTCCTGAGCACTTGAGGAGGAGACAGTGGAGTGAAGTTGAGAGGGTGGGAGACGCTGATGGGGAAGGAGAAGAGGCAGGTTGTAAGACTGGATGGGTAAATGAAGAGCGTATGTCCTCAATCTTTTTCAGGAAGTGGTTGACAAAGTGGGTCGGTAGGAGGTAGGAGGGGGGTTGGAGGGACCAGGAGGTTTGTAAAGATGGAGTAGAGCTTCTTCGGGTTGGAGAATGGGGATTGGATCTTAGTCTGATAGAGCTTTTTCCAGCTGAGATCAAAGATGAGAAGGCAGCAAGAAGAGATCGGTAGTTGCGTAGGACTTCAGGGTGTTTAGATTTCTGCCACTTCCGTTCTGATGCCCGTAGGGGAGCTCTGGTGGCACGCACAGTCAGGGGCAGGGGAGGACTTGCGTACTTTCCGAGGAGTGAGAGGGCCGAGCGAGTCAAGAGAGGAGGAGAGGGTATCAAGGACAGTGTCTGTTGCAGAGTTGGGTTGCTGAAGTGAGAATGAGTCAGATGAAGAGAGAACTGTTGAGGCCAGAGCAGGAGGAGAGCGAGAGCGAATGTTGCAGCGGACAAGTACAGTATCTGTCGGTGACGGCAGACAGTCCAATCGGGAGACTGGGAGGGAGAAATTGAAGTAGTGATGTGGCAGTGGATGGAGGGAGAACTTCCAATCACAGTTGATGAGAAGACCTGTTCCTCCACCCCTACCTGTGAGTGAAGGAGAAGGCAGCAGAAAGAGCTGCAGGAGTGGAAGAGTTGGTTGGTGTTAACGACGTCTCAGTGAGGGCAAGGAAGTCCAGTGATTGCTGAGCAGCAAAGCCAGAGATGAACTCAGTCTTAGGGCATGCAGACTGGCAGCACCTTGTCAAGGGTGGACTCTGGAACTGAGTGTGTTTTGAGCGAGTGGGCTGCACAAGGTTGCAATAACTACGATAGGCTGAGCTAGGTCTGAAGAATCTACGAATTGAAACTCGAACTGGGATTGAGTAAGTCGTCATGGTCAAGGGAAGAGGTAGAAAGATGGTACCAAGAGCAAAACCAGAAGCCAGGAAGTTCCTCAAAATGAAAATGCACTAGAGATTTTCAGCTAAAAGAGTTATGAAGGCACTAGACCACACCCCCAGAAACTAAAAACAAAGTCTTTTAACAGGCCAATTTCATCTTAAGTGACTCAGGCCTGTAAGGTGAAAACCACTAAAATAGAATCAAATACAAATACAGCAGTACCACATCAAGCAGAAAAGCAAATTTAAAGCGAATACTACACCAGAAGCCAGGTAGTTCCTCAAAATTGAAATGCAGGGTTAGTGAGAAAATGTTGTTGTGTGTCCTAACAATAATACATAAGTCATCCATAGTACACCACACCCTTCTCTCCTCTCACCTAAGATAATGTTTGACAACTCCTTGTTAGTACTTTCTCAGTGAGTCAGTTTTTGTTAACGTGTACATGTAAAATTAGACAGTGGTGTTTAAGTCCAATCAGAATTTAGGCTTTAGCTCAATAATAGGACAATGTCTGACTATTACTGAATTGAAATTGACTGAAATTTGCTGCTGTTGCCTAAGAAACTGCAAAAGAAGAATAGAAAGGTGATGTACTGAATCACCGTTTGTTTGGCTGCCAGTACAGAAATGGACGATACGGTCTCTGATGTGTGAAGTGTCCTGGAGTTCTTGTGACTTCTCTGCCGTCGTGGCTCAGGGCTGTAACGCTCTGTGTGGCCAGATGCAGAGATGCAGTCAGGTTGACAGTGACAGCGCCTCTGATTATGGCCATGTTCTGTACTGGATTCAGAGATGCTGAGGTCATCTGAAGGGCTCATTGTCTGGTCATAATTCTGGGCCAAGATCTCAGAGTATGGCTTCCTACAGCTCCTGTTATGCGTATGCCTATCTCTGTACAGTCGGCGAGCGCTGTGATCTGGCTTAGTCTCCCTGTGTTGCCTATTCTCACCCCCTTTCGATTTGCTGGGAGGGTGAGAGTTTAGAGCAGGGGAGTTCTGAGACACTGCTGTGGTTACACTCGCAGGCTCAAATGGTTTCACTCTAGCTTGGGAATTGACAAGTTTCCCAAACCACCTGTGTCACTTTCCTTACCTCGTGCATAGAGGGCTTACAGTTATTGGTCGTGAGTGCATACGCATGGGTGGAGGTTCTTCAAGAATAAGGCTTTAAAGTTACCATCTTCCTCTGAGGTATGCATATTTTCAGGGCAAGAATGCACCAGGCTTAAACGGTTGTAGTAATCCCTAGGATTCTCACAACGAGAGTGTTTGATTTGGAGGGCTGCAACTAGAGATGTGAAATTATCAACAGAAGAGAATTCTCCTATTAATGCCTGACGGAGCTGGGAATAGTCATCCCTGACACTGGCAGATAACGTTTGTATAAACTTGCGAACAGCTTTACTGCTGGTTTGCCACAGAAGTTTAACTTTTTCTCTATTGGTTGCATGGGGCAAGTCAATTAGATTGTACTCTAATTCGCTGAAATAATCCTCTACATGTTGGTTATTTTCTGGA
Organism: Centropristis striata; assembly: GCF_030273125.1. Taxonomy (NCBI): domain Eukaryota; kingdom Metazoa; phylum Chordata; class Actinopteri; order Perciformes; family Serranidae; genus Centropristis; species Centropristis striata. Next base: position 30,231,319 of record NC_081527.1, read on the forward strand.
TTGAAAATCTCAACATCTCTTGCTATAAGGTCAAAGGCTTCACAGCGGGGAGCCTGTGGCTTGCTTTCTGCTGGGGGAGGGACCAAATTAGCATTTCTGAGGAGATGCTGATTTGATGCTGACTGGGAAGAAAAGCTAGTAGAAAATCTAGAAGAAGATAAGCTACAAACCTCTTCAAAATCTGTTTTAGGGAGATGGGAGGTCAGGAGGCTGTTACCTCTGTCTCTCACTGGGAGCTGAGAAGCTGACTAACTTGGAGTCATGTGGGATGTGTTCCCATCTTTTGACAGGTGGGGGAGTTGCCCTGTCACTGAAAGAGGAGGAGGTGGACTCAGAAAAAGCTGAATTGCATTGTTCAAATGTCTGTGGTGAAGGGAGACACTGGGCTCTAAGCCTGAACAATTCCTCCTGGTGCACACAGAGATTTAACTCTGCTGAGTGCAGATCTTCTAGATAGCGCATGGATTTCTTGTTTGCTGTTTGAATTTCCTCGAGGAGAGAGTCATTTTGCGCTCTGTGGGCCTCATTCATGAAACGTTAGTAGATTTGTGCGTAGATTTGCACATAAAAGCCTACGCTACTAAAAACCTACTCCGGATTCATGAACGCCGCGGGAAACTCAGATCTGATCGTAAACACGTGTGTATGATCATGAATGCCAATCCATCGTAAGGTGGCAGCGCGCTCCCGATAATCAGCAATTAGCATGAATCCCGCCCATGAATTGCTAATGACCACCATATAAGGAGGTGTGTAGAGGCATCCTGTCGACCTGTCAGTCATGGCACAAAGAAAAAAAGAACGAGAAAGAAAAAAGAATTTTTCCGAAGCGGAGATTGAAGTTATTTTGGGAGAAGTGGAGTCCAAAAAATTTTTTTTATTTTCATCTGTTAGTAGTGGTGTGACAGGGACAGGCAAAGCGAAAGCGTGGAGGGAGGTGACGGACGCAGTAAATGTGGTTTCTGTAGTGCAAAGAACTACGTCCGAGGTTAAACGTAAATGGTTTGACATTAAACTTGACGCAAAGAAACGCATTAGCGCACACAAAAGTACATCTGCCACAGGAGGAGGACGCTCAGAGTCCAAATACCCCGTTGGTGCGCTCTACAACGGCCCGAGTAGCCGCGTGCGCCTCATTGTATGCTCCTGTGGTGTCTGCGGGCTGGCCAGTGGGGTCATAAGCCACGGCGTCAGTGGGTAACCCCTATCCCCTATGGATATAGAAAGGTAAGTCCATATATAACACACACATGTGATTATGCAGGCTATATTCTTACCAATGAGCCAGCCGTTTCTCACAGCTCCATCCTCCAAACGCGTGCCAACTGCGCAATTACGCAGGATGAATGCGTCATGCGTCCCACCGGGCCACCGTGCCACAACGTTTAACAACACACACTTTGCGTCACAGATCAGTTGCACATTCACGGAATGAAAGTTTTTCCGGTTAATGTAAGCAAATGCATCACCGGATGGAGCCTTGATGCGTACGTGTGTGCAGTCTATGGCACCGAACACCTGGCATGTTTGCAACTGCGCTGAACCCCTGCATTACTTCTGTCTGCCGTTGTGCGCCGTATGGAAATTGGATATACTCTGGCATTAATTTAATGATACCTCTGAGAACTGCAGGCAGGATGCGTCAATTTACATAGATAATTCACAATTATGAGTTTAATCTGAATCTTAATCCCGCCAATTGCCAACTAATTTAACTAAATATGTTATATTTTTAATCGTTTGTCATGTTTATATCACATGTTTCAAAGGCATCTGCGTATTGTGTACATAACAGAACGCATTATGAATTAAAATTGTAATTTCCAACAGTGACGAGCATTATTTATATGCGTTCTTAAATTTACACAAGCACTACGTGTGGTCAGCAGCATGTGTAGATTTTGTTAGTAGCTACGAAAAGATCGGAGCTACTAAAATATTGATGAATGCGGAGATGCACGTAAATTTCCGTCTGCGAACGGTTTACACACAAATTCGTTCTGCTCACGTTTCATGAATGAGGCCCTGTGACTCTACTTCCCTTTCGAGAGCAGATTTGCTCTGAGAAGCAAGGTTGGTTTGCCTGTGGAAATTCAAAAGCAAACATCTGACCAAAGGGCCTTTAGATGCGCATTGCACCTATCACTGAGTAGGGAGTTTATCTCATTACTGCACTCACTGAAGTTCAACTTGCTGATAAATTCAGAATAGCCAGGTTTAAGGCTCTGTGCAAGGGAGGAGAAACTGATTCCTTAACCATGGAGAACTCCTGTGTAGAACAAAGACTAAACAGAGGGGGTTTAGTGCAAAACAAAAGGTGTCTGTCAAAACATCACGTTGACTCAGGCTCAGGCTGAAACACGTGTAGTAACGGCTAGGTACAAAATGATTAATTTCACAGGGCTGGGAGCACGCTGTGGCTCAATCATAGTCTATCTTTTCCTAATGCTGAAATACACGGCAGTAACAGCAAAAAAAAATACAACTCTATAGTGCACAGGGCCAGAGGCACGCTGTGACTTAACAAAGGAAACAGTGGAGCACTTAATAGCAATTATCATTTAATAGCAAATATCTGAAAGGGTAGCATTGAATATTCTGTATTCAAATGCTGAAACAAACTTCTTAACTTCAACAGAGTAGGTTAACTTAGATAGTTATCAACAGCAAGTGGTTAACTTAGCACAATGTATGGGTTAAATTTGGTAAACACCACTACACAAATCTCTCTACTTGCTTTTACTTAAATTTATGAATAAAATTAATTTACACCACAATGTACTTTTGTGAGAACAAGTGGATCAAGTGGGTTACCTGTGACCCCTACACTGTGTTTCAGCATCAAGTGTACAATTGTTAATTAACACAGTTACAAAAAAACAGATTGTCCGTCACCTTGCTGATAAATAATATGCTGGGGCAATACTGATGACTCCTCCCAGATGAGAGCGGTGTTCAGTTCCTCATCTTCCAAATATCGCGTGAGACGGTGTTTAAATCTACTGCCGCAGACCTACAAAAATGCGCACACACATAGTTGACACACACACACACACACACAGCAGTGTGTGTGTGTCAACTATAAGTCGTAGAATGGCTGTATACCTGAGTTTATCCTGGGTGTATCTGGGACTTCATTCTCATGCCTGGCCCTATAATGCCTCAGAACTTTCCTATTTAAACAAAAGCACCTCCTCAATGCTGTCGAACAAATGAGACATTTAACCTGCAGAAAATAATATGAATAGTAAACTAAGAGTCACTTTGAAATGAACTCTAATTCAGATGGATCAAGAGGAAACTTAATTTCCTTGTTTCACCATGTTCCTCTCAAATACCTTTTCCGATATGAGATCAAAATGGTCTCACACGACGGAAACCTTTCTTTTGGCTTGAGGCTGCTCCATAATTCTTGATGGATTTGAGGATGAACCGCAAAAGATCAGATTATTTTTGGCAGATGCATCCCGTTGACCGATGCGATTCCTTTTAAACACAGATTTGGCACACCGCATGACAGGCGATACTGCAGCTGTTTCGGTCACGTGACTTTCTTAAAGCGATACGCGCACCGAAACGGGTCTTCGCTCTATGAGCTCCATACATGCGCCGACACATCGGTGTTGCCCGACCCATCACTGCCCCTGTACATTCAACATTAACTTTTTTTTAAACATGGTCCATCAGCACCACATCAATACAAAAGTCCCTCTTTCCAACAGGCAACAGTTTCCCTGATTTCTTAAGTGCCCGAACTGTGTCTTCAATATCTGGACAGTCACGGGTGGCATCTTGACATTTTCCAGCAAAATCAGAGCTTGTGCTTTGTTGTATGCTGATCTTTAAACTCAGCAAACTTTTCAGGGGAAGCAATGGAAAGCTCTGCAATTGGTGAATTCAAGGCAATTGTATTGCGATCCACTCCCACTATTCTGCAAGCAGCAGTTATGCTATTCTTCTTCTTGTAGGCATTCCACACTTTCCGGTAGCGTGCAATTACCTCATCTGGACCACATGCTGATGGTAAAGAAGAGAGTAGATATTCATCTCAGTGAAATAAAAGATCTTCCATTCAATAACCTTAAACCATTCATGAAGTTTACTAGCTATGCAACAACTAACATCCTTCAGTAGGAATAGCTTAACAGTCACAACAATGTCCCGGCTTTCTTGCACATAGTTGGACTACATAAAGTGTTACTTTCACCTTTTACCTGCAAGTTCACTCATCTTCATTGAAACTGATGACATTAAGTCACACACCAAAAAATAAATAGCCAGTAACTACCTTCAAAATCTTAGTTTTCATTTACATAAATTACCCCTTGAAACACTGCTCCTTCTGATCTTTTTGCTTCCTCTCTCCATTGTTCCTTTCTTTCCCTTCTTCTTCTTTATGGTCTTGACTTCTTCCTCCTCTTCACCTTCTTCTTCTTTCCATCCTCGAGCTTGGAGAGGAAGAGGAGTCTGAGGAGGAGTTGGTAGAGGATGAGGAACTTGACTCAGAAGATCCAGATAAATCAGAAGCTGATGCAACAGATGCTTCAGGGGATGGCTCATCATGTTTCTTGATCCTGTATGAAGACGACACAGTGAAATATTAACCACAATAGATTGTTAGGAGACAGATTAAAAATAAAGCTTTAGACAGTTTAGAAAAAGATTGTGTCCTAAATATCAGGGACACCATCCTACTGTGATAGTACAGTAGTATACAACACAAAGTGTACACATTTATAAGATACTTCTATTGTTTATCATCTTCATCAGCTCCAGCTCATGTTTATGCTTCTTGAGCTTGGCAGTGGGGGCCATTTGGGCAGCACCTGGGTCATTCTCATGAAAACCTGGTTTCAAAGATTTCAAACATGAAAATTTTAAATATGCATAAATAGAGCAATTTTCTTTTTAAACACAAAAACAAGGTTTTAGGTTATCTGGATTATTGATCTCAAAGTATTTATTGACACTTTATAACATTTTTGTTCACATTTTCCCAAACAAGTCCTTGAAAAATCTCATTACCGCAACCATCCAAAATTCCAAAAACCTTAGAAAAACAAAATAATGAATTTTTCTAAAAACAAACACTTAACATATAACATACAAATATTTTTTTACAGATATGTATTTATTTGATTTTACTGATTTCTGTCATTACCGCAACACGACCAACAATCTACTGCAAAACTGAAATAAGAAAACTTACATGTTGTTCACATTAATTAAAAACCACAATATTGTTTAATTGACTACCCTCTAAATTAGCACCTGTTTCGGTAATGATATACATGTTTTGGTAATGAGATTGAGAATTATTTAGTTTTTTTCTTATTCTTACATTCACAAATGAATCTGAAATGAAGCTCATAACTTTATTGTGGCTAAAAGTTTGGTTAAAAACACAACATACATCAGGTAGGTCAAAATTTAAGTTCTGTGCAAATTCCCTCATGTATTTTCATCTTCCGAGGCATTGTTTTTAGTAACGGAGGAATCCGCTCATTGCCTGAGTCGATCTCATCTTCCGTCACCATGTACAGCCTCACAGAGGAATGTGTTTCCAGTTGCTTATAAAGCGTGCTGGCATCTGGAATGTTCGTCCCATAAGCCACAATCCTATCTGCCAGGTTCTTGAGGGCACCCCCCAACCCATCAGGGGCACGCTTGCCATGCGACGCCTCAGTCAAGTTCCAAGTGACATACTCAAAACCCCTCATGAGCGCCACTGTTGCCTGGGAGAATGCCGCTTTGTTGCGATACTGGGAGGTGGGTCCATCTGAAATGAAATGAACAAGCTTCACTGCTGGATGCTCCTCTTGGATGGACTTCAGCACAGGATCAAGATGAGCCCTGTTGCAATAGCATGATGCTTCAGGCATGCTGACAGGGAAGCAAAAGACTCGACACATCCTCCACTCAGGTATTTGACCGAAGTATGTATAGTCATTTGTTCATTCTCCCCACCAAAGCGGGTGTCTTTGACCTCCCTGTTGCACTTGCAGCTGTAGTTCTCCGTATAATCAATATGGATGACCACATCCTTCTCTGTCAAGGTCTCCTTGAGTAACTTCAGCCTCTGAAACTGGTGTTGGAGGTTATAAACATGAATGGCAAACCTGTCCAGGTTTGTTGTGCGAGATCAGCAAGTTTTTCTACTGATATGTTCCTCCTCTCAAGCATAGTGTTTTTTTTTTATTTCCATGTCCTCCAGTGCGCCACCTTTTCCTTTCTTTGTCACTTAAATGGTCCGAGTGACCCACTCATCCCAGGAAATTATGTTTCCCTTGGTTGATGGATCAATTGCTGTTGGAAAGGTTCTCCTTTGCAGTACAAACAACATGGAGTGCATGTACAGGAGGTGCATTCAGTGCCAAACACAACACTGAACCACCTGAGCTGTAGATGCGCTTGCCAGAATACCAAGTTTATGAAGCCTCTTTATCTTAAAACCAAAATTTTCATGTATCTTACATGCATGGGTTTCTCTTGACGTGAAATATTTGGTTTAATGATCCAGAAGGGCTTTAGTCTGCAAAATAGAGCCCTGGACAGCTTGTGGTGTGGATGCTGACTTAAAAACTTTCTGTGGAGTCTTTCCATTGTGTCAGTAAGTGCCCTCTTTCTGAATATTTCCTCCGGACCTCCTCTTTTTTGCCATTGACATTTCCTGCACCAAGATGACAATTCAACTGTTACTTAAGCCTGATTTCCACCAGGCGCGTTGCAGCCGCGGAACGTCAACGCCACGGTCGCCGTTGCAAATAGGTAGCACTCTAATCAATGAGAGCATTTCCACCGGGCGCGCTGCGGAACGTTACAGCAACCTCTCAGCTGCGGCTCTCCGCGAGCATTAGGTAGGACTTCTATTTCTCCGCGAGATGCTGCCAAACCGCGTAAATCTCAACAGAGCAGATCGCACCAGACAGGAAGTCCGACTCAGAATCAACGTAAAACACTTCCGCCCCCTTTCAAAATAAAACACAATACGTAGTTCATGCAGCCTAAAACTACTTCACATCAACATTATGTTATGACCGGGGCACCAGATCAGCAATCAATCAATCAAAGGGTCTCAGATGATCGGCGACACAGACGACAAGAGACTGATTGTTGAAGTGGAACATCATACAATCATTTATGACATAACATATTGTTTTTATAAGGATAGATGGTCAGATCAACAGATCTTTCACGTCAGAGAAGCAAAGTAAGCTGGTGGTTGTTGTTGTTGTTGTTTACTTTATACACACAGTTTATCCATAGACTATAAATAGAGTTTATCACGGGATCTCGCGGTCTCCCATATGGTCAGGATTATCTGGTGATCTCGCGTGTATACGACCGGCTCACTAAGCTGCCGTGCCGCGGCTGTAACGCGCCCGGTGGAAATCCCCAGTTACAAGCTGACCCATCAGCCATCTCTGGCTGTTGTTGGGCAGGGTCTTTCTGGTGAGTGGCTTGGATTGCGCTAGGCTTTGTTTTACCCATGTAGGCCTTTCTTTGTTCTCAAGACACATGGCGACCCAACAAAAAGGAAAGACATTTTCACATTTGTTAGTTATTGTTTTTGTTTTTATTTCAGTTTACGAAAATGTTTGTTCAATTCTAGTTTTTGTTATTTCGTTAACTATAATCTTGTTGCAGAGCATTCTAAAAAAGGCACACATGTCATAATACATACATGTAAGGTTTGCTTCGTTAAAAAAAAAGGCTTCAATTTCATTTAATTAATTATGCTGCAAACCACTGACCTAGGTTTAACTTCCAGCATTTACTTTTCAATTGTCTTTTATAACACCTAATCAGGAAGTGAAGTAGATACAAGGAGGATATGACTAAGGGAAGTGGCATACGTAAAAACCTGATGCACAAAACGTGAGGCATCCAATTTATGGCTGATCAAATGTGTCCCTCGTTGTATCCAGTTTTCTAAAGCACCGGAGCAGTCTCAGTTTACAGTGTACCACAAGCAGTAGATCTTTACAGGCTACTTAAATCCTCCTCATTCAGAAGGTCGCCGGCTCATTTTTCCATCTGATCCAGACGAGCAGATGGAAGGCAATCCCTCTGCGGCCCGGCGGTCTATGTTTTCAGGTGAAAAGGTTCCATTATGTTGATTTCCCAGGAGCCTCACATCTCCTCAGCACAGCTCTTTGTTGGGTCATTTCTGTTCAGTTTCTCAGACCTTCTCATTACTCTGCAGCCCAATACCAAAACATATGGATCAACAAGTGATTCTGCAGCATTCCCCTCCTATAATACCTGTTATTTTTTTTCTTCTAATACCTGCTTCTTTTCTTCTACAATATCATTTACTTTTATATTCCCCACTGCTGTTAAACCACCAGCAGCCATTAATCATGACTCTGAGGAGTTTCTCATTCAGCCTGCAATCTGTCATGGCTGCCTCTTCCCAGAAGGCCGCTGGCTCGCAGCTTGTTACTATGTCAACTCGCTGACCACCCACGAACCTGTCTGCATGTGTCGGCCCGACCCCAGAGGCTCGTGGGTAATCGTTTATCCGCTGTCTGTGTAGACACAAGTGTCATTATCCATCGTTTAATATTTCAGCCTGACTGGCTAAAACCCCCAAATGCCCTCCCACTCAGTCTTAATTAGATGTTTAGAATAACAGCAAATAATTACTGATATAATTATTTATCTCTATTTATTAGAAAACACTCCAGTCCTGAAGCAATCTAGTGATTTGGAATATGTAATGTACTATATGTAAAAATGTGTACATTGACTCCACTGATGTAAATATCAAGCCTTAGAATAAAGAAAATTCTATGAATATGTCCCCTTGTTGTGCCTACTAATCCTAAAAAACACTGAGGACAGTTAAAGGACGAAGAGCAACACATGAAGATTTTTTTTATTTTTTTATTTTGATCCGACACACCTGTAGTTTAAATTTGTCCACTAAAGGTGTTTCTTTTTGCTACATTTGTAAAGATTCAGATTACAGAATGAGAAGTCCTGAGCAAGACTTTGTGAGACACCGTAAAAAAAAAAAAATGTTTTATTCATTGTGGAAAGCATCCTTCAGACACTTAGAATAATAACTTGAGCCTGGACTTGCCATTGAGCCATTTTGTAACGGTTATCTGCAGCTCTCTTGTTCAATACTGGCAGTTCTGTTTCTGCAGGCTGTGTAATTGCTCTTATTGTTTTCTGGTTGCAGGTATGTGTAGGTAGGAGTATTGTTATGCCCGAAGTCATTTTCCTTAAGTTTTACACTCATTACAGTGTTTAATTACTGATGTGCTGCTTTTACTAAACAGCCTGTGGAGACATACAAAAAGCTGACCTTTTACATTTTAATCTTTTATGCTTCAAGAGTGTGCAAACATTTAAAATGCTTCCAGGCATAGAAACAAACCTGTCGCTGTAGAGACACTTTATACATTGGATAATCGACAGTCTTTCTGGATTAAAACATAGTTGTTAATGCATATTTATTGACCTCCTTTTATACCTTATTGCTGCCAGGAATTTCACCTTGTCTCCTCCTGCATCACTGCCACAAAACATTTTGATTCCTCTGAACTTTGTCTATTCCTACATTAACAAAAGTGAGTGTGTGTGTGTGTGTGTCTTTGTCACATGGTGGGAACCAGCAAGAGACGGCACATTCACATCGTGGGCACCAAAATCTTGGTGGGGACCAAAATGCTGGTCCCCACCAGGAAGAGCACTGAATCCATGGAAAAGAAGGCCAAAGGGATGCCCTGTCAACTTTTCAGGGGTTGCCCCACAATGCATGAAAAACCGGTTTTGTGTGCTTAGCTCGGTTAACTCAGTACTGCCACCTACAGGTCGGACCTCAAGAGTCAGAAACACACATTTTATACACACTTGGCACATCTGCGCATGTGCAAGCAGTTCAGGCCGCTAATTAAGTATGCTAATCAGCCACTAGCTTGCCTAAGCTGACAGGTAGAATTTCAACAAGGTTTTACCACTTCTCCTGGATGTACTGACACAAAACAAGTGCTTATTGACTCGACAGACAGAGGAGATAACTACACGGAGACATTTTCGGCATTTGACAGCTCTGTTTTCAGCTGAACACGTGGAAGAGTGGCTTTAACAGAAAGGTAAGTCATGCATTGATGACTTTAAAATTTATTTCAGTGAGACAGTTTGATTTTTTTTATATTTTTGTACTGTTAAAAGCCCACATTTAATAGCCGATATATATCAAACTTAATGATTTCTCACAAAAACAGGGGTAGTTGTGTTTTTAAAAAGACAAACAGCAACTTCAGCAGGTTGCATTTGGTCATAGATTGAAATCTTAAGAGTTGAGGAAGAGCTACCGGCGTTAGCCGAGCGGCTAGCGCTAGCTAATAGGCTAACACACGAGTCTGGTCGCTTGGCGCGAGTTCTCAAGGCTGAGACCACACTCGAGATTTTAATTTCTTGTATGACAGCCTATTTTTTTGTCTTTGTGGATGTGCTTGTGTTTATTAGCTGTCTAACTTGGCTAACAGACTGTAATACGTACTTAGTCTCACTCACAGCCAAAGTTGACCCAGCAATTTTACATCAGTGTGAGAGGCAGAAATGCTCTTTAGTTTCAACATAACTTAAGTTGCACGTGATTTCCAAGCTGTTTGGTTTGTTAAAAACATCTTAAATGTTAATACATTATAATACAGGAAACCTCTGACTTTGTGTTTACAGGAATACGTCAAAATGCCTGACTTTTGTGCAGCCTATGGATGCTCCAACAAACGGTGTCTGGAAACCAGGAAAAGGGGGATCACCTTTCACCTGTAAGATATGACAATATGACTAGAATTAGCATAATAGTTTGTTACTTCGTGAAATGGTTCTCAAAGTGGATTCTAGGGACTCTGTGGATTCTTTTAAGGGGTCTAAATTGACCCATACAAGTCTGTAACTTAGACCTGTTTGGTTCCATTTGTACACTGTCAATTTGGTTCCATTTGTACACTGTCAGAGTTGAGGGGACACCTTGAAATTTAAAGGTTTGAGAAACACTGACGTAGTACATGTATGTACAATACAAGTTCTGCTTCACAGGAACAGCGGGGCTATGTGAGTTAATATTATTGCAATATGTGAGTATAAATATGAGTGTTGTTGACTCAAGCTTTTTAGAAATGTTGCTACCATTTGTTTACACAATCATTGAATGTTCCTTTTTTAATAACTACTTTAGTGTGGTTGTCTTATTCTTAACGTTTTTGCATTTTGCATGAATACATACATTCATACATAAATTGACCCCAAATAATGATTTTGGAGTGTCTTTTTGTCCTCACCCTTTATGTTAAAGGAAAGATGTCTGCAAATGTTGACTATCGTTTTTATATCTGGCTACCTTTCTCACGTTTTTAAGGTTTCCCAAAACCAAAGAGAGGAGGAGGCAGTGTGAAATTGCCCTGAGAAGGGAAGGCTTTGTAGCGTCTGAGAGGACATTGCTCTGCAGTGAGCATTTCAGCAGTGCGGACTTTGACAGGACGGGGCAGACAGTCCGTCTTAAAGCTGGTGTGGTGCCAACAGTTTTCAGCTTCCCAGCTCATCTTCAGAGGGTATGTGTATCATTGGCCAACAAGAATTCCAGGTGTATAGGATTGATACATCAATATATAAATATATGATTAAATGTCACACATTAATTTTCTTTCTGCAAGTTTAGTAATAAATAATGTGTTGTGTAAGAAGCACATTTTAGACACTCCAAACTTCTTTAATTATGTTTTTTTTTTAGCCGGTACTGACAAGAAGGTCAGCCACTTCTCGGAGATCAGAAGACAACCTGACATTGGACTTGTCTCAGGATGAACCTCAGCCTGATGTGAGTATTTGCATGTTGAATGTCACTAACAAATGAGAGCATCATATGCTTGACATTAAATCCTTCATCTCAGTGGTCTTAGGAAGGTCTATGATTGTGTTCCAAGAAGAGCCTAATATTATTTGAGGTGGTACTCTGTGTGAAAAGTTTGAGAACCACTGTCTATCTCACTTGCCCTATGTCACTCATACACTTTGATGTATAAAACTGCGCAAACATTGAAACTACATTGAAACTGAAACTAAAGGGCCATTTTTGTTCAGAGCCAAACCTACACTGATTTGTGTTTTCTGTTGGAGAATTGGAGAATGTACAAAATAATCATTTAACAACACCAAACAACATTGATAAGTGAACATTGAATATTTTAAAAAAAATACTGTCATTTATTTCCATATTACTATAATTTATATATTTGTATATTTTGCCAATGGAACAGGGAGCCACTGGAGAGAGGCAGAAGAGCCGCAAGCGGCAGGCCACTGACCACCCATACGCATTGCCTGCTTGCCCCAAGGCCATTAAGGCCAAACTCAATGCAGCCTCAGCAACAGTGAGGAAACTGGAGCGGGAGAAGAGCAATGCCTTGCGGAGAGAAAGGAGGGCCAAGGAAAACATGCGGGCTCTTTTGGAGGAACTGAAGGAGAAAAATCTCATCAACGAAGAGCTGAAAGACAAGCTTGAATGCTACTCAGGTAAAATGGGAAAATATTACATTGAATATTTTGTGTATTTTATGTTCTTTGTTAGACTTCCTACCTAGTTACTATTAAAAGGAGACATGTTACATCACTTTTGCTAATTGAATCTCAGATCTTCCGGTTCACCTCCTGTCGAGGCAGGGTGCAGAATACACCAAGGCCCAGAGAGATTTTGCCCTTACACTCCATCTGCATGGTCCAAAGGCATATCATTACCTGAGAGAGACTCTGCATATTCACCTCCCACATCCTAGTTCATTGCAAAGGTATTCTTCATAATGTCTCATTTTAAACTACATTAACCACTTAAGCACTACCGACTGTATTATCATGAATGAATGGTTAAAGATCTATCTGTGTAATGCTGATAAATTTTGATATTAGAGCTATTTTTTGTATGTCCAGTGTCCACAATAGGGATGCTTGGATTAGTGGTTAATTGGCTAAGTGGCTGGTTTTTAATTTAACTAAGGTGGCTGAGCTCTCTTGACGCCAAACCTGGTCTCAACAAGATGATGTTGGACATGCTTGGAAAACGACGTCTGGAAGATGAGGTCAAATATGGATGTGTCACCCTGATGCTGGACTCAATGGCCATCAAAAAGCATGTACAATATGATCCCCAGACACAAACAATGTCTGAATTTGTGGACATGGGGGATCGGTTTAATGAGACTGACATTGCCTCTGAGGCCCTCGTGTTTATGGTGGTTGGGCTTCAGGGTTATTGGAAGGCTCCAATTGCCTATTATTTGACCAAGACCCTCTCACCAGAAACACAAAAAGTCTTGGTGGAGCATGCACTTGAAGAGCTCCATCATCGTGGGATAAGGGTAGTGTGCATGACAATGGATGGTCATGTACCCAACATCAGTATGTGCACCCAACTTGGATGTGATCTAAAAGGAAACCCCTGTGAGCCCTTAAAGACACATTTCCCTCATCCAGTCACCCATGACAAGGTGTTTGTTATGATGGACGCTTGCCACATGCTGAAGTTGACTCGGAATATGTTGCAGGTACATGCTTATTATTGCCTATTTGCTCTGGTTGACTCTATTCTGCATTTTATACAATTAAATTGCTTGTATTTACATAGTTTTGGAGAATATGGTGCTTTACATTTAACGTGTGCTTGCAGTGAAAAAAGATTCTGATTCTGCAGGCATACAGCCCAATTACCAGCAATACTGGCAGCATCAATTGGCAGTACATAATTAATCTGAACAAAGTGCAAAAGAAAGTTGGACTGCACGCTGCCAATAGAGTCACAGACAAGCATGTGAACTTTTCCAACCAGAAGATGAAGGTATGTTTGTATGATGCTTTTTAGTTCAGAGGGCTGTAATAGAAATGAGCTTTGTGTTTTTATCCTTGGTGATGATGTTTGTGTCTTGTCATGCTAATGTGCTCTTCATTTGAACTGTCTCCTTATGAACTCAATCAAGGTCTCCCTGGCAGCTCAGACTTTGAGCAACTCTGTGGCAGTGGCGCTCCGCACCTTGCGGGAGATGGGTGATGCACAGTTCAAAGACTGTGAGGCCACTACAGAATTCCTTGAGGTAATATAGCTAGGGATTTGCATCATTGACCAAAATCATTTTTCAATATTCTACTGTTAACAACAATTGAGTGATTCTTTGCTTTAACCCATTTAGTCCTGGTGGCATTCCCATTTAGTCATGTCATCACAGCTGAGATATTTCAGAATTTAAGTTTTCATTTGAAGAACACTGTTTATACTTACCTTACCTCATACTTACCTCAGAAGCACCCTTATTGTCACATCTCAGATTTACAGGTGTAGTTTTGTTATGAACTTCTACGAATTCTACTACCACAGATGATGTCAGTGCTTCCAGTTAATTTAGATATTTGTTTTATAGATAATGGACAGGCTGTTTGATGTCCTCAACAGCCGCAATCCCAGAGCCAAAGGGTTCAAAGCCCCCCTTGGTTCTAGGAATTGGACAAGCACTCAGAAGTTCTTGTCAAGAGCCAGGGGGTACTTGCTGTCTTTGAAGACAGAAGATGGCACACCCCTTTACAGAACAAAGAGGTGTTTTAAAATAGTAAAGGTTCTGTTCGTGATGCACTGATACGATTTTCCTCCTACACAAGTGTAGGTACAATTACTCAACTTTTGAGTAGTCGCCAATACCCAGTCCAAATTCTTGATAATAATCAAGTGATCAGAATGAGACTTTTTAATGATTACCAAAAGCTCAACTCAACCGGTTTCAGTGCATCCCTAAATTCAATAAAAATAAAAATTCAATTCAAATTGGTTCTATAATATCTTCTGCATCATGTTCAGATGCTCTGTCCTCCTGTCTGCATCGAGTTCATAAGATGCTCTGTCCTCCTGTCTGCATCGAGTTCATAAGATGCTCTGTCCTGTAAGATGTTCTGTCCTGTCTGCATTGAGTTCATAAGATGCCCTACTCTTCTGCATCGAGTTCATATAGTGGTACGTATTATTCATATGATGTATTTATATATGACACATCTTGCTCCAATGTGTTTGCTGTCTGCGAATTTGTCTCTGTTCCAATTCTCTTGCGTTCAGCCCCCCCCCCTCGCAGGTGTCAAAATGGTATGTATTGCATGTTCTGTTTTGAATTGGTTCAAGCAGGTCTAGTGTCCTAAAAGTAATTTTAAGGATCCTAAACCTCAGACTGATTATACTTTTAAGATCAGGGATGCAAACTAGTCATCTTTAGGTTAAGGCCCCCTTTTATCCCCCAAATGAAGTGCAATGAAGTGAATTGTGTGAAATGTGGATTTGTGTGCCCTGGCACCTCCCTTGCTTCTTTGCAAGCTTTCACTATTTTCAACCTATACCGTATGTGTTTGCATCCCTGCTTTCTTGTGTCCTGTTTTAGCAGGATCATCATATTAATACAGTATTTGCTTTTGAAGGTTCCTCTCAATCCTGGGCTTCGTCATCAACATCGACACGTTGATGTTGATGGTTCCTGTGCTGCTTGAAGGACAGCGATATGTCCTGACCTACAGGTTTAGCCAGGACCACTTGGAGCTTCTTTTCAACTCCATCAGAGCATCTGGTAGGGTTTATATTTATCAGCTGCAACACTAAGTGACACGAAGTGTCAGACAAACAGCAAATGCTCATATTCTTTTCAGTCCATATGGTTCTGAAGACATATACACAGTATCTGGAAGTGTCACAGAAACCATTTTGAGTATTTGTGATACAGTCCGAACTGTAAGATAATTTAATTTACCTCAATTTATGTGGAAAAGGATCATTCAGGGGTGTCTAATTCTAATTAGTCTTTTTTTTTAGAAATATATATTGAATATCTGTGTAATATATTCGTATATCTTGTGTGTGTGTGTGTGATTTGTTTTGGTTTTTTTAAGGTGGCTGGAATAACAACCCTAATGCCAGCCAGTTCAAGTACATCTTCCGGAAGCTGATGGCCCGGTGTGGGGTTGTTAAACCAAGCAGCAAGGGCAATGTAACGGCACAGGATGACACGGAGTCTCTACCAGCTGTAGCAATGTCCTCTGCTGCCCAGTCCTACCACATTGACACTTCTAGCAACTTGTCAGCTGCAGATTTGTCTTCTGCAGAAGGAGAAGATCTCCCATCCCCGTTTGCAGACATTCCTGCCATTGTACATGACCACAGCTACCTTCCCAATCGCTTTGATGGTCTTGTCGACAACGCTCTTGTGTATGTAGCAGCATAGAGGTGCTGGCTGTTTAGTGCCACTGGTGGCGGTAATGAGGTGGGCCGTATAAAAGCCGCCGTCCTCTCCTCGCGATTCCTTTTGCATCCGCGTCATTGGTGCGTCACTTCCGGGTCCCCGGTTGTTTAGCCGACAGGTATGGCTGCCCGCTGTTTCGACTCATTGATCGCTTGGTTCTTTCTGCGTACTCACGGCATTTGTGTTTGCAGGGTGATTGTTTTGCATGCTGCTCTGGGCAACTCATGTGCGGCGGTGCCTTCTGTTTGGTGAGTGTCCCCTCTTTCTCGGCGTGTTATTGATACTGTCTGACGGCTAACGCTAGTGTGGTCACAGGTGAATGCCAGCAGCGGCCGGTGTCCTCTCTCCCTCTCTCCTCCTTGAGAGTATGTGTGTGTCCCTAACAGGTATGTGTGTATTAGTATGGTCAACTACAGTATTATAATATCAAGCCGTAATGCTAACAGTATCTCTTTCTAATTAGGAGTGTGCAATTAGCTGGTGGTTGCTGCTGCTTTGTCTCTGCTTTGTCTCCGCGGTTGTCTCCGCGGCTGTCTCCGCGGCCGCTCTGTCTTTATTAAAGACTGTCCATACTAGACGTTGTCTCCACTAAAACTCAGCTGTAATCACCCTGCTGGAGCTCGTTCCTGGGCTGCTAAATGCGCAACCGCGCTCCGTAGATCTGGTGTATTGCAGCCGAGCTGCTGCCCGCTGTCGACGGCCCACGCCGTGCCCCCAGAACACTGATTTGGACTTTGATCCAGACCCGGGATGAGTGTTTTATTATGTGTTTATTTTAGGATTATTTTGTACACCATGTTGTTATTTTAGGATTAAAATGAGCAGTCACTGATTTTGTTAACATTTGATTTTGTGTTTGTTTTTGTTGATTTGCCCACTAATTTGTTTATCCCTTTTTCTTTAGTTGCTGGAGACTGGTGGTGGTGGTGCTCGTGCTCGGGTGGTGGTGTCCTCCCCTTTTCCGTCGTTTGCTGTGTCCTGGGAGTGGTCTTCACTAGAGTGTATCACGTATGTCGGGTGTTTTAAGTTGATTTCTTTATTGTTGGTGGATTTCCTCCCCCCTCTGCACTAGCCCTTGTCCATCCAGTCAGCTCCAGCTCTCCCCCCCCAGTTTGCTTTTCTTGCTTTTATATTTGAAGGACTGTTTTTAAGATTATTGTGAGAAGAAAATATATAATAAAACTATTTCTATTTTCATAACCACGTCTCCTGCCTTTGAGTAAACCTTACCTGTGTGCTGCTCCCAAATTAATTCCCTTGGTGAAATTCCCAGGGTGGCGTTGTCGGTTTCTTTCCTTAATTTGGCTGTTTAAATTATATGGGTGAATTTCTTTAGTTCACTTTACACTCGCCACATGTACATTGCAGGTAGAGGTCGATCGAGAGTGGATTTTGCCTATAACTGATAGTGCCAATTCTGGGGAAAATCAGGGCTGGTTAATCGGATGATTGTCCCAAAAAAGAAATGTCGCCCTAATTTCCCTATGTTTATTAATTATTATTATTATATTATTAATTGGTCTACCTGTAATTTCAGGATTTGTAGTTCGAGGGACTTTGAAGAAGCTGTCCTGCGATGTCTGCCGTGCAAGCCTCGTGACGGACGCTGTGTCTGCCAATGAGGACAGCAGCTACCACCTGCTGACTTTGAAAAATAACGGAGGTCTTGTGATTCCATCTGAAGGCACAGTGAGGGTCATCAGAGCAGCAGAGTGGGTCATTCGCCAGGCATCAGCAGGCAGGCGATCACAGCCCATCAAACTACAAGAGGTCCTCTACATTGTGCGCAAGAGGATCGGGTCAGACGATGTGTTTTTGCTTGGGGAGCACCTAACAGATACACAATATGGCATTGACTCCCACCACCATACACTGCTGACATTGGTTGTGTCTCTGTTTTTCAAGCTAAGGCTGCACCACATTGCTAAAGTAGCAACACTTAGCTTACAGAGTGACAATGTGAGACAGAAGCTCACAAAAACGGTCCTTTTCAAAGGACATTAAATTCAACTCTGTCACACCAGTATGTCAAGTTGAGTTTTTGTCCTGTCTCCCCGTTTGTTTTGTGACTTCCTGTTTTATTTTGGTATTAACTCTCCTCTCGTTTCAGGTTTGTTTCTGTTCATGAGATTGTGTATCTCATTTTGTAAATATTGTAAATATTAGAAATATGTTTCTGTTGATTTGCTCTGTACATGTGACATCCATTGCACGTCTGTCTGTCCTGGGAGAGGGACCCCTCCTCTGTGGCTCTTCCTGAGGTTTCTCCCATTTTTTCCCCTGTTAAAAGGGTTTTTGTGGCAAGTTTTTCCTCACTTGGATCGAGGGTCTAAGGACAGAGGGTGTCACTCCCTGTACAGATTGTAAAGCCCTCCGAGGCAAAATGTGTTTTGCGACTTTGGGCTATACAAATAAAATTGAATTGAATAGTCAGTCCAGTTTTCAGTAGGGGTGAGTAGCCTTTTTCTTTTTGACATTTTTCTCCTGTTTTTGGTTAGGAAGTTAGGTTAGAAACCTGTTTTGTTTCCTTTTATTTTGGGTGATAGGCAAGCCAGATTAAAACCCAGCTTGTTTTGTTTATTGTTTTAGGCGATGCTCACCCTGAGCTATTTAATTTCGTGTGGGTAAATAAAAAACCCTTGTTATTTTGGACTGCATTCGTTGTCTTGTGATTCGTTTCGGAAAGTGGGGAGAAGAGAGGGATCCTTATGCTATGTTCTGGTAGTCCCTTGGCCGGGGCATAACAGACCTGTACATGGCATCATCAGTTCATCAATATAAATGTCAGTGCATAGTATGTTGCCTATTATGAAGGAAGATACATTTTAAAGGTCAGGTAGAGGAACACAGAGATTAAATATTTTTATTTGTCAAAGATTTAGAAAATATAATTTCATGTTAGCACCTCATTTTGTTTCAACTACTGTGAACTTTGTTAAATTAACTCACGTGTCTCCATCTTGGATATTTAGGCCATCATGTAGAAAGCATAAAGCATAAAGATGTGCTCAGAGGGTGCCCCCTTCTCAGGGGCCAGGACCAGGGGACCAGGGGCATAACAAAATAAATACATATATGTTAATGTTATGTGTTGTTATAGTTATCATTATAATAGAAATATTACTAATATAACATACATGGAATGATCAAATGTTTTATATATAAATGATTTAATAAAACTACCTTGTGTGTGGAGTCCTATAGCTATTGCTCTACCTATCTGCTTAATGTTTATTTATCCATGGTTAAAATTATTCTTGAGTATGCAGGAACATAACTACAACTCTGAGGTTTATAACAAACCAAACCGTTTGAAAATCGGTTTAAAATTAAGCAATCTGTGGTTATTGAAATGCTTCATGCACCATAGACTTTGATGTTACGAGTGGGCGAGCTGCCTGTGGCAAAGATGGCCGCCATGCGAGGACGTCGGTCTCCATTGGCTAACAGCGTGCGTGAGCCATCTAGTGTTTATATATATCTATGCAGCAATGCACATGCCACGTGAGTTGCACGTGAGTTGCGCGTGAGCCGCGTGCGTGCACGTGACGTGCGCGTGAGGTGCGCACGTGCCATGTGAGATGCGCATGAGCTGCACTCAACTGTGCTGTGAGTTGACTGTGACTAACCGGTGAGTACTGTGAGTATCCTGTTTAGTTTGATTTTAGTTTCCTCTTGTTTAGAGCATCATGCAGCTATTCAGAAGCTGAAAATTCAGCGCAGATGGCAGTAGGGATAGGGGATACATAGAGCAAAATCTTGAGAGTTGAGGGAGAGCTACCTGACGTTAGCAGAGCAGCTAGCGCTAGCTAATTGAGCATATGTGAGCATAACAACATGTTGGCTGTGCTAAATATTGCCATTCAGTTCAGTTTCCACTCATAACATATTCTTAAATATAATGTAAACACATACGTATAAAATATATGCAAACATATGTACATGTGCTTTAATTTGCACAATACATTCATCATTAACATTTATGGTTGTAATTCAGTCGATAAAGTACATATTTTATATAGCCTGATTTGGTATTGTGTGGTGGAAGAGAGGTGGGGTTTTGTTTGAGGTCCAGAATGCTGCTATTTTTTTCCCCCAATTTTTTTTTTATAATATTGAGTGGTTAATTTTCTGACTGTGCTATCCTCATATACATAATGTGGTCTATATTTGGCTTTCTAACATAACCCAAGACATGTTTATCAAATGTAAAATTTATAGGGATATCTTGTAATATTATAATTGTTTTGTGTTTAATGACAGGATTTCCAATGGCTGCAAGGAGGAGGAGGGGGAAACCTCCATTACAGGATGCTATAGAAAATGCTATCAAAGCACAGGACAAGATAGCAGAATTAGAAGTGAAGTACATCAATTCCTTTAAAGGTACTCTGTTTGTGTGTTCTTTCAGGGTCCAAAATTAGAACCAGCCACCTGCAATAGGCAGGTAGATGATCACTTGTGTAAAACACACTCTTTGTTTTGTCTTGCGGTGCTCATGTCCATAGCACACACAAAATTCGCTTCATGTCGACCATCATGGTATCTAGTCTCAAAATCGTAGATGATGTATTTTTCACTAAGTGTTTGTTTCTCTATGGGTTGTATGAAACATTGATGGGCAAGGTCTAATTTGTGCTCACCGAAGTGAGCACACACAGCAGGTCTACAGGTGTGCGGGGATGTTTTTGTGCGCTTGTAGGTCTGACCACACAATTCACAGTATCTCATTGTCTCACAAGGAATCAGACTGTGTGCATCTTCTAACTGTTTGTGTTTTTGATAACAGTGTTCAGATTTACATATGCGTTTACAGGCATCACATTTGCGAGTCTTGCCAGGATGGTGCTGACACAATGTAAAGCATATGTTGCACCTGTGTCTACAGTTGTGGACTAGCGGGGTGTTATATGGCACATAGCAATATTTACACACATAACTAGACCCGAAAAAGCCAGTCGGATTTTCTATCAAATAATAATGATGATCGTGTAAATAAAGCCATGTTGTCTGTGCGTGTGGTGTATCATGTGTTTGAAAACACTGCAGCTTTTTACGCCCTTCAGTGTGATGAAAAATTATAATCTTGATATTTAAATCCTTTTCAAATTTGCATACATCTTTAAAAGACACTGGAGTCATGTGATCGAGTCCTACAGCCGTATGCATGTGTCCGGCTCTTACTATTTTTTCATGCTCAGACATTGATTTGTTTGTAGCGTGTGTGAGGCATAAACCGAAGCATAGACTGTTATCCGCACTAGAATTGTTGGGGTTGTACAGGAATTTACCCTTCTTTGATAGAATATCATCATACAGTATGCTACCCAGCTTGAGACGAGCTCCGCCACTCATATTCTGTGCCACGGAAACAACAAACTCTAACTCGTCATCTGCTAGGGAATCATCATTGCTCTGTATTGCCTGCATCATCTCTTCCATAAAGAGGTCTGCATTGTAGTCCGTGTCCGCATTCAAAATTGCCTGTACATCGCTGGCTAGAGATGGCCCTCGTAAAACCACATTTAATGAGCTGCCCGGTTGTGAAACTTCTACAGCACGGTTGATAACTGTAGAGAGCATCTCTCTAATTCTACCAGGGACCTCTTCAGGATTATCAAGACCCACATTTCTGAAATTGAGACTCTGACGCAGTTCCAGTGCATTAAAATTAGGAATCTCCCTGATACTGACACCACCAGCCCCAGCCCCCTGCTGCTGCTGTGCGCTCCGAGTACGCTCAGACACGCTTTCTACAGCACCCGCCCCCTCTGCATCAAAAGGAGTATTCACACCTCTAGAACCAACGTTAGTTTTGTTAATAGCCCCTAATGATCTGGTTCCTGCGGGTGTGCAATGGGATGCGGTATTCACACCTCTAGAACCAATGTTAGTTTTGTTAATAGCCCCTAATAATCTGGTTCCTGCGGGTGAGCAGTGGGATGCGGATGCTGCAGGGTTGTTAATATTAATAACAGCTGCTGAGGATCCGGATTCTGTGTGTGAGCAAAGGGCATCGGATGCTACAGTACTGCGTTCAGAGCCCGCGTGAGAGTCCAACTCTGTAATAGCTGGTTGTAAAACATCCTCCATACTACCAGTGCAATTAATACTTCTCCATTTGTCTTCCAAAATTGCGTCCCACTGATTAAGGACCTCAAAGTCAAATGGTGCATTACACTGATCTTGTTGATGACTGAGACTGATTGTAGAGACACCATTGCCGCCTTCCGCAGGCGCACTATGAATAGAGCGGCTCGCTGTAATAGCTGGGGATGATGCGCCACCTGCGCTATTAATTTTTCTCCACTTATCTTCCAAAATCTCATCCCACTGGTTAAAGACCTCAAAGTCAAACGGTACATCATGCTGCTCTTGCTGATGTTGA